>NW_023270855.1:38113662-38713662 GCF_011800145.1 Mirounga leonina | reverse complement strand
CCCTTGCTTGGTGCTGGGTTCTGTGCAGAGTGGGCAGGAGTGAAGGGGGAGAGGGTCTGTGGTTCTCATCCACTTCAAAGGGGTCAGTGGCCCAGAGGGGCCTGGAGGGGATCCATTTACTCACCCCAGAGTGGGCAGCTCGCTGCGAAGCTGCGGGGCCATGCTTGCAAGCCGTGGGAAGAGAGGGGTCCTGGGGATGTGGCTGTCTCTTAGGGAGGAGACATGAGTTGTATCTCTCCCTCACCACCCTGTAGATCCATCCTAACCCCTGGTGTGTCCCAGGCCAATCTGACACTGGCCCTCCACCCCCACCCCTGCAGGGCTGGTGAGTGTCCCCGAGTACCCTTTCCGGGAGCAGAAGGAAGACTTCACCTTTGTGTCCCTGCTTACACGGCCAGAGGTCATCACGGCCCTCAGCAAGGTGCGGGCTGAGTGCAACAAGGTGACCACTATGTCCCTGTTCCACTCAAACCTCTCCAAGTACAGCCGCCTGGAAGAGTTCGAGCAGATTCAGTCCCAGACCTTCTCGCAGGTACATAGGCATCCGGGGTTTGGAGGGCCACACGCAGGCCGGAGCCTTGGAACTGGCCAGCAGTGAGGCCGTGAGCCCCTGTTCTCCTTAAAACCTAGATTTTGTGGGAGGCTGGGGGGTACCCAGGGGGATGGCTCATCTCAGAGAGGAGAGGAGACCCAGGGTAGGCTCCCTTTCCAGTCACTTTCCATCCAACCCTGGAGAGCAGGAACTCCACATACCCCCTAAGGATGGGGGTATGCGGGAAGAAGGGTGTAGCCTTGTGGGAGACCATCACCAGATGGCCCAGGAGAAAAGCTCCCGGTCCTGCTTTGTTCTGTGTCTGTCTCTGCTCATGCCCTGTGTCTCAGTCTCTCTGTCTCTCCCTTAGCTGGAGGGAAAGTCCTGCTTCTGCTGCCCCTCCCCCCTCCTTCCCCCAGAGGAGCCCCAGTCCCCAGGGTCACAGGAGGGTGTTGGCTGGTAGGGCTTGGCAGTCAGTTGGGGTCGGGGGAGAACCTTCCCCGGTCATCTGGGTCCTGAGGCTGCCCCAGCACCCTGGTGCCTAGGGTCCCTGAGTGTGGTGGCTGTGGGCAGCAGGTTCCTGGGGGGGGGTTGCTGCCTGATGTCACCCACCACCACTCCAGGTGCAGATGTTCCTAAAGGACAGCTGGATCAGCACGCTCAAGGTGGCCATGCGGAGCAGCCTGCGTGACATGAGCAAGGGCTGGTACAATCTCTACGAAACCAACTGGGAGGTATACCTCATGTCAAAGCTGCGCAAGCTGATGGAGCTGCTCAAGTACATGCTGCAGGACACGCTGCGCTTCCTGGTGCAGGACTCGCTGGCCAGCTTCTCGCAGTTCATCAGCGATGCTTGCTGCGGCGTGCTGGACTGCCCTGATAACATGGTCTGGGGCGAGGACCTCATCAACAGCCCCTTCAGGTGGGGCTGGCCGGGTGCAGGTGCTGGGGGACGCCACCACTCCTCCTTGCTAGGCCCCAGTGGCCAGGCTGGTAGGGGTGGGGGGAGCGGGGCAGCCGGGACCGGGGTGCCCAGCACTGCCAGGTCCTGGACGGCAGGGAGAGCCTGGCCCCGGTCCTGGTGGCCAGGGAATGTCCCACCAGCTCCGACTTGCACATCTCTGGGTGACCTTCATTTTCTCCATCAGTCCCTGAGTTATTCAATCAAAAGAAATATTCTTTGAGCACTTGCCATGAACCTGGTGGGGTTCTAGGGGACCCAAAGAGGCCTGACTCCTGCTCTCATGGGGGACAGACAGCAAGCCAATGAATCAATAGACAGTCACTGCCAATCTTGGCAGGGGCTGTGACAGACCCTGGGTGGGGCAGGGGCCTCCGCCAGGGGGTCAAGGTCATCTGAGTCAAGACCTGAGACTGAGAGGAAAGCGGCCAAGGAGATATAAAGGAGAGGTACCAGGTGGAAGGCCCAGCACATGCGGAGGCTCAGAGGGGAGGAAGACCTTGGGGCGGTCAAGGAAGGAGGGGCTGGCTGCTATGGCTGGAGTGGGGAGGGCTGGTCAGGATGATGTGGGAGAGGTCACAGGGACAGGCCAGATCACAGAGCCTCCTGGGGTCATGGTCGGGGGCTAGATTTATTCTAGGTGTGGTCAGAAGCCATCAGAGGGGAGTTATAATCCGATTAAACAATGCTCTGGGTTTGTGGGGACAAGTGAGGCAGAAGACAAGTCAGACCAGGTTTCCTGCCATTGTCTAGACAAGGGATGACGCGGCTGGGACTTGGGGGAGGTGCGGATTTGGGGCTGTGCCTAGGTGGCATGCTATGGGCCTGGCTGTAGGAGGATGTGCAGGGGGAGGAGGGGAGGGGAGGAGACAAGCTGACTCTTGGGGTCCACCGCTAGCACCGAGCCCTGAGGGGAGCTGGTGGGAGCCAGGGGACACAATGTTTGAGATGCCCATTAAAGGCCCAGGTGGGTGGTGGGTGGCAATCCAGAGTGCAGCAGGGAGGCCTGGCTGGTATGTAGGCTTGAGGGTTGTTGGCATGTAGTGGGCATCTCAAGTCAAGGATGGTGGCCTCTTGGGGAGAGCGTGGGTGCCGCAAGGACCCAGGGTCTGGCTGACCTGCCCTGATGACCTCAGGACTGCCTGGTGGTCTTCCCTCTCCCCGGTACCTGTGGACCTCTGGGCAAGGGGCAGGGATGGAGTAATATTTGGCTGGTGCGTGTTTTTCTGTTAACTTAGAGGTTTCTAGAAGGAGGGAGGAGGCAATTCTTATGCATGGAGAAGCTCAAGAGCCATCGTGCTGGCAGGAAGGGCAGAGGGCTGGATCTGCTGCACACAGGCCTCCTCGGGCCCCTGCCCACAGTCAGCCCTACTATTGCCCCACAGGCCCCGGAAAAATCCCCTCTTCATTGTGGACCTGGTGCTGGATAGCTCGGGGGTGCACTACAGCACGCCACTGGAGCATTTCGAGACATCTCTGCTCAACCTCTTCGACAAGGGCATCCTGGCCACGCACGCGGTGCCCCAACTGGAGAAGGTATGGCCGCAGTTCAAGGCCCAGGGCACCTGCTGGCCTGGCTGCTCATGGCTACCGAGGCACAGGCCAACTGTAGTAGAGCAGTTCAACTTTATTTCAGGCCTCCCACCTGGCCGGCAGTGTGCTCAGACCTTCAATTCTTGAACAGCTCACTTAATCCTCACCACGAGCTGTGCTGGGAACCATTAGTGTCCCCATTTTGTTGTGCCTCATAAGGGCACACAGTGACTGTCAGACCTGCGATTCGAACTGGGCTCATTCACCCACCCCTGCCACAGCTGTTCTGGCCCAGATTCCACCCTCTTGATCCCACCCAGCTCCTGGCCTCTCTCTTCAGCTAAGATGTGGACGCAGACTGACCTCCACACTTGGGACCCCTTGTCAGAAGTCCCCACTCATCACACACCTGGTTACATCTCACTCCTCCCCGCCCAAGAGCTTCTGGAACTCCAGGCCCCTCTTGTCTTCCTTACCGGTTAGCCAGAGCTATCAGTGACCTGGTGGCCCTGTCTGCTCCTTTCCTGGGCACTGGGCTGAGTCAGGCCCAGGCAGAGGAAGACGCTGCCCCTGGGTGGGGCTCCCGGGGCTTCCAGCCCTGTATTAGTCCACAGCCTGCTCTCAGAGACACCACAGCAAACCCTCTCCCCTACCCTTACCACGCTGTCTCTGATTGCCACACTGGTGCCCCGACCCCATCACACTGTCTGTGATTGGCCACACTGCTGCCCACTCAGGCTTCGGATCCCATCCCCAACCCCTCTGCCCGCCTGCCCCGAGGCTCATCCAGCTCTCCGCCCCTGCCTTTGGCTCCGCAGCTGGTGATGGAGGACATCTTTATCAGCGGCAACCCCCTGCTGGAGTCCGTGGGGCTCCACGAGCCATTGGTGGAGGAGCTGCGGACCGTCATTGCCAATGCTGCGCGCAAGGCCATGATCCCACTGCAGGCTTACGCCAGAGAATACCAAAAGTATTTGGAGCTGAATAACAATGACATTGCCACCTTCCTCAAGTGTGTGCATACATCTGAGGGCGTCTGGGTGTTGGTGTGACCCCCAGCCACCCACTTACCACCCTCTGGCCATCGTGTGTGCCCACTGTCCACAGAGCCTACCAGACGCACTGCCCGTCATCCTCGGAAGTACGGGAGGTGGTGCTCACCCACCTGCAGGAAAAAGAGATTCTGGACAGCTCGCTGCCCAGCAGTATCATTATTGGGCCCTTCTACATCAACACCGACAATGTCAAGCAGAGCCTGTCCAAGAAGCACAAGGCCCTGGCCACTTCCATGCTCGACATCCTGGCCAAACACCTGCACAAGGAGGTGGACAATGTAAGTGCCCAGCACCTGGCCCTGGTGACTGCAACAACACACGCACTCTCGCCTCCATAGTGAGCTCCCACGAATAAGGTGTCCCTAGGCAGGGTGAGGGCTGTCTGCAGACGCCCAGGCCAGTGGAAGGATCTGGAAGTCACCCTGCCTTGACCCCCCGCCTGTCTGCAGGGAGCCGTACCATAGGGAAGGTCCCAGGAAATGGGGGCTGCTACCTCTTTTCCTAGACTTGGAAAGACCTGGGAATCTCTCCTGAAGATGGGCTATTTCATGGAGCTGAGGGTGTGCGGGTGGCCTCAGAAGTCCCATGCATGTGTTGGCTGGGCCCAGGAAGCTAGGGAGACCTCAGCTCCCCAGCAAGTCGGCTGCAGGAGGTGGTGGGTTGGGGGGCAGTTACCTGTTGGGAGACACTGAGATCCAAAGAGGAGGAGCAGGCCCCAGGAAGGGACAGGGACATGGCCTCCCTAGCGCCCTCCGCCCACCGCCAGATCTGTGAGGAGTTTCGCAGCATCAGCCGCAAGATCTATGAGAAGCCCAACAGCATCGAGGAGCTGGCTGAACTTCGCGAGTGGATGAAGGCCATCCCTGAGAAGCTGGTGGGGCTAGAGGTGAGGCGGGTGTAAGGGGGACTGGGGGCTGGGGTCGGGGACAGGCAGGGGCTGGGAGATTAGGAGCCAGGAGGCTAGAGGTGAGGTAGACACAGAGGATGGGGGGGTTGGGAGGTTATGAGGCTGGATGCATGGTAGAGGTTCAGAGCCATGCTATCTGGAAGGCCAGGAGGGTGGAAGGTATGGGACGAGGGCTGGGGGTTGGAGGTGTGGCGGCCATGGCCTTTGGAGCCCTGAGCCCAGTGCCCACCCTGCGCCTCCTCCCCAACTCCAATTCTCCCCTCTCTGGAAGAGAGCTGCCTTTCCTTAGCGCTCGACCACTTTGGGGTCCCACCCACGCAGTTCTCATTACCTACCTGTCCGTGCAGGAGAGGATTGTGAAGGTCATGGATGACTACCAGGTCATGGATGAATTCCTTTACAACCTCAGCACAGAGGACTTCAACGACAAGTGAGTGGGAGCTTGGCTCTCAGACACATGGCTCTCAGATATCCCCACAGCCATGGGCTGTGTGGTTGCACTGGAAATGCCAGCCAAGATGTCTGAGACCGTGGCTCCACATGGGCCAGGGCCAAGTGGCCAGTGGTGCAGAAGGAAATCATTTGAGCCTCTTGGTCTAGGGACCCTGCTGCCCCCTCACCCTATCTCCGTTCTCTATACCATTGTCAGCCTGACACACAAATGTTCACACGGGCCTGGAATCCCCTTGTTTGTGGTGGGGGTCCTTTGGAATCGTTGGGAGCACAGAGAGAAGGCAAAGCCCGCCTGGTCGGTCCCTGGGGAGCAGCACTTGTCCCCACCCAGCTCAAGAGCATTGTGGGAAACAGCCTTAGATTCGGACTGCCTTACTGAGGCCCCCAGAAATCCCTTGCCCACACTGCCTCACAGGCCAGGGGTGCCTTGAGAATGTTGGGGCCTGGAAGAGGTTGGCATTGTCCCCTGGGAGCCCTGCCAAGAGCCCCAAGGCACCGGCTTCCCAGGACATCCTGGTACTCAGGGTGCGCCTCCCCGGGGTCAGCATTCCTAGGCCAGATGCAGGCAGAATCCCTGAATTTCACAGAGCCCCCACATCAGCCAGCAAAGGGAGTCAGTCTGGTATGAAGGAAGCTGGCCTGGTGGCCTGGCTGGTCACCAAGAAAATGCAGACTAGAGGCTGTTGCTTTGCCTCATGGGAGGTGAGGCCCCTCCAGACCCTGGAATGTGAGGGGGTACCCAGCATCACCTCTCTCATTTCCAACACCGTTCTCCCCCTTGCCCCATCACTGCACTGGGCACTGTGGACCCGCATCTCTCTGGATGCCCACCACAGCTCCCAGACCACAGCCGCAGGGTAGGGACGGCCACCATCACCCCGATGGTGGCAGTGGCTGTCTCCAGCTCACTTCCACTTCCTGGTTGCTCAGCCCTTGCCAGTTCCAGCCGCCGCCTGGATTCCCCCATTCTCCCCTTCACCCTGGGTGCCCCTGCCTGACCAAGCCACCCCACAATTTCCCCTGTAACCTTCCCCCCCAATGTCCACCCCTGCCCCCTCCAGGTGGGCTGCCAGCAACTGGCCTTCTAAGATCCTTGGGCAGATAGAGATGGTACGGCAGCAGCACATAGAAGATGAGGAGAAGTTCCACAAAATCCAGATCATGGATCAGAACAATTTCCAGGAGAAACTGGAGGGGCTGCAGGTGGGGCTGGTTCAGGGCTCTGCTATGCCTCACTCCCCACCATGTGCTCTGGGCCAGGCCTGGCTTCATGCACGCAGGAGGGGCTATGGGGATGTTTGGTGGGTGGACTGGTGGGTGGATGAACACATGGCTGGAGGGGTGCCTGGGCAGCAAGCTCCAGAAAATTCAGGGTTACAAAGAATCCCAACTCTTCTATGGTGTCCTCCAAGCTCCAGTGGGCAAAAAAAATGGGCACAGTGTTCAGGGCACTGGGTCTCCCTGTGACCTTGTTATGTCACCCTGGGACAGTCAGCCTGCTTGTGATGGGCCAGGGACCCGCTTACTCCAGGAGAAGAAAGTGCCCTGAGAACTGGGAGGACCTCAGGCATGTATGGGGTGTGTATGGGGATGCATGCACACGGTTGGGGTCCCAGAGGCCTCTGACCCCTTGCTCCTTGGCCAACAGCTGGTGGTAGCTGGCTTCTCCACCCATGTGGAGATTGTGCGAGCGCACGAGATCGCCAATGAGGCGCGGCGGGTCAAGAAGCAGCTGAAGGACTGCCAGCAGCTGGCCATGCTGTATAATAACCGCGAGCGCATCTTCGGCTTGCCCATCACCAATGTAGGCCTCCTGAGGGCACGTCGGCCCCAAAGCTCCGGGGCTTGAGGAAGAGCCTGTGGCCTTTGTGGTCATATCTGAACCCAACTCCCAGGTGGCAGGGCCCTGGCATTTGGCGGGTAGGACTGAGCAGGCTGCAGAGAGGGACTCCCCAGTCCTGGCCCTCAGGGCAAGGAGACTGGCTGGGACCAGGCAGAAGGCCTTGCTGAGCCACTCAGAGCCCAGAGCCTCTGCACAGCGGGAGGAAGGGAGGCCAGGCCAGGGCTCGTGGGGACAGGGGCAGGAACGGCAGCCAGGAACGAGGGGGAGAGGACCTGGCCCAAGAAGGAGCAGTCTGCAGAGAGCCTGGGAAGCACCCCCAGACAGCCCTGGTTCGTCTGCCCCTACAGTACGACAAGCTCTCCAGGATGGTGAAGGAGTTCCAGCCCTACCTAGACCTCTGGACCACGGCCTCCGACTGGCTGCGTTGGTCTGAGAGTTGGATGAATGACCCCCTGTCGGCCATCGATGCCGAGCAGCTGGAGAAGAATGTCATTGAGTCCTTCAAGACCATGCACAAGTGTGTGAAGCAGTTCAAGGACATACCAGGTAGGCAGCCAAGCCAGCCTGTCCCCTCTTTTCCCTGCCCATGCTGGCTGCCTCTCACACCTGCCTGTCCTGCCCGGCAGCCTGCCAGGATGTGGCCTTAGACATCAGGACCCGCATCGAGGAGTTCAAGCCCTACATCCCGCTGATCCAGGGGCTGCGCAACCCTGGCATGAGGAACCGGCACTGGGAGGTGCTGTCCAACGAGATCAACATTAATGTCAGGCCCAAGGCCAACCTGACCTTCTCTCGCTGCCTCGAGATGAACCTGCAGGACCACATTGAGAGCATCAGCAAGGTGGCCGAGGTGGCTGGAAAAGAGTATTCCATTGAGCAGGTGGGTGGCCACCAGGAGGCCCACCCAGCCCCAGGGCCTAGGAGGAGGACACTACTGGGCCCCACCCCTGGGGTTGTTCCCCAGGCTCAGGGGTTGAGGTGGATTCTACTCGGTGGGTTAGTTGTGGATGTGAAATGCTTGGTGCAATGTTCACCATCCCTGTTATTACTCAGTTACTCTTCTCAAGTACTTCTTGGCCCAGGAAGGAGCTGATAGTATTACCCTCCTGTAACAGGTGAATACATTAAGGCTCAAAGAGGTTCAGCAGCTGTCTGGGGTGACATAGCCAGTAAGGGCTAGAACTGGGACCAGAGCTTCTAACCAGCACCTCAGTTGCCTCCCAACATAGGTGTGTATGCTGTACCTGGGCAGCACGTGTAGGAGTACCAGCCGACCTTGAATTCAGACAAGGCCCCATGGGGGATTGGGTGATCAGACCAGCAGAGATTATTTGCCAGATGACCACGGTCATGGCTGGGCAGAGCCCACCCTTTGCTGTCCGGTGCTGGTCATACAGCAGTGTGCTGGCTCCCTCCCGGCACCCGGCCGTGACTTGCCCCCCACACTAGGCACTGGACAAGATGGAGAAGGAGTGGTCAGCCATCCTGTTCAACGTGCTGCCATACAAGGAGACAGACACCTATATCCTCAAGAGCCCGGACGAGGCCTCACAGCTGCTTGACGACCACATCGTCATGACCCAGAGCATGTCCTTCTCGCCCTACAAGAAGCCCTTCGAGCAGCGCATCAACTCCTGGGAGAGCAAGTTGAAGCTGACCCAGGTGGGCCCTCACTCCTCCCCAGCCCTCACATAGGCAGCCCTTGATGGTGTCTGGGTGCGGCTCGAAGTGGGGAGGTGCCTTACCTGGGTCTGCCCTGCTCCTCGATCTCTGACAGGCCCCTCATTCAGGGCAGAGCATCTAGGATGAGGCTCTCCATCTCTGAGGTTTGGCTACCAGAGGAGGCGATTCAGGATATGAGGGTGGGGCCATGTATGGTCCGATGCTGTGGCTGGGGAGGGGAATGAAATGCTTGGTCTTGCGACCACTAAGACCTCCAGTCTCAGAACTTTCTGGGCTGGACACCACAAGGCCCTGAGGCTCCTCAATGCCATCTGCTCTGCTCTGAGCCTCCCATTCCTCTCTCGTTTGAAGCTGGCTCGGGGTGAAGGGGCCGGGCCGTTGGGGACTGCCCCTCTTTAAGGCTGTCTGCTGAGCCTTGGAGGACTGTCCTGGGGTTAGGCCTACTGGCGTGATTCTTACAGTCACTTCCCTGGGACCTTCCTGGGAGCTGCTCAGGAACCTCCAGTGAAGGTCAGGAGCCGAGTGAGGAGGGCTTATATGTACGTTCCTTGGATCACCCAGAGATGTCTGAGTTGGTCAGCATTGTCCCTGGGTCTCCCTCCTTTGCTCACACTGCCCACCTGCAGTTCCATTCCTTCCTGCCATCTCCAAGGCTCAGCATCCAGCAGCCCTCACTGACTCCCCCACATCTACCAGCAAGGTGGCCCTTGGTGCCTCTTACAAAGCCCATCACACATGCTGGGCCCTTGGTGATTCAGAGGCGGAACTGGCAGCTTCGTGGGCTATGGGCATCTCAAGCGCAGGACCCCATCCTGTTTCTCTGTTTCTCCTGATGCCCACACGGGCCTAGCACAGGCCTGGCACGGAACTGGCTGAAGCACACATCTCTCGAGGAAGGGAATGAATGAACGAATGAATGAATGAGTTTGCACTGATGGGAAAAGAGATAAATCCGTAGAGAGGAGTTTGAAGGTAGAAGGAGAAATCAGTTGGTTTTGGAGGCGTCTCGATCTTGGACTGAGGTTTCAGAGAGTATTTTAGGGATCTCAAGCTCAAATCCCAGTATACCTCAGAGACTCCTGGGGTCATAAACCCAAAAGTCCTTCCAGGAAAGGGGACTGGTTTGGGCCTCCATGCACTGGGCTCTTTCCTCTGTGACTGCAGGGCTCACTGGTGTGAGGGTGGATCTCTCGTAGGGAAGAGTGGCTCCCCTGGCTCTGCTGGAGGCTCTGGTGTCCTGTGGGGGATGCAAGGTTTCTCTGGAAGCCAGGGCCTCTGTGCAGCCTTGGCTCCCTGGAGCAGTGGCTGGCAGGGCCATGTGGAAATCCCCCCGTGGATGCTGGCCCAGTGCTCGGTCCCGCACTCTGGTCGGGTGAGAGCTCCAGGTCAGCAGGGATAGGACCTAACGTGGACCCCAGGCCCTGACGGTCCATGCCCTGCCCAGGAGGTGCTGGAGGAGTGGCTGAACTGTCAACGGGCCTGGCTCTACTTGGAGCCCATCTTCAGCTCTGAGGACATCAGTCGGCAGTTGCCCGTGGAGAGCAAGCGCTACCAGACAATGGAGCGGATCTGGAGGAAGATCATGAAGAATGCCTATGAGAACCGTGAGGCGAGCTCACATGGGGAGAGGAGGGGGCAGCCGGGACCACTGGGGAGCCTGGTCACGTTGTTGGGAGCCTCCTGGTCTCTTCTCTCTCTGAACAAGAAAGACTGAAGGACGAGTCCGAGACCTGTGTCCCTTTGAGTGGACTCCCCAGTCTTGAGAGATATTCCTCAGAAACACAATAGTTGGTTTTCCCCTTGAAGATTTACAGTCTACATTAGGATTTTTTTTTTTAGATTTTATGTATTTATTTGAGAGAGTGAGCATGAGCAAGGGGAGGAGCAGAAGGGAAGGGAGAGGGACAAGCGGACTCTGCGCTGAGCTTGGAGCCCGACATGGGACTCAGTCTCACAACCCTGAGATCATGACCTGAGCTGAAACTAAGAGTCCAACGCTTAACCAATTGAGCCAACTGAGCCACCCCTACGTTATTAGGATTTTAGAGATTGTATTTATTCATTTTATTATATATAGAGAGAGAGCGAGCGTGGGGGGGTCGACAGAGGGAAAAGGGAAAAGAGAAAAGAGAATCTGAAGCAGACTCCATGCTGGGCGCAGAGCCTGAAGGCAGGGCTTGATCCCAGGGCCCTGAAATCATGACCTGAGCCAAAACCAAGAGTTGGATATTCAGTTGACTGAGCCACCCAGGCGCCCCTACGTTAGGATTTTAAAGGCTCTGACAAAGCCCACAACAAATCAAATTCCTTGGCTTTGTTTAACCCTAATTTTTTAAAAAAGATTTTATTTATTTATTAGAAAGAGAGAGCATGAGTGGGGGGAAGGGGCAGAGGGAGAGGGAGAAGTAGGCTCCCCACTGAGCAAGGGAGCCTGACACAGGGCTCCATCTCAGGACCCTGCGATCATGACCTGAGCAAAGGCAGATGCTTAATGGACTGAGCCACCCAGGTGCCCATAGCCCTAATATTTTTTACCATAGACTATTTTCTGTGGATTGATGGGGTGATGGATGTGGGCCCTGGCTCAGGGCCATTTTTCTGTCCTCTCTCCTTCCCAAGTCCTACTGGGGTCTCTGGCCAGCATGGGTGCCCTCTGAGCCCACCTTGCTGCCTCCCAGTTTGACCATGCTCGCTTCCACTCTCTGGCCTGGGCCATGCAGGTAATCAATGTGTGCTCTGACCAGAGGCTGCTGGACAGCCTGCGGGACTGCAACAAGCTGCTGGACATGGTGCAGAAGGGCCTCAGCGAGTACTTGGAGACCAAGCGGGGTGCCTTCCCCAGGTGGGCACCACCTGGCCCATGCCCACTCTGTCAGTGTCTGCCCACGGGGCTGGGGTGTGAGGCTGCTTGACCCACTCCCTCACCCCTGTTCCCCTGGCAGATTCTACTTCCTGTCAGATGACGAACTACTCGAGATTCTGTCCCAGACAAAGGACCCCACAGCCGTGCAGCCCCACCTGCGCAAGTGCTTCGAGAACATCGCCCGGGTGGGTAACTGGGCCTGGGGTTCAGGCCCGGGAGCTCTGGGACACCTTTCCAGGGAGGATAGCTCTTTTCTGGCTCCAAGTCCTTTTAGCAGGAGCTGAGGTGGCCTGTGAGATTCCTGGCCCTTGGCGACAGCTGGGGCTTGTGGGAGGAAGGGCAGCTGTAGAACCCCCAGCTCGGTGGAGTCCTGCCCCCCCCCAACCCCTGCCAGTGCACTGCGGTGCTGGCTGGGCCAAGACACGAGACACGAGAAACGCAGGAAGCGGAGGCTCCTGAATCACCTCATCCTTCTCTTCATCTACAAGGGAGGCCATACAGACCTGTGGGGGAGGGGGACAAGCAGGGCAGGCTTAGCTTCCTTTCCCAAGTGGGCTGGGCCGCAGCTGGGGACAAGGCAGACCCATGTGCAGTCGGGGCAAACAGTCGCGGGGGCAGGGCCAGTCCTGGGGCTGGGGCGCATGGGGCCTCCGGGCACACATGGGGTAAGGCTGCTCTCACTCCTCCCCTGCCCACAGCTGCAATTCCAGGAGGACCTGGAGATCACACACATGTACTCGGCGGAGGGTGAAGAGGTGCAGCTGTCCTTCTCCATCTACCCGTCCAGCAACGTGGAGGACTGGCTGCGGGAGGTGGAGCGCAGCATGAAGGCCAGCGTGCGGGATATCATCGAGAGAGCCATCAAGGCCTACCCCACGGTGAGCCGTGCCTCCCATCCCAACACAGCTTCGGAGACCCCCTGCTCCTTCACACAGCCGCCTGCCTGCCTGCCTGCCTCGTCCTCGGGCTCTGCCTTGACCCTGCTGCTCTCAGTGAGCCAGCCACGGGATCTCTGGGGGCAGGTGGTCCTTGGGGCCGCTGGAGGAGGAATCTGAAAACGTTCCAAAAAGTGAGACGTGCCCCTGATAATGACCAGCTATTGTGGTTGTGTTTTAAGCACTCACTGTGCACCTGGCCCGGCGCAGGGCCTCCCCCCACAGCACCTTTCTCAGTCCATGGTCAGCAGCTCACCTGTGGGTTAGTTCAGAGATGCTTTCTGCCCAAAGGCATGTGATTTGAAAGTGGCAGTGAACCCAGGACTGTGTTCCCCAATCCTAGGCTCCCATTCCTCTGCTTCAAGGTCTTCTCCGCTGAGGAAGTGAGGACTTGGCCCAAACCCCAGAGGCCCAGAGCGTAATGGCTTCTCTCCTTCTGAGGCGGAATTAACTACTTGGGCCCAGAAACACAGAGGAAGTTTAAGCAAAAAAGAGGATGCATGGTCAGGGCTAGCCACCGCCTGGGTCAGCCCTACCTGTGTTATCTTTCTAGATGCCCAGGACCCAGTGGGTTCTAAAGTGGCCTGGCCAGGTGACCATCGCCGGGTGCCAGACCTACTGGACCATGGAGGTGGCAGAGGCTCTGGGGGCCGGTAACCTCAGTAACCAGCTGTTCCCCCAGCTGGCCCGGCAGGTCTGCTCCCCCCATCCACCCCACACCCTGGGAGAAACTGCTCCCTCCGGGGGGCTTCCCTATATTGATCCTGGAAGGGGCTTGGAGTTAGATCCAAGAGCAATAGGTGAGACACTCCTGAAATGAGTGTCTCACAACCTGCCACCCGTGGGAGGGTCTGGTGGTCTGAGGAGAGCTCTGAGGCAAGGCAGGTGCCCCTCTCCCAGTGGTCAGTGAGGGAGCCACACATCTGGGGCCCTCCTGCACTCTCTCATGGGCTCTCCTCGCTCTGTGCCTTGGCTCCTCACCACACGCCTTCCTCAAGCTCCTTGCCAGGCTCCACCACCTGGCCCCTGAAGGCTCACAAGTCTCCGCATGCTATACAGGGAGGCAGACGCCATGCATGTGCCTCTGTTTTTATTTGCTTTCCTGCCAGACTTCTCAAGTGACCCATGACCCGCCCACCCTCCCCCTGCCTCATTCTGAGCCCCTTCCCATCCTAGACCACCAGGAGCCCCCAGGATAGAGAGGTTGTTCCTGGAAGCCCACCGTCTGTGCGCAGGAGGGGAAGCCTACCTAGCTTGACCATGCCACTATGTGACAGTGTCCCCCCTGCTCCCACAGCTCAGTGACCTGGTGGCCCTGGTGCGAGGGAAGCTGTCCCGCATGCAACGGGCCGTGTTGTCAGCTCTAATTGTCATTGAGGTCCATGCCAAGGATGTGGTGAGCAAGCTGATCCAGGAGAACATAGTCAGCGTGAACGACTTTGAGTGGATCTCGCAGCTGAGGTGAGGATGCAGGGGCCCCTGGCCCGGTCACATCCATGGCTGGGGCAGGGTGGAGAGTCAGTCTCCAGTAGGCCCTGGGACAAGCTGGGTGGGGTACCTTGATGCCCTCCTTCCCCGCCTCTCCTCGGCCACATGCCCTACCCAGTGGCCCATGGTCCCCATGGTCCGGGAACCTATCTCCCTTCAATGCCAGGTACTATTGGACAAATAACAACCTGTACATCCGGGCTGTGAATGCCGAGTTCATCTACGGCTATGAGTACCTGGGCAACAGCGGGAGGCTTGTGATCACGCCCCTGACCGACAGGTGAGCATCTCCCTCCCCATGTACCCTCCTGCCCTGGCGCCCTCCCTCCAGCTCTGGCTGGCCCGAGAGTCTGGGAACCATGAGGCCCAGAGAGTCCATGCTGGGCCAGTCCATTAAAACAATGCAGGGTTAGGAGCACGGGCTTCCAGTTCAAGACCAATTCTGTCCCTCTGCTGGGCGACCTTGGACAGCTGACTCGACCCTCTGTGCCCCAGTTTCCTCTGCAGCCTCCTCAGGGTGGTTATGAGAATTTCATGAGCCGAGGTGTAAAGCTTTTAGCACACGCATGGCACTCAGGAAGCATCTAAAGGGTATGAACTTTACTAGTTTCATCAGTCAAAGCTGCCTTTCAGGGTACCAGAGGAATTGACTTGGGAGAAAGAACAGGCATAAGTCTCCGGGAGTCCTGAGGAAGGAGTGGCCCATGCCTACCTCCTCTCACTCCTGCAGGTGCTACCTGACTCTGACTGGGGCCCTGCACCTCAAGTTTGGGGGCGCCCCAGCTGGTCCGGCTGGCACAGGGAAAACTGAGACCACCAAAGACCTGGGCAAGGCCTTGGCCATCCAGACTGTGGTGTTCAACTGCTCTGACCAGCTCGACTTCATGGCCATGGGCAAGTTCTTCAAGGGCCTGGCCAGGTGAGGAAGTGCATGAGGGTGGTACGGGGCAGGGCAGGAAGGCTGACCTCTCCCAGGGACGATGCCTGAGAGGAGCCTCACAGGATGGTGGGGGGGACAGGATGGAATAATAGTTAATCAAAGGCTCAGCCCCTGGTGGGCGCTGGGGTGGCGTGGTGGGTGGTGGGAATATGGCTGAGCTGGCCAAGATGGCCGCTGGAGGCTTCCTCCCAGCAGAGTCACAGGGGGCCCTTGGAGGCGTCAGGTGGGCCCTGAACTCCCATCCCCCCGTTGTCCTTCCCTCACTTAGCGCTGGGGCCTGGGCCTGCTTCGATGAGTTCAACCGCATCGATGTTGAGGTGCTGTCAGTGGTAGCACAGCAGATCACCACCATCCAGAAGGCTCAGCAACAGCGGGTGAGCGTCGGGGTGTCCCTCCAGGTTACCAGCGCATCATGGCAGCTGTCCCCAGCATGCCCACGCTGCCGCGAGCTCCCCATACTGGCGGTGCCAAAAGCCGGATACTCGGGCCTGCCCTGAGCCCACGCTCTCTCGTCCTGCAGGGGACCAGGCAGTCCCACTCCCCCGTGTGGAAGTGTCCCTGAGGGGCTTTTGTAGCCAGCCAGGGAGCCCCACGTCCCTGCGCCACTCTGGGGGCAACTTCCAGGCCAAGCTGCTGTGGATGAAGGGATTCCTCCTACATCCTGACCCTTACGGGAAGCTCCAGCCATTTGTCCTTTCTGTAGCCTCATTCAGAGGGGCCAGAGGTCTCCTTCCAGCAACAAGAGCTGGGAGGCTGGCAGGAGCCCAACCCCACGCCAGTAGGGCTCTGGGTCCTAGTCAGAGCTGAGCTTGCCCACGTCCAGGAGAACCAGTGTCAGGAACTGGGGGGAGGGTGTCGGTAGCAGGAGATGCGTGAAGACCTCAGGGAGCCGGGACCTCGGAGGCCACCAGTGCCCACCAGGACCTGAGGTCTTAGGCCAGATCCTGAGAGAGGAGCCAACCCTCTCTCCTGGGCTGAGCAGCTCTAGCCAGGACAGGGCTTCCGCAGGGACAAGGCGGCCCATCCAGAGAGGAGGCGGGTGAGCCAACCCCTTCCCCCTGTAGGTAGACCGCTTCATGTTTGAAGGCGTTGAGATCCCACTTGTGCCATCCTGTGCGGTGTTTATCACCATGAACCCAGGATATGCTGGCCGGACCGAGCTGCCCGATAATCTGAAGGTGAGTTCAGGCACAGGGTGGCCCAAGGGGCTTCCCAGGGTACTGGAAAGCCCGGGGGCTGTGGCCTCAGAGGTGCTTAAGTGCTTATACAAGGATTCCCTGGGACAACCCTCCTGCCTGCGGGTGCTGAGACCTACCCCCAGCCATGGAGAGGAGGCCCCAGGCTTGTCCTCAGGCTTGGGAGAAGTCGGGCGGGGGGTTCAGGTCCACACGAAGGACCGGTTTCTAACGGCAGAGCCGTCCAGCCACAGGGGAGGATAAGCAGCCTCAGCCACGGCAGGTGAGGTGCAGAGGGGAATCCAAGCATCGGTGGGGCAGGAGGGCAGTGAGCCTGCCTTCCGAGGCCTGAGGACCACTGAGGACGGTGAGGTCCAGAGAGTCGGTGGGGCTCTGGGAGGGGAGGCCTGCCTTTCCATTTACACGGGCGCCCCATGCCCCAGGCGCTCTTCCGGCCTGTGGCCATGATGGTTCCGGATTACGCCATGATCGCAGAGATCTCCCTCTACTCCTTTGGCTTCAATGAGGCCAATGTGCTGGCCAAGAAGATCACAACCACCTTCAAGCTGTCTTCCGAGCAGCTCAGCTCGCAGGTGAGGCCCTGCCCCCACCAGGTTCCGGGTGTGAGAGCCACCGTCTGCCCTCCGTGAGCCCTGTGAGATAGGAATTACATCCCCACTCCTCAGCTGAGGGCTAGTTGGGTCAAGCATTAGGAGACCAAGAGCCACACAACCCAGGGCTGAAGAGCGAGCACACTGGGTCTTGTGGGACCAGAGCAGGACAGCAGCCCCCCGCCCCGTGGGCCTTCCACTCAGCATGCTGAGCCCAGCTTCCGGGGGCAGCCGCCATTGGTACAGACCCCAGCACTGCTGGCTAAGCTTCCCTGTTTGGCTCCCTTCTCAGGCAGGCTTCCCCTCTGCAGTGGCAGAGATGAGCCTAGCTCTAGGTTTACATGCTAAGTTCTAGAAAAAGTCCCCGGTGTCATCCTAATGGGCCCTCTCTGCATGACCTGCTCCTGCATGAACACCAGTCATTGTGGCCAGGGGGAAACCATGCTGCCTTTGGCCGTGTCGTCTTCCGCCCCCCCCCCCCCCCCCCCCCCCCCCCCCCCGGCCAAGCCCATGGGCTGGAGGAGTTGTGATCTGTTACTGGGAAAAACAGCAGCTGCCCACCACAGCGCAGCCTGGATGCCTGCACCTCCACACACCTTTCTTACCATCCACTTTCAAAAGCGCTACCCTCCCATTAGACCGACTGTACCCACATGGTTCTGGAAATGCAGAACCTTAAGCGGCAAGTCTAGCCCAGTCACTTCATCCTGCTCCAAGTCCAAGACTTCTGGGAAGTGTGCTGGTTTGTGGGTCAGGTCCAGATGTAGCTCTCATGGTCTGGCCCCATGGGGGATAATGAAAAAAATTTAACCATTTCCAATACACCTACTATATAATGGAGAGAAACAGAACAAGCAGCAAAGAAGGGAAAAGCCACAGTGGTATGGCCGAAAGGGTGGGTCTGGAGAGACGTTGAGACAATGTTAGAAGGAAGCTCAAAGGCCCTCCGGGCCAACCCTGCCTTCGCTCAGATGGGAACCCCTTCTTTCATGTTTTGAACAAACCTGAGTATGTCCCTGCCCCTGGTACAGTGCTGAGACCGCAGGACTCTGCCAGGGTCGGACCTGCACAGAGTCCTCACCCTCAGGGGCCAAGAGTCAAGCAGGGGATGCGGACTAGGTAGGCCTGGGAAGGGAGAGGACCATTGGGATGGTAAGGAGAAGGTGCCAGAGGCATACAGTCGAGGGCACCTGGCTCAGGCTGGGGCCTGCAGGGGGTGTGACCTTGCAGCTTCCAGCTGGGTGAGGGCCAGGTACCAGGTGGGGAGGCAGAGCGTTCCAGGCAGTGGCCCCCTAAGGCACAGGGCCCACCTGCCCCTCCTGTGCTGTGGTGACAGGATCATTATGACTTCGGGATGAGAGCTGTGAAGACCGTGATCTCGGCTGCCGGGAACCTCAAGCGAGAAAACCCCAGTATGGATGAGGTGAGCTCCATCTAGAGGAGCCCGGGGAGCAGGACTACTACAGGAGGGCGCCAGAGGGGCTGAAGGCATGTCTGACCCGGGTCCCCTGAAGGCTCCACCGGCCTCTGCTGCAGGAACTGATATGCCTCCGGGCCATCCGAGATGTGAATGTGCCCAAGTTCCTGCAGGAGGACCTCAAGCTCTTCTCTGGGATCGTATCGGATCTGTTCCCCACCATCAAGGAGGAGGAGACTGACTACGGCATCCTGGACAAGGCCATTCGCAAGGCCTGTGAGAACAGCAACCTTAAGGATGTAGACGGTGAGCCGCCGGCCCCTGCCCTCGCAGTCCTGGAGTGGCTGCCCCGGGATCCAGCGCAGGGGCGCAGAGTCGGGGCAGTGCTGCCTCAGGGTCACTCACACCTGGCCAAGCGTGTGGCAGGCTGGGGCTCTCGCCAGGCAGTCCCCAGGGTAGGGCAGGTGACAGATGTGTAGAAGAAAGCCCTCTCTCCCACTCATGCCTCTGTCCCCAGATGTGGGCGTTTTCCCACACCAACCGATTCTCCGACACCAGTTTTCCACTGGCTATCCCGCAATTCGGCTCAGTTCTGACACTAAGCAGAGTCACAAGTCACAAGTAGTCACAAGTAGTGGGTCCCCAGGTTACCCACAACTTTTCGGCAGCTTGGCTACAAACCAGAGGTTCCCACGACCCCCTCTTTGGGTTTGATCGTTGGCTAGAACAGCTCGCAGAACTCAGAGAAACACGTTTACTACTTATTATATAATAAAGGATATGAGAAAGGATACAGATGAACAGCCAGATGAAGAGATACATAGGCTGAGGTCTACCCCCTTGGAGTTTGGGGTGAACCACCCTCCCAGCACATGGATGTGTTCACCCACCAGGAAGCTCTCTAAACCCCATGCTCTGGGGCTTTTTATGGAGCCTTCATCATGCAGGCATGATAGATTATTATTATCAATTATTTTCCACTTCCAGCCCCTCTCCCCTCTCTGGAGAATGGGGGAGTGAGCCCAAAAGTTCTAAGCGTCTAACCATGGTTTGGTCTTCCTGGTGACCAGCCTGCTCCCAGGAGCCCAAACCAAGAGGTGCCTCATTAGAACAAAAGACATTCCTAGCACTCAGGAAATAACAAAGGTCTTGGGAGCTCTGTGTCAAGAACCAGGGTCAAAGACTAAGTATCAGAAAAGATTCTCCTAGCATCCTACTTACAATGGTTTGAGGAGCTCTGTATCAGGTACAGGGGGCAGAGACTAATGTATCTTTTGCTGAATATTTTACAGTAGGGAAGCAGATCCTGTCACCTCCCTGAGACCCCCTGCTTAGCCCCCTCCCCTTGTGGGCCCCTCTTGGGCCTTGCTCCTCCCCAGTAGAGGCTCTCCTCTACCCCATCCTTACCTGCCTGGGGCAGCAATGGGGTTTGATGCCATCACTGGGGGAAATGGTGAGCTATGGCCTGCCCACGCCTCCTGCCCCACCACACCCCAGCCCATACTGTCCTCTTTTGGAGCAAAGCATATTGCTCTCATCTAGGACTTGCTCACAGTCTCCGTGGAACACAGCCATGGTGTTGTTGGGCTAAGGAACGTTTGAGCCTTTCTTGAATCAGCTTGTTACAAAGGCCGCCGCACCGATGGAAGAACTCTGGGGGATGCCGCCCTCAGGCTCCCTCTGACCCCAACCCTCTTTCCTGATAGAAGGCGGGGGTCTCAACGCAGCCACTGCTCAGCCATGCAGCTCCAGATGTGGTCCCCCCATCCCTAGGCCAGGGGACCTTTCCTCTCCTCCTAGAGCCTCCCTGCCAATCCTTTGTGGAGTGGGGGGACGCTCCTCCCGGAAATCACACCTGGCCACGAGGCCACCCTGGCTACACGGGGCCCTCCTCTGGGGCCTGGTGTGCTCCTCGATGCGAGGTCTGCCCCCCACGCCCTCCACTGTCCTTCATTCCACAGGGAGCTCTGATGCCACTTCCTGCCCGCCAGGTCCCAGTGGGCTTGTTGGATGAAGCCTCAAAATCTCCCTCGTGGCCTTGGGTCAGCTTAGCTATCACTGAATAATTGGACCTTGTCCCATTAGCAGGGCCTCCCAGGCATGCAGGGCCACAGCTCCCCCCGCCAGCTCCCCAAGCCGCTCTTGAGCCAAAGTGAGACGCTCCTTCCCTACCTGTGTGGGTCTGGCCCTCAGCCTACAGCGGGCAGCTGTCCCTGGTCAGTCCCAGCTCTTGACTGACACTCCGATTTTGTCCCTGGGATTTTGCCATGTACTGGCCACCATTTCCTCAGGGTAGTGCTTTCAGCAGGCCGGGGGGAGGCTTTGGGGCTGGAGTTGCTTCTGGGGCCTGTGACAGCTGACACTGAGCAGGTCCGTGCCAGTTGGACACCCGACCGACGCATGGTAGGGAATAATAGTCACGGTGGCAATCATGGCTGCCGTTCGCGTGGCGTGCCTACTCTGTGCCCGTCGCTGCGCTGAGGGCTTCACCTGCCCCCACCTATGAGGTAGGTATATCGCCAGCTGCATTTCCTAGATGAGGAAACCGAGGCTCAGGGTGACCCACCTGAGGTGGCCCAGCAAGCTAGTGGCAGAGCAGGACCCAAGCCCATGCTCTGCCCCCGAGCTCCACTGCCATGTCCCTCCAGGCTTCCTGACCAAGTGCATCCAGCTCTATGAGACCACGGTGGTGCGGCACGGCCTCATGCTCGTCGGGCCCACCGGTTCTGGCAAGAGCAACGTAAGTGGACCCAAGCCAGGCAATTCACTACCCAGACAGGGGCCCGAGGGGTGGGTGGGGCCTCGGCAGGGGTCTTGGGCCCCATTTGTACCTCTGTAGCCTCTAGAGTACCCTGCCTGCCCCCTGTGGCCTGCAGCCCACTCCAGCCCTGTGCTCTGGAGAGCCAGGAGGCTCACTCTTGGGTGGCTGAACCCCCAGTGTTACAGAGTCCTGGCAGCCGCCATGACCTTGCTGAAAGGACAGCCGTCTATCAGTGGCGGCGTGTATGAGGCCGTCAACTACTATGTGCTGAACCCCAAGTCCATCACGATGGGCCAGCTGTATGGAGAATTTGACCTGCTCACCCATGAGTGGTGAGTGGTCCCGGCCCCTCTCCAGGGACCAGCTTGCGCCCAGACCTCTGGGGGCTGTGGGCCATGGGCCTCCCTCCCCTAGCCCAGTGGGAGGTCAGGAGCTCAGGCTCTGGAGCCCAAATGCCTGGGACTCTACTCACCACCACACTTCCTTGCTGAGTGACCTTCCTCCCCACCGGGCCTTGGTGCCGTCATCTGCAAAGTGGGAATAATAATGGCGCCATGATTATGGTAAGGAGAAAACGAGCTTGATATAAGGAAGATGTCTGGACAGCGTGGCACATACCAAGTTCTTAGTAAATGTTGCCTGCTGTCATGACCACAGAGGGCTGGTGGTCCCTCTCAGGGCCTCCACCCCCAGGAGGACATGTGCGTATCAGGGAAAGTGCGCTCGCTGAGCTGGAGAAGGGCAACTAGGTGGAGACCCTCCAAACATCAGCATGTGGGAGGATTTTCTCTGGGGCCATTCTGTTTCTCTGGGGAAGTGTCCAGTTTCTGCGGGGGGTTTCTGCTTGGCTCCAGTGTTCTGGGGTGTGGACACTGGAGAGGGGCAGTCACCCATCTTTCCAAATGTGACTCTGGCCTGCTTCCCCGTTTCTAGTGAAGGGTCTCATCCACGCCTACTCCAGGCTCTTGCATGCATGGGTGGGGGGCCTGGGGATCAGACCAGAAAAATGTCCCCCTACCCACCACTTTCCCAGGCACTTGGTACCTCTGAAGCCTGAGCCTTCCTGGGTTCTGTGGCAGGACCTGGATGCATCTCATGACCCATCCCTTGCTTTCTCTGCTAGGTCATTTGCCCCTTCTCCTTCTCCTCCCGTCTCCCAGAACTGTGTGGACCCCCATTTCTGCTGTTGCCTCCTCCCCCATTTCCTTTCTTTTCCCCAGTATGTCACCTTTTATCTTCCTTTAATATAACTTTAGTGGAGATTTGGCAGAGAAGGAACATAAACACACATTTTTATAACACCATGTTACACCAAAAAGTCCCATTTTCCCCATTATTGTTTTTAAATGAATGAAGATATTAAAGAGAAAAACCCCAGCAGAGCAGGGCCAGACCAGCAGCCAGGTTTCCCTGGGAGCCAGCTGTGTGCTGCCCTGTCTCCCCCTCCCCCTGATGGCTGCAGGACAGACGGGATTTTCCCCTCCCTCATCCGGGTGGGGGCCATCGCCTCCGACACCAACAAGAAGTGGTACATGTTCGACGGGCCGGTGGACGCTGTCTGGATAGAGAACATGAACACGGTGCTGGACGACAACAAGAAGCTGTGCCTCAGTTCTGGGGAGATCATCAAGCTCACAGAGGTCCGTCTACCTGTCTGCCTTCCCAGCTCTCCTCTGCAGCTGAGTGTCCCCGGGGGCCACAGTATGCTGGCCAGCCTCATCCCTCTCCTTCTCGGGGCCACGGCTGCATCCCAGGCCATCCCCAAGCTCCCACCTTGGCCATGTTGGGGGTAGCTGCCCAGGGCTGCCCTTCTGTAGACCATATTCTGGGATGCGCTGGGCCCAGGTCGGGGACGACCACCCACTGCTCTCCGGCTGACTCTGCCTCGTGCCTCCCAGGCCCACTTGCAGCCATGTGGGCCCAGTCTGGGTCAGACATCTTAGCAACGTGCCAGGAGTCTGGGAGACTGGCAGTACACACCTGGCCCCAGGGCCACCTGCCTGGTGTGTGAGGTGCAGTTCTCAGACAAGGAGGGCTGTCACCCGGTATTAGAGCCATTCGTGGTAGCTACACTGAGCTGATCTCGAGCCCTTCTGAGAACACCTGGAACTTCTGCAGCATAGCATACAGCTCTCATCAGATAGCTCCAGGGACCCCCAAAATGCCCTGGTCCTAGGCTGGCCAGAGAGCAGTCGGGAATCTCCTGACTTTTGTTCTCCTCATGGCCCCAAGCAGAGCTATGTTAGCTGAAGACCAAGGGGTTCCTGAGGCCCCTCCAGCCCACCACTGCTTCTGGTCCACAGCTTGTCCCACAGTTGCAGGATGGGCAACCCCTCCCTGTGGCTCTGCAGCCCTTTTCCCGGCCCTAGGAACTGGCGGCCGGCCCACTCACATGGCTCCTCTTGGTGCCAGGCGATGACCATGATGTTCGAGGTGCAGGACCTGGCAGTGGCCTCCCCAGCCACAGTGTCCCGCTGTGGCATGGTGTACCTGGAGCCCAGCATCCTGGGGCTCATGCCCTTTGTCGAGTGCTGGTTAAGGAGGCTCCCTGACTTATTCAAGCCCTACGAGGAGCAGTTCAAGGCCCTCTTTGTCCGCTTCCTGGAGGTAAGCGAGGCCACCGTGTGCCCGGCCCAGGTGGGGCAGCAGCGCTCTATGGCCACCAGCCACAAGAGCCAGGTGCTCATCCCCTGTAGGGATCCATCACTTTCGTCCGGCACTCGGTAAGGGAGGTGATCGCCTCAACCAACAGCAACCTGACCCTGAGTCTCCTCAAGCTGCTAGACTGCTTCTTCAAGCCCTTTCTGCCGAAAGAGGTACAGCTCTGAGCAAGTGGGGCTGGGTGCCTGCTCCTTCCTGTCCCTGCTCTCTGTGCCTGAGCACCTGAGGGCCCTGAACCTCAAGCCCAGCTTCCTGGAAGAGAGATTCAGATTGGCTCACATGGGTCATGGGGTCACCCCATCCTGTCTGCTGCAGAGACACCAGCCCATGCAGCAGAACCCAAGGATGCCCCCTTCCCCCGCTTCCTCGGTCTACTCACCACTGTTCTTGCCTGGGCCTGATGTGGTCCCCACTGTCCCCAGGGCCTCAGGAAGATACCTGCTGAAAAGCTGAGTCGCATCCCGGAGTTGATTGAGCCCTGGTTCATCTTCTCCCTGATCTGGAGTGTGGGCGCCACAGGGGACAGTACCAGCCGCATCAGCTTCAGCCACTGGCTCAGGATCAAGATGAAGATAGAGAATGTGAGAGGTGGCAGCCCCCAGGCTGGGCTCCCAAGTCCCAGATGTGTGTGCTGAATGCTGGGTGCTCTGGGGCCGTGCACTCAGCCCAGGCCCCCAGGGATAAGCAGCCACACAAAGTCCTGGGCCTCACAGCCTGGTTTTCCTCTGGTCCCTCACAGCTGACCATGCACTTCCCGGAGGAGGGGCTGGTGTTCGATTACAGGCTGGAGGACGCAGGCATCAGCAGCACCAATGACGATGAGGACGAAGATGAAGAGGGCAAGCAGGTGAATGCAGGCCTGTGCTAAGGCGACAGGACAGGAAGGGCCCACTGGGTAGTGGCTGTCCTCGATGAATAATGACTACTGAGAGGAGCCCATGCTGATGGCCACAGGTCTCAGGTGGGGGGTATTTGCATTACCTCATGGATCCTCACAGACCCACAGTGTGGTTATTACTGTGCCCAGTTTTCAGACAAGGAAATTGAGGCTCAGAAGAGCCACGCCCAGCTAGTGGGTGGCAGAGCCGGACTTGAACATGGGACTGGGAGATGTTGGCTTTCCTCCCTTCCCAACCATATGCATTGCCTCCTCCATGTTGATGCTGAGCCCAGGGATGGCTGCCTCAGTTCTACTTAAAAGTCCCATTTTCCTAGGGGCAGGGTGCCCTTAGGGCGGGGCAGCAAGCCCTCCTGGCCTGCCGTGGTGTCCCATCCCTCCTATCAGCCAGCGAGGGCTCCGGGAGCCTGCTGTGCTTCCAGGATCAGGACCCCAGCCCAGGACAAGGAGGAGGCAGAGAGGCATCTGCAGAGAGGGCCACTATGCATGGTCCTGCTGGGGTCTCAGAGGGCACCTTTGAGTCTAACGTCCCCAGTGTGACCTATGGTTTGACCGTAGCGAGCCCCCTCATGAAAGGAGGTCTGCAAGCTGGGTCAAGGCTGTGGGTGAAAGAATTCATACAGGTAGGGATGGTTGGGGAAGACCAGGCTGGGGGATCTCTCCATATCCCAGTGATGCCAACCCTTACGGTTCTGGCCCCCACACCCTTGGATAGCCTGAAACCAAGTAGCAAAGGCCTTTGACTTCTGGGCTGTCCAACTGCCAGAACACCTCCCTGATGCCGAGACCTAGCAATCCCTAGGAAGCCCCCCACTCCCAGTGGTTTGTTCTGGGATTTCCCACCCTGAGCAGAGAGGAGGGCACAGGGCTTCCTGTTTCAGTCCCAAGCAGCCCCTCGCCTGGGCTCTCTTGCCATGGCCTAGCAGTGCGTCTCCTTGTCCTCCTGGTGCACTTGGCCAGAGCGGGGTGCGGTGGGGTGGGGTTCTGGGCCCAGCCCAGAGCTGCCTGTGCTTCCAGGTGGCCTGGGTGAAGTGGATGGACTCCTCGACTCCATTCACCATGATGCCAGATACCAACTACTGTAACATCATCGTGCCTACTATGGACACAGTGCAGATGTCCTACCTGCTGGACATGCTACTCATCAACCACAAGCCCGTGAGTGCCCCTGCCGTGCCCTGCCTCACCCACACCAAGACCCAAGTCGGGGGGTGGCTGACCTCCCACACTGACAGGGGGCAGCCCCTGCTGTGTGCCAGACCTGGTGAGAATCTTGAACACGTGATCCCCGTTCTCCCAGGTGCTGTGCATCGGGCCGACAGGCACGGGGAAGACACTCACCATCTCCGACAAGCTCCTCAAGAACCTGCCGCTAGAGTACATCAGCCACTTCCTCACCTTCTCAGCCCGAACGTCAGCCAACCAAACCCAGGACCTCATCGACAGCAAGCTGGACAAGAGGCAGGCACCTCCTTCCTTTCTGTACCCCAGTGTCCTCCCAGCTTGGCTCAACCAGCTGTTTACCCAGCTCCTCACCAAATTGTGCTCTTGGGTTTGCCAAAAACTTCCTAGAGGGCCCTGGGTGCTCTTGCAGACTGTTCTGGAGCCCTCATCCATCAGGAATTCCTAAGCCCCGCCATGGGTGCTTGCCCTGGGCTGGGTACTTGGGTGGAGCTCGATATACATCTGTCTGGGAGGCAGGACTCAACTTGAAGGGAGCCCAGACTCGGGGCAGCCAACGTGATGTCCCAGGATGTTCAGACTGGGACGAGGGGCTGCTCAAGAGGTTTCACAATTCAGAAGAAGCTGAAGACAGTTGCCATCCTGCCACCCCTGGATTCCCAGAGGACCTGGTGCCAATGGGTGCTGGGCTCACGCAGCCCCTCCCCCACAGGCGAAAGGGTGTGTTTGGGCCGCCCCTGGGGCGCAACTTCATCTTCTTCATCGATGACCTGAATATGCCAGCCTTGGAGACATATGGCGCCCAGCCACCCATCGAGCTGTTGCGCCAGTGGATGGACCATGGCGGCTGGTATGACCGCAAGGTCATTGGTGCGTGCCGGCCGGCCTGGGCCAGCGGGGTGCGGGCTGGGTGTGCTGGGCAGGGCAGGTCGCCCCATCCATGAGGCAGGGTAGGCACAAGGCCTATTGCCCACAGTACTTTGAGGGTCCAAAGAAATGTTTTGATTTCTTTTAAAATCACCAGGAAAATGAACTTTTAAGGGTCGAAGAACATTTTTATCATATAATATTAATATATTTGTCTTTATTCCAATACTGTTATAAATTAGCATTTTTAATATTTTTTATAGAGGAGGAGGCCCTTGAAGGCCAAGTGCCTAGGGCCCACAAAAAGTCATAATTCAGCCCTGGGTAGGGCCCCCTCCTGACTTCCTGCCTCCACTCCAGGAGCCTTCAAGCACCTGGTGGACATCAACTTTGTCTGTGCCATGGGCCCCCCGGGTGGAGGCAGGAATGCCATCACCCCACGGCTGACACGCCACTTCAACTACCTGTCCTTTGCCGAGATGGATGAGGTCAGCAAGAAGCGCATCTTCTCCACCATCCTGGGCAGTTGGATGGGTAAGCACCAGGTGGAAGTCGGGAAGTCGGGGAGGACCTGGGCAAAGGTAGAAGCCCAGGCCAGGTAAGCCACTCCTAGGACAGCTGGGCAGCTGCTGGAAAGGGTGGGGTGATGGAGGCACTGACCTCAGCCCTGGCTTCACCCTTTACTCAGCTGTGTTACCTTTGGCAAATTCATCAACCTCCCTGAGCCTCAGTTTCTCCATCTGTATAATGGGCAATGACATTAGTGACCACCATCCCAAGTCATGGAGGTTAAATAAGACACTGCATGTAGCATCTAGCATGAAGCCTGGCACATGGTGATTGCTGAATATATGATTTATACATATGTACAGTTAGGCATTCACCTGCATAAGTACACACGTGTATGTTAGTATTTGCCCAGCAAAGCTGGTGGAAGGATGTTACTTTTATAAATCAGGAAAAACCACCAAGATAGAATAGACAGAGTGGTCCTGATCTTCCGCTGCATCAGGATGCAGTTTTCCCCCACCAGCCCACCTCCTAACATGCACTCTGACCTTTGAACTCCCCTTGGCACTGCACCAGGCGGTGGGTGATGGGAGTCAGGCCTTCCCTCCTCTGGCCTGGCCTGCCCTGTCGCCAGTGGTGATAGGCCAGAACTTGCCTACAGGCCCAGCTAGGGGTGGGGGCCACATTGCTCTGAGAAGGGGGGTGGGTGCTAGGTGGCTGCTCTGGGAGCTGTCCAGCTTGGCCCAGCTGGCCAAGGTGGGCAGCAAGGGACCCACCTAACTCTGAGCCCCATGTCGCTCCCTCAACCCACTAGATGGACTCCTCGGAGAGAGAAGTTACCGGGAGCCCGTGCGTAAGTGCTGGCCTGGACAGGGCCTGGATGGGGTGGGGCGCTGGTGCCTGGGTGAGCCCCGGGCTCCAGTTGGGTGTGGCCACGGCTGGGTCCCCGTGGCCACAGAGAACCATCCTTGGGCTCATGTGGGGACCTTGAGCTACTGCTAGAGCAAATGCCTTCATAGGCTCATTCAACCATTCACATAGCAGTCAGTCCTTCACTGCCTGGGCTAGGTCCAACCCACAGTAAAAGCAAGGTAAATGTGAGTTGAATGAATGAATAAAGGAATCCAACAAACTCCCACCCTGTGTAAAGAAGCAGAGGCTCCCAAGAGGCCGGCCCTATCCAAGGAGCAGGCATCTCTGGTGTGGCAGCCTCACGCAGGGCGGATCTGGCGGTCATTGATTTCCCCCATCTTAACAACAAAACACAAAACAGCCCCTCGGGACCCCTTCCCACCCTCCCTGGCCGTCTCTCCATTCCTCTGTTCACAATGACAGCACAGCTCAAGAGCATTTTCTCTTCAGGCTGGCATCACCCTCCTCCCCCTTTCCCTTGTGCCTCAATACTCCCCGGAGAGTGTCCTTGTCACCACTGGAGTCTTGTGGCCCGACCAACAGTCCGCTCTTGCAGTCCTCATGTTCCCGGGCTGTCACTGTCACTGGAAGGTGGCCCCTCCTTTCAGCTCAGGTCTACCCCCTATCCCCATTCCCTCACCTCACCCACCATCCCATCCAGCCCTCTAGCCATGCCCACCCGAGGGACCCATTCACACGTTCACTGGGATCACACTCCTCCCGCTCAACTGCAGGCAAGAGCCCAAGTCCCAACACTGGGACCGCCTTGTCACCTCTCTGCTCTCACCCCCTCCTCACTGGTCCTTGGCACTCCAGGCCTCAACACACTGGCTCCAGTTCCGGGCCTGCTCCCACCTCCCTTGTCCAGCTCTCTGCTCCAGCGTCCCTCCTCACCAGGCCTCGCCTAGCACTATGTCACATGTCCCCAACCCTGGCTCCCCGACCACTGCTGTCCTGCGGCAGGCCTCTGCATGGCACTCCACTGTCCACGCTGCTGCAGATCCCTGCAGAATGGCGGCTGGTAGGTGAGGAGTGTGTCTGTTGGGACCACCCTCTGGACCCAGGACCCAGAACAGTGCCTGTGTTAATTAACTGATGAGCCCCGCTTTGGGGCTCATGAGCCCTCCTGCCCCTTCTGTATTTGTTTTCCACTCCCTCTGCCCCAAGTTCCCACAGCCCCACAGGGCAAGGCAGTAAGGGCCCCGCCCAGCACTGACCCAGTTACTATCCCTTGTTCCATGGATGTGCCCCAGTGCCCGACAGCCTTGGTAATGAGGTGGTAAAAGGGGAGGGGCTCAGAGCAGGAGCGTCCTCACCCCAGGCTGGGGGGCATCAGGAGAGCTTGTGAAGGAGGTGGCATCCAAGAGGGGCTGAAGGCTGGGTGGAACCCAAGCCCTCGGGCTGGGGCGAGGGCACCTGGGGGAGAACCCAGCACTGGCAAAGCCAGGGAGGTAGCATCCACAGAGGCCATAGAGGGAGCCCCCGCCGGTGTGACTCAGGCCCACCCTCCTGTTCCCACAGCTGGGGCCCCCACCATCGCCCACTTCACGGACCCCCTCGTGGAAGCCACCATCATGGTGTACTCCACCATCACCTCCCAGCTGCTGCCCACCCCAGCCAAGTCCCACTACACCTTCAACCTCAGGGACCTCTCCAAGGTCTTCCAGGGCATGCTCATGGCCAACCCGGCTAAGGTCGAGGTGAGGATCCAGCAGGCTCCCTTCCCCGTGTCCAGCAGAGGAGAGCCCACAGTGCCCTCACAGTCCTCCCCAGCCCCTCGATTTTAGGGCTTGCTACCACTCCAAAACTGCCCAGCCTTGATCTGGCCAGGCCCTGAGTGGGGCCGGGGGCAGGCTGTGCTCCAGCCCCCTGCTTTCCTACAGCTGAGCCCTGTCTTGTGGCTCAGATCCATGCCTACGATGGCAGCAGTGATGGGGATCACACAGAAGGATCCAGGGCAAGGCAAAGGAGAGAGAGAGAGGGTTCCTGATGGAGGCCCTGTGTAGGAGAAGCCTGGGGAGGAAGAGTGAGGGGGATGCACGCGAGGAACCAGAAGCCCAGGTGGACGGAGCAGGACTGTAGCAGGGAGTGGGCTGTCAGGGTGCTGATGGGGCTGGGCAGCTGTGGGAGCCACAGGGTCCTGAAGGTGGTGGGAGCCCTGGGGGGTGGGGGTGGGGACTGATTTGCCCTTGGAATGGGGGCTGGATGGGTCGGTGTGTGCAGAGCCTGGGGCCGGGGAGACTTGGTGAACGGGACAGACGCCAGCCCTGGCCTTGCCAAGCTATAGCCAAAGAGGTAGCGAGAAGGGCCTGGGGACTTCCTGAGGGCCACCCACTCACCCAGGGGGAGGCGGGAAAGCCGGGATAGAGGTGGCAGCAGACACAGAGATGGGAGCCGAATCAGAGGGGCTTGCTGGGTGGCTAGAGGCGGGGCGTCGGGAAGGTGTAAGGAGAACCAGGCATTCCTCCCAGGCTTAGGGTTTGAGCAGCCGTGGGGCCCTAAGAGGGGAGAAGCTGATGCCCTGCTAAAGCGGCTGGGTCCCAGCAGGTACCTGGGCAGCGTGGAGCCGGGGCCGGAGAGGCGCGGGCAGGGTGGCGTGGGACGGGGTCTCCGGGGCCAGGGGGCAGGCGCTGACGGGGGGTGGCTGCAGGACGGGGTGCAGCTGCTGCGGCTATGGTACCACGAGAGCTGCCGCGTGTTCCGCGACCGCCTGGTGAGCGACGAGGACCGAGGCTGGTTCGACAGGCTCCTGGAGAGCCGCATGGAGCAGTGGGGGGTGACCTTCGTCGAGGTCTGTCCCTTCCAGCCCATTCTCTACGGGGACTTCATGTCGCCAGGCTCTGACGTCAAGTCCTATGAGCTCATCACCAACGAGAACAAGGTGAGGGGCCCCGTCGCTCTGCCCCCCAGGCCCCGGGCCCCCTGCAGCCCTGCGAACAGACCAGCACGCTATGACCGGAGGGTCAGGACTCTGACTTGGAAGGCCAGCCCTTGCCTCTGTAGGTCCCGTTTCCTTGCCTGTCTGAAGGGTGCGGCAGGCCCTGCTTGGCCCGCCTCTGGGGACAAGTCTGTGCTTCATCTGGGACAGGCTCTGTAAACATGGACATGCTGGCCTGTTGGAAGGCTATCATCTCACCCACAGAGGGGCGGCAGGGCCCCTGGGGGCACAGGTCTGAGTCAGGACCCCAGGGAGGCATGCAAGAGACCTCGTCAGAGGCCTCGGAGCTGCATGGCTGGAGTGGGCCTCCCGATGCTTTCCCAGTACGTACATCCTGTCCTTGGTCCCAGGAGCTCTCATGAGGGCCCCGGCTCAGTGTACCTGGTGAGGCCCGGAGGAAACAGGCAGGGCTCTGACCCCACCCCCCAGGCCTCTAGTATCCCACAGGTCTGGCCTCGTTTAGGTCTGGCTTCTGAACAGGTCTGGCTTCCCGTTCCCCAACACTCAGGTGCCACTGCCACAGGCAGGGGCAGGGTCCAGGGTGGGCTGGACTCAACGTCATCCCAGTGTGGCATCCTAGAAAGTGGTCAGTCCTTCATGCCCAGGTTACTGTCAGTTGGGGTGGATGTTTGGAGGGATGGCTGGGACCGCGGGAGGGGGCGCCGGCAGTTGGGTGGGTCAGGTGCCTGGGGCCATACCCTTCTGAAGCCAGGCCCAACACCCCTCCCTACAGAGGAGCAGGGCTGGCCGTGGGAGGGGGTGTGTTCTGTTGAGGGTCCTAGTGCACAGGGATAGAGAGAGGACCCAGATCTCCCCATCTCCCTGGCCCCAGATGATGCAGGTGATTGAGGAGTACATGGAGGACTACAACCAGATCAACACAGCCAAGCTGAAGCTGGTCCTCTTCATGGATGCCGTGAGCCACATCTGCCGGATTAGCCGCACCCTGCGCCAGGCACTAGGAAACGCGCTCCTGCTGGGCGTGGGGGGCAGTGGCCGCAGCTCCCTCACGCGGCTGGCCTCACACATGTGAGGGCCCCGGGCGTGCACAGCTAGGGGAGCTGGGGCCACCCTGGGCTAGGTCTCCCGGCCATGGGCTTCTGAACGCACTGGGCAGGGGACCCAGGCTCCAAGGAGAGGCAGCAGCAGTGCCCTGTGGCGCTGTGGAGAGGGAGGCGTGGCTGCAGACCAGGGGGAATTCCTAGACGAGGTGGCCACGGCCTCCTCTCAGGATCAGAGCTGGGAGGATGGAAGCAAAGGGCTTTCCGGGCCATGCGAACCGCTTAGGCAGAGGTCTGGGGGTAAGAGAGCAGGTTCAGGGCCTGGAGCATCTGCAGATCTGCCCAGGAGGGGAGCCAGACTCCAGATGGCGGGGGTGGGGTGTGGGCACCCATCACTTGGCACTTGGCCTCAAGCTCTGGCACGCCTCCACCCAAACTCCTGTCTCTAGGGCCGAGTACGAGTGCTTCCAGATCGAGCTATCCAAGAACTACGGCATGACTGAATGGCGTGAAGATGTCAAGAAGATCTTGCTCAAGGCGGGCCTGCATAGCCTGCCCATCACCTTCTTGTTCTCCGACACTCAGGTGCCACTGCCACAGGCAGGGGGCAGGGGCCAGGGTGGGCTGGACTCAACGCCATCCCAGTGTGGCATCCTAGAAAGTGGTCAGTCCTTCATGCCCAGGTTACTGTCAGTTGGGGTGGATGTTTGGAGGGATGGCTGGGCCCCAGGGCGGGGGGCCCACAGTTGGGTGGGCCATGTGCCTGGGGCCAAGCCCAGCCTGTCAGAGCTAGGGAGGCACAGGTCACTACTGTACCCCAAGGGTAAAGAAGGCCCCTGGCACCATGGCTGACCACGAGTGGTACCACACTCACTGGCCAAGGGCTCCCCACCTCAGGACTCGTGCCCGAAGCACTGTGCCCATGATGCCCCTTTTGGGGGCTGCTCCCTCTAGAGCTCCCTAGGGAGGGAAGCCTGTCCCTAGGTCTCTAAGGGGAAGGGAGGTGGTGGCTCTGGGGTCTCAAAACAAATAGAGCAGCACTTAAACCTGGCTGGTGGTTGAAATTGGGCCAAGCCCTGGAATGTGTCCCACTCTGGGCAGGGTCCCCTCTGTTCCCAGCCCTGCCTCTACCCCCAGGGTCCCCTCGTGTAGTCTGGCAAGGACCTATTTCTGCCTGTGGCCTGGTTTCCTCCTGTGAGGAAACTGAGGCATGGGGAGGCCTGGAAAGTGAGAGTAAGGTGCCACATCTCCCACCCAGGACCCAGGGCCCTTCCACAGCCCAGTGGTGATGATCAGAGTCTCTGCTGTAGGGCAGGCCTGGCTATAAGCCTAGACCTAGAGGTGCGAGGTCACCTATATGACCCTGAGCTTCTCGGAGCCTGGTTTGATCTGTAAAATGGGGCTGCTATGAAGATCCAGGGAGACAACACCCAGGGGCCATCATTAAAGCTTAGCTTTTGTACTCTCATCTCTCCCCAGATCAAGAATGAGTCTTTCCTGGAGGACATCAACAATGTCCTGAACTCGGGCGACATTCCCAACCTGTATAGCTCAGATGAGCAGGACCAGATTGTCAACACCATGCGGCCCTACATCCAGGAGCAGGGCCTGCAGCCCACCAAGGCCAACCTCATGGCCGCCTACACTGGGCGTGTGCGCAGCAATATCCACGTGGTGCTGTGTATGAGGTACGGGCAGCCATTGTGGCCATGCAGGGACGGCCCCCGGGCCTGCCATGAGGAGGGCCCTGGGCTCCTGGGGGTGGAAGTCAGTGACTCATTTGGCCTCTTGGTCCCCCAGCCCCATCGGAGAGGTCTTCCGAGCCCGTTTGAGGCAGTTCCCCTCCCTTGTCAACTGCTGTACCATTGACTGGTTTAACGAATGGCCGGCAGAGGCCCTGGAGTCTGTGGCTACCATGTTCCTGAATGAGATCCCAGACCTGGAAGCCAACTCTGAAGTAATTCGAGGACTGGTAGGTGTCTTGGTGAGGAGGAAACTGTCAGGGGGAACTGTTCAGGTTTGGGCTTACAGTCACTGGGGCCTGGGTGAGAGTCCCAGGCCCAACACCGATGGGCACTGGGGCAGACAACTTGACCTGTTCTAAGCCTGTTTCCTCATCTGTGTCATGGGAGTGCCACAAGGTTGTCATGGTGATATACGATTGAAGACCACAGATGGCCGGGGGGTGGGGGGTGGGGGCTAGATTTGCCTGGTACAACCTGAGAGAGTGATGGTCACCTGGGGGCCAAGAACTAGAGTGAGCCTGTTTCCCTCTCCAGCTATGCTGAGGCCTTGGGCCCTCTGTTCCCCCAGGTCCAGCCTCCAAGGGGAGAGGGGGTCCCCCCTTAGGACTCTCAGAGAGAGGCAGGTCTTGGGAGCTGTGATGGGAGCAGAGGGCCAAGATCTGGGAGACACCCGGGTCCACGTTCAGAGGCAGCTCTGCCCTTAACAGATGTGTGAACTTAAACGAGCCCCTTGACTTCTCTGGGTTGTAAGTTTTTCTTCTGCAGAATAGGTGATCTTGACCTGGAGGTTATGAGGATCATGGGAGACAGTGTGGGGGGCATTGAGGTTCCTACATGTGGCCCCCTCCTTGGGACCAGGCTGCAATGGCTTCAAGGGCACCCCTGCGCCCTGTCTTTGCTGGGGGCTCTACAAGGCTGGCATCAGTGGTCTCCCACCCCACAGATCCAGGTTTGCGTATATATCCACCAGTCGGTGGCCAAGAAGTGTGTCGAGTACCTAGCCGAGCTGGCCCGTCACAACTACGTGACCCCCAAGAGCTACCTAGAGCTGCTTAATATTTTCTCCATCCTAATTGGCCAGAAGAAACAGGAGCTGAAAACCGCCAAGAACCGCATGAAGAGTGGTCTTGACAAGGTGGGCCAGGGTGGGGCTTTGTGGACAATGGCTAGCAGCCCATGGTTCTGCGTACTCTGGCTTAGCCCTGACCTGGGGAGGCCCAGCCCACCCTCTCAGTCAGCAGCCTGCCGTGTTTAAATGGGTAGCTTCCTCCCTTACCAAATGAACAAGGGCAAGGCCAAAGCAGGGCACCCCACAGATTTTCAGGGGACTGCTCCCTTCCTCCAGGGCTCACTGGGCAACAGGCCACAGCCTCTCACTCATGAGTGAGGGCCAGGCAGCCCTGCAGGACCCTCTCCCCAGTCCCCTCCACGCTCGGCTCTCTTTCTGGTACCCTGTCACACCTGATTTCCTCTCTGTGCCCCCCATCCACCAGCTGCTGCGTACTTCCGAGGACGTGGCCAAGATGCAGGAGGAGCTGGAGATGATGCGCCCCCTGCTGGAAGAGGCTGCCAAGGACACCGTGCTGACCATGGAGCAGATCAAGGTGGGGGGTGCTCCCTGGCCCTCTTCCCTGACGTCTGACCATGTCTGAGGATGCTAGGGGTCCCCATGCAACCATGAGGTCGCTGGCTGCCTGACCTCTGCAGGTTGCTTAGCTTCTCGATGCCTGTTTTCCTCAGTCAGCAGTCCTTTGTTTATTCAACAAGAGTTTGCTTGGAACCTCTTCTCTGCCAGGCCCTGCACCGGGGCAGGGGATATGATGAAGAGCAAGACAGGCAACCCAAACCCTGATAATCACAGCAGGGACAGAGTGGCAGGCCGCCGCACGCAGCGGCCACCCCCAGGCGTGAAGCTGATCATAGAGGCTATGAGCATCATGAAGGGCATTAAGCCCAAATGTCCCTCTGAGTCTCCATGAGATCCCCGAGTTCGCGGGCCGGCTGCGCACAGCAGACATCTCAGATTCGCAAGTTCATCAGGACAGCTTCCTGGTAGAAGTAGTCACCTCCCGCTCTGCAAAGTCAGTGTATCACAAATGTTTCCAGCAGATGGAAAGAACGTGATGTGGGGGAGCGCCTTTCTCTGTGTTGCCTGGAGATGTCCTGAGGGCTTAGGGGCTCCTTCCCTGGAGGGCAGTTGTGCTCAAGCATGTGAAGCCCTGAGCCCCATGCTGGGACCACCATGAGCAGTTGGAATGGGCTTCTCACATTCCCGGAGCTCCGAGAGGGCCCTTGGAGAAGGGGGCATCCCTGCTCTCATTTCCCTTGACCCCGGGGAGACTGAGATGCAGGGAGGAGAAAGGGGGGGGACACACCTGTCCCCGACATGCCAGCAGCTGGGCCCTCCCTTTCTTTGGCCCCCAGGTGGACACAACCATTGCTCAGGAGACCCGGAATTCGGTGCAAGCAGAGGAGGCCAAGGCCAATGAGAAGGCCAGGAAGGCACAAGCTATTGCTGACGATGCCCAGAAGGATCTGGATGAGGCGCTGCCTGCCTTGGACGCAGCCCTGGCCAGCCTGCGCAACCTCAACAAGAATGATGTGACTGAGGTGGGTGGCCAGGCAGCTCCCGAAGTTCCCCCTTGGCATCTGTCCTGGTGCCTCTGGCCCCCAGGCCCTCTCTCTCCACATCGCTTGGGGGTCACGTGCTGAGAGGTGCGGGTAGAACTAGGGCTTGAAGCCAGCTGTCTGCCCTTACCTCCTTGCACAAGCCCCCATGGCCCAGACGGGCACATGGAGGGCTTTGGGTCCTGAGAAATGAGCATCTAGGACCTCATGGTCAGGCCTGGGTGAGGGGGAGCAGAAGGAACCACAGGCCGAGGCAGACCTCGGGGGACAGCCAGGCATGCCCTTTGTGGTGGTAGGAACTGCGTTGGTGGGGTCCACCCTGTCTGACAGCTGTCCCTGCCCAGGGGTATCCAGGTAGTGATGGGTCTCCCCTTCCCCACTCTCGGCCCGACCCGCAGGTCCGGGCCATGCAGCGGCCACCCCCAGGCGTGAAGCTGGTCATAGAGGCTATGTGCATCATGAAGGGCATCAAGCCCAAGAAGGTGCCTGGAGAGAGGCCTGGCTCCAAGGTGGATGACTACTGGGAGCCGGGCAAGGGGCTGCTGCAGGACCCTGGCCGCTTCCTCGAAGGCCTCTTCAAGTTTGACAAGGTGGGTGTGCCGGGCACAAAGCGAGCAGGCCCGTGAGTGAGGCAGGGAAGCAGGCAGAGGAGCCTGTCCCCCAACCCCCCAGTGTAGGGCTCTCTGTCTTGTCTCCCTTCCCCTGAACACATGCAGCCCTGTGGCCACACACAGCTGACTGGGACCATACCCTGGCCCCAGAGGAGCTCTCTGGCTGGTCACCCCAAAGCTCTGCAGCCTGGAGATCCCCTCTTGTGCCCTTTCCTTCCTAGGATCCCCATGGCCTTGGCCTAGACTTGCACTTTCTATGCAGCCTCAGCTGAGGTTCTGCTTCTTCTGTCTGTCCCTGGGTTTCTCCATCTGCTGTCTATCTGGGGCTCTCCGTATCCATGGCCATGTTCTTTCTTGGGGGCTACTTCATGGTTAGGTCAGCCTGGAGCCCACCACCCTCTAAGGGGACCTTTTTCAGCCCAGAAATTGGGTAGGGGACAACTGCCTGTGCACCCGCGCCCCCCCCCCCCACGCCATGAGGCAGTGTGGGGCCTCAGACACCCCAGGCCACACTGGGAGGGTGGAGATAATGACCCATAGGTAGCAGGACGCCCTACAGACTTCCCCATTCTTCCTCCTCCACTTTCATCAGTCTAGAAAGCAGAGGCCCCACACACCTAATTCAGCCCAAATCAGGAGTGCTCTCAGCCAGTGCTCAGGCTCCCGGGTCCCAGGCTCTGAGCTCTGGGAGTTCATGAACAATGCAGATTCCTGGGCTCATCCTGAACTACACGGTTGGACTCTCACCGGGGGGACGGGAACTCTGGGTTGTGATGAGCTCTCAGGGTGAGGATTAATACCCTTGAACTTGAGCCTGGTTGGGCATCAGAATCACTCACTGGTCTCCACACCTGTCAGGAGCAGCCCTTATCGCTAAGTGAGTTTTTAATGGGACCTGCACATTACCAGACCTTGAGACTGCACAGTTTCTTGTGGACGAAGTCTCTAATCGTATTATCTGAAATCCTGGATCCTTTCTGGACTGTGTTTATTCCCTGAGGAAGATACCTGTATTGAAGCCTACACAGGGCAGGGGGCTCAGAGCCCGAGCAGGGTGTTCCTCAGCAGGCCCCACCACCGCTTCCTTGCTGGAAAGAGCCCCCTGATGCCCCTGGTTCCCCTCCCCAGGACAACATCGGGGAGGCGGTGATCAAAGCCATCCAGCCATACATTGACAACGAGGAGTTCCAGCCGGCTGCGATTGCCAAGGTATCCAAGGCCTGCACCTCCATCTGCCAGTGGGTACGCGCCATGCACAAGTACCACTTCGTGGCCAAGGCAGTGGAGCCCAAGCGGGTGAGGCCTGGGTCCAGCTTGGTGGGGGGGGCAGGGGAGGAAGGGGAGGGCTCTCCCCGCTCCACAAGCTGGCCCTGGGCCCTGTGCCTGCAGCAAGCCCTGCGGGAGGCCCAGGACGACCTGGAGGTGACACAGAGGATCCTGGAGGAGGCCAAGCAGCGCCTGCGCGAGGTGGAGGACGGCATCGCCACGATGCAGACCAAGTACCGGGAATGCATCGCCAAGAAGGAGGAGCTGGAGCTGAAGTGCGAGCAGTGCGAGCAGCGGCTGGGCCGGGCGGACAAGGTCAGCACGTCCCGTGGGGAGGGCCTGTGGGCTGCGAGGGTCTGGCGGGGGGCGGGGGTGCAGGTCCTGCACCCCTTCCCCAGCCCCTGGCCTGGCCAACCGCAGCCCACCCCCCGGGGCTGCCTCTGCAGCTCATCAACGGGCTGTCGGATGAGAAGGTGCGCTGGCAGGAGACCGTGGAGAACCTGGAGCATATGCTTGGCAACATCTCCGGTGATGTGCTGGTGGCCGCTGGCTTTGTGGCCTACCTGGGCCCCTTCACGGTGAGGAGCCTTCCAGCCCTCCCTGCGACAGCCTCACCTCCACAAGGGGCAGCCTGCAGGGCGGCTCTTCCCCCACGCACTCACTCGGCTTCTCAGCCGCCCCATCCGAACCAGGTGCTGTTCTAGGCATGGAAACAGCCAGAAAACCCGCCCTGGTGGGCCTGGCCGTCTAGTGGGAAACCTGAGCTCCCACTTGCATGCTTGCTGGGTGCATCTCACTCGATCCTCACAGCCTCCTTGACAGGCGGGCCTATTGTCATCACGCCTGTTTCACAGAGGAGGGGCTGAGGTTTATGGAGGCCAAGGAAGTCACCCAAAGTGGGACCTGAGTGCAAGTGTCTGACTCCACGTCTGAGCTCTACCTCTGTGTGCAACTACTGAGTGCTGGGGGACTGGGGCTGGGGGGTGGGAGGGCATCCCACGTGTCGTGGTGGGGTGGCCCTGAGTCTGGCGTCTCCCCAGGGCCAGTACCGCACAGTGCTCTATGACCACTGGGTCAAGCAGCTCACAAGACACAAGGTCCCGCATACTTCAGAGCCCACGCTCATTGGGACGCTGGGAAACCCTGTGAAGATCCGCTCGTGGCAGGTGCCTATCTGGGAAGGGGGAGGGCTGAAGTGACTGGGCTGAGCCAGGAGCCTCCTGCTTCCCCCCCTAACCCTCTTTCCGGGGCCTGCTCAGAGATGACTCCCCTGATTTGCCTGGGCCCAGCAAGAGGCTGTGGGTAGGAGAGGAGCGAGCTGACACGGTGTGGCACAGATCTAGCTAACTGGGGCAGAGAATTCAAGGGGTGCTTGTCAGAGTGGGCTGGAGGAGGAGAGCAGCATCCAGGGTGAGGTTAAGAAAGTTTTCCCCAAAAAAGTCAGATTTGAGCTAGACCCTAAAGGACAGGTAAAGTTGGCTCGGGCAGAAAACCCAGAGGCTTTTGGCAGAGGCCAAGGGAGAGCGTAGGCCAGGATACTGATGGCCTGTGGGCTCTGGGGAGATGGTCTGACTGAGGGGGGACTCAGTAGGCAAGAGGGCAGAGAGGCCAGAGAAGGAGGGTGTCGGGATCCAGCCGAGGAGCAGGAGAGAGTAGGGGGCCCTGTGGGCTCACACCTGTGCCCACTGTCACCTGCGCCTACCTCCACGGGGGAGCCATAAGGAGAGGGAAGAGATAGCCAAGCATGAAGCTGGGAGTAGCTAGCACCCCAGCTGACCCTGCTTGTGTGACAACCCTGACCCAGTCTGGCACCTGATGCCCCACAGATTGCTGGCCTCCCCAATGACACACTGTCAGTGGAGAACGGGGTCATCAACCAGTTCTCCCAGCGCTGGACCCACTTCATTGACCCTCAGGGCCAGGCCAACAAATGGATCAAGAACATGGTGAGCCCACCTGCCTGGTGCCGCCACCCCTCGCAGCCGGGCTTAGCAGGTGCAGGGACAGGAGCTGAGCCTCGGGCGGGCTGGCAGCTCCCACAGCCCCCACTCGCCCCCTCTGCCCACAGGAGAAGGACAGTGGGCTGGATGTGTTCAAGCTGAGTGACCGAGACTTCCTGCGCAGCATGGAAAATGCCATCCGCTTTGGCAAGCCCTGCCTTCTGGAGAATGTGGGCGAGGAGCTGGACCCGGCCCTGGAGCCTGTGCTGCTCAAGCAGGTGGGCCTGCAGTGGCAGGGGAGTGGGGGCAGCCTGTCAGGCTGGACGGGGGACAGGGCAGCCCCGTTCACTGCCTCCCCGGTGAAGCCTGGGTCACAGCGCTTGCCCATCCCACCCACCATAGACATACAAGCAGCAGGGGAACACAGTGCTGAAGCTGGGGGACACGGTGATCCCCTACCATGAGGACTTCAGGATGTATATCACCACCAAGCTGCCCAACCCACACTACACACCTGAGATCTCCACTAAACTCACCCTCATCAACTTCACCCTGTCACCCAGGTAAGCCCCCAGGCCCCAGACCCAGAGCATCAGCTCTGCCTGGCTGCCTCTCGCCCACCCACAGGCCAAGACACTGTGGGTCTTTCCCAGAGTCTCCAGCACCTTCTTCCAAGGTGCTCTGGCGTCCCAGGTCTTTCTAGCACCTCCACCAGCTCCCCTTACTTGCCACCATTTCCAGCTAAGAACCCCCACCCCCAAGATCAAGAGCCCTTGATCACTGGTCAGGACCCCTCAGCCTCCCTGGTCAGCAGAGCCTCATCTTGGCCAGGTGCCCTTCCCCCACAGCTCAGCCTTTGCCAGCCCCTTGTGCACTCACCCCCAGAGCTGTCCCGGAGCCCCGAGTCAGGCACACCCTGACACCTGGCACCCAGGCCCTGTTTCCTGCCTTGCTGCCGAGCATAAGTGCCAGGCTAATGGGTGCACTTTGCTGGCCACCCGCACAGAGCCCACAGGCCCACTCCACACTCAGGCCATCATGTCAGTGGCCACTATGAACCTCTCCCCAGACGAGGTGGTGAAAGGCCTATCCCCTGCCCGTCACCCAGCCCCCTCCTGCCGAGAGGAAGTTTTTCAGCGACCCCAGCAACTCACATATCGAACCACCTGACCCCTTCTGGGATTCCAGGTTGCCACCCGGGGTCTCACTGAGAACTGGTCACTCTGCAGGCAGGCTCTGCATTAGCCCTGCAGCCCAAGACAGAGGCTAGGCCTCCCAGCTCTCGGAGCCCTGGGGGCACAGGTAGATAGGTGAGCAGGCTCAAGGCTGACCCTCTGGAGCCTACCAGGTGTTACAGACATGCTGTCCCTTCCCCTGGCAGTGGCCTAGAGGACCAGCTGCTGGGCCAGGTAGTGGCCGAGGAGCGGCCAGACCTGGAGGAAGCTAAGAACCAGCTGATTGTCAGTAATGCCAAGATGCGCCAGGAGCTGAAGGACATCGAAGACCAGATCCTGTACAGGCTCAGTTCCTCTGAAGGTAACCCTGTGGATGACATGGAGCTCATCAAGGTGCTGGAGGCTTCCAAGATGAAGGCTGCCGAGATCCAGGTCAGCAATGGCCTGCCTCTGCCTGCGACTCCTGCCTCTACCCAACCCCTGACCAGCCCCAGGCCTGACCCCTGTCCCCACCCACGTTGCCTGCCACCCTCCATCAGCCAACCTGGGCCTGATCACCTCTCCCGTGCTGCACCTCTAGGCCAAAGTCAGGATCGCAGAGCAGACGGAGAAGGACATTGACCTCACACGCATGGAGTACATTCCCGTGGCCGTCCGCACCCAGATCCTTTTCTTCTGTGTGTCTGACCTGGCCAACGTGGACCCCATGTACCAGTACTCCCTGGAGTGGTTTCTCAGCATCTTCCTCTCGGGCATCGCCAACTCGGAGAGGGCAGGTAGCCCGGGCATGCGTGCACACGGACACAGATGCTGGGCTTCCAGCCTGGCACAGATGTGACACAGGGGGACACATATCCACAGGGGACACGCTTATGTAAACTTGCACATTCTCTCAGATCAGGTGTAACAACACACCCCCTCCCTACCCTCCTCAGAGCCCCTTTACTGGCAACTCCAGAGGCCCCAAAGGGAGGCCCAGATGGCCCCTGTGGCTGTGGGGCAGACTGGCTGGCCTGGGCTGAGCCCCGGGGATCTCGCTCCCCCACCCCCCCCACGCACTGCCGTCCCCTCCCTGCCCTGCAGACAACCTGAAGAAGCGTATCGCCAACATCAACCGCCACCTGACCTACGACCTCTACAGCAATGTCTGCCGCAGCCTCTTTGAGAAGCACAAGCTGATGTTTGCCTTCCTGCTGTGTGTCCGCATCATGATGAATGAGGACAAGATCGACCAGGTAGCGAGCAGAGAGGCAACCAGCGGGCTGGGCCGGTGACCCAGGACAGATGGCCTGATGAGGTGCCCTGTGGCAGGGCCTGGGAGAACAGGGTAAAAGGAAAGAGAGGGCCAGGCATGAGGGCACAGCGAGAGCAAAGGGGTAGAGGCCTCAGGAAGCAGTTCCTTACTTAAAACAGCCGGGAGACCCTGGGTTCACTGTGGTCCCCGCTGTCCTGTGAGCACAGCCTTCTCGGAGCCAAGTGAGCAGAGACTGTCCTGAGCCTCCCAGCTCGTGCTCTCATGAGCCCCAGGTATCTGCCAAGTGTTGGAAATCACTGCGGAGAGAGCGAGCATTACCGCATTACGGCTACTCCGGCTCGAGCCCTATCTGTGTGTAGGTGCCAGGCTAACGGGTACATTCTTACCTAACCCCCCAAAACCCTTGGGAAGCAGCTGAGATTCTCATTCTTCCTACTTTCCAAAATGAGGAGACTGCGGCTCAGAGAGGTCACATCCTCTGCCTAAGGACACACAGCCAGGAAAATGTGGAACGGGGACACTGACCCAGACCGGTCTGACTGCCAGCCCCAGGGAGGACTCCGTTTCTCTGGCTGAGGGTGGTGGTGGGGGGGCATTGCTGGCTGGGGTGCCAGAGGCAGGTCACAGGGCCTGGGCACTAGGCTCCCCCTGTCCCCTGCCAGGGCGAGTGGCGCTACCTCCTGTCCGGAGGCTCCATCCAGGTCATGACTGAGAACCCAGCGCCTGACTGGCTGTCCGACCGGGCCTGGCGAGATATCCTGGCACTCTCAAACCTGCCAACCTTCTCCTCTTTTGCCGAAGACTTCCCAAAGCACCTCTCAGAATTCCAGTCCATCTTCGACAGCCTCGAGCCCCACCGGTGAGCTGTGCCCCAGGGGGTCGCAGGGTGGGCACACGGAGGGGTGAGACCCCAGGGACAGGCCCGCCCAGGAGGTTTCTCTGAGGAGCCACCCAGGGGTGCCCTGCAGCTGTGGCTCCATCCCTCTGTGCCCCGGGCCATGTACCCTGCAGGCCCTCCACTCTCCCCGGCCATCCAGCCAGCAGAGTCCCTGGGGCCAGTGCCCTCCCACAGGTCAGCTCTCAGGGGGACATGGGCACTGTCGCAGGGAGCCCTTGCCTGGCATCTGGGATAAATACCTGGACCAGTTCCAGAAGCTGCTGGTTCTCCGCTGCCTGCGTGGGGACAAGGTTACCAATGCCATGCAGGATTTCGTGGCCACCAACCTGGAGCCACGCTTCATTGAGCCCCAGGCAAGTGCCATCAGCCGGTGTCCTGGAGTAATCCCCACCTCTGGGTCCCGGGGCCTGGCTGCACCTGGACAGACCATGTTGCAGCCTTGGTCAGGCTGGGACTCCTAACCACACCCTCCAAAGGCTCTGGGGGGTTCCAGGCCCCACTGGGAAGCCTCCCTGGAAGCCCCAGGACCCCCTGCCTTGCCTTGGTCCCTGCCCTCCCTCAGCCCCAGGTGACCCAGCATCTCTCCCTGACCTGCAGGCAGCCGACCTGTCAGTGGTGTTCAAAGACTCCGGCTCCACCACGCCCCTCATCTTTGTGCTGTCGCCTGGCACCGACCCTGCTGCCGACCTCTACAAGTTTGCCGAAGAGATGAAGTTCTCCAAGAAGCTCTCTGCCATCTCCCTGGGCCAGGGCCAGGTAAGGACCGGGTGGGCAGGGGCGGAGGTCTGGAGGCTGGGCTGGTTGGCACCTCGCCGCTCAGCACTCCCGCCCCCACAGGGCCCTCGGGCAGAAGCCATGATGCGCAGCTCCATAGAGAGGGGCAAGTGGGTCTTCTTCCAGAATTGCCACCTGGCACCGAGCTGGATGCCGGCCCTGGAGCGCCTCATCGAGCACATCAACCCCGATAAGGTGTGCTGCCCCACCTGCCGCAGACCCAGTGGCCTCCTTCACTGAAGGGGCTACCGACACGTCCATCCAGGCCTGCTGAGGCTGAATGAGATGGTCCCACAGAGCCCCCAGCCCAGCCTGGGCACACAGCACTCAGGAAGTGATATATGAAACAAGCCTCAGCTAGATTTATCTTCTCAGCATCTCCTCGCGTTACTGCTGCCAGTGGTGATGTGACTTGCCCACGTCCACCCAGCGTGGACTGGTGACGCTGAGACTCGCCAAAGCCCATATTCTCTTTTTTCCCCTTGGGGTGGGGTTGGGGGGCAGAGGGAGAGAGAGACAGAATCCCATGCAGGCTCCAGGCCCAGCACAGAGAGGATGCGGGGCTCGATCTCACGACCCTGAGACCATGACCTGATAAAACCGATATTCTTTTTTTTTTTTTTTAAAGATTTTATTTATTTATTTGTCAGAGAGAGAGCACAAGCAGGGGAAGCTGCAGGCAGAGGCAGAGGGAGAAGCAGGCTTCCTGCTGAGCAAGAAGCCCGATGCGGGACTTGATCCCAGGACTCTGGGATCATGACCTGAGCTGAAGGCAGCTGCTTCACCGAATGAGCCACCCAGGCGCCCCAAAACCGATCTTCTTAATCAGTGGTCTGCGCAGCCTGGCCTGGCCCGGCCCACCCAGGGGGAGGGTCAAGCTGCCAGTGGCCCAGGGAACCTGGTGTGGGGCAGCCACCAGGCGTGGGTCCCCATGCTCATGTGGTACGTGGCCACCAGGTGCACCGGGACTTCCGCCTGTGGCTCACCAGCCTGCCCAGCAACAAGTTCCCAGTGTCCATCCTGCAGAATGGCTCCAAGATGACCATTGAGCCGCCACGTGGCGTCAAGGCCAACCTGCTCAAGTCTTACAGCAGCCTGAGCGACAACTTCCTCAACTCCTGCCACAAGGTGAAGCGCAGGGGTGCACGCTCCCGCCCCCCCCATTGCCTCAGCTTGGGCCCGCCCCTCACTCCCTGCCCCCTGCCTCTTGCAGGTGTTGGAGTTCAAGTCCCTGCTGCTGTCTCTGTGCCTGTTCCACGGGAATGCGCTGGAGCGCCGCAAGTTTGGGCCCCTGGGCTTCAACATCCCCTACGAGTTCACAGACGGGGACCTGCGCATCTGTATCAGCCAGCTCAAGATGTTCCTGGACGAGTATGACGACATCCCCTACAAGGTGGGCCAGGGACAGGCTGAGGCGGGGCGCTGGGCGCTTGTGGGGGCCCTCACCCACCCACCCCGTAGGTCCTCAAGTACACAGCCGGGGAGATCAACTACGGGGGCCGTGTCACGGATGACTGGGACCGTCGCTGCATCATGAACATCCTGGAGGACTACTACAGCCCCTCCGTGCTCTTCCACGATCACAGCTACAGCGCCTCGGGCATCTACCACCAGATCCAGCCTACCTACGACCTCAACGTGAGCGCGCCCCCCCGACGGCCGCGGGCAGCCAGCCAGGCTGGGTTGCTGGGCGTGCCATGAACACCTGGGAGCTGGGTGAGAGGAGGCGTGGCCCCGGCCCCCCAGCCGCTGCTGTTCATGGATTACTCCCTCCCACAAAGAGAGCCACAGGCAGGGAGGTGGACCCAGTCCCTGCCCCCTGGAGCTCGGGCTCTGTGGGGAGAGGCGACGTCTGGCTGCTCAGCCGCTGCCTGAGTGTAATTACTCAGTTGAGGCAGGGCAGCCTCTCCAAGGGTCCCAGAGGAAATGGTGCTTCGGCTAAGACGTGTGCAGGGAGGCTGCAGGGCCGGGGTGTGTGTCGGAGTGTGGGTCACGATTGTAAGGAGGGGAGCGTCACTGATTGGAGCGGCTGAATGAAGGAGCGGGGGCGGGGGGGGCAGGATGCCAGCAGGCAGAGGGCTGGGAGGGAAGCGAGGGCTCCCCACACAGCGCCTCAGAAGCCATGCAGCTCTAAGAAGAGGGAGATGCGTAAGGGTTCCAAGTCAGGGAGGCAAGTGGGAGTTGTGCCCAATTGGAGGACCCCCCACAGGCTGGGGGTAGAGCGAGGTTTCAGTTGTGGCCCTCCTACCCTCCAGGGCTACCTCTCCTACATCAAAGGCCTCCCTCTCAATGACATGCCTGAGATCTTTGGCCTGCACGACAATGCCAACATCACCTTCGCCCAGAATGAGACTTATGGCCTGCTCGGTGCCATCATCCAGCTGCAGCCCAAATCGTCCTCTGTGGGCGGCCAGGGCCGGGAGGAGGTAGGTGGCATCAGGGGAAAGGGGCGCACGCGTTGGGCAGGGCCAGTCTCCCACCCACTACCCCCCTGCTCCCCCGTGGGAAGGAACTCTGTGCATGTGGAATCCTGCAGGAATTAAGGGGTGCTGGCCCTGACCCCCCCGCGTGTCCCTTTGCCCCCACAGATAGTGGAGAATGTGGCCCACAATATTCTGCTCCAGATTCCTGAGCCCATCAACTTGCAGCTGGTGATGGCCAAGTACCCCGTGCTGTATGAGGAGTCAATGAACACAGTGCTAGTACAGGAGGTCATTCGGTAATCCCCCTGCCACCCCCAGCCCTGACTTATTAGAGAGAGTTATTGTTATAGAGAAATGTCAGCAACAGCTACTCTGGGCCGGGCGCCGTGCCGCGTCTATGCTCTAACCCAGCTACGTTTTATTGTTCCCACTTCACAGATGAGTACACCAAGGCCCGAAACGGTGAAGTGACCTAAGGTTACATGTTTGCTAAGGTGCAGAGCTGAGATCAGTACCTAGGCTGCCCGACTCAGCTCCATGCTCTTAGCCCCCACGTTGGGCCACTGTTTTTCTGTCTATGGCCTACAAGTGGGGAGTACAGACACTGGTGTAGAACCCCCAGCCACTGCTTGCTTCCTTGCCGCTGGCTCCACAGGTACAACCGGCTGCTGCAGGTGATCACAGAGACGCTGCGAGACCTGCTCAAGGCACTCAAGGGGCTGGTGGTGATGTCCTCACAGCTGGAGCTGATGGCCACCAGCCTGTACAACAACATTGTGCCTGAGCTCTGGAACGCGAAGGCCTACCCATCGCTCAAGCCGCTGTCCTCATGGGTCATGGACCTGATGCAGCGCCTGGACTTCCTGCAGGCCTGGATCCAAGGGGGCATCCCAGCTGTCTTCTGGATCAGTGGCTTCTTCTTCCCCCAGGCCTTCCTGACAGGCACGCTGCAGAACTTTGCCCGCAAGTCTGTCATCTCCATTGACACCATCTCGTTTGATTTCAAGGTTTGCACACAGCCAAAGTCAGGCCAGGGTCAGGCTGGAGTATGGCCTGGGTCAGGCCCCCAGTACTTACAGGGGCCAGGCAGGAGGGGCGCTGAGGCCACAGCTGGCTGCCAGTTGGGGGTCCTGAGTGGGTCTTGGGGGGCAGGGAGAGCCAAGCCAGAAATGGCTATGAGCCCCCAGGAAATCCCTAGGGACTGGACACAGACTGCAGGCTGCCAACTAAAATGGTGGGTGAGTGGGTTGCCTGGGTGGCTCAGTCGGTTAAGCTTCTGCCTTCGGCTCAGGTCATGATCCTGGGCTGCTGGGATCGAGCCCCGCATCGGGCTCCCTGCTCAGCGGGAAGCCTGCTTCTCCCTCTCCCTCTGCCCCTCACCCTGCTCGTGTTCTATCTCTCGTTCTCAAATAAATAAAAATCTTAGAAAAGCAGATAAATAAAACAAAATAAAATGGTGGGTAATGGGCGGGTGGGCAGGACTCTCAGGAGGGAGTTTGTGCCTCTTGAGCCCAGTCCACATGCGGGGGCATGTCTGTGCGCCCACCACAGGTAATGCACAAGTCAGTGCCAGAGCTCAAGAAAAGGCCCAGTGAGGGGTGCTACATCCATGGACTGTTCCTGGAAGGTGCCCGCTGGGACCCTGCAGCCTTCCAGCTGGCTGAATCTCGGCCCAAGGAGCTATACACAGAGATGGCTGTTATCTGGCTTCTGCCGACACGGAACCGCAAGATCCAGAACCAGGACTTCTACCTGTGCCCCATCTACAAGACGCTGACCCGAGCGGGTACGGGTCCAGGGTGGGGAACCTGCACCATGGGTGGGGGCCCAGGACTGGGCCAGCCTAACTGGTCAGGTTAGCTGAACAGAATGGCTGAGAGAGGCCGGTCAGCCCTCCTGAGAGTGAGCAGGCCAGGCCAGAGCTGGACCACCAGCAGGCAGGGAGGGTAATGCCCAGAGCTTGGGCTCAGTCTGTGGTAAGTGGCCCCTGAGCTCCCCATCCTCTTGCCTCCCTCAGCAGACCCACCTGGGTCTTGGGAGCCCCAGTATGCTAATGAAGGTTCAGAGTAGGTAAGGGAGACTTGGCGGGGAGGTGGGCCTGTGCTGGGTCCAACAGGGAATGAGCAGTGGCCCCAACTCTCCCATTCCTGGCAGGCCTGAGCCTTGGCCGGACCATTCACCAGGCAGGTTTCCTCTTGGGTCAGGGCCCCTGCTTGCCACCGTCTCAATCTGCTGAGTCCATTGCCTTTACCCTGTTCCTACTCTTGTGACAGACAACCCTCCCTTCTTGTCTGCTCCAGGAACACTATCGACCACAGGCCACTCCACCAACTACATCATTGCCGTGGAGCTCCCCTCCGATCAGCCCCAGCGACACTGGATAAAGCGCGGTGTGGCTCTCATCTGTGCCCTGGACTACTAGACTCAGGACAGAAGAGCTGGGGCCATTAAAGCCGTTTTCTAAGCAGTCCAGCTGGGCCCCCGCTGCTCATGTCTGTGCCCCTCCACAGGATTCACTGCCGGGGCAGCGGTGGGGGTGAGGGGCTGCGGCGGCCTCGGGAGTGAGGGTGCTTAGCAGCTTTGGCCTGCTGGACCTGTCCAAATGCAACAAGGGTAGAGCTGCGTCCTCCAAGGGGACCCCTCCAGGGCCAGTGCACCGGGCGAGACTAGAGGCTACCTCGCCTCCTCAGCCCAGAACCCCGGCACCTGTTCAGATAGCAACGCCCTGAGAACCGGATGAAAGCCAGGTCTCTCTCCTCCCAAAGTGTCCTCTTCAGGCTCCACAGCCCACCCAAAGCCCCTCCTCAGCTCAGGTCCTAAATCCTGGGTCTAGGGTCCCAAGAATCTCTGCCCCAGAAGGATGGATGCCTGAGAATGTGTACTTCTCACCCCTCGGGTCACAGGCTCTTGGGCCCAGGTTTGGTTAGGTCCTCCCTCTCACCACAACCTAGCCTATAAATCTTAGGCCAGCAAGCACAGGAGAGTTCATTTCTTAGGAGAGTTTTATTCACTGATCCAATATTTACAGGGGCCAGAGAAGTCAGGCTGTGCTCAGCACAGAGAGGTGGCTTCTATGCTGGCCAGCCATCCCCTGCCCCAGTCACTATGTACAGATAAGGGGCCTGCTTAGATCACCTTCAAAGCCATCTGGCAGAGTCCATGGGGCTCTGTTTGGGGCCTGAGCTCCAGAGACAGTGCTGGGCCCATTGCCCCTTGGCATTAGGCCCTCTGGGAACACTGGGGCTCCAACTGGTTGTCTCAGTCCTGCTGTCCCCCACCCTGAGTGCCTTGCAGAGGCTGAAGAAGCTGGCGTGGCACGGAGAGCCAAGTGGTGTCAGCTTCCTGCAAGCAGCCCTGTCTCCGCTATCCCTAAGAGGAGGGAGACACGGTAATACTGAGGGGCTGGGCAGGGGCCCCTCTGAACCCCAGGCTCCAGGGTCAGAGCCCAGGAGCCCAAGGCAGGCCCATTGCCAGGGCTACAACACTGAAGGCAAAGAGCCCCAGAGCCTTGCTGCAGACAGCAGTCTTGACAAGCACGGCTAAAGCCAGGAAGGGAGTTTACAGGCCAATAAACAGCTTAAATACTTCTCTCTGCTCAGGCCGTGGGACCCCAGCAGGCTGCTCATTCCACCCTTACTAGGACACCCCACTCCCAATCCAGCCCAGCAGCCGGGTCCCTGAGTTTGGAGCTCTCCCGGGAGGAAGAACAGACCTGGCTTCCTCACAACAGGGACGACTGGTGGCTAGGGCTAGAGCGCAGGGCCCAAATGCCCACCCAGGCCCCCAGCTGGGACCCTGCAGTCATGACTCCAGCATGACGCAGGGACCTGGGCCCACCAGGATGACAAGTGTTGGAAAGAATGCAGTCAGGAAGCTGGCTATGTCAACACAGTGGTGGCAAGATGGGCTAGAGCCCAGAAAAATAGACGTCTCTGTAGGTAAAATATATACTCTGCTGAAGGCAGAAAGGCCAGGTCCTGGCACTCCACAGCCGGCTGTGGAGGAAGCCGCAGCACCTCACCGTGCCCCCGCTCCCCCTGCTGCCCCCGGAGCACTACGGGGCTGCCCTGCCCTGCCCGGCCCTGGGGCACAGTGCACGACTCCAGCCTGGCTCCCGCTGCCAGGGGCTGGGCTCTCTGGCTGCAACTTTTCAGTAATACTGGGAAGAGAGGGAGTGGGGTGGGGAAGGGGCCCCGGGGGGGCCAGGCGGCAAGAGCAGCTGCAGAGTACGGGCCAGCAGTCCTCACTGGCGCTTGGCCTTGTAAGGGCGCGAGCGTTTCCGCCGGTCAGGCTTCCGCTGCTTGTGGAGCCGGCCGATGCTGACCCCTTGGCGCCGCCGCACCGAGATGTTCTGCTCCACCAGGTTGGCCAGCATGCCTGCGAAGAGGCCGAGGCCCTTGAGCAGGAGGCTGGACGCGCAGCAGCCCCCCGCTCCATGGGCCACAGCCTCAGGCCAGGAGCAGAGGCTCTCCCGGCCCTCCCTGGGCCCCCCAGTCTGCTCAAGCCCCAAGACAGGCCTGAGGGACATGGCCCCCGGCAGGGCATGCCAGGTCAGCTGCGGCGGTAAGTGCCCTCACCTTCCTGGGCCAGCATGGAGATGAAGGTGCAGATGAACTCGTCGTAGTTGTGGGTCCTCCTCTGGTCGTCGATCTGCGGGAGAGAGGATGAGAGCACCGCAAGCCCAGCTCCCCGGAGCAGCCACCAGCTGGCCTCGGGAGGTCCCACGTCTGGGAAGACGGGCAGAGGACCAGCCGCTGGAGGGATGACCCACCTTGAACTTCTTCCTCTTCTCCACCTCTTCCTTGAGGCAGGCCTCATAGTTTGCAATCTCTGCCTCCACACACTTCAGCAGCGCCAGCAACTCCTGCCAAAATCCCGCAGTGCAGCCCTGAGGGGGGCTGGCCAACACCCCAGTCCCCCCACCAGGAAGCAGCTGGAGGCAAGGACGAGCAGCCAGCGTCCACAGAACCTACCAAGGCCCCGGCAGCGCCCCAACCCAGACAGGCTTCCTGGCGCCTGGCTTCCGCCACCCATGTTTACGCCAGAACCCGCAGGCCCCAGCCCCTGGGCAGCAGTGCCTCAGGCTCCCCGCTCCGGCCAGATTAGAAGAGCAAGCCGCAAAGGGACTCACCTTGGGAGAGTACTTCTCTCCGCTCAAGGGCTCACCAGGCCTGGCCAAGCCAGGCTTCTCTCTGCTGTCCACAGTCTCCACTACCTCCTTCTCTTCCGGGCTGCTGGACCCCTGGCTGCCTTGGCTTGGTCTGCTGCAGGGTGAGGAGCCCTTCCCACCCTCTGGAAGAGAAGGCACGAGAAGACCCCTCAGAGCGCAGGCCAGGCGGTCACTTGGCCACCCGCCTCTCCCCCAGTGCCCCAAGCGGCCAGTGAGCCAGGCCCGGGCGCACCTGTCAGTGCCAGGGGGCTCAGCACCCCGTCCTCAGCCAGGTGCAGCAGGCCCGTGCTGACAAGAGGACCCAAGTCGCGTACAGCGCGATTGTAGCGGATGCAGTCAACACGCAGCAGGCTGTCATCCTCTCCAAAAAGCACCTTGGAGATGTGGGAGGTGACCGGGCTGGAGGGCCGCGTTGGGTTGGCTGAGCGAATGGGCGACCGCAGTGGCGAGTTGAAAGCACTGCCGATCTCAGAGGCCGTGTCCGTGCTCTCATTGCTGGGGGTGGGCGAGGGCTGTGAGTGTGTGGGGACTGCCACGGCCGGGCTGGCCGCCCCGCTGCTCGTCTTGATGGACAGAGGAATCGAGAGGTCTTTCTGGGACTCTTTGAGCTTCTCGGCCAAGACGTTGATGGTGTTGGGCTGCAGCACTGACAGCTGCCCGTCCCCAGAGCCACTCAGGGGCCCCGGCTTCCCTGGCCCCTTTCGCTTGTACCTGGGGGTGGGGGGGCCAAGGAGAGGTGAGCCGAGGGGAGGGGCCGGGTGACGCCGCCCAGCAGTGCCCAGAACAGCCCCGGACACATCCTGGCCCCCAGGGACGGATGCTGCGGCTCCTTGCACTGGGCCCAGCAGCCTACCTGGCCGTGCTGAGCCTGGCACCCTAAGCTCCAAAAGCCACAGCCACGTGCTCTCGAAGGCCACCTCTACTCCAGCCGCCTCACTCTGGCCTTCTGACAATGCCGTGCCCTCTGACAGGGCTGCACCCCGCCCCATCTCCTCCATCCCAATCCTTTGACGCCTAGCCGAAAGGCCACCTCCCAACAGGACAGGCCTTGTTATCTGGTTAAATGTCTTCAACACTCCCCCAAGGCCTCCTGGAGTCTTGGGGACCAGGGATCTGGAGTCAGCCCCAGCAGGCCAGCCTCCCACAGGTGCTCAGTGTTACACGCTTCGGGCAACCTCAGACATGGGTTGGAACAGTCAAGATAGGATCTGCAGCACTTGAGCCTCTAGCCTTCCAGAGCTGGGGCTGACCTGATGGCAGAGTTGGTGTTCTGCACGTCGTCGTCGTCATCATCCTCATAGTCGTCCTCGTCGTCAGAGTACTGCTGGGGGGGGCGGACTGGAACTCGGCTGCGGCCCACACCTGCTGCCAGGTCTTCCTCCTCCTGAGGAAGGGCAGCCATAAGCAGGGACCAGTCAGCCCCGGCTGGACACAGCACTCATAGCCAGAAAACCAACACGGCTCTCCAGGTCGAGTCCACTGAAGCCCAGGTGTTCCGAGCCCACCCATGACTCCTGGGGAGGCTGCTGCCCACCCAAAGACAAACTGAGCACCCTGAAACATGTGCCTTTATTTTGCCAGCAAAACCTAACTCATCGAGTGGTACCAGGAACATGCCCTAAACATCCTGCCCCACTGCTGTGTGAGTGGACTGAAAGTTGGGAGTTCTCTCTGCCTCTCTAAGCTCCTGTGGGGGCTTCTGGGTAGCAGAGAGACTTGGCCACCTAGGTGGTATAGAATGAACACCAAGGAACCACCTAAGGAAACGGCTTGTTGCAGTCTCTCAAGAAAGTACTGGAGGGGCTTGGGCAAGGGTGCTCCCAGCTCACCTGCATGGGGGACTTGGCATAGTTGTGATTGTCCAGAAAGGCTGGCAGCCGCTGAACAATGGGAGTGGGGTTGGGAGGAACCCCGTTGAGGCTGCTCCCGGGAGGCTTCACCACCAGCTTGGGTTTGCTGGGAGGGCTGTGGGTTGGGGCTTGGGGGCATGAACCAGCCACCTCCTCCACACCATCTGAGAGGACAAGGAGCACAGGCAGGACCTTCAGCCAGATCCCCAAGAAAACCTGTCCCAGCCCACCATCTCCCCAGACATAGCACTGCTCCCTCCTCCCTTGCCAGAGAAGAACAGATGCACTAGCTAACGGGATGAGAGCCCGCGAGCTCTAGGTCATGGGCCCATAGCAAGACGAAGAATGAGATGGAAAAAGGGAGGGAGGGAGACAGAAGGAGAAAAAAAGAAAAGCCTCTTAAGAAAACTAAAAAGGGAGTATCTATTATAGAGAAGGTTCAGGAACTGTGGTAATGTCAGCCCTTTACAGGTACCTTTCTTTAGGGGATGACTGCTCTCCCTCCATGTTCCGAGGGGAGAGGGCTGCAGGCACCAGGGCCTCAGGGCTCCAGGGCCTCAGGGCTCCCATAGGAGCCTCTGAACCTCTGCCCAAGTGCATCCATACACAAAGACTTGCTCTGCTTGGGCCTCTCAGCTCAAGCTCTGAGGCCAAGGGGAGGCGCCAAGATCCCTGGTACCTGTGTGAGTGGCCTCGGAGGCAGCTGCGGCCCTGCTTGCCTCCAGCGCCAGGGGGGACTTGCTGCTGGCTGGTTTGCACTCCTCAGGCAGCTGTGGCTCTTGAGACTTGTGGGTCTGAATCAGCTCTGGCTGTGTTACCCTGATCAGCTAAAAACAGAATCCAAAGCTCAGAGTCGTGAAAGCAGACCCAGCCGCTCGCTTGGACAGCAGAGAGCCTTGGTTCTACCCACTCGCTCACAAGGAAATACAACAGTTGAACCCAAACCTCCTTTTAGAAGCTATTCCCCCTCTCCACCCCAAGTCCCAGCTTTCCCACAAGGAAAGCAAAGGAAAGGAATGGTCAGGTGAAGCTCAACAGATCCGTAATAAAGAGTGATCTGGGAATCAGAGACCACGCCCCAGTGAGGGGAAGAGGGATGGCGGGAGGGGTCCCCACCTGCTGCAGGGCCTCCAGTACTGTCTGACGGTTCACCTTCAGCACATGCAGCCTGGCCTCGTACTTGATCCTGCGGTCGGGCACCACCGCCATCAGGTTGAAGCGGATGTCATGGTAGGGCTCCCTGCAGTCACAGCCACAGCCGTGAGAGCAGCTCCCGCCCAGCACCGCCGTCAGGTTGAGACAAACAATCTGGCAGGGCCCCCTGAAGTCCCAACTACGGCCACAGGTACAGGCCCCACCCCGACAGGCGGGCGGCAGCTAGTAATGCATGCCAGGCAGCTGAGCCGGTGCCTTCCAATGACCTGCCTGAGGGGCCTATCAGCAAGTGAGCCAGCATGTCTGGGCCACCTAGGGCTCCCCCAAGGCCTGCCCCTCCCCAGCCTGTCCCAAAGTAGGCCATAGGCAGCCTGGGTGGGAAATAGGGCAAGGAGTCGGAAGCCCAAGATCTAAGCTTGACCTGGCCAGATTCATCATGTGGCCTTGCACATCTGACCTCTCTGCTTTCCCTCTTCTGTGTCCTTCCCAACGGGGGCACAGCTCCAGAGGGAAGGGCAAGCACAGAGCCCTTACCCTGCGGTGGCGAGGCCGATTCGCTCCATGATGACCCGCCGGGCCTTGTCTGTCCACTCCTCATCCTCCCCCCAGGGCCCTAGGGAAGACCAAGATGAGGAGTCAGCCGGTGGGAAGCCCTGAGTTTGGGCAGGCCAGGAGTGGGAAGGAAGATGGAGAGGTGTAGTCAGGTAGTACAGCGCAGGGTGCCATCCAGCCAGAGGTGGATGCCCTCAACACCAACCCCTGCCACTGGGTCCCCAAGCACCTGAGAACCCTGAGCCCTAGCTCCCTAGAAGGTAAGCAGAAAAACCCAATGGGTCCCTACCATGGTCAATGGGGTAGACCTTCAGCCCATCCAGCTCGAAAAGCCGTCCCGTGATAGGCACATAACTGACAAAGTGGAACGCCTCCATCGTCCGCACGGCACTAAGGCCGTTCTGCTTCTCGGGGAGGTGGCGTGGCTCAGGCCTGGGGAAGGACATACTCAGGGCCTGGAATGGGACAACCCTTCCCCCGCCGCCCCCACTCCCATCAGCTCCCACAGTGCCCACACACCTGGCATGGCTATTATGTGCCTTGGCCAACTCTGGGGCATTGCCAATCGCATATCCTTTGCTCTAGAGAAGGAAATAAGACATCAAAACAATTTTTCAGGTGGGCCTCTGGGTGGGAAGCAAAGCTCTGGAGAGAAGGCCTGGAGGCATTCCAGGAACCTGAAGCAGCATAGATGGATTTTCCTGAAAGGTTAGTGAAGACAGAAAAGAACTCCAGAGCTCCAGAAGGATGGGGTTAGTCTTGCACGGTAATGAGCGGACACTGGAGAGCAACACGGCCTGATACAGACCTGACAAAGAAATTCCTAACATAGTGTCACTTAAGGAATGTTCCTTTCCTCCTTAGATCTTTCCTGACAATTGAGCCTAAAATTTAAGGGCCAAACATAAGGTAAATCCTTTGAAAGAAAAGGGCCTCATAGTATCATATGCCATATGGTAGCATTACAAGTAGGCCTGGGAGTCAGATCTGCCCAGCAAGCTGTGAGCCAGGATTGAGGGACTGCGCACGGCCTACCTCAGGGCTGAAGCCTTTGGTGAAATCCTTCATGCGACTTAGGGTAGGCCCCAGGTCCACATTGCTGCAGTTCAGGAGCACGCTCAGCAGGGCATGAGTGGCACAAGAGTTGGGGATCAGCTGTGAAACCCAAGAACAGTCACTCATACACAGCATACCTACAAGCCATACTGAGAATGGGGACCCAGAGAGGGACAGTCCTATCTGAACAACAAAACTCATCAGCTCTCATCTCCACCCAACATTTGTTCATTCAACTAAATACCCACCAGATGTCTGGGGACATGCAGAGGGGACTTAACACCAGCCTGCTCTAAAGATATTCCCTTTTGTAAGGAACTAAGAGCTCAGTTCCTTCTGCCAGGGGACTTCTCTAACCGCCCCTCCTGGTATCTGCCTATCTCCTCCTCCTGCCTTCCCCCACTTCCACTTCCCAGCAAAGACAATGGCAGCATCCCACCCTCCAGACGGAACACAGAGCCCAGCAGACCTGATGGGCAAAGAACATGTTATTCACAATATCATCATCAATCACAGACGTATCATCCACCAAGGTAGACACCTTGCGACGGGATCGGCGTTCTTCGATCCATTTGAACAGGAAGATGAATCCATACACTGGGCTGGGGAAAGTAAGGGGCAAAGCTAAACCAGCCAAGTGGGGGAAGGCAATCAGCATCCCCTTTCTTTTCCTGCCTATTCCCCCGCACTGTGTTACAACTCAGGTGCCCTTTCCGCGATCCCACCTCTACCCTCGCTTCTTTCCAACATGCCTAAATTGGCCCTGAGCCCTCACACCCAGAACCCAGAGTCAAGCATCTGGCTGTGATGTTCCGGAATACGCTGTGTCCTCATGAAGTCTAAGGTTTTTGGAGAAGAGATGAAAAGCTGGAACCCATGGCCCATGACAAGGTAGGAACAGAAGGTAAGGAAAGAAAAAAAACTCTGATCGAGGAATTTAAACACTAATTCTCACTGTGAACCCCAAGGCCTGGGCCCCAGTGCAGTGAAGAAAGCAAATGAACACCTAGATCAGTCCCTTCTTTCCTGGAAGATAAAAACAGACCTCTCAGTTCATGCACTGTAGTCGTTCCACATCTCTATTCTGCAGGACGACCAAGACCCTGAGGTTGGTCACCTTATAGGGGCCTTGTCAGATGCCACACACCAACCAATCAATGCAAGACCCCTGTGAAGGGATGAAAGCCACCGGCACACGAGTACATGAAAACTGTAATTAATTAATAAATTACAGCAGGCACTGTGTGACCTGAGTCAAGAGAAGGGGCTGCCTTCCTGCTACAAGACCAGAAAAGGCAGCTGAACTGTACTCCAAAGGATGGTCAGATTTGTACAGGGGGAAAGGGACTACTACATAAAGGGAAGTGCTGAAAGAAGACTGGGAGAAAACAAAAATATCCGCTTGATGAGGAGGGCACCCAAAGATGAGGGATGCTTCCATGTATGAGATTTTATAACTTGGGATTCCTACACTACCTCCCTTGAGGGGCACTCCTCTCCTGGCCCTCCCCTTGCCCTCGGGGTGTAAGGGAAGGCCCTGGCACCAAGCCACTCACCCCTGACATTTGCTTTGAAGGTCATAGATCTCCTCCACCTGCACCCCTTTGACACCTGCGATCAGGGAAGGAAAGAAGTCGGGAAGGGCAGCCCCAGGCTGTAGAGCGAGGGCACAGGAATGGGCCCCCACAGCCCGGATCCGGCGAGTAGGAGAGGCTCTTACCGAAATCTTCCACCAGGAGGGTGAAGAGGCCTGGGTGGGGCGACAAGAGGAGCAAGTGGTGGTCAGGCGGGCGAGTTTGGGGCCCACCCGGCCTCCCCAGCCCCCGGCCCGCCCAGCACCCTCCTCACCAGGGTCGCTCTCCAGCTCCAGCCAGCCCTTATTCATCTTCCCGCGGGGCGGCCCCTCAGCGCCATGTCCAGGCCCTCCCGACCCACCGCCGCCCGCGCCGGGAGCCCCCGCCGCCCCGGGGCCCCTAGCCCCACACACAGACAACGGGCCCAGTTGGCGTCACCCGCCCGCGCCGGCGACACTACGTCACCACGGCGCGACGTTCTCCGCCCCGCCTCTGGGCTTGTCTTCCGCGGGATCGATTCTCGAGGTCCGGGCGCTCGCGCGAGGGGGCGGGGCGAGGGGAAGGGGCGGGGCGAGGGCGGTACTGGGCGCAGGCGGTGCAAGAGGAAAAGGCGGGGCGGGGTGGGGGCGGGGCGAGACGAGGGGGCGGGGCGAGAGCAGGGCTGGGCGCAGGCGGTGCGAGAGGAGGGGGCGGGGCGGGCTGGGCGCGTGGCCGTTAGCGCGCGGCCGTTAGCGGTCCTCCCCTGCCAACGGTCGGCGACGCGGTGAGCCCCGCGGCCGCAGTCTCCCTTGGTCGCAGGCCGCGTGACCCGGCTCCAGTTTGCGCGCTCGCCCCCTTTGCCGGCGCAGTCACCGCGCGGGGCGGCCGCCCGTGAGGTAGCTACCACGGCTTGTGACAACGAATAAAGCTCCGGACAGCGGCGCCCTCGGCGACAGCTGGGCGGGCGGCCCCGGCCGGGAGCGACGGCCAGTGCGCTACCGTGAGGAGCGAGCGGCGGAGGCGACCTCCGGCCCGGCCCCGCACCAGCCGCCCGGCAGCGCGACATGAGCCTGGTCTGGCATCCGCGGGACGCTCCTTGAGCCCCTTCTCCGGCTGTTACCTCCGGGGGACGGTTGTGGCCACACCGACAAGTATTTTCCAAATAAATCACTGTTTATTCTTGCGGCGGCGGGGCCGAACACGCTAATCTATTTTTAATTTTTTCACAAGCCTTTACCCAGCACTCATCCAGTGAAAGAGCTTGGTAACCGTTCCAAGGGAGCACCCGCTCGGTTAGGAAGCCTCGGACTGAGCTGCTCGTGGAAATCGACATATGCAACGTCCCTCCTCAAATGCTCTGAAGATTGTTGCGTCTTCCCGTAACTACCAGTGTGCACAGAATCCCACTCAAGGAACGTCTTGGTCCAGCGATGCAAAGAACTGACGTTTCAAGGTTTTATTTCTGTGGCTAGATGGCCGGTATTTCCCCGCAGCGACCCAGAGCCGCTCAGCAGCCCCGAAAGCGCGGGTCCCCTAGTTGCGCGCCCTCCTCTCTCCTCTTCCAGCCTGGCCAAGTGCTTTTGTTGAATAAGAAGCCACCGAGTGCCGTGACTTCGGCAAGCGCAACTCATGGGTCGGAAGAGGAGACGGAGCAAACACAATGAGAGGAAGCGTAGTCTAGTCTTAGTTTTCCGAACAGCTAGTTAGTTGCCTTAGCAGTTGTATCCAAGGAGAACAGTTGACAGCCCCTGCAGATGTTTACGCTTCCCAGCTGTGCTCTGAGGACATGGGTGCTGGAGTGGCTGTCCCTGGAGTGACCTGATTCACGCAGCTCTCCTTCGAAGAAATGCTGTCCTTCCCCTCTCCCTTGACTAGACACGGTCCTCCCTTCATGGGAGTGGATTTTATGTCTTTTTCAATGGTCTCTTCCCTTTCAGGGATTTCCCCACTAACCAATGAAAACTAAATTTGCGGTCTGCTGACCTTGGTGGGGGAAGGGAGGCAGGGTGTCGTCTCCACTTTGGGACATTTTACTCTTGGCTCAGATCTAGAGAAAGGTTGGGAACAGACCAAACCTCAATGGCCAGCCGAGCCTGGCGACAAGTGAGAGGAGCTAAGGGGTGATTTGTCGGTGTTCTCTCTCGTCTCCCACTAGAGGGAGTTCCTGCTTCAGGCAGCCAAAATCCCAGGGGCTCCTTTTCCTAGGAAAGAGCTGCCTTCTCTAAGCCTTTATTGGGAGGCAAAACGAGCCTCTTTACCCTGAGTGCTACCTTGTGCATTTAGTAGGCACGAAGAAAACGAAGACCCATTTAGTCAGCTCAGGTAGTGGTTCCGATTCTTACTCTCCGGAGTAATAGCGGTAACTCTGATCTTGGGCAAGTGCCTCTCTGTGACCTCTCTGTGCCTCAGTCTCCTTATCTGGAAAATGGGGACAGTAGTGGTACTTCCTGCACAGAGTTTTTGTGCGTTAACACAGGTGAAATGCCTAGAACAGTTTTGATGCGATTTAATATTTATTGGCTACTACTAGCCTTGATACTGGGTGGGTCCCTTTTATTTTGTCACGTGGGTTGGGAGGTGAGGTACACTGTTACTTTGACCCTGTGGAACCAAATGTAGAATTAAATTGCTGATCAAGCCCTGTTTATATTTATAGCTGGAAGAGCCTATATTGTCCTCATAATAGTATAGAAGAATTCAAGTTAGGAGAGAGAGGCAGCAGCGAATGAAGACTATAAAAGAAAAGAAGAAGGAACGTCAAAGATTGAGGTAGACCAGGTGACATAAGGGAGTTTGGGAGAAATTGTCCAAAGACCCATGGTATATGCTGCACTTTTTGTCCCCTCTGTGTGGTCTTGAGGGCTGGGGTTGGAGGGCGTGGAAGCATACACCAGTGGTCCCCTGGAAGCTGCCGGTAACCTGTGCCCCCAGGGCTGTCCCTAATAGCAAAGTGCTGGCTCTGGAGCCCTATGCCTAGATTCATATCTGGGCTCTAACACTTGGTGTTAGACACTAGGTGACCTGGGACAGGTTACTTCATTTCTTTATGCCTCGGTTTCCTCACCTGGAAAATGTGCATCATAATAGCACCCACTTTTTCGAGCCTCAATGAATGTAGATTCATTGAGCTAATACATGGGCAGAGCCAGGAATAGTGCTTCGCAGTAGGAAATTCACACTCAATTTTGTATTTCTTTTTTTTAAAGATTATTTATTTATTTATTTGACAGAGAGAAAGTGAGAGAGCACACAAGCAGGCAGAGAGGCAGAGGGAGAGGGAGAAGCAGGCTTCCCGCCGAGCAGGGAGCCCGATGCGGGGCTTGATCCCAGGACCCTGGGATCATGACCTGAGCCGAAGGCCGACGCTTAACCGACTGAGCCACCCAGGCATCCCTCAATTTTAGTATTTCATTCGGCTTTGTGAACATGGTGCCACCAGAGATTCAGAGTAGGTGGCAGAAGAAACAGTAAAAGAGCAAAAGGGGGTTTGCTCCTGCATTCATTCAGTCTACACAGGTAGCACAGCCAATGAGAACAGAAAGATAATTACAATCTCACATAATTCAAATGACTTAGTGGGTATGTTTTGTGCTCGCAAAAAAAAAAAAAAAAAGCAATAAAAAAAGAAACTGAGGTCTTAGCCTTTTGATATTTTGGTCCTTCATCAGACCCAGGGAGGCATTTTGAGGGAAATATTACAAGGGATGTTGACAGGATCCTCAAAGACCACCCTGTACTTCTTCCTTCTCTTGTATAGAAAATCTGCCAAGACAAGGAGGGTAACCCAAAGGAAGCCATCTTCAGGGCCTGGTAAGAAAGACTGGAGGTGTTCTGTTCAACTGCTGCCTTCCAACCTCAGCAAAGGTCACCTGTGTAGGGCAGCAGACTTAACTTCTCTAACTGTCCGTCCTACTCATTTCCCAGATTCTCTAAGATCCTGAAGAACTCAGGGTCCTTGATTTTTAAATGGCTAATCCAAAGTTCAAGAAACAAGTTATTTAAAGCCACTTGAGAGAAAAGTGTATGAAGTGAGCAGCTGCAGCCAACTCAAATGTGGCCAAAATTATATAAAGGCCTAACTGATACCATGCAAAACTTCATCCCAACCTCCATCCTTGTCAAAATGTCCTCTTCCCAATACATGACTCTTCCTTGTGCTCCCAAAATGAATTCTTAACATTCCTTCTTCCAGTTTGCCGGCTATGCCTTCGAGAACCTGGGGATCCCGAAAAACTGGGGGAATTTCTTCAGAAAGACAATCTCAGCGTGCATTATTTTTGTCTTGTGAGTATAAGGTCCGCTTTGCTTTGAATGTTTCATGGCTTTTGCTGTACAGTCTGTTCTCTGTTTTTCATCCAGCCTCAAATACATAGCCTTGTTTTTCTTAATAGCTTTTTTCTTTTTAAAATCTAGTCTTTAAGAAGTAATGTACGTACCTGCTATAAAATCCTGACAGTATAAAGTATGTACAATAAAAAGTTTCTTCCCAAAACAGTGTTCCCAATCTTTCTCCCTCTCCTCAGAAGCACATGCTGTCAACTGTCCTTCGAGCTGTTTTTTCCCACTATGCTTTTTTTTAATTAGCTATAATTTGCATACTATAGAATGCACCGATTTTAAGTGTACAGTTTGATGAGTTTTGATAAGCTCCTATATCATGGGGATATAATGTATATCCTCATGTAAACACCACCCCAATCAAAGTATTTCCATCACCCCAGAAAGTTCCCTCCCATACCCTTCCAGTCAGTCCCCTCAGAGATCATCACTGTTCTGATCTATAGATTACTTTTGTCTCTTCTTATATTTCATATACATGGAATCATACAGCAATTGTAGTCTTGCGTCTGGCTTCTTTTACTCAATGCGGTGTTTTGGAGATTCATCCATGTTGTTGCGTGTATTGGTAGCTTGTACCTTTTTGTTGCCTAGTAGTATTCTGTTGTATGAATATTTTTTTAAACATTTTTATTTATTTATTGAGAGAGATCATGATAGAGAGCATGAGAAGGGGGAGAGTCAGAGGGAGAAGCAGATGCCCCGCCGAGCAGGGAGCCCGATGCGGGATTCGATCCCGGGACTCCAGGATCATGACCTGAGCTGAAGGCAGGCGTTTAAACAACTGAGCCACCCAGGCACCCTATTTGGGTCTTTTAAAATTTGTCTCAGCAATGTTTTATTTATTTATTTTTTCCTTATTTTTTATTGATCAGTGTTTTTTTAGTGAAGAAGTCTTGCATGTCTTTTATTAAATGAATGTGTAAATATTTTGTGATTTTTATGCTATTATAAATGGTATTTTAAAATTTCAGTTTCAAGTTTGGATGTTGGTATATATAAGTGCAGTTTATTTTGTATGTTGATTTTGTATCCTGCAATCTTGTTAAGTTCACTTATTAGTTCAGTAGTTGTTTTTATTTTTAAATTTTTTTGGTAAATGCCTTAGGATTTCCTGGGTGCACAATCATGTAGTGTGAATAAAGACAGTTCTATTTCTTCATTTCCAATCTTTCAATTCTTTTAATTCTTCTTCTTGCCTTATTATACTAGGTAGGACTTTCGATCAGGTGTTGAATAGGAGTTACAGGAGTAAATATCCTGTGTTACTCCCAACATTGGAGGATAGCATCCAATTTTTCAACATTAAAATATGATGTTAGCTGTAGACTTTTCATCAGATTAAAGAAGGTTCCTTACATTTCTAGTTTGCTGAGGATATCATGAATGTGTATTGAATTTTGTCAAGATGCTTTTTCCGCAACTATTGAGATGATCATTTTTTCTCCTTTATTTTGTCTATGGGCTTGTTACGTCGATTGAATTTTTAATGTTAAACTAACCTTGCATTTCTCGTATAAACCCTGCTTGATCATGATGTATTATCCTCTCTATATGGTGCTGGATTCAATTTGCTAATATTTTGTTTCATTTTTACACCTCTACTGGTGAGAAAGACTAGTCTGTGATTTTCCTCTCTTGTAAATCCTGTCTGGTTAGGGTGTCAGGTCTTGGTTAATCTCAGTGCCTTTACAAGCATACACATTTTTGACATAAAAATAAACATACTATACACAGTATTTTGTATTTTGCTTGTTTTTTACCTCTTAATACTTATGAAGATCTTTCCACGTAGAACGTATTGATCTAGTTTTTTTTCTTTTTAATAGCTAATTGGTATTCCATGGGATGGGGGTACCAAAAAGCATTAAAACAAACCGCTTTTAAAGGACATTTAGATTATTTCTCATCTTTCACTATTGATTTTTCTGTTTATAGAAATAATACATCCTCATTGTAGAAAACATTAGTAATACTTAGAAATATAAATAAAACAGAAATCACTCATATAGTCCTAAAGCCCTGAGATAATTAGTGTGGAATAGATACGTTTTAATCCTAATTGGGAACATATAGCTATAATCCAAGTGTCTTCAAGTCATCTAACCTTGTAAGGTCACCTTTTCTATAATGTCAAAATAAAATAACCTGGGTCCCCATTATACATTACATGTAATCACTGTAGGAAGTCCAGCACCCTCCCCATATTTTTGGAAGATTCTTGGGGTGGGGCTGGGGTGCTGACGTTCTTCCAATGTACATACACATACATAACAGTTTATGGGTACACGAACAGTTTGTTGTCCTTTTCCTTGATTTCCCATTCTAGAATCTGCTTTGGGGGCTTTTCAGAAGCAAAGGCCCTTAAAATTGTGTTTTTAAAGAAAAGTTCAATTCCTCCCCTTCCCCAATAGGGCAGAATGACTATAGTCGGGAGATTTTATTTTATTTGGAGGGAGGGAGAGAGAGAGAGCACAGGGGGGAGGGACAAAGGGAGGGAGAGAGAGTCATAAGTAGACTCTGTGCTGAGCGTGGGGCCCCATGTGGGTTGGACCCCATCTCATGACCCTGAGATCAAGGTCTGAGCTGAAACCAAGAGTTAGATACTTAACCAACTGTGCCACCCAGGCGCCCCTATAGTCAGATTTTAAAGCCCTGTTTGCCTTCCTGTAGAGAACACACTCTGAAAAGACTATTTATTTTGCACTAAGGAGCAGTACAGTGGGCAGGGTAAGAGTGTGGATTCTGTGGGCGTGGATGTGAATGCCAGCTCTGTTGCCTCCTTGCTGTGTGACCCCAGCCGTGTCAGTTACCATCCTACACCTCAGAGAGCTCCTCTGTAAGATGAGGATCACAATAGCATCTGTCCCAGGGTTGCAGTGAACATAAGATGAGTCAATATACAGGAAGTGTTTCCCCAAAGGGCTCAGCACAGAAAAGCAATCCTCAGTAAATGAGAGACAGTGTAACACAGAGGTATGTTAGAGCCCGGGTTCTGGAGTCCTGTGACCTTGAGCAGATCACATAATCTCTCCTATAAAACGAGGATGATGATAGTACCTACCTCCTGACATTGTTATAAGGATTAAATGAGTTAATATTTGAAAAGCACTTAGAGCATTTAATGCTATATAAGCCTTTGTTAAGTAAATTATCCTGTAAATGCATATATATCCCACCACGCTCTATATTCTAGCTCTCTTACCCTGTCATCCTCCTCACCCCACTGCACTGTTTCACCGATCATCAATGTTGATAGCCTGGTTCTACTGCTCCCCCAGATCCTATCTAGCAAGCTGCCTCAGAGGGGCCAGTCCAACAGAGGTTTCCATGGATTCCTGCCTGAAGACATCAAAAAGGAGGCAGCCCGGGCTTCTAGGAAGGTTAGAATCCCCCAATACGGGGGCCTCGGGATAGGCCTCTTCTCATACCTCTCTGATCGTCCCTGTTTCTGTTCTTTTCCCTAGCTGCTAGTTCAGAAGTCAAAGGACTCTTGGATTTCTCAACAGGTCCTTCTCTTAAGCTGCATGCTTCTCTGGGGTGTAGTAGTATCCTAAGTGAGGAGAAGGAGCAACATCCTAGGGGAAAAAAATAATTTAGTGCTGCTTGAAGCTCAGCTTCAGGGTGCCCCCAAGAGCTTTCAGGTCAACTGAGGAAAGGAAATGGCTGTTGCTTCCTAGAATTTCCATTCCATAGAATGATGTGCCACAGAATGTCTGTTTGTCTTTCTTGGGGCCCTGAGCACTGCCTGGGATCTCATTTGCAGATCTGCTTTGTGTGCAAGAAAAAGGGAGCTGCCATCAACTGCCAGAAGGATCAGTGCGTCAGAAACTTCCATCTTCCTTGTGGCCAAGAAAGGGGTTGCCTTTCACAATTTTTTGGAGAGTACAAGTGAGTGATAAAGGGGAAAAGTTGGGCTGCCCTTTTGCAAGTTGCTCTTAATTAGCCACCAATGAAATCAGAGTCCGGTTCTCACAGGCCTGTTTTGATTCACTGGTGAATCTGTCCTACCATTCAATAATGAGAAATAGTGTCTTGACTTGGCGATTTCCCAGGGCTTCCTTCTTGCTTCCCAGCCCCTTCTTAAATTACAAGCAGCTGCTGTTCTTAGACAGCTGCTCAGAGCTCAGCAGGGCTTTCAGGAACAGGAGACTGTGGGGATAGTCCCGGGAGTTTTGCTCAGTGGGGCAACAGCTGTGAGAAGGCTTGTGGCTTTCCCTCTCCCTGCTCCTCCTCCTCCCCATGAGCATGGAGGCTCACTGGGCATCGGCCTGGGTGGCTGCTCTTCCTAGGCCAGGCAGCCGGAAGACTGCATCAGTGACAAACCAGAAATCAAGTCTGTTTGTTCTGCCTCAGATCATTTTGTGGAAAACATCGCCCAACACAGGACATCCAACGGGGGAAGGCAGGGGAGGAAAGCTGTGTCTTGTGTTGTGAAGACTTATCCCAAGCAAGTGTTGAAAATATCCAGAGTCCATGTTGTAGTCAAACTGTCTACCACCGCAAGTGCATACAGGTGGGGCTTTCTCCGCCCTGGGGACCTTCCACATTTTCTCTAGTTCAGAGCACCCTAGGAATGCTCAGGCAGTCTTAGCTTCTCTGTTCCATCCTGGAGGCCTATATGCAGGGAGGGTTCCAGGCAGAGGAAAGTCAGCCCAATCTCTGGTCACCCCTGACCTGTAAGACCTCATCCGTGATAACATTTAGACTGAGCAAAATCCTCAGGAGGGCTAGAGCAAACGAGCTGGAATGAGTCAAGCAGCCTCAGAATCAGCCTTGCTTCCTGGGACGGAAGGAAAGGGACCCTTGAATGGGTCAGTGCTGCAGGCCCCACAGCCAGAGATGACAGCTGAGGCACCCCTGGGAGCTCTCTCGAATTGAGCGTGGTCTCTGGTCTGATGCCTGGATTTGCACCCCTCACACTAGCCCACCCTTAGCCCTTTTATGGAAATCTCCAATCAAGCTCTCTTGGCAACACCCTCTTTGTGAGATGAGGGTTGGGGTGGAGAGAAGGTGATCAAAGATGGTGTTTTTATAAACACAACGCTCTTCCATGTTTCTCTTACAGAAGTATGCCCACACATCGGCAAAACATTTCTTCAAATGTCCCCAGTGTAACAATCGAGAAGAGTTTCCTCAAGAAATGCTAAGAATGGGAATACATATTCCAGACAGGTAGTGGAAACTCTAAGGCAGGAACTGAGCCAGGGAGTGGGTTGCCTAGATTTCTAGAGAGGAGGTGAGTGTGAGGTTAGTTCAGAGAATGAAGCAGCAGCCCAGGCACTGGCCTATGGTGAAGAGGGAGGGAGTGGAGGGGGGGGGGCTTGTCAGTTATCAAAAGAAAAGGAGGTGGGGGTGCACTGTGGGAATGGGGGTAGACATGTTCCTGAAAAGGGTGCTTGGGGATCAGAACTCCCTGGGGTTGGTTCTTGAATTCCAGTGTGGAACTAAGAAACCCCCATGTTCCACTCATCCTGCTTCCACCCTCTCCTACTGCCAGACCACTCAGCCCATCTTGTTTAAAGTATTCATGCAGCCTGTTGAGCTCTTTTGCAGTGCTAGCGTGAGTTCTTTCTAGTTCCTCCCAGGTAGACAAAGGTTTCACCACCATTTATGTGCCCCTTACTCACTGTTTCTTTTCCCACTGCAGGGATGCCGCCTGGGAGCTCGAGCCAGGGGCTTTCTCAGAGTTGTATGAGCGCTATCAACACTGTGATGCCCCCATCTGTCTGTATGAAAAAGGCAGAGACAGCTTTGAGGAAGAAGGGTAGGGAAAGGCTCCTTGCTAGAAAGATCTCTCATTGGTGCCATCCTGGAGTTAGTCCTTGGCACAGTTATCAGGAGCAAGAAACTTGCTCTTGTCTACAGACCTCAGGGTGAACCCAAGTTCCATACTTGACCAGCCCAGGACTCACTCATGCACAAGGGGACAGGTTCCTGCAGGGTCCTTGTGCCCAGTGGAGCAACCCTTGGGTCCAGTTCCTTTCCAAATCCACCTTTCAGGTATCTGTGCCTAAGTTCAGGGTCCGGGGATTGGCACTCAGCCACAGTGGGTCCTGGGTAAAATGTACAGTGCAAATTGCCTGGGAAGCCCTCAGCAAAGGCCTGGCCTCTAGCGGACATTCTGAGAGTGGTAGTGAGTGTCATATTTGTCCCCACAACCCTTCCTTGGCTTTTCCTGCAGGAGGTGGCGCCTCATTCTGTGCGCTACCTGCGGATCCCACGGAACCCACAGGGACTGCTCCTCTCTTAGATCCAACAGTAAGAAGTGGGAGTGTGAGGAGTGTGCACCTTCTGCTGGAGCCACAGGTGGGACTGGAGGGATGGTCTGGTCTAAGAACTTGGGCGGGGGCGGGGGGGTACTTGTGGTGCCTGGAAAAGGAGGAGGGCATGCCACTGGATGGGGACTCGGAGTTGGCGCCTTTGGTTTGGGAAGGGAAGTAGCTAGGGAGGGGCTCACGGACCTGAGCCTGGAGAGACGGAGGCCTGAGTCTTCCTCTCCACTTTTCTTCCACCACAGACTATACACCTGAACACTCAGGTGCCACCCCTTGTTGCAGCAGCACCTTCCACCCCGGGGGGCATTTCTGCAGAAATGCCAGCCTGGAAGAGAATCCAGGCCCTTCTTGGACTGATTGGCCAGGACCTTCCTTATTAGAAAAGCCAGAGTCCTCTGGTGGCAGGAGGGGCCACTCCTGTCGGTCCAAGCGTGTCAAAATCACTAAGAGCTGCAAAAAATCCAAGTAACAGCTTCTGAGTAGTCGCTGCCAAGCACATTGGGATATGAAGCTGTGCTCCTTCACCGGGTTTGAGGGAGGGAGCCCTTTGGGACTGTGAGGCAAGGAAAGAGGGCCAGCAGTGAGAGTAGGAACCAAGGAAAGAGAAGTCCCAGGGGAGCGTGAGGACAGAGCAGAGTCCAGATGCCAACCTCGGAATGTGTTAGCAGTTATGAGCACGCCTCTGCTCTTTCTGCCTGATCCCACTCCTCTTCTCCCACCCTAATCTGCTTCTCATATGCCTCTTCTTACTTCACCCACGTTTGTTATTATGCAAATAAAGGTTTTCTCTCCATTGGTGTCTCCTTACAAATTCACTCTGGAATTTATCTAGCATCCTGAGGAATCCGGAGGATAGAGTAAGGAAATAGAAAATGCACCCTTCTCATCTATAAAATTCAGTGAATAAATGTAGAATTTTCAACTTCAAACATAGACATGTTGCTTTGGAGGGAAGCAGTTTGCAGGGAAATTAACTTTATGGGCGGGGACAGAGATTTCATCATTGCACAAATAAACACAGGCTCTCATCAGGGAAGTGAGCCAGCAAAGGGGGCCATACTGGACTGACAATAGGCCACCATTGCAAGGTTGGGGCCCTGGACTCAAACAGGGCAGGGACTGCCATGCTCACATTGGGTGGAAGGACTCCGTCCACTGCAGGCCGTGTGGTCTGCAGCATACCTCCACTCAAAACCTCGCTGCCTGGTGGCCCAGGCAATTCTGTCTCGGGTAAGGGAACCATGCCAGGACAGTTACATTAGGCAAGGCAGCTGGGATGGGAATCTGGCAGAAGGTCTTGGGAGAAATTGAATGGAACCTATCTCACATATTTTTGTTTTTAATGATTCTGTGGGATTTAGATTAGCGGGGGAAATTCAGGACCATTGCCAGATACTCAGTGCTCAGGGTCTCACTGAGTCATTGTAACCAATGGTGGAGGACGGGGCTCTTGGTTCAAAAGTTGCTGAGCCCTGGAGACTTCCATCCTTGGTGTTTACAGTGATCACTTTCAGATTTGACCAGATCCACTTGGAATCACATGGGGTGTGGGGTAGGGTATTTGTGTCTTTTTGTTATTATCAACGTATGCAGGCAAAGTAATACAGAATTTTAAAAGTCAAGAAGTACTTAAAGGATTATAACGAAAAACAGTCTCTTGTCTTACCCTTCCCTACCCTCAATCCCGCTCCTTAAAGGCAACTACTGTCCATTATTTTAGCCATTTCTTGATTCATTAGTCTTAGATGTTACTGACTTCCTATTATGTCATGTAAGATCTTGCTCCTTTAAGACTTTCCCACTTTCATTCTCTCCATCTTTTACAATTGCATCACAGTTTTTATTGAATTAACCTTCAGTGATTACATTAGTAATCTTCAGTTTACTTGCTATGACCATGTAAATGCTGTATACCTCTGAGCCAAGCAGTATGCTAGGATTATTTTTCCTCTCCTGTAATTGGTTTTTTTCCTGAAATGAATACCTATCCCTTTTGTATTTGCTCAATTTGTGAGGTACCTATGGCTAATTCTTCCCAAATGTTCCACGTGACAGTTGCCTCAAAATACAATCTTCCTCATAAGCCAAACATCAGATCACTATTAGCTGCACTTCTTTTCTGAAAGACGGGCCTCCGAGAGCCGACTCCTGAGCCGGCTTCTCACTGGGCCTACTGCACAGCTAACGCCCTAGGGCGGCCCGCACCTCTGCCTTTTCTCTTCCTTTTCTCTCCCATGATTTTGATGACTCAGTGCTGTGCTTCCTAACCTGGGTTTCCAGGGGCACCTTGTCAGAGCTCTGCAAGTGACTAAGTTTTTAAATTGTGGATTTTCATTTCAAAAACAAATGATATTTTACCTATCCTAAAGACTCAACTCTTGTAGTGATAATTCACAACTGCAAGACACTTCCAAGATTAACACTTCAGATTCTTAATCTAGAATTTCTATAACTTGGGTCACCAGGCATATTCTCAGACATCCGGGGTAGTATCTTTCCCTTTAAAAAGAATCCACTTGGGGGCGCCTGGGTGGCTCAGTTGGTTAAGCAACTGCCTTCGGCTCAGGTCATGATCCTGGAGTCCCTGGATCGAGTCCCGCATCGGGCTCCCTGCTCGGCGGGGAGTCTGCTTCTCCCTCTGACCCTCCCCCCTCTCATGTACTCTCTCTCATTCTCGCTCTCTCAAATAAATAAATAAATCTTAAAAAAAAAAAAAAAGGGATCCACTTGGAGGGGCGCCTGGGCGGCTCAGTCAGTTAAGCATCCACCTTCAGCTCAGGTCATGATCTCAGGGTCCTGGGATCGAGCCCCGCACCGGGCTCCCTGCTCAGTGGGGAGACTGCCTCTCCGGCGCCCTCGCCCTCTGCCCCTCCCCCCACCTCATGTGCGCACTCTCTCAAATGAATAAATAAAACTTAGAAAAAAAAGGATCCACTTGGATACTACTCAAGTGTGAGAGACACCATCTTAACTGAAAGTAGTGGTCCTCTGGCAGTACCTCTAGGACCCAGCTGCAGTGGGTGGGAGGTACAGCTTGTTGGGGGGGGGAGGATAAGGGGTGCTTTGGGCACTTACTCAGTTGCCTGATCTCTGGGTGCAGTTGACCTTATGGGTACCTAGAAAACAGTCACACTCCTCCCTATTAACTATTTCTTCATCTCTATACCTTTACTCTCCATTGATTTTAATAGCTGACTGGAAAGTCCCCAATTTTGAAATGTTCTATTCTTCACCTAATCAGTCATTCCCCACTAAATAACTGGGTTTTTTTTGTCTTAAATGAACTTTTAATTTAGGATAGTTTTAGATTTACAAAAATTGTGACGATAGTACAGGGATTCCCCAAATACCCCAAACCCTATTTCCCCCCTTAGTACCATCTTACATTAATGTAGTACATTTGTAGCAATTAACGAACCAATACATTCTTTTCTTTTTTTTTTTAAGATTTATTTATTTATTTGAGAGAGAGAGAATGAGAGCGAGAAAGAGCACACATGAGGGGGGGAGGGTCAGAGGGAGAAGCAGACTCCCTGCCGAGCAGGGAGCCCGATGCGGGACTCGATCCCGGGACTCCAGGATCATGACCTGAGCCGAAGGCAGTCGCTTAACCAACTGAGCCACCCAGGCGCCCACCAAAACATTATTTTCAAACCCAGAGTTTATTTAGATTTCCTTAGTTTTTACCTAATGTCTCTTTTCTGTTCTAGGACCCTATCCAGGAGACCACATTGCATTGAATCGTCCTGTCTCCTTAGGTTCCTCTTGGCTGTAACAGTTTGTCAGATTTTCCTTGTTTTTGATGACCTTGACAGTTTTGAGGAGTACTGGTCAGGTATTTTGAGAGCCCTCAGTTGGTATTGTCTGATGTTTTTCTCACGATTAGGCTGGGGGAGGGAGACCACACAGGTAAAGTGCTGTTATCACATCATATCCAAGTTACAGACTATCAACATGTCTTCCACTGTTGATGGTGACCTTGATCATCTGGTGAGGTATGTTTGTCAGGTTTCTCCAGCGTAAAGTTACTTCTTTTCCCCACTTTCCAGACTGCGCCTTTTGGAAGGAAGTTGCTCTGTGTAGCCCACAATTAATGAGTGGCGATTTATGTCCCCTCCCTCCTCGAGGACAGAATATCTACACTATTTGGAATTCTTCTGCATGGGAGATTTACCTATTCTCTTCCACTTATTTATTCGGTCATTCATTTATGTCAATCTAGACTTAGGGACTTGCATAGTGTATTCTGGGTTATAATCCAATACTGCTTGATTTATTTGTTGCTCAAATTATTCCGGCTCTGGCCATTGGGAGCTCCTGAGTCCTTTTCACATACCCCCATTATTGTGCATTTTGTTCTGTTTTGTTATTTTGGTTTTGGGGATTTTTTGAGCCCTTCTTTACTTTTTGGCATTACAAGATGCTCCAGGCTCCTTTTGTATGATTTAAATACATGTTTTCACAAGTGATCCGTCTGTTAGAATTAATTACTGTTTTATAACTTAGGACTTAGAACAAATAGTCCACTTGGGGAGGGTAGAAATAGATGTTAAATAAAAATTCCCCCAAAATTCACCTTCTCTACTTCCTCTAATTCTTACCTTTGTAGGAACCATAAACTAGGGCCAAAAATCTCAGTATCTGCTTCTACTTCCCTTTATCCTCAATCACCCTCTTTCTTGTCAATTTGACTGTTATACAAATGTTCGCCTTCTTTGCTATCCCATTGCTAGGGCTCAGCTCAGACCCCTGTGCCTCAGAGGACTGCAGCAAAAGCCTTCTCCCTGCATGGTTTCCTATGTCCACTTGCTTTGCTGACAAATCCAGCCTTTTCCCTTCTGCTAATTACCATAAACATCTGCTAGCTCTTTTCTTAGGATGGCTCTGCTGAGATTGGCATCCAAGACCTTCCACAAACATGGCCCTACTCAGCAGCATCTCCCTGGACACCCCACCCACGGGCACTCTGCCCTGGCTACCCTGGAACACTGGGCCCTGAGCATAAGGTTTGCAGTCTGGAGAGCCATAGCCTCTATCCTCGGCCTGTTGAACCCAGCAAAAGGGCCATTTTTCACTTGCACTGGTCTCTGCTTATACTCCTATTAGAGCAGGCATCATTCTCCACCTGGTCCTACAGTTGTGTATCTATCTCTCCCACTAGATGGGAAGCCCCTTAAAGGCAGGGGCCTGTTTGTCTTATTAACCTTTCTCCCCCCGGGGTGTGTGGCTCCAGACCCCACATTCAGACGCAGTTTGGTGTCTACTGAATAGATGGAAGGGCTTGTAGCTTGTACTCATGAGCTTGTTGTTTTGCTGTCAAACACCAGAGGGCACTGTCAGCAGAGTGAGGAAGAAGATGCTGCCCCCTTAAGAGCTGGAAGGTTGAGAAAGGCTTATTTTTTAAAGCTTGCTGCTATTTTGGGATTGCATAGGACTTACTGCTCTTCACTTGTTCTAAACACATCCATTTGCGTTTATTCGTGAGGTGGGCTCCTGTTGGGTTTAGAGATTAGTATAAAAGTTACTAATGACACTTCCATCACGGGTCATATCCTCAGACAGCTCTGCCTGCCCGTCCAGACCCAAACTGATCCTCCTAATTCCAGCTGCCCTCCTCTTCCCCCCCAAAATGAGGACTGCCAGTCCCAAGGGAAATGCATGATACAGTTCTGTTCTTCTTCTGCCCCACTCTCCTTACACATACACGCACACATTGATATTAAGGCCTCTGGCTAGTGACATCAAAGACTCTAACCTGTGGACCAGACAGGAGGTTGCTACGAGAAATAGCATCTCCATCGGCCCGGCCCCCGGGGACACTGTGTTAGCTCCTATATACTCCCAGACTGGCTGGAGGTGAAGTGCAACATCATGGTGGGGGGGGGGCAGGTATGAGAAGTCTCCCTACTGACTAAGCTAGGAAGCCCCCTCGTGGGGGGGGGGGAGGGGCGTCTGCTCTTTGGAAGGGTCTCATGCCTTTTACATTTTTTTCCAAAAAGCAATCTGGCAATTGGAGGCCATAAACCAAAAAGTTGATATATTTCAGAAAACAAAAAACGAAAACCTTGTTCTAGCTTCTCTGTAGCAAACCACCTCTAGCATGTGCAACAGCTGAGTGGTGCAACCGCAGGAGGCCCGGATGGAAGGAGAGAGGCCCAGGGCTCCTCCCCCTTGTCTTTGGTGTAACCTTGTTCCTTGACCCTGCCCTGCGAACACCTCTGATAAACAGGAAGGTATCCACGCCATCAGTGTCCATCCCCCTCAGAGCATCTGAGACCTGTCTAGGCCATCAAAGCCATCCCCAGACCCCAGGAGCATTCTGGAGGGGACTCCAGACTCACCAAAAACAATTCCCCATTGTGTTCCCCCCTCTTGGAAATCAGGGATTTGTAAACAGACCCTTACATTTAGACAGGTCCTGCCCTGTCTTTGTGCTGGTGTGTTTTTTCTTCCCTAAACAATGTCCTTTCCAGCGGGGCCAGCCTGTTCACACCATTGTCTGAGACCCTTGGACTACAGGAAACAGCACCAGATTCTTATCAGCTGGGGGTGGGGGGGCAGCGTGAACAGATGAGGTCATGTCCATAAAGCAAGCTGCTGGTCTGCCACATCATTCTTCTGTACCTTTATCTGTGAGGGCAGAGCCCCCCCCTTGTCCTCCTAACTATCTGGGCTTCGTGTGTCCCTACTACTGTAGTCCTTTCCATTTGATGACGGACACCTGGACTCTGCTGCAGGCCTCTGTTGGTCCATTTTGAAATCCTTGCCAGCCCACAATGGTCCCCTTTTCCTGGTCTTCTCTCTCTGCCCAACAGGATGCTTATGGAAGTGAAACACACCCCGTTGGGATGTGGGATTAGGGTACACTCCAGTCATCTTCCTCCCTGGGGGAAAGGAGTCAAGACTGGTCACCTGAGTCCCCCTCAGCAGTGTCCCTGAGTGCAAGCTCCTAGCTGACTGCTAAAGTCTGGGTGAGGATAGGAGCAGGTGTCCCTTCTGAGGCCTCTCTATGAGTCTGGGCAACATTTCCCATCCTCGGTGGAGAATGATCTTTTAAAAGGCTCCATTGAGGAACCAGGAGTTTCCTTAGTGAAAATCCAGCGGGGAAAGTGAAAGGCTTCATTAGGACAAGGCCTCTAGGGAACAGGCCCAGGAGTGGTAGCCACGGCAAGGGTGGGCAGGGGCAGGGCAGTGGGAAGTGGGCACAGGGCCATAGCTACTGTTGCCTCATCTCCTGTTCCCCAGGGGTGGGGGGTGAGTCCGGGAGAGGAGCCAGGGCAGGGGCGCCACAATCCTTAAGCTCCTAGTCAGGTATTGTATGAAACCTAGCCCCACCCACTCACCCTCTCCCTACACCAGGGCCAAGTCTGTAGTCTCAGAAAACCTTGGGGATTTGATCTTGGTGTGGCCTAAAACTTCTCCTTTGGGAGACCCTGAGAGCCAGCACTCGGGGAAGGCTGGGGTGGATCCCTAACTAGGAATGGAAATCGGGCTGTTTCTGAGCAAGTGTCTCCTAGTTCTACGAAGGAGATGTGGCTGGCTGGGGAAGCCTCAGCGCCCTGGACTGGCAGAGGCATGTGAGTGGGTTCCCTGGTCAGTCCCCCACCCCTGCTGTACCTGCACCTGGGCCCATGGAGAGGACAGCCTGGCTCCTGATGGCTGCCACCTGCTCCCTCCTCCAATTGGGGGATTCTAGGGATGTCTAGAAACTGACCTGGGCTTAGCTGAGTGCAAGGAGGCCACTTGAGAAAGTGAAAAGAGCTGTTTTCCTCCTCTATTCTGCTCCCTCCCCCCCCCCCCCCCCCCCCCCCCCGTTAGAAATGAGTCTGTTGGACTGCTGGACAGCCACAGGCTTGGGGTGAACCCTAGCCATCCGCAGAGGATCTTGCCAGGAAGTGGGCTGTGGAGGCAGACTGAGTGTGGGAGGATGGGCAGAGGCCAGGCCCAGGGGCCAGCAGACTGGTGGCTTGGCAGCCCTGGCCCTGGGATGGCGGGTCCCGCTCTGGTGCCTGCCACGGGAAGCCAAGTTGTGGCTATTCGATCTGGGAGGCCAGGGCCTCCACAGTTTACAGGCTTAGAAAGCAGAGATGAATAAACTAAGCTCACATGGCAGGGGAAGGAATTAATCAAATCCGCATTTTCCCAAAGTTTGCTTCAAAACATTAGAAACACGAGGTGGTGATTACTTGACGGAGGAAAAAAGGACCCCAGGTTTGGGAGAATCATGTAGCTCGCAGCAGACATGAAAGTTAATGAGACATTATCGTGGGCTTCTTAGGGATTCACAGGGCAAACAGCAGCTCCAGGGGGGGCTAAAGGGACAGAAATCCCCGTATTTATTTGACCCTTGTCACGCTAAACCCATTTGGGAAATGATGACACTGGCCCAAAGACTAGGGGAAGTATGAGACTTGGAGGAAAAAGCTGCCAGGGAGAGAGGGAGGCCCCTGAGGCAGGAAATAGGGCTCAAGGTGGGAGGCATGAGGGGGAGAAGTCCAGGCCCAAGGGGTGGGAAGGTGGGAACGGAGGTGCTGCGGCCCAGGGAGAGAAGTGGCTGTGGAGGTCAAGTCCCTCCCAGCCCCACACTCTGGGCCGAGGGACTGCTGCTGATGCTTCTCAGGCCGCTGTGGCCGTGGTGGTGGCAGCTTAGGGCAGGACACAGCGGCTCAGTTCTGTCAGGCCCAGGGGCAAAAGGAGGGGCCCTGCTCCTGGGCCACCAGATGGGGCAGATGACCGACTCGTGAAGCCCCCCTACTCTGTAATATGGATTGAGGGGCTCATACTCAGCATACTAGCAAGAGGCTAGTCTCCCTGGCAAGATGTCCCTCCCACCTTCGAATGGCTCCTGCCCTTTCCCATCTCCCTCCGGCACACTGGGCTCTGTTATTTGGGCAGGGGCATGAGGTCAGAGGGCGGCGGGGGGGGGGGGGCGCACAGTCAGTGGTGCCTTCAGTGGCATCCAGACATCCCCTCCTCCTCAGAAGCTTCAACCCCCACAGCACAGCCCAGCACCCCAGGCAAGCGCACTGGCGGCCTTAATATACGTTGGTATGTGGCTTGCGATGAACACAGGCACCAGGCCAAGTGTTGCTGTTACAAATATCAAGTGTTATTGTGGAGAAGGAACAGGGCTGCCTACGTGCCCAGCTGCCCTTTGCCAGCATTTTTTTTTTTCTGACTCAAGATCTTCCTGAAGCCCAAGAAGGTCAGTCTCAGAAGCCTGAGGAGCAGGAGTTTCCTAACTTAATAAGCGAACTCAGTTTCCTAGACAAAGCCCTTTGACTCCTTCCTTCCTTCCCCTCCTGCCCATCTCCCTCCCTTCTAGAGTATACCCCTTAGGGTGGCCGTCTCCTCCTGGAATGGATGGAAAGGCTCTTCCTTTCTAACTCACACAGATGGCATCAGTCAATTTAGAACAGAAATACAGAGATACAATAATGATATAATTATGTGATATAAATATTCACTCCATCGCCTTCCTTGTAGGTCTGTGTGGTAGACCACCGTGTATCCTCATCAGAGCACAGAGGTGGTCATGACAATAAAAATAACAATAGTAATTACGAGAAGCGTGCTCTGAAGACAGAGAAACCACAAGGCCGATCTCAACATATGAATATAAAAATAGAATTCACACATAGAAGCATCTCCAGGAGTTAATCACACATAGTACCACCGGGGTGGGAGTTGTGGGGAGTTGGCAGAAGCTGTCCATAATTTTCTAAGTGCAGGTATTCTTTGTTCAGGATTTTGAGCTCCTTTCTTCCATTTTCCAGAGTAACTTCCCCAGAGAACCCTGCGTAGAGTGGCCCACGCCTGGAGCGGGCCATGCCTGGGTCCGGCCTAGAGGTCCCTGAGAGCCTCGGCATTTTTCTTGTTTCGCTGGGATAGAGGGGCTGCAGTTCTGCACTCCCATTCCTGGGGCTCCGGGGATGGAGCTCTTTCTTGCCCCTCTTCCATGGCCTCTACCTCTCCCTCTGCTCCCTTCTCCAGCCCCACTCCCCACAGTCTTCCTCTCCTCTCCTTTTACCTGCGGACAACCCAGCCGCAGCAACCCCAGGCCCGAGGCTTCCCAAAGGGTTGTCAGGTCGATCTCAGTGCTTCTGGTTCATTGCCTGTGAAGTCAAAGAGGAAGGGGGGGGCCTATTTCGGATCCCAGTTCTCTGGGCATGACGGGGGACTCAGATAATATCCAAGGCAGATGCACAGTCTGGGTTTGAGTTCAATGGAGCCGGAAGCCCTGTCCTGCTTTTTAATCTGTTGTTTTTTTTTTTTCCTCCTTTCTTCACCTTGGTTGTTTTCATGGAGGGAATCTTGAACCTGATGCTCTTGTCCCCCTCCTGTTGGTTTTGTGCGTCACTAACCTGCTCATATGCAGGCTGGGAATGACTTTTCATTCAGTCCTCTTCTCCTCCCCTCTGTGCTCCCCAGCCCAAGAAACACATCACTGCTAATGGCAAAAACACCTCCCTACACACCCAGACAAAATGCATCCTGGCCACCTGAGCCTCACCCCCAAGAACCAGCAGGACTGAACTGGCTTTTGCCCTCCATTTTTTTTTTCCCTTAAAAGAGAAAAGTCTTCATAAATGAAACCATTCACCACCAACCCTTACTTAGTAGAAACCAAAGATTCCAGGGTGGGAAACATCTGGTTTTCCTTTTGGCTCCTGAGCTAATTGATGCTATCTTGGGTTCTTGAGAATGCCTGCTCTGGGGTCCCATAGCCCATCCTAGCGACTGTCACCCTTTCCCCATCCCAGAAGCCTCCCAGTCCTCTGTGGCCCCTGGCAAAGCCCTGCGCCTGGTCCTCCCACCAGCTGCAGCTTGCTCAGGGAGCTGCCACATTCCCGCCCTCCCCAGCTGTGGGCATGCTTGCATTGCCCTGTGAAAGACAGCCCCCTCCTCCTGCCCCACACTTCCCCAGCTCCCCTCTCCCCATGTCTAGTCCACAGAGAGGGGGATGACATTCTCCTAGAACCCACCCTCTCCCTGCTCATCAGCATGGAGACCCTAACGGTGGGAAGGGAGAATCCCATCAGGAGGTCTGGGCATCCTGGGGAACCTGGCCTGGCAGCTTGGGGTCTGGGGAGGCAAGTCAGGCTGTGGGACACAGCTTGGTTTATGAAGTAGGGCCTGGAGACCCAGACCATCCCCCGGGTGCCAGGGAGCTCTGACTGCCAATGCTTCTACGATTCTGTGATGGAGAAGAGGTGGTGGGCAGCAGAAGGGAGCTGGACCAAGATACCAGGGCACAACGTGGGGGGCGGTCTTGCTGTTCCACCCTCCCAGGGCCTCCATTTCCCCACCCCAAGTCACACTAGGTCCTCTTAATGGGTGCTAGCCAAGAGGCAACCTCTAGCTTCCTCTGGCTGCCTAAGGCCCCCTGCCCAGGCACCTCCTCGGACGCACCCACACACCCACTCCAAGGGTCACTCAGAATGGCCATTGTTCTGCTGGCTGGGAAAGAACCACCCAGCCCTCTCACCGCCGGGCACAACCGGAAATGTGCTCTGGGGACCATATCTGAGAACAAACAGTAGGCCCGCCGGGGTTGGCCGCAGCCAGAGGGTGCTGGCTCCAGCCTAGAACTGAGAGCACAGAGGGGCAGGGAACAGGCCTCGGACACGGGGCCCCTCCATCGGGCCCCAGCCTTTCTTGTGGGCAGCCTGGTAGAAGTATAAGGGGCAGGGACTCCCATCTCTAAGAGGCAATCGGGCATGTTGGGCCCCCTCTGCCCTAGCTGGGTGGGTGGGAGACTCTGGGGGCTGCTGGGCCACCTGGTGCATCCCGACCACCCTCTCCTCCACGCTCTTCTACGTGGCCTCCACCTCCCGGGGTGTCCGATTGCGCTCGGCCTGCACCCGGCTCTTCACCTTCTTGCCCAGCTCCAGCCCCGCCCAGCTCTTGCCCTTGGCCTGTTTGCCTCGGCTCCTGGAGGAGCACCACACGCGCTCACAGTACTCGTCCACCCGCGGCAGGTTGGCAAAGCCGATGAGCTGCAGGATGTCCTTATACCAGGCCTTGGAGGGGGTAGAGGCCAGGCCTGCCCGGGCTGGGGACTCCTCTGGCCTCGGCTCCTGAGGAAACAGACTGTTGAGTTGCGAGGCCACAATCACCTCCAGAGCCAGGCGGACCACGGTCTGGGAGAAGCCATGCTCCAGTGTCTTGCAGGTGTAGATGCCGGCGTCCAGGTGGCTGAGTCTGCGGAAGAGCAGCCCCTGCTCTGTCTGCAGGACCCGCTCATCTGTCTTTACCTGTTGGGGGCGTGGGAGGGTGTGAGGGGGGCATGGAGCGGCGCACACACACCATCAGTTTCTCTTCGCTGCCCTCATTTCCAGATTCACATCTCAGGGCCCGCTGCTGAAGCATTCCCCCCTCCCCGCTCTCTCCTGCCCAGGCTGGCCTCCTCCTCCAGACTGTGAGCCTGCAGGCAGGGTCTCACCTTCCCAGGACCCAGGACGGGGCTTGCAAAGAAGGCTTTTGGTTTCTCCCCCAGTCAGAGCTCTGGGGCACCTACCTTGGCCTTAGGGGGCCCTGCCACATAATCCCAGGGACCAGGGTGGGTAAAGGTATTTGTGGGCTTTTATTCAGGGAGGGCTATACCCATAGCCCTGGGACCAGAAGTCCCCCCCACTCTGCCCACACACACACAGCCTCCCAGTCCCTGTCTGCACTGCTCACTCCCCCCAACCAGGGGCAGGCTGGGTACCCATCACAGTGCAGGAGGCCGCAGTGCTATTCTGACCCGGCCCGGCCCTGTCTGCTCATCTGCACGTGGAGGCTGGACTCCCTGGGCGGTAAGTCCTGTGTAACCATCTTGTCACTCGCTGCCTCTGGCCTCCTGGGGGTGTCTTCTTAGTGCCTAGCCCGACAGCTGGCCCAAAGCCAGCCTCCCCCAGTTCCCAAGCTGGAAGGAGAGCCCCTCCTATGATCAACCCACTCCCTCCTCTTCCCTGTCTGTGGGAGAGGCTGGAGAATGGTTCCTCACCCCGCCCCGCCCACACCCTCCGTAGGCCCCAGCCTGAAGCCATTTCTGGGGTTGACAGAGCTTTCCGGATGGGGGAGGAGAGGGGCCTGGGCAGACAGCTGGACTCCATGGAGGAAGTGTTGAGCTAGGCAGTGGGTGTGGGTATAGGGGGGTATGTGTGTGCAAGTTTTAGTGCAAGTTAGGCGCCACCCTGGGCGGAGGAGAACCAAGAACCCCTGGGAACGAGATCCCTTCACAGATGAGCCATATGTGTAAGAATGGGGGACTTCTTGACCCGCCCAGCCCCCTTCCTCTCTTCCATTTCTGCTCCCCACCTCCCAGAGCTCAGCTCAGTGCCTGGGAGTTAGCGGGCTCCCTGTCATGGGACGCCTTGCAGCCGTATCTCGCCTGGGGGTTCCCAGAGGCAGGAGGAAGGGCACCTTCTTCCAGGCACCCCAGTGACTTAGTACGTACTTTTCTTCAGTTGCCCTGGCAGCTTCCCCCCAGAGCCCCTTCCTAGGGTTCCGGACTTGGGTTTCGGGGGGGATGTGGCATCAGGACACGTGCAGGCTCCTTGCACTGGGTCAAGGCTGGGTCCTTGCTCACCTGGTCGGGCCCCTGGCCTCCTGGCCTCTGCAAGAACCAGTGCACGGCAGCCTGGGGAGACTTGGGCAGGCACTCCAGGAAGGTGCTGTTGTGCTCCGTGCCGTAGACCGTGCTGGCCGCTGCGGGGCCTGCAGCCTCTTCTGGGGGGAGTTGGAGGGGGGCTCAGCTCAGGACTGTGGGACCCCGGGGCCCCCACCAGTGTGACAGGGACCTAGGTGTCCATCACTCTGTCCAAAGACCCTCCACCCATACACTGACGGGAACTGCGCACGTAGGAATACCGAGGGGGGACGCGTTGTTAACACGGGACCAGTCTGAGGCCACACTTCCCAGGGCTTGAGCCCAGGCCAAAGGGGCGAGGAGGGGCCTGTGGGAGCCCGGCTGGTGCCCCTGTGCCTGCCACCACTCACCTTCCTGGCTCTCGCCCAGGCACTGCAGGGCAGGGTTGCCATGCCGGATGTCCTGCCTGCGGAAGCGGCGCTTGCTGGTGCCGGGCCGGTAGCTGGTGCAGAAGGCACCATCCCAAACACAGTATGGGTCTCGGGCCAGGCAGCACTCGGCACAGGCGCTGCCGTACGTCTCACACCGGTGCAGCTGCAGCCGGGCCACGCCTAGCCTCGAGCCCACATACAGCATTTGCTGGGAGGGACACAAGCAGGGCCAACGTGAGCCTGGGCCCCATCTAGAAGCAGCTAGGCTCTTGGCCCCCTTGGGCTTCCTGGGACCGCCCCCCACTTGCAGGCAGTCTTCCAGAACCTCCTGGATGCGTCCCCGGATACCCCAAATGTTTATCACGCACCTGACACACACCAGATCCTGTGCTAGGACACGGAGGGCTTGGGGCAGACCTTTTCTCTAAGGGACTTCTCCAGGCCCTTCCTGCTGCTGACTTTTGCTCTCTACCTCAATGACCTTTATCCCGACTTGCCTCTGAGCTTAGTACACTCTGCTTTAAGCAATCCCAATACAAAAGTTGGGACTTACCCAAAGATAAACCGGGGCAGATAGGCTTGAGATTTTGCCACTTGCGAAAGGACGCAGCAGGCCTCTAAAAAGTGGCTCTCGCCTATTGGATTTAAATTCTGGATTTTGTTTTCAAGCATGAAGCTGTCTCCCCAGGGGGACTGGCCTTTGTGGATCTCCCCTTCTCTGAACACAGCCTCGCTGACTCAGGGCTCCCACTGCCCACTGGTTTCCTACATGGGCATCTCAGCTCCCCCTGGACTCTCGAGCCTCATTACAAGGCCTCATTATCAAGCAGCCCGGGGCCTGCCGCAGCACCGCTTTCCAGCAGACAGCGGCCAGTCCATCGTGTTCAAAGAGCTTCAGCTGGGGGTTAGAGGAAGGAGGAAGGGCGGGGTAGCAGCTGCTCTTACCCTTTTGACAGAGATCTCCAGCTCAGTGATGGGTGCTGGCACCTGCAGAAGGAGGAGGGTCCCAGAGAGGGGTGGGCTGGGGCCAGACCTCCCCTGCGTCCCTGCTTCAGCCTCCTCCAGCCCCAGCGTGGGAGCCACCTACCTCCCAGCCTGGGTCAGTGCACTCCCTGGCAACCAAGGCCAGACCGTCTTTCCCAGACGCTGGGTTATTAGAAAGGTCCCCTCACGCTGGCTGGCCTCCAAGGAGGAGGCTTAGCAAAAAGCACAAAGCTCCAGCGTCCCCTCCCACAGCCCTGTTCTGAGCAATGAGGCAACCGTCCCACATCAGCCATCCATGTCAGGAGCACAGCAGTCCCCCAGATACAGATGACGCCCTGCCTGGCTCTGTAGAGGGGCCCACAGAAGCCCTTAGGGACTTGGGGTCTCAGCCACCCCCTCACTGTGACTTGAGCCTGGCAGGGCTTTGTCAAGGGGTGACCACCTTGGACACCCTCCCTGGGCCCTCCAACTTTTCTCCGGGCCCCACGGCCAGACAGAGCACCATCAAGGCCCTGCAGCAGCGAGGGTCTCACTTTCTCCTCCCGCTGTCTGCGAGGTCAGTAAGAACAGGCCCACCCGCTCCTGCATTTTGATCCTGTGTCCCCTGAGCCAGGCCTAGACGCAGCAGTGGGGCTGGAGGGGCCCCTTCCCATCAGTACCTCCTCCCCGCAGCCTGTCCTCACCTTAAACACCTGGAGCTCCTCCAAGACCACCTCCTCGGACTCAGTGGAGCCCTCACCCTGGAGGGCGATGACTTTGAGCACGGAGCCTGAGTCTGGGGCAGGGGAGGGGGGGGTCAGTGGGAGAAGGAGAGCCCCGCCCCCCGACCGGCACACCTCCCCAGCCGGGCCACCCCACTCCCCACTCAGCCCACCCACCAGTCCCCAGGAAGATGACGTCGTAGGTCCCATCCTCTGCCTCCACGCGGTCCACCACGATCTGGCGCAACTGCTGGGCCAGGTGCGTTTTGACAAGCACGGGGCGGCCCAGCCGTGGCCGCACAGGCCGGAACATCAGTGGGTGCGCTCGGGCAAACTGCAGCACCTCGTCTGGGTAGTTCTTGGTGCTGCCAAAGGGTCGTCCTGGCTGTGCTGTCATCTTGCTAGGACACTGTGAGTGGCAGCAGAGGGAGGACCTGAAGCATCCTGGGACCACACGTTCCCCGCCCCAGCCTGTTTCCAGGCCTCCCTGCCCGGGCATGCCCACCTCGGAGGGGCCGCGCTGGCCGTAGCGGAGGCTCCTTAATGTGGTCAGGGCTCGGCTCCCCTCCTTACCCCACCTGGCCCCTCTGGAGCCCCAGCTCAGCCGCAAAGTTGTCCCAAGGTGGAGTCCCTTTAGTCACCGTTCAGCCCTCTCCCCTGGTCAGGCTCCAGGCAGACACTCACCACTCCAGGCCGAGGGAAGGGCACCTTGCCCCCGTAGGGTCCCCACTGGTGTTGGGGACCCTCTTGGTGTGCAAAGGGCCCCTTGAAAACCTCCCAGATATCCTCCATGTGGTACACGCAGACGGCGAATCCCTGGAACACGGCACTGTCAAGGGCGGACAGGGACAGTCAGGCCAGGGTGGCTGTCACAGGTGGGAAGGGGGCAGCCTGGCTCCATGGACAGTACAGAGGGTGGTGGTGCCTGCAGACAGCAGAGACCGGAAAACGAGGACACCCAGGCAAAGACAAAGAGAGGGAGAGAGAGAATAGAGCCTTCAAGTCCTTGAGTCAGGGACAGAGACAGGGACCCATGGTAAAGTCGGAACATAAAAGCAGAGGCTCAACAGAGGACGCTGGGGGTGCAGAGACTGGACCAGGGATGGGGATGTGAGGGGAAGCCCGTGTGCCCACCTGACTGTGCTAAACAGAGCATACACCTCGAGGGTCTTCCCTGAGCTGGGCCACAGCAGGAACACGTCCTCTGGGAGACAGAAGGCCACCGTCAATGCCCACCCCCTCACTGGCTCTGACCCCTCCGCACCCACACCCAGGCCTGGCCCTGGCCGTGCCCTTACCCAGCTGGTCAAAGTGGGTCTCGGCCCCACCAGGGCCAGGCACTGAGCACACCAGCCTGGCCTTGAGGAAAGTGCTCCATTTGTTCACCAGCACTCGCTGGCCACCTGCGTCATTCTGGGGGGTGAGGGTCAGAGTCAGCCTCGAGCTCCACGGGATGGGCCCCCCTCCTGCTCCTCCGCCCTCACCCTTGGGGGGAGAGGCATGGATGCTGGCTTCACCCCCTCGCCTCAGTTTCCCTCCTGCTGCTGGTGGGGACGGGTGTAGGAAGGGGGTGTGGTGAGGATCTGAACCCCACCGCCTCCTCACAGCTCTCACCACACAGACACGGCCCACGCGGCTGACAGTGACACGGCCTGGGCCACCATCGGGCGAGGGCACAGTTTCCGAGAAGAAGAAGTACACCTTGTCATCATTCTGGTCAGAGTTGTCAGCAATCCGGGCGGCCATCACAAACCGCGGGTCTGGGAGGTAACAGGGTGCAGCTGGTTGGGGGGGCCTCACAGGGGAGGATGGGGGTGGGGGAGAGGTGCTGAACCCAGCGGGGAGGGGAAGAGGCACAGGGACCCCACTGGAGGCTGGAATCCCAGGGAGTAGAGTGGGGCTGGGCCATCCCTCCCATCCCCACTCCAGTGCCAGGCTCTCCTGCCTCTCTGTCGGTGCCGGGGGCAGACCCCAGCCAGCCTTGCCCCTGGCAGACGCTGGGCTCACCATGTAGGAGGTTCTGGTCAGAGTCAGAACGCAAAGCTGGCCGGGAACCCCCACTCCGGAAGATCATGGCCTCGCGCCCCAGGAAGTCAGCCGTGAGGCCCGTGTACAGCTCCCCACCTGGGCGAGAAAGGGGCAGAATCAGCGGAGGAGGGCCAGGCCCCATAGCTGGCCCCAACCCTTCCCAATGACATCGGCCAGCACCCACCCTCCTCATGCCCGTCCTGGCCTGGGCATCACCCACCTACAAAGGTGCTGGCGAAGGGACTGCTGGGCTCATGCGGGCACCGCCCCCGCCCACTTTCCACACTGCTGGGCTCAAGGTGGAGCACATGCTGGGGGAGAGGGAGGAAGGGAGGGAAGGGTGTCACCTGGGAAAGCAGCCCCAGCCCACCCACCCCCCCCGGGCAGTGGCCATGGCGTGCAGCTGGAGATTGGGCGGAAGGCGCCCTCATTCAGGGCCTCGCCAACGGGGTCAGCCTGGCACAAAGATGCCTTTCAGGCCCCTGACCTCTCTGCCCCGAGCCAGGCTCAATGGGGAGTGTTCAGACAGCAGGGCGGAAATGTCACTGCCTCCCAGTCCCTCGTGGGGCCTGCCCCAGGCTCACCTCCCCGCGGTGCCCGACCGTGATGAGGGCACAGGTGGGCTGAAAGGCCCCAGTGCCACACGCCAGCAGGTGGGTCCGGTTGTGGGGCCGCAGCAGCCGTATGAAGTTAGCACACTCCACCTGGCAGGGAGGAGGGGTGCGGTGGAGGGGGTGAGGAGGTGTTTACCGTCTCCTTGGGCCCCAGGACTCAGCCCTGCTTGGCTGATCGGCTCTGGGGATCTAGGGCGGGGGTGACATTCTTCCCAGACCTTCCAGAGCCCTCAGGACCTGCTCCAAATGCCCCCAGCACAAGTACCTGGGGAGAGTGGCCACAGGCTGTCCTGGGGGTCAAGCCCAGGGTGTTGGCCAGGGCTGGGGGGCAGTCACTCCTGACAGCACTCACCAAAGGGTCTCTTCCCTTGCGAACACACGCCTCCTTCTGTCCTGGCTGCGGTGGCCACAGGACCTGAAACAGAGCCTGGCTGACTCCTGACCTCACAGCCGGTTTCCCCGTCTGGCCTCCCAGCTCTCAGACAGACCCTCCCCTCCGTCAGTCCCGCTCACCTCCCGGGGATCCAGCCACGACTGGTCTAGCCTCAGAGAGTAGATGGCATCACGGCCCCCGAGAAAAAGGCGGTCCCGGTACTCATCCAGGTACATGGCCCGAAGGTCCAGGGAGCCCCGGGGACCCAGAAAGACAGCAGAACGGTTGGTAGACAGGAGATCTAGGAGGGAGCAGGTTGGGGGTCAGGGCCTACTGCTCAGCCCACATCCCCCTGCTAAGGTCCGGTTAGCAGGAGGTGGAGGGCCCCAGCTGTGCATTCACTACCACCCCCCGACACACACACACACACTCACATCTGGAAAATGTTTCCATCCATTTGGCGTGTTGGAGGGCTTCTGGGAAATGGCTCTTGGGGGTGGGTGGGACACAGAGCTCTGAGCCCTGCTTCCTACCCCTCCATCCCTTAGTCCCTTGATCTTTCAGTTAACATCTCCTTCTCATCTGTGCCCATCTGGGCCCTCCCCAGTCCCCAGGGAAGATGGTGCCACTGGCAGAACTTATGGTAGCAACCTGGGCAAAGTGCTGGGAAGAGCCTGGAGGAAGCCTGGGTGAGTGTGAGCAGTGGGCAAGGCTGACTCCGTGGGACAGATGGACAGACATTCCCAGCAGAGGAAACACCTGACAAAGGCCCTGGGTATGGGGAAGGCCAGGTGTGGCCAGGTGGAGCCCAAGGCTCTAGTCCAGGGATGTGACTAAGGAAGACTTTCTCCTCCGTGGATACTGTCCTCCCAGGCCCCAGAGGTAGGGGTGGGGGGTGGCTGGCTGAGGATGCTTGTCCCAGGAGCTGAGGATCCCGAAATGGGTTCCTGGGGTTTGGCTAGGGGGGTGGAGGTAACAGGTGGCCAAAGGGGCAGACAGTAGGATATGGTGGGAAGGGGCGTTGGCCACCATTGGGAAAGCCAGATATCCTACACCTGCCCAAAGGATGACCCATTCAAATTGGCCAGCCCAGTCCCCACTCAATCCCCAAACTCATCAACAGCCTCTTCCAGGAAGCCCTCCATGGCTGACAGTACTTGCCAGGGGATTTGCCCTATTTAGGCTTTTTCTTATAGCCTGACTTTTGCCCCAAACCATAGCTCCCAGGACAGGACCACATCCCTCCCCACACACCCAGACCCAACTATGGACTCTCCAGAGTAGAGCCATGTCTCCCCTCTCAGACTTCCCAGAGCAGGCTGGGTCTCCCCACTTGGATTGGGGTTCCAGGGAAAGTGATCACCCCTCTGGTTTCCCCAAGAAGTGTCATGGAGTGCCCGTGTCTCAGAGACCTTCCCTGTGGACCATCCCCAGGAATTCGGAGGGGTCTGTACTAGCCCAGGTTCAAGCTGCAGAGGAAATTCCTGGGCCAGGATGGGCAAAGAGGGGAGGCTGGGATCGCCCCTGGGCTGTGAAGAGCCTCTGGGACAGAGAGGGAAGGACTAAGGCCAGCACTGTGAAATGGGATACAAGAGGCAGACAGGGAGGGGGGCGCTCGGCCGTGGGGATAGGGGCGAGGGACTCCACTGCAGGCTGCTGCCCCAAGCTCGCGAAGGCACCCAGGCTGAGTGCACACCTCTTGCAGACCTGTCCTCTCCGTCCCTCCCCATCTCTCTCTGCCCATCCCTCCTGAGGCCTCTTACAGCCTCCATGCCTCTCTCCTTTTCTCAGGTTGCCCGCCTGTGTCTCTGTCTCTCCCACCTCCACCCTTCTGGGACCTGCCCCTGCCTCCTCCCAGTTCCCGCCTCTGGCGGCAACTGGAGCACCATCTCGGGGAATGACCGTGAAGTCCTTCCCACGGGCTGTGCGGGAGTGACTGCATCCCTCCAGCTGGCAGAAGAGACTGCCCGGGGCTGGCTGGGCCCCCCAGCTGGGGATGTCACAGGGTCCCGGGCTCCCACAGACGCGCACTTGAACAGGGCGCGCACCGCCCATACCTCGGTAGGAGAGCCGTAGGCGGGGCACGCTGGGGCCAGGGCTGGGGCTGCCCCCGCGGAGCAGGAGGCCCCCCAGGAGGCAGCAGATGGCCCAGGCCGAGGGGGCCATGCTGGGGAACCAAGGGCACCACGCTGCCGGCCGAGCCGCTCTCGGTCCGCTGCTGGCCGCTGGGTGCAGTTTGGTCCGTGGCCGCCAGGCCTGACACTTATAAGGCAGGGCTCCACCCCCTGTAGGACCAGGAAGGCGGGGAGGAGGAGGAGGGAGGGAGGGAGCAGCGGGAGGCCCCCTCCCCTCCGTCATCCACCTGTGGCCTCTCTCCACCCTCACGGGCGTGGTTAATGCCTCTGTGTCACATTGGCTGGTTTCCCATTGGGGAGACTCTTTCCCGGCTGGAGTGTGGGTGGTTTACACAAAATGTCCACAGACCCAAGTCCCCAGCCTCCAACAAAATGTCACGGGGGGTCGGGGGTGGGGTGGGGGGACATAGCCCAGAAGGGAAGTCAGGGGTCAGAGATCAGAGGTTGGTGGGCTGGCTAGAGGTCTAGGTGAGCTCTCCTTTGCTCCCTGCCCTTCCATTGCCCGTGACAGAGGCCCCACGACAGAGACAAACTGACTCTGGGCCCAGATCCCTGATACCAGGAGGGTCCAGTTCCCTGAAGCACTGGCCTAGCTTCCCAGCTCCTCTGGCAGGGCCCAAGTTGCCTGGGAGGGTCATTCCAGTCCAAGGGACTCCCTGTTTTGGGTGGGGGCTTGAAGTCTGGCCACACTTCATAGATCTGGGATTGGCAAGAGATGAGCCCAGCCTCCTCCACCCAAGCCTGTCCCTGTCTGGCCTCCAGGCCCCTTCCCAGCTCACTGGGGCAGAGGACAGTATGCACTCCATGCTAAGGAACTCCCCCATTGCGCTTCGTCCCTCAGCCGTGCAGATCCACCAGAGCCCCAGGCCCAGAGTGTCACCAGGTGAGTGGATTCTTCCCAGAGTTCCCCTTTGCACACAGACCCTGTACCTACGATCCCTCCAGAGTGAGGGTGGAGAGAGCACACTCACCCCCTCCTCTGTTCCCTCCAGCCTGAGCACTGATTCAGGGGCAGGAGAGCCACGAAAGAGGGACAAGGGAGAGACGAGCCTGAAGGTTGAATAGGGGCAAGTGAGGGGACCTCCCTATGTCCCCCATTCCACAGCAGCCCCTGTTTCTGCCCCCCGTCCCCCAGCTGCCACTCCACTCCACTCCACCCCTTACTCAGAATCTGAGGCTCTAGGCACTAAGATCTCAAACTTTGGCCAGAGTAGGAGCTCCAAGGACTCTAGAAACTCCTGCAAGTTAGGGCTCCCTGATGGACCAGGCTGAACCCTTAGATGGTGGTCAAGAAACTTGGGGGCAGGGACGCCTGGGTGGCTTAGTCGTTAAGCGTCTGCCTTCGGCTCAGGTCATGATCCCAGGGTCCTGGGATCGAGCCCCACATCGGGCTCCCTGCTCTGTGGGGAGTCTGCTTCTCCCTCTCCCACTCTCCCTGCTTGTGTTCCCTCTCTCGCTGTGTCTCTCTCTGTCAAATAAGTAAATAAAATCTTAAAAAAAAAAAAAAAAAGGAAAGAAACTTGGGGGCATCAGAGATGGAAGGACCTGGCCCAGGCCACACAGCAGGCTGACAACAGGCCCTGCTTAGCCCTGCCCTTTCTTAGGACTCTCACTTCTGGGACTCCTGGGGTACTGGGATCCTGCCACCCCCACCCCCATCTCATCCCTGGAAGGGAAACAGGTCGGCTCCTTGAGTCAGCATGAGAAGGACCCAGGGACCTGGAACCCTGTCTCCCTGTCTCCATCCCCCCCTGCCACATACATGCCTCCTCCCAGGGAGTCCTGACCTGGCATTGGGCGAGGGGCTACTCAGGGAGGCCAGGGACTAGCATCAGTCCACCCAGCCTCTGGCTCCTTCGAAAAACTTGGCCAAAGCCCTCCCCTCTTTGGGCCTCAGTCTCCTCCTTCCATGGCCAGTGTAGCAGGCTCTACACTGGAGGGGTGTGCCCGTGCAGGGGCTGTCATGGGCCCTCAGAAGGGTGGAGCCCCTCTGCCTCCTTCTCCCTGGGGAGACGTTTCAGCCTGCAGACTGGGCCGAGGGCCAGGGTCTGGCTGAAGATTGAGCCGGACAGCCCCTCAACTAGCATGTGGCCACCAGCTGTGAGCAGGAGGCCCAACAACTCCTCAGCCTGCCAGCTCGCCCTGGGGGTCTCAGCTCAGCCAGTCCCCCAGCTGGGGCTGCAGGGAGGCCTGGGTCTACTGGAGCAGGATGTGGGGGGCAGCCCACTCCACACTGCAGGAAAACAGCCGGTGGCAGGGGCTGGGAGCCCCAACTCCATTGTTAACTTGTTGTGTGGCCTTAAGCAGGTCTTCTCCCTCTTTGGGTCTCATTTTCCCAGCCAGGGAAGGGGGTTAGGATCTTCTGTGAAGGCTCCTGCTTGCTGGCCACAAGTTGGAAACAGACCCCAAGCATCCCCTTGATAGCGCAGATCAATGGGTCCGGCCACAGGCATCTTGTGCCATCTAATGGACAAAGAGGGAACTGCAGGAGGTCCCACCCTGTCAGGCCCTGTGCGGGGCAGTGGGGCCACCCAGCAGAAACCAAAGCCTTTTGGGGCAGCAGGCAGTACCCAGACAACCGTACTACGAAAAGGCAGGAGCAGTAGGAGACTCCAGCGATTGCTTCTGATCAAGAAATCAAGGGAGCCTTCATGGAGGAAGCACTATCTAGGCGAAGGATGACATAGCCCAGAAAAAATGGGGAGGACGGAACACAGCAAAACAGTCAAAATAGGTGATGCACATGGGGGAGCTTAATGCCTTGTGCTGGTGGGAGCTTGTGAGCCCTTGGCTGTGCACACGTGTGATGTGCGTGCTCGTGCATCGGGAGCCACCAGGTGTCTATGTGGAGGGTCACAGCTCAGCCTCTCCCAGCTGGAATTCTGGGGTGGGCATGCCTGGACGGAATGGATGCTCTAGTTCTTCCCCAACCAAACTCATTCTGGAAAAGAGACCCTGGGACCATCGCACAGACCCCCTTCCCTGTGGACCCCTCTTTAAGGCACCCCCCCACACACCTCCCCATGCACCCTCTTGACAGCTGGCCCAGCCATCCTCCTGTTTTGTTCCCAGAAAGCCTAACTCTTGGAGTTTCTCTCTTCTTTTCTGATCCCAACAACAGCCCACGTCCCCCGGGTGCCCCTCCAGTCCTCCTCACCAACAACCACCTTCTCCTGCCCCTACCTCAGCCACCTGACCTCATCCTCCAACTGACTACTGATAAGGATGTGACCTTCGGCGTCTCCATTCAAAACATCCCTTCCCGTGGACACCCCGTCCTGCGCTCAGTATCCCCACTGCCATTCAGCCCCATTCTCCTTGCCCAGTTTGGATCCAGGCCCTCAAAACACTCCCCAGAGACCCATAGCCGCTCACCTTCGGCAGCCTCGCCCCTGCATCTCCCATCACCCTTTGCCGGCCCCACTGGGTTTTTCCGCAGCATTCCCTGCCCCACTTCCTTAAATGAGCTTCCCTGGACTCCCTGTCTCCCTGCAGCTCCAGCACATTTCCTGTAGAGCTGCATGGTACTGTCCGTGCCCACCAGCTCCCCTTCACCTCATCTCACTCCTTTGGTCCTCTCCAGTCGGGCTCCAAGGAAACCCTCATGTCCAGGTGACCAAGGCCTCAGGGGCCTCCAGGTCCCTAACCCCAGAGCCACCAGCTGCCTTCAATGTCCCCATCCTTCCCTCCTGGCTCCCAGGGCCCCTCACTCAGCCAGGGTCTCTCCCATCCCCCTGGCCACACCTCCTGTCCCGGACTACCCACATGGGATGGCTGGTGTCCAGTCCTGGCCGCCTCTGTCTATACTCCCTCTCCCCAGGGGCCTCATCTGGGACCGGGGCTGGGAAAGCCCTTCTTACTCTGAGGACACGGGACTTTACAGCGCTCTCTCTGCACCCTCACTTAGCTCCAGCCCTGCCTTGACATCCCTGCCACCCCATCCCAGAGGCATCGCAACTTTGATGTGGACAAAGGATTTGCCATCTCTTCTGTGATTGTCCCACCAGAAACGCACTTCTTCCGGGATCCCGGACCACTCTTGCCTCGTGGCCACCACGTCTCCATAATCCCCATTCCAGCACCACACTGGTTTCCTCACTCCACTTAGCACCCTCTTATCTTCCTGAGCCGATGGTCAATTTCACGAAATTAGGGATGGGGCCTCCCTCTGAAGGGTTCCAGCATCCGGCCCTCATGCCAGGCACAGGGTAGGGATGCGACTAGGGCAGGTGCACCCACGGTGGCCCTGCCTCCTCTCCCAGGATGTCGTTGCTCCTCCGTGTGACGTGTAGGTCCTTGAGTTCTCCAGCTCCCAAGGGCAGGCCTGAAGGGACCCCTCTGCTCTCCCCAGGCCTCTCCAGGGGCTGGACAGCTCCCGCGCTCTGGCCTGCCCTGGAGGCATCTCCAGAATTCCAAGACTGTCTCCGGAATGCTGGGCCTGTCTGGGGAATGCCGAGGCTGGGGCACAGGTGGAGAGGCCTTGGAGTGGCTGGGGGGAGCGGGGAGCCCAGCTGCTGGCATTCTGCCGAGCCTGCACACCGCGGCGGCTGTCGCTCCTGTGAGCGCCCCTGCTGACACCTCCACGTCCTTGCCTCCCCCCTCTCCAAGGCCAGCGCCCCCGCTGTGGCCGTGGCTCTGGCCCCCACTAAGCTGAGAGCCACCAAGCCTCACACTTCCATTCCATCAGGGAGGGAAAGTGGGCTGCTGGAGCCTCCGAGGGTCAGGGCAGCTGGTGCATCAGACCGAGCCCCGGGCTGGGAGCCACGTGGCTCCGTTCTCCGCCAGACTCACTCGATGACCTTGACAGGTCCCTGCACCTCTCCGGGCCCTAGGGTCCTCAGCTGGCAAATGGGTGAATGGAGGGAGAGCAGACGGTGGGTCCCTCAGTCCCAGGGAGTCGGTGCTACCAGCATGAAATGCAAGCAAGTGGGCCCCTGGAGCACCCTGCTTCTCTGCAACCAGAGCTGAGAAGGAGCTGGGCTGCCATGCCAAGGGGCCTCCAGGGCCTAGCAGGGTGCTCTGCTCTCTCCAAGCACAGGACCTCTCAGCTGCCAATTGGCAATCAAAGCCACAGCCCCCAGGAGCCTGTTCAATGTGGATTCCTGGGCCACCACCAAGTCCAGATACTGAATCTCTGGAGACGGGGCCCAGGCATTAGCAGTCATAGAAAGGGGCCAGTGGGCCATGGAATGTGGTAATCTCTAGCCTAATCTAAGCCCTCTGGCAGAAGATGGTGTACGGGGATGGGTAGAGCACAGGCTCAAGGATAAGGCAGGAAATGGTCATCAGCGCATCCACAGCACCCCCCCGCCCCCGGGAATGAAAGCCAGACACCAGGCCTCCAGGGAGCAGGGCTTTATTTGAATTCCCAGGATAGGGCTGGGGGAGGCAGTCAGGGAGGGCCCATGATCGAGGACACACCCAAGCTCCCATCCTGGGGACCCCAGCCCCTGGCCCCCACCATGGCGTTGGAAGGAGGCACAGGCAGCTCTGGGCGAGCGTTGGTGTCTTACTCTACCCCCTTCATGAACTCCAGGAACTCTGTGGAGAGAAGAGAGGCCTAGGTCAGAGAAGGGGTCTGGCCAGGGTGCGGGCAGCAGGGATCCAGCACAGCGCCCCCCCTCACCGTCATAGTCAATGCGGCCATCGTTGTTTTTGTCACCATCCTTCATGAGCTCCTCAATGTCGTCTTCTGTGATGGTCTCACCCGTAGCCTGAAGCATCACCTTCAGCTCATCCAGGTCTATGTAACCATCAGCATTTCTGTGCAGGGGTGGGGGGTGAAGAGGACCTCAGAGCTCATGGTGTGGGCCAGAGGAAGGGAAGAAGCAGCCCCACCCACGACCCCAGGAGGCAAGGCAAGGCCGCTGGGAGGTGGGCCATCCCATTCTCCCATTGCACAGAATGGGAGACTGAGGGCTTGAGGTCACAAGACTGTCCCCCTTTCGCCACCTCTGCTAGGGTCAGGGTCAGAGATCCAGGGTTAGGCACTCACTTGTCAAACATGCGAAAGAGGTCCGACAGCTCCTCCTCAGACTTTCCTTTGCTGTCATCCTTCATGCACCGAACCATCATGACCAGGAACTCATCAAAGTCTACTGTGCCACTGCCTGCAAGGTGAGGGATGGTTAGAATGCTCTTGACGATAAACCCCGGTGCTGTCCCTGCACGCGTCCTCATAGCAACCCCGTGAGATGAGTGTGGTCGTTATGCCCATTTCATAGATGACATGACTGAGGCTCAGAGAGGTTAACGGGTTCCTTCGAGGGCACAGAGTAATAAGTGGCAGAGCCAGGACTCGGGTCCCAAGCAAGCTGAGGGTGAGGCGGGTCTGGGGCCTGGGGGGCAGGGGGGCTCACCGTCCTCATCCACTTCGTCAATCATCTCCTGCAGCTCCTCAGGTGTGGGGTTCTGGCCCAGCATCCTCATCACCTTGCCCAGCTCCTTGGTGCTGATGCAGCCATCCTCGGCGCCCAGCACGAAGATGTCAAAGGCTGCCTTGAATTCTGTGTCCAAATGCGGCGGTGGGGGGGGGGGGGTGTTGGGGGAGTTACAGAGTGGCCAGGGCTCAGAAGCCAGGACCCCAGAAGGCCAGACCTCTGGAGCTACCTGTCAACTGCCCATTTCCCTCCAAGACCTCTGAGGTCACAGTAAGAGGGACCCCAGCCTCTGGGGTCCTTATGCTCTTCCAGCCCGACACTGCTGTACCCCCACGTGTGTTGGGGCACTCACCATTTTTCTGCTCTTCTGTCAGCTGTTCTACCTAGAGAGGAAAGGAGGTCTCAGGACTCAGATTCAGGACTTAGCTGCTATTAAGGAAACCAACCCATTCCACAGACGGGGAAACTGAAGCCAGGAAGAGGCAGGCCATTCCCAGGTCACAGTCCTCCCTCCCTGCCCCCCAAAGCCCTGAGGTGACCCCGCTGGCCTCAGTGAGGCAGGGCTTAGGGCCAGGGTGACAGGTGGGTGCCCCCTCCAGGGCCAAGGTGACCCTGAGTAACAATAGTCAGTGACCACTCAATCCTCTTTCGGCCCCCCTGCTGAAATCCAAGCTGGGTGGCCTGAGGGACAGCTGTCCCTCAGGTTGGGACAATAAAACCACTGTGGGATGGGCAAAGCCACCCACTGTAACCTGACCGGGATGGCCACTGGGCTATTTTTAACGGGGGACAGAGTTAAACCTGGTGATTGTTCTGGGGACTCTGGCATGCAGGGGGGTGGGGCAGTGTTATCTGGCCCCCTGGCCTGCTGGTGCCTCAGGAGCCAAAATTAGTCCCCAGCCCCACCAGGCCTTGTATGGGCACGGGGTGGAGTGCCCCAGCTCCATGGACGCCTGCGGGATAGGCAGGGGCAGCCCCAGAGCCAGCTGTAGCTCTTGCCTGCCCAGGAGTGGGGCTGCACTCCCAGGGCTGAGAGAGGGGTTCCCTTGGGGACAGCTGTCTGGGCCAAATGTCCTCACCTCTGGGGCAGGGGGAGGTAAGCAACACCCCCCACTCCGGGGAGGGACTACTATCTGAAGTCCCTCAGTGACCCCAGGATGCTGCAGGGACTTGGGGTGACCACTCTCCAGCCCTCACCCCTGGCTAGACCGCTGAGCCCTGAGCCTGCCAGGCCTGATGGGGGCTGCGGCCCCGGTTCTCTATTCCTTCCCCCCTGTCTCTCCCCCATGCCCAGTGCTTCCCTGCCTACCTCAAACTTCTAAGCCCCTTCTCCAGCTCAGGATTCTGGCTCTCCAGCCCCCTCCTCAAACTCCTGTCCCACCCTCCACAGCGTCTTCAGCCATCCAAGGAGCTGGAGGTAGGTTGGGGATTATAAGTGTGAGAAGCAGAATGTGAGGGGCAGGAAAGGGGGGTGGGGACAAGCGAGACAGCAACAGAGACTCAGAAGGACAGCTGGGAGGAACAAAGAGATGGGAAGAGACTGAGAAAGGCAAAGATCCAGAGATCACGGACACGAGTGAAGGGAGATGTGGTTGGAAGACAGTGACACAGACTACAGACACTTGGAGACAGGGGCAGACATGATGCTAAAAGTGGTGACCTCCTCCACCCACCTGAAAGCTCCTCTCCAGCCCCTGAACCCCTCACTCCTTCCACACCCTGGAACTGGAATGCCAGATCCACCTTCCCCTCGAAGGCCTGGGCTGAAAGTTGCATGGGCCCTCTCCTGGGTCCCCACCACCTTCGTGGGGTGACCTCGTCCCCCAACGTGAGTTGAGTGAGCTCCCAGTGGGCCCACCCACCCCAGCCCTGCCCAGCCCTGCCCAGCCCAGTCCAGCCCAGTCCCTCACCGCAGCCTTGTAGATGTCATCCATGCTGGCGGCTCACAGGGCAGGCTGCTGGGGTTGCCAGCCAGTCCTGGGCTTAAATAGCCCTGCCCCACTGCATTCCGGGCCGGCCCAGCCCACCCCTGAGTGCAGTATCCTCCACCCCCTCCCCCAGCCCTGGTGATCTCAGGCTGGCCTGAGTCCCTGTGTCCTCTGTCCAGCGCAGGGAGCAGATGAAGGGCTGCAAGGACCACGTCTTTTTCCCTCCATCCTCTATGGCTCCCAGGGGACTCTCTGGAAAAGTTTCTTGAATGAATGAAAACGTGAGCCAAGGACAGGACAGGTGCTTCGAAGTAGCGGGCCCCAGGCCAGGCCCCTACACACAGCAGCTCAACTCCGGTCAGGGAGGTGGGCAATATTATCCCCAATTTTCAGCTGAAGAAACTGAGGCTCCTGGAGGGCTGGTGACTTGCTCAGGGTATGGCTGACTTGGCAGCCCCTGCCTTAAGCTAAACCTGTTGGAGGCAGGGGGCGGGGGGGGGGGGGGGCCGGGTGGGGGCGGGGGTGTGGAAGGGAGGGCCGCGCCAAGAGAAGCCTCGAATGCCAAGTTCAGAGTACGGTGCTGTGTAACCGTTGGAGAAGGAAGTCATTGACCCACCTTAGTACGGAGGGGTGTGGAGCCCATTCAGCCAGGGGTGTCAAAGCATCCATGCCCAAGACCTCTCATCTCCCCAGGGAGAGCAGTACTAGCTCTGGGCTTGGGTGAGCTGCATTTAGTCGTTCAATAAACACACCCACAGATGCCCGATCTGTGCTAGACTCTTCCCCTCCAGCTCAGCTACCATCTCCCTCTTCTGGGTCAGGGTCTTCCCCTGGGTTAGGGCTCCACCTCTGTGCTACCCCATTCCAGCACTGTAGTTTCTGGATCCAGGGCCAGCCTGTCGCCCCACCTTCTGAGCTCTGGTAGGACACCATCGGGGGGTCTTGCAGTCGATGACCAGCACATATCCCTTCCTTCCACCCACATGCAGAGCCCTCTCGATAACCACACCAGCTCCCTGCCTTGAGTGTCGCGCATTGCATAGATGAACCGCATACAATAGAAGAGGTCTCCAAATCTCCGAGAGGTTAAGAACTGGCGCAGAGTTACTCTGTCCAGCTCGAGCTCTAAGCACAGCTCATATATTTTTTTTATTTTAAAGATGTTATTTATTTGTTTGACAGAGAGACAGCGAGAGAGGGAACACAAGCAGGGGGAGTGGGAGAGGGAGAAGCAGGCTTCCCGCTGAGCAGGGAGCCCGATGTGGGGCTCGATCGCAGGACCCCGCGACCACGACCCGAGCCGAAGGCAGAGGCTTAACGACTAAGCCACCCAGGCGCGCCCAGCTCGTATCCTCTCCTTCAATCCTCTCGTGCCCTCCAGGGAATGAGCCCGAGAGCCAGGCGGGGCGCGATTACTGCCTCTTTCTGGAGGGGGAAAAACAGAGGCCAGGTGGAGCAATGACTTGCTTCGGGTAGCCCGGGAGGTGCGAGGTTTTCCGTCCTCCCTTCCCGCGCACCGAGGGGCAATGCCCAGAGCTACCCCGCCCGGTGCCTCAGTTTCTCCCAGGCTGCGGGGAACGCCGCAAAGGAGCTTTACAAACGACGCGAGCGCTCAGGCCTCTGCGGCCTGCGCACGCGCGCTGTGGGCGGCTGCTGTCAATTACGCGCGAGGGGCGGGGCGAGGGCGCGAGGAGGCGGCGGGGCCAAGATGGCTGCGCGGCGCGCGGCGGGGGCGGGGGGCGGGGGGGGCCAGGGGGCGGGGGGACGCTGACCCCGCCCCCTGCTGCTGCCAGTCTGCGCTCGGCAGTGGCGGCTGCCGCAACGGAGCCCGGAACATGGCGGCGGCGGCGCGCAGCTTCGGGTCCGAGCGAGAGGCCGAGCCGGTCAAGGAGGCGCGCGTCGTGGGCTCTGAGCTCGTGGACACGTATACGGTGTGCAGGGGGCGCGGGCGCCAGAACTGGGGGTGGCGGCTGGAACCCGGAGTCCCAAGTCGGGGGGGTCCTGGGGGGATCTGGGCCCCGCCACCGGGGAGGACGCGGTAGCGGGGGCCTCGGTTTCGAGGAGGGGAATCTGGGGAAGGCGTATGGGTTTCGCAGGTCCGGGGACAGGGCCCTGGGGTGGGTCCCAGGGAGGCAGCTTGGGGAAGGGGTACGCTTTCAGAAATGAGGGCTAGGGTTGGGGAGGATCTGGGGATAAAGGGGTCTGCGGAAGATGGGAGTCTAGATGAGGCGGAGGCCCTTCTAGACCCTCTAGGCCTGCAGGGGCGCCGGCCTGGGAGGACGTGACAGGGGGTCCGGGAGGGGAGGGGTCTCTGATGGATGGAATCGGGGAAAGGTCCGGGGTCCTGCAGGCCATGAAGAAGAGGGAGCGGGGCCTTGATCTGGGGGTGGGGGTTGGGGTCGCAGTTGAGATTTGCTTTAAAAAAAGGGGGGATCTGGAGCCCCAAGGCCTTGGGAGTCAGGCAGAGACCAGATGGGGGAGGAGTGGAGCCGTGACGCGGGGGAATTGAGGTCGTCACTGTGGGCTGAGAGTATAAGACCCAGGAACCTCAGGGGTCTTCATGGCTTTGGGCGGAGGGAGCCTGTTGGGGCAACAAGGCGCCCACACACTTCAAGGCCTTGGGAGAGGTGGAGAACAGAAAAGAGGGGTGGAGTTCCAGACTGTGATGGAGTTGGGAGGCTTTTCTGGATCTGTATGGGGTTAGTCGCCAGGCTTGTGGGCCTGGTAGGCAGCCAGGCAGGGACTGGCCTTGGGGTGGGGGCGTATTGAGCATCTCCCAGCCTCCAGTTCTTTGTTCCCTGAGGATGGGGGCGGGGGGGGGGGCTTTGGCCCTGCCTTCACCCCACCCCCTTGGCCCTCCTCCTAACCCTCTTCCTGAGGGTCATTTCTCTGGCTCTTTTTCCTTTCCTGGGCGGCAGGAGGGGGAGGGAAACTGCCAGGCTGGGAAGAGGGGCTGGGGGCGGATCCTGCAGCAACAGGCCAGCCCTGGAGAAATGGCTGCTCTTCTCTGGAGGCTTCAGCTGATTTGATGATTTCTCCTCCCCCTTCCCTACATGCTGCAGAGAGGGGCGGGACGCTGAGACCGGGGGGGGGGGGGGGGGGGGGAACGGGGCCTTTCCAGGTGAGGGTTGAGGTCTCAGAGCTGATGGTCGGTAGGCCATTGCCCATAAGCAGCATTCAGCTAGGACGTCAGCTCCAAAAAGCTCTCCCTATTCGCGGGGCTGAGCCCCTTTTGCATGGATATAGGGGAAGTGGTGATCCAAGCTGACCCCACGGTTTGTCTCGGGTGTGCTGATTATTATTATATTATTAACACACCTTTTGTTGAACGCTTGCTGCATGTCAGACCTTGTACAAAGCATTTTGCTTGAATTACTTTATTCAGTTACTAAATCTATCAGCTTTTAAGATGGAGAAACTGAGACTCAGAGAGAATTTAGGCTCCCAGTCACTTACATAGGCCAGCCAGGAAATGGCAGAACCAAATATTGAACTCAGGTCTTCCTTGACTCCAAGGCCCTTTCCCTTAACCTGCTAAGCCATATTACCTTCTGCTGGTCTTGATTGTTCATCACTTCCCTTCCCCCCAGCCTCCCATCGGCTTCTTAGTGCTTTGATGCCTGGCTCAGCAGCAGAAATCTTAGCCAGGAACCAGCTGAAAGTGTTGGGAAGGGACTTGCTTCTAGGATATAGTCAGGGCACCTGGAAAAATATACAGCAGAGAAGCTAGTCCTGCCAGACCCCACCCTGTTCTGCTGCTCTTGGAGGGGGTGGCCTTGCCTGCAGCTCAGGTTAGAGGCTGGAAGTAAAAAATAAAGAGATGGCTTGATAAGATGGTCACCTTTTTTGTTCCTCACTGTTAGGTAGACCCATGGATTGATCCCATGTGCCTGCCAGCTGGTGCTAGGGCCATGGAGGAAGCTGCGAGGGGGTCCTGCTGCTTGGCGAGGGTCAGATGCAGAGGCTAGTGGGCAAGGGTAGCCTAACTTTGGCCTGGGGGCTGGGTGGTCTGGGTGGCCTGTGGCTATTGCTGAGGGGAGGACAGGGCTTTCCTTTTGGCTGGCTGGGCAAGGACTGTCGGTTTTCCCTTGTAGGTTTATATCATCCAGGTCACTGATGGCAGCCATGAATGGACAGTCAAGCACCGCTACAGCGATTTCTATGATCTCCACGAAAAGGTAACTCTTGAGAACTGGGACTCGTCTCAGGGCTTGGGGGCTTTTAGGCCAAATTTCCATTGTGCCACACATTAAACTGAGGGCAGAACCAGCTCCGTGCCTATAATGGTCAGTGTCCCGGGGAGGGAACGGGTTTAAACTTGTCCCACCTGACTAGAGCTACTCCAGAGCCTTGACTTTAATGTCTGGCTGTGATTCCATTTCTTTCTTTGTTTTTGGAGAGAGCCACCTTTCTCTGGGTCATTTGCAACATGAGTGTTTTAAAGACAGGCCACCGCCCTGTATTTTCTGACTGTCTCTACAGGCTCCAGATGGAGCTCCTTGTCTGCAATCAAGGTACTGGTATTTCTAATACTATTTGAATCTGATGAGGCCAAATTCCAGATGCACTAGTTGGATCTCTAATTCTCATACCACTGCCGGAAGGGGTTGTGGGAGTTTTGGCAAGCACCTGTCCTCACGCTGCTTGCCTCGAACCTGCAACATCACAGACCTCTGGGGCTGTGGTTGACCATGCTTCTATTTTCTTACAGCTGGTTGCAGAAAGGAAAATTGATAAAAACCTGCTTCCGCCTAAAAAGATCATTGGGAAAAACTCGAGAAGCTTGGTGGAAAAGAGGGAGAAGGATCTGGAGGTTTACCTGCAGACGCTCCTGGCTGCCTTCCCTGGTGTGGCCCCCAGCGTGCTGGCCCACTTCTTACATTTTCATCTCTACGTAAGTTCCTCTCCAGGTCTCTCCTGCCAGCCCTCAACCACCAGGCTCGAGGCAGCAAACCAGCGTGAGCCTCTGCTTTCGGGGGAGGTGGGGCGGAGTTGTACCCTGAGGTTAGAAGATGGAGGAACATCACCCTGCTGTGGATGGGGTGTGGGCAGAAGCCCATTTACTGACAGATTTGCTCTAAATTAGACCGTGGCCACAGAGGTTTTCCTTTACCATGTGGCATTTTGTATAGTGAAAACAGCCTGTGGGTGTTCAGGCTAGTTTTCCAAATGGATGGGGGTAGAGTGGAAACAGCTGACACCTGGGATAGAGGACGGTTTCGCTGTTGGTTCAGCTCGAGATGAAGGAATCAGCCTGTGTTGGCAGAATATGGCCATGGGAGGGCATCCTCAGGGTCTGAGGTGCCGAGGGTCAGTAGATAGACTCCACCGGGAGTGTGTGTCCCGGAACGGCTCTGGATGGAGGAACAACATTCATAGGCTGCTGGTGACAGGATGAGTTGTCACACCTCACAGAGGGAAGTTTGGCCATGTGAAACTCAGACGTTGAAAAAACTCACAGTTCCACTTCTGAGAATTTATTCTAGGGGGAAAGCAATCAGGCAAGTGTAAACAGGACGTAGGTACATTCCAGGATAGTAGCGAAATACCGAAGATAATCAAAAATCCAACAGGAGGGGTGCCTGGGTGGCACATTTGGTTGGGCGACCCGCTCTTGGTTTCAGCTCAGGTTAGTGATCTCGGGTTCTGGGATCGAGCCCCTCATCAGGCTCTGCGCTCAGCGGGGAGTCTGCTTGGGATTCTCCCTCCCCATCTGCTCCTCCCCTCTCTCAAGCGTGCACTTTCTCTCTCTCTCTCAAATAAAAAATGTTTTGAAAAAGTCCAATAGGAGGTGTTTTTCAAAAAATCAAGGCGTACAACCCTGTAATCAGATATTCTGCTAGAAAATGATGGTGCAGCTGTGGATTTGTTGACATAGGAAAATAAGTATGTTACTATATGAAATGAGCATGCCGTAAAATGGTGTGTAGAATGGTCCCCTTTTTATGAAAAGAAATTTATGTGAGTATATTTGCCTAGGAAAATTCTGAAAGATCATACACCACAGTACTAGGAGTAGTTAATCTCTGGGTAATAGATTTTTGGATAATTGACATTTAATTGTTTTCCTTTTATGTGATGAAGATATGAAAGAATCCACTCCATTTTCAGGCTCACCCTTTGGGAAGGGACCTGTGGGTTGTGGTCTTAAGGGCTCAAATATGTTTACAACACAATTTTCTTGAAGTGTTTTCAGAGTAAGACAGCCGAACCTTTTTTGGAGTGCTAGGTAGAGCCTGGAAATTTGGTGATGACGCTAGCATTGGGTCACTAAGCTTGGAGGGGCTGTGGAAAATGGGTGGCATTTACGGATGGGCTGTATCTGTCTATCCATCTATATGCTTTGGATTTTATTCAGCATATACTAGTAACTGTAGTTCTCAGTTTCCTATTGTAGACATTTTTTTATGTTGTCTTTTTTTTTTTTTTAAAGATTTTATTTATTCATCTGAGACACAGAGATACAGAGAGAGAGAACATGAGCAGTGGGAGAGGCAGAGGGAGAGGGAGAAGCAGACTCCCGGCTGAGCCAGGAGCCCCATGTGGGGCTCGATCCCAGGACCCTGGGATCATGACCCGAGCTGAAGGCAGACGCTTAACCATCTGAGCCACCCAGGCGCCCCTATGTTGTCTTTTTTTATGTGAGGAAAAATTTCCATTTCTTATGCGAGTGTTTCAGATAAACTTTACCGGTTAGTATTTTAGGAAATGCTGTTCTTTAAGAAAGCTTTGGTTAGCCATTTAAGGATAAAACTTGATAAGCAGCCCTTTGAAAGTATAATTCATTGCTGAAGACCTAGGTCTTTGAGCGGCAGGTTTGCCCCACTCTGAGCATGGAAAGGCCTGGGCTGCTCTTTTGAAATAGGTTTGCCTGAGGTGGGCCCTGAGGTTCTGTTTTGAGGCATGCTTTACTGCTTGGAACAGTACTGAAATACTGTTACCAGAAGGGCCCCTGGGTTATATAAATTCAAGGATTTTTAAAAACTAACTAACCCATCATGAAATTAAATCATGGTTTCTCAGCTGTGGCACTGTTGACAGTTAGGACTGGGTCATTGTCGTGAGGACTGTCCCATGTGCTGTTTAGCAGCATCTTTGGCTTCTGCGCCCGAGGTGCTAATAGCCACCCCAGGTTGGGACAACCAGAATGGCCTCCTGCATTGCCAAATATCCCCCGAGGGGCAAAATCTCACCTGATTTGAGAACCACTAGATCCTCAAGTGAGTTTGAACAAAGAGGGCCTAAAAGATTCCTCAGCCTTTTCTACAGGCTGGGAGTTCTTAGGGAATATTTCTTCTAGCCTTTGTCCCATCAGTGGCCTCTCTGAAATTATTCCCAACATGTTCCATTTCTTGTGGGGCTGACATTGGACAGGGTGGACTCAGGGAACCCTGGTTGTCTGGAGTGCGGGTTTTTTTCTTTATTAAAATATAGTTTACATATCATAAAATTCACTTTTAAAAAAAAGTAGATTGCATGTCTTTTTTAAAAATATTTTATTTATTTATTTGTGAGAGAGAGAGGGGAGAGAGCACAAGCAGGGGGAGGGGCGGCGGAGGAACAGAGGGAGAAGCAGGCTCCCTGCTGAGCAAGGAGCCTGATGCGGGGCTCGAGCCCAGGACCCTGGGATCATGACCTGAGCCAAAGGCAGACACTTAACTGACTAAGCCATCCAGGCGTCCCAATCCCAAAATTCACTCTTTTAAAATATACATTTCCAGGGCGCCTGGGTGGCTCAGTCGTTAGGCGTCTGCCTTCGGCTCAGGTCATGATCCCAGGGTCCTGGGATCGAGTCCCACATCAGGCTCCCTCCTCGAGGCGAAGCCTGCTTCTTCCTCTCCCACTCCCGCTGCTTGTGTTCCTGCTCTCGCTATCTCTGTCAAATAAATAAAATCTTTAAAAATAAATAAATAAATAAATAAATAAATAAATAAATAAATAAATATAAAATAAAATATACAATTCCTGGGGCACCTGGGTGGCTCAGTCTGTTAAGCGACTCTTCATCATTTCAGTTCAGGTCATGATCTTAGGGTCCTGAGATCCAGTTCAGTGGAGACTGTGCTTCTCTCTTTCTCCCTCTCCCTATGCTCCTTGCCCGGCTTGTGCACGCATGCTGATGCGCACGCTCTCTCTCAAATAAATAAATCTAAAAGAAAACAAACAAACATCGAAAGTATACAATTCCCTGGTTTTAGTATATTCACAGAGTTGTGCAGATATTACCACTGTCTTATTCCAGAACATTCATCACTATGAAGAGAAACCTCGTACCCATCAGCAATCACTAATGTACTTTCTCTCCCCATGGATTTGCCTATTCTGGACATTTCATATAAATGGAATCATACAAATGTGGCCTTTGTGATGGGCTTCTTTCACTTAGCAGGATGCTTTCAAGGTCCATTTGTATTGTACTTTGGTCCTTTTTGCCTGAGTCATATTCTGCTGATTAGGTATACAGCATTATCCATCAGTTGATGGACGCTTGGGTTGTTTCCACATTTTGGCTAGTAAGAATATTGCTGCCGTGGACATTCATATATAAGGATTTGTGTGGACATAGGATTTCCTTTCTGTGGGGTATACATAAAGAGTGGCATTGCTGGGTCTTATGGTAACTTTAGCTTTTTGAGGAACTGCCAAATTTTTTTCCATAGTGGCAGCACCATTTTACATTCCCGTCAGCAGTGTGCAGGTTCTTCTCTCCCCATATCCTTGTCAAACTTGTTTCTGTCCACTTTTTTGATAACCATCCTGGTGGCTGTGAAGTGGTATCTCATGGTGCTTTTGATTTGCATTTCCCTAATGAGGTTGAGCCTCTTTTCACATGCTTATTGGTCATTTGCATATCTTCATTGGAGATGTGTGTTCAGATGTCCTCAGCACTTTCAAAAATTAGGTTACTTGTGTTTTTATGGTTGAGTTGTAGGAGTTCATATATATATATTCATATATATATAAATTTTGGATATTAGACCCTTATCAGAAATGTGATGTGCAAATGTTTTCTTCCATTGTGTGAATCGTCTTTTCATTTTCTTGGTAGTGCCTTTGAAATACAAAAGTTTGAGATTTTGATGAAGTTCGGTTCATCCATTTTTTTCCTTTGGTCACTTGTGTTTTTGATGTTCTTAGAAACCATTGCCTAGTCCCAGGTTACAGAAATTTACAACTTGGTTTTCTTCTGAGAGTTTTATAGCTTTAGCTCTTATATTTAGGTCTTTTGTCCATGTTGAGTTAGTTTTTGTTTACGGTGTGAGGTAAGGGGTTCCAACTTCATTTTTTTGCAGTGTGGATTTTGATGGCAAGGAAAGAAGGCAGCACTTCTCTCCATGGCCAACTCTGAGATGGGGATTGCATGGGCCAGGGCAACCCTGTGTTGCTGTGAGTGGGCACACCTCGGCACTGGGCCTGTTGCTGTGCTGTTTCTCTCCAGATAGCTGTGGCTTCTGGAACTCCTGGGACTCCGTGACAAACTTCATGCCATCACCCTACGAGCAGAGGTTTTCAAATTCAATGAAACGAATCCCCACAAAGAATTTCTAGCACACCATTTTTTTTAACTGATTTTTTTTTTAATTTCATTTATTTATTTGAGTGAGAGAGAATGAGAGATAGCACGAGAGGGAAGAGGGTCAGAGGGAGAAGCAGACTCCCCGCTGAGCAGGGACCCCGATGCGGGACTCAATCCTGGGACTCCAGGATCATGACCTGAGCCGAAGGCAGTTGCTTAACCAACTGAGCCACCCAGGCGCCCTCTAGCACACCATTTTGTGGCAGGATGTCAACCAGTGGACTCGGGAGGCAGGCCATTTCCAGACCCTTTAAGCCTTTTTTTTTTTTTCCCTGAGAGCGAGAGCATGCACAAGGGGCAGAGGGAGGGGGAGAAAGAATCTCAAGCAGGCTCCACGCTCAGCACCAAGCCTGATGTGGGCTCGATCTCACAGGCCTGAGATCATGACTCAAGCCAAAACCAAGAACTGCTGCTTAACTAACTGAGCCACCCAGGTGCCCCCCCACCCCCACCGTTTATTCTAAGTCCATCATTTGACCTCTTTGTGTCCCAGTTCCTCCTTTGTAAGCTTGGGGGTGATGACCCCCAGCCCTTGAGCATTGGAGGAGGCTGTGCAGTGACAGTAAAGGACCTGCAAGAGCAGTGGGCCCACCGGGACTCACCAGGTGCCAGCCAGTACTGGCTGCCCTGGTAAGGAGAGGCACTCAGTTCTTGGCAAAGGTGGCATTTCTGTCATTGTCTTATTTTAAAGCCAGTGGACTAGGACAAAGATACTTTTCGAAATTTGAACCATTTTTTTTTTTTTTTTTAAGATTGTATTTATTCATTCATTTGTATGAGAGCAAGCAAGCGAGCTGGGGGGAGGAGCAGAGGGAAAGGGACAAGCAGACTCCCCGCTAAGCGCGGAGCCTGACGCAGGGCTTGATCTCACGATCCCAAGATCATAATGTGAGCAGAAATCAAAAGTTGGATGCTCAACCGCCTGGCCACCCCGGTGCCTCAAACGGTTACCGTCTTGATGTCAGCCTTAGCATTCACCTTCGTCCTTTGTCTCAGCTGCAAGTACTGAGGCTGTAAGTGAGGACAGATTTCTCTGTAACTTATGGCCTTGGAGCTCTCTCCAGTGAAACTTGAGGCTTGAATCTCTCAGTAGGGAATTTTTACTTAAAGCCAAATTGCACATAACATACCTGACTCTTGCTAGAATGCCTCATCATGGTCATGAAATAAAAGTTACATAGGGGGCGCCTGGGTGGCTCAGATGGTTAAGTGTCTGCTTTCGGCTCAGGTCATGATCCCAGGGTCCTGGGATCGAGTCCCACATCGGGCTCCCTGCTTAGCAGGGAGCCTGCTTCTGCCTCTCTCTCTCTCTCTCCCTGTCTCTCATGAATAAATAAATAAAATCTAAAAAAAAAAAAAAAAAAGTTACATAGGGTCCTCCCCAGTGCCGTGTGATGGGAGTCCCTTGTCTGTGCCTCATTACCAAGGGCTCTGTGCTCAAGTACGCTCCCAGCAGGAGTGCTGGGCTGGCCCGGGGTTACTCCTTGAGCATAGGCACAGGCGCTTCAGGGTGTACGTGGTCGCGGGCTCTGCCTGCGCAGACGTGCTCAGAGTGGCAGCCGCCGAGCTACAGCCTGACCAGTTCATGGCGCATTTGTGTGCAGCTCAACTCGGGATCCTGGCAGGCACCCGACTGACGGGTCTATAACCCATTTAGGGATGGGTGTTACTGGTTTTTTTAAGTGTAGCTAATTTTATTTTAATTGCATTTTTTTTTTTTTGAGGTATAAAGAATGTCTTTTTTAAAAAATACTTCTCAGTTCAGACCTTTGTGGCACCCCGAAGCACTTTAGGTCCCTTCCGCCTAGATTGGGTGAGGTGTGTGGGGGGGGTCACCTGTCCGCACAGGTGACCTCCTAGCAGAATCTGTAGTGACTTAGACTGGGGGGGGTGGTACTGACTCTGCACACCTTTGCTCTGTATGCAAGGCTGGCTTAACCAGAACTCTGAGGAGGCCAACAAAATTCTCTTCTCAGGAGAGATTTGTACCGTAAGATTTGTACCGTAAACTCAGGGGCCGAGGCATCCCTGTGTTCTCTCTGATGAAGTCTCCGCAGGGGGAGACGAGCCTGGGAAACTAGGTAGTGTTGCAAAAGTAGACAGTGTAACAGCAGCGTGCACTTCCTGTGCCCGGAAGAGCGGAAAGCAATTGTCACATAGTTTGCTTTTTAGATTGCTCAGAAGTAAAAAACCTGCTCTCCGCTTAGCATCAGCCCTTGACCGTCGCTATCTTGCAGCTTTCTGTGTTTTCCAGAAATGCCAACCTTGTCCCCTGAGGGGGTGTTGAGGGCAGCTGCCCGAAGAAATGTAACATTGTTAGGTGTGGATGGATGGCAGGGAGCCCCTTCCCGAGGGAGACCTTCTGGGAGCCCCAGCGTCACTAGCACGGGCCAGAGAGTTGCTGCTCAGGAACCTGCCTCTTTCAGGGCTGACCAGGTGATGCTCACAGCAGCGGGCTGGGGAAGTGCTGACTTAGACTCCGGCCACGGCGCTTAAAACTGTTGGTAGAGAAACGAGCATTTGGATCATTCCAGGCTCTTACTAATCTTCAGTTCTTTACTGCAGTCAGGGAAACTAAATTGAGTTTAGGTCGTTGTAAGAGACTGAAGTTGAACTTCGGCCTGAACGGAGAGCCTCTCTCCTCCCTACCTGGAGCCCTCTCCTGCTCAGAGCCTGTGTTGTCCTGATGGCCCCTTTGCATCTGACCTTGGATCTTGCCAGACCCTGTGCTTCTTAACGCTGGGGCTGTGTTTGCTCATTTCCGCCCCCACACTGGGCTTTTTGTCCACTTGTGATGCCGAAGGGGGGTTCTTCTCACACTGTGTGTAAACTGAATTTTGAGCAGCTTAAAGAAATAAACACATTTTTAAAAGCTAGCATAAAGTATTAAAAGAAAAAGAGGAATATCTCTATAATCTTAGGATGGGGGAAGAGCCCTGAAGTCACAAAGGAAAAGAATCACATATTAAACAACCTTTATAAAGATGAAGCATCTCTGTGTGTCAGGAAAACCACCACAAAGGTAAGAGGCCTGCATGACAGGGAGAAGATATTTGCAGCATATAAACAACCGTCAGCATATCCATCATGTATGAAAGATAAGGAGACAAACCACAAAGAAAAACAGGAAAAGGACACTCTGTCTCCTGCAACCTGGTGCCTTTTGAGTCCCATCAACATGTGAATCGCACGTCCTCGTGGCCGGGATGTTCCCATGAGTCATGAAGGCAACCGCGTGGTCTCCGTCCAAGCCTGTTTACCAAAAGTCCCGTTGGCTGCCATCTGTCAGTTCGTTAAAATTCTTACCTGCCCGATGTTGGGCTGGGGGCCGTGGGGTCCTGCCATCCCCAGGATCACACACGAAAGTGCCGAGGCAATGGCTTATGTACAGAGATAGACTTCCAGGCCAAGTCGCTTTGCTGCTTCCTGGCCATGTAACACTGGAGAGTACAGCAACTCTCCACCTCAGTTTGCTCATCTGTGAAACGGGGTTCAGGATGCCATCTTCGTCACATGGGGCGTTGGGGCCGTGGAGTGAGCCAGGCGCTCAGGCATTGCCCACCATGGTGTAGATCCCAGCACGCCAGCTCTGAATATGACTGACGGCTTAGTCTTTCAAGCCTCCTGAAAGGAAGTCCTTTCCTGCCTCTTTCTTAGGACCCTGGGGCCATGGGGACTGTTGCAAGGCTTGAAGGATGAGCACAGGCAGAGAGCCAGCACTCACTTTCTTAAGGCACCTTTGGAACATGAACGAAAGTAGAAACGGTCACTCTCAGAAGAAACAGGACTTCCTCTCAGCCACGCCCTCTCCCGGGATCCTCTGGGGCCAGTTTTGGGGGCTGCTGGCTTCCCAGCTGACTGCCAGGATCGCCAGGCTTGGCCAGCCTCCCAGGCCTCGTGCCACAGCCAGGGCCTGTGCGTGCTGAGTCACCGCGATAGTCCGTTCCTGTTCTTCCTTTGAAGCGACATTCCAGATGTCCACAGGACTGGAGATACTCCGTTTCCCCTCCTGGGCAATTTGATTTATAGTTTACTCTCTCCCCTGTCGTACGTTACAAGCTCTGTTTGTTTTATTAGCTTTCTAGAGAGTTGACATTGCAGCAACAGAGAGAGTAGATGGCCGGGAATGTGAGTCTGAGGGCCTGGGGGCAGGGGAACTCTAACTGCGGGTTGATTTCGGGTTGATTTCTCTGCAGGAGATAAACGGCATCACTGCGGCACTAGCTGAGGAACTCTTTGAAAAAGGTATGTGGCCGGGAGTCCCCAAAACAGTGGCCACTCGCCCAGACTTGTCAGGCAGCCGGGATCCAGGGTGGCACGGAACTCCTGCCAACGAGTGCTCCCCAGGGCCCACCTCCCCAGGGTTGCTCAAATCCCTGGGCCTGGTCCACAGCCGAGCCTGCCTGTCTACCTGCCCACTGGCCCTACAGGCAGCCAGGTCTAAGAAGCTGTGGTCTTTTACCTTAGGACTCTTGAGTCCCCGTGTCAGGGGCTAACCCCAGGCTCAGGATCTAGTCCAAAGCCCTGTGGTGGAGTTCTGGAAGGTGGGTGGCCTGCTGCCATCTTGCACCTGCTTTGTCCTTACCTGAGAGAGTTGAGACGTCAAACAGAGGCGAGTCCGGGGTCATGACCCTGCCAAAGAGCCTCGTAACAGGAGCTAATGTGTAGTGAGTGCTCCTGCCGTTCAGCCTCGTGTCGGGCATCTCCCCGCCTTCCTTCCAGGCGGTGCCGATGAGGTCACTGAGGACAAGAGGGTGCCTGGCCGGGAGGAGCAGAGTGAGGACTGTTGGGAACCCCGCCTGCTCGCAGGTCCTGCGCTGGGCTGGCTCCTTAGACCCCACCTAACCTCGGGCTGTGTGCAGGTTGTAGCGTGGATCTGCTGCCCCGACATGCCTCACGCCGGCTTGGTCCCAGCTCAGTGCCGCAGATTTTGACTCGGCCTCGCCTCAGGGAGGCTCCCCAGTCGCACATTCTCAGGGCCCTTCCCTCCTTTGTAATCGTGTGTCCTGGGTCTGCCCTGTGCCCAGCGTGAGCTCAGGACCATGGCTTCGTCCTGAGGGTGCTTGCCTCATGCTTGCTAGCTGTTGGCCAGGGGGGCAGACGCCCTGGCTGCACAGTGGGGCTGGGGCCGGGCGCTCACCCTGGGGGCACGGCTGTTGCAGGAGAACAGCTCCTGGGGGCTGGCGAGGTCTTTGCCATCGGGCCCCTGCAGCTGTACGCGGTCACTGAGCAGCTGCACCACGGAAAGCCCACGTGTGCCAGTGGGGACGCCAAGACTGACCTCGGGCACATCCTGGACTTCACCTGTCGCCTTAAGTACTTGAAGGTAAAGCTGTGGCAGCTTGGAGAGCCTCTCGGTTGTGGGCATGGAGCCCAGGTGGGGCCGAAGAGCTCACTGGCTGGCAGTGTGTGTGAAGGTGGCTGAATGGGCCCTGGGACCTGGACGGCCACCTTCGGTGTTCTTGGCACTGCACTTCTGGCAGTGAGCACCAGGGGGCAGTCGTGACCTGGGGTCCCCTTGCTTTAAACTGTGGCTTTAGCTTGCTTTGTTGACCACGCAAGTGGTCAGTGGAGGTACGTGCCTCCTGCGCCTCACGTAGCCCGGCAGAGCCGCGACACCCCGCCACGAATGTGGCCGGGGAGCACTTGCAGCAGGGTCCCTGATTCAAGCCCTGTGTCTGGCCACAGGTTTCTGGCACAGAAGGACCATTTGGAACCAGCAACATTCAAGAGCAACTCCTGCCTTTTGATCTGTCAATATTCAAGGCTCTTCACCAGGTGGAGGTAAGACCCAGGACCCCTGGAGTGTAGGCGGGGCTGAGCCCACGCCGGTGTGGTCTTGCTTCTGATTACTGTGGCTAGAGAGTGTGTCTGGGCTTACCCGTCAGGCCTTGTTGCTTCTGTGTTTGTCGGTATGTGACAGACCCCTGCTAGGCAAGTCGGGCCCATCTGAAGGTCTGGAGAGAGAGGGCCCTCTACTGCTCTTGGCTGGTCTGCATGTCTGCTCTGGGCACAGGCAGCGTGTGGACAGGGTGGAGCTCCAGCACTTGGCTCTTTCTCCTCATGGCTCAAGTTGAAGTGCTGGGAAGGCGTCCTGAGGGTCAGGCAGAGCCAGTTCCAAATCTGTGCCTCCCAGGGCACACCCACAGAGGGCGTTGAGGGTTCTCTGCCCTCCGGTGTGCCCACACCTAGTAGGAAATATTTTGTGTTACTCACTACCAAATTCCTGGGTTCATGATGTCAGTTTTGTTAACATTTTTTAAATGCAAGGGGCCTCAGTAACGGATAATTTTTAAAAATGCTTTAAAGCATCTATTTCTGGAGCATGCCTTCTGTGTTCAGCCCTGTGTCCTGATGGACGCTTCTCGATGGAAGCTTCCCAACAGCCCTATGAAATGGGTATTTTTATTCAGAAGACTGAGGGTTCGGGAGGTAAGGAAGTTTGGCCAGGACCACACAGTCAGTGAGGGAAAGCTGGGATCTGAATTCAGCCAAGTCTAACTCCAGAGCGTCTGCTACCCATAGGACTATTCTGCCTGCACCATTCTGGGCTAGTCCCAGAGACCTTGAGGACCACATCCCTTGATGGGAACCTATGGTGTGTGCCTTCACCAGAGCTGGCTGAGGAAGGACCGGGGAGTTAGAGGAGTGCCTGACTCAGCCTCTGCTCGCAGGGTGAGGCCCCACAGTTGGAACCTGTAGGTGGGTAGTGTTCATGGGCGTGCTTGGGCGTGTAGCCCTCCCTCCTCGCTGCAGGACAACCAAGGCCAGCGAAGCAGGGCTGGGTGAGCAAGAGGGCCCATCGTACTCACTGTGTACCCAAGGCCCTTTGCTCTCAAGTTGTGCTTTCCAGAGCTCGCTTTTCCTGTCCACCTGCCAAGCCCTAGTCAGCCCTTACAGCCTTTTCTGAGATGCAGCTGTTTTTTGTTCCAGATAAGTCACTGTGGTGCCAGGCACATCCGGGGACTCGTCGCGTCAAAGCCCACCCTAGCCACAATAAGCGTCCGCTTCTCCGCAACCTCTATGAAGGTGAGCTCCACCCGTTTCCTGCCGGGGCATGAGGGGCAGGGTCCTGCGCTGACATGTCGCGCTCCTCCGTGCTGAGGGCCGGTGTGAGCGTCCCAGCTGTTGCTGGACACTGGAGGTTGGACCTGCCCGCTGGGCAGCCAGCCATACACTCATGCGGATCCTCCCACCGCTTGACAGTCCCTGGGACGCTGTGGTCTGTGTCTTCGTCAGAAATCCACACTGTTAAACGAGAGAGTTGAAGGAACCGGGTCTCCCTACCCCCACCCCCCAAAAATGTCACTGGTTTTGCTAATTGCTAAGTAGTGGCAAGGGACAGAATGTTCGTTAGATTGATATCAATGTTCCTCTAAGCTTAAGAAGCCCTGGTTTCGTACTGTTTGTGTCTTGCCCTGAGAGGCCTTGAGGTAGACAGGCCAGGTTGTGGAAATGCTGCTCGCTCTCGTTTGTGTGTGAGCAACAGAAATACTCAAATTGAGAAAGTAAGGGGTTTCTTTTCTGTTTACCTTTCTATGGATTACATCTTATCAATGTTAAAATCTTTCTGCGGGTATAGAGCAAACATAGTGGCTACTTCTTTTTTTTTTTTTTAAAGATTTTATTTATTTATTTGAGAGAGAGAGAATGAGAGACAGCATGAGAGGGAGGAGGGTCAGAGGGAGAAGCAGACTCCCTGCTGAGCAGGGAGCCCGATGCGGGACTCGATCCCGGGACTCCAGGATCATGACCTGAGCCGAAGGCAGTCACCCAACCAACTGAGCCACCCAGGCGCCCCATAGTGGCTACTTCTGTGACTTCCAGGGTCTGATCCAGATTTGGGTTTGGTGAAATCTTGAGGCCGCTGGCTGAGACGGGCTTGTGTAAAGAGCTGGGGTGTTGGGCAACCCGGCTTCTCTCCAAGGCGCTCCCTGCGGCCTCGCTGAAAGGGCCCAAGTGGATCCATCGAGGGAGGAGAGGTCTTCTGGGCATCAACTGCCAAAACAGGGAGGCCTGCCTTCCTGCCCTCTGATAGTGCCCCTGTGTCCCTGCTGCTCCCCTGTGACGTAATGGGCAATAATCGCCTACTGTCCTCAGTGGGGACCATTTCCTCACTGGGAAAGCACCGGTCCCTGGAAACACCATGAATTCTGATCTTCAGCTCCTGAGGTTTAAGCCAGAAAAGGCAGCACCACAGAGCAAAAGGCTCTTCTGGGTTTGAAAAGCATTTGCTAAGGAGGCAGGGTCAGAACACATTCCAAGTGGCTGTTAGGTTGCTAAGCTTTTCAAGTATTTCACAATCAGGGAAAGCCATATGAACTGAAGCCCATTTTAATGCAAGTTCACTTCCACATGCTAAATGTGCTGAAGCCCTTCCTGAAATTTTGCAATGATTGTGTTGCGTGAGGGCCAACTGTGGTGCTCAACAGATGTTCTTACACAGGAAGTCCTTGTTCCCGAAGCCTCGGAATTTGATGAGTGGGAGCCAGAAGGCACAGCCCTGGAAGGCCCTGTGACTGCTGTCATCCCCACGTGGCAGGCACTGACCACTCTAGACCTGAGCCACAACAGCATCTCCGAGATTGACGAGTCTGTGGTACGTTCTCAGCTGCAGGTGCCGGGGGGTTTCTCTGGCCTGATCACACCCTGAGGTTGAGTATTCAACTTGGCCTTTTCAGAAGGACCATGGAAAATCTCTACCCAGTGCTCTGTGCATTGCTTCAAGTTTTTAAGTTAATTTCTAAGTGGGATTACTTAAAATAGGTGAGGTGGTGGTTAGAGCCCACTGAAGCATATTGATCGCATGCACATTTGATAGAGAAACATAGTAAGTGCGGACATTTACTCCCAGGGAGTGGAGTGGAAAATCATTCCATAGATGCCAGACACACCCCCATAAGAGTGACATGCAGATAGTACCTGGGCAAGAGGAGAGCGATTCCTGTATTTGCACTCTTTGGTGGGGTTGGGTAGGGCTGAAGAAGAGGGATGAAATTTCTTCCCCGTCTGGGACCTTGCCACTGTCCTTTTCACAAGCCAGGGCTTCTTTAGGAACAGTGGCCTGTGTTCAGCACTGGGGGCCCCGTGTGCCCCTGGGACAGGCTGCTGGGTGGGCACGGGAGGTGTCCCAGCAGCGGCCCCACAGAGCTGTCCGGCTGGGGCGTCCGTGGTCAGGAAGAAGCATCTCACGGTGTCTGTCCACCAGGTACAGGGGCCACCGAGGGTCCTGCGTCCTAGGGTAACCTCACGTATCTCTCTTCTTTCTCAAGAAACTGATCCCAAAGATTGAGTTCCTGGACCTGAGTCACAATGGAGTGCTGGTCGTGGACAACCTGCAGGTAATTCATGTCCTTAAAGACCACCTTCTGTGGGCTTCTCGAGGTCCTGTTCTCCTGAGAGTTCAGGAGGCTGACGCTGCCCTGGGAGCTTGGCCATCCCCTGGGGTTTTCTCTCTGAGGCCCCCAAAAGATGTCTGGGTGCACGGGAGGTTTGTAAAGGCGGGGTCTGCTGGTGTCCCCTTAGGGTCTCAGTGACGCACTGGGCGATTGTTGCTCTAGTTTCAAAGAGTGGGGAAAAGACGCGGAAGTATAAGTTGAGTGTGATGAAGACGGTACACCTCCAGCACGATGACAGACAGCCTGATTTTCACAGCTGGCCCCTCCCCTGTGGGCCGAGATGCCTCTGCAGGGGGTGCCACGGGGCATGGCACGTGCTGGGGAGCAGGGCTGGCCCTTGCCAATAGCTGTCCGGGGCAGGTGGGCGTTGGAGGGTGGGAGGCCCGCCGCCGCGTGTTCGTGACAGCCCACCTGCTCGGGAGCCTGGCCGAACCGGTTGTGCCCTGTTCCCGATGCCCCTGCAGCACCTCTGCAGCCTCGTGCACCTGGACCTGTCCTACAACAAGCTCTCCTCCTTGGAAGGGGTGCACACCAAACTGGGCAACATCAAGACCCTCAGCCTGGCGGGCAACCTCCTGGAGAGTCTGAGCGGCCTGCACAAGCTCTACTCCCTGGTCAACCTGGACCTCCGCGACAATAGGATCGAGCAGGTGAGCCTCGGCCCGGAAGGCTCCCGGGGCCCTGGGGTGGCTGTGCCTTGGAGTTTCTCACCCTGAAGAAGAACGGTAGAGCTGTCTCGCGTTGAAAAGAGGCCCTCCGACGTGTTGGCCTGTTGCCGAAGCATTCGGAGAAGGGATGAGGGAAGGGAACTCGTTTCTTGCAGATGGAGGAGGTCAGGAGCATCGGCAGCCTCCCGTGTCTGGAGCACGTGGCCCTGCTGAACAACCCCCTGAGCATCATCCCTGACTACCGAACCAAGGTGCTGGCTCAGTTCGGAGAGAGGGCCTCCGAGGTAAGCTGCTGGGCGGCTCTGCTCTGTCAGAGAGACGGCCTGGATGGAGTCTGGCTCTTCCCAGGCTGCTCCGGAGGTGATGTCCACTGTCCTCTGCCTCCCTGCTTCAGAAGGACGGTTCCGGGAAGTCTGCTGCCTCCCCAGGGGGAGGTTGCCCTGCCCCTTCTGTGGGGGCGCCGGTGGCCCTGGTTCCTGCTGGCTTCTGTCCTGTCGCCTCTGTCAGAGCTTTGGACCAGGAGGGCTCCCCACCAGCCAGCAGGCACAGACCCAGGGTGGAGGGACTATCTTGAGCCTGTTAAAGCCACACTGTGTTTTGTAGACGGCAGACCTTAAAGGGTTTGCCCACCTTTGCCGTGCGCTCCAGCCAGTTATCTGCTGCCTGCCGTGCGCGATCTGGCCACCTGCTGCCATGCCAGCCACACAGACCCTCAGCCGGCTTCACCCGTCCTTTCACTCTCGAGCAGGCCTCTCCCCCTTCTCCCCAGATCCCAGGCCAGAAGATACCTGGGCATCTTGTCTGCTTCCTTCCCCCCGCCACCCTCCTCATCTCTTTTCATAGCCCAGCGCCCCTTTCTTCACACCATCACCAAGACCGTGTTCACAAGATGTCCTCGCCCCCTGCCCCCCACCCCCACCCCCGGCTGCATGCCGTGGCAGCAGCTCTTCCACGGGCCCTTAGGACTGTCCTCCGTCGACCACACTACCAGCCCTCACTGCTTGCTAGTCACAGTCCCCTCCTGATTTGCAGATGGGGGTCCCCACCTGTCTGCTATTCCTATTCCCCGTGTCTTTGCTCTCCCAGGTCCCCAGCCCAGAGGCCCTCCCCTCATTCCCACTGATTGGAGTTTTGCCATAATTGGGGGCTTGTTTCAGGTCACCACCTTCCCCCACCCCAGCCACCTGAGAGGCCGTCACAGTGCCTCTTGTACCCCCTGTGCACAGCGGGGCTCCCAGAAATGGCCCGGGCAGTGTGGGAGCTCCTGGGTCACTTCCATGGGGGGTGAAGAGCTCACCTGCCAGGGGGCAGAGCCTTCCTTGGCCTCCTGTGTCCTCGCGGGGCCCCTTCCACTCTGCTCCGTCAACCCCTGTGCTGATGGCCACTCCCTGAACTCTGTAGGTCTGTCTGGACAACACGGCAACCACAGAGAAGGAGCTGGACACCGTGGAAGTGCTAAAAGCAATTCAGAAAGCCAAGGAGGTCAAGTCAAAGCTGAACAACTCGGAGAAGAAGGTGGGTCTTTGTGTGGGAGGTGACAGGAGTGATGCTGAAGAGCCAGACCGGGCCGTGGAGCACTCAGGGCCCCTGTGTCCTGGCCGCACCCCTCCATGTCCTGGCTGCTTGACCTTGGGCAAGCGTCCTCCCCTCTGTTCTCCCCTACTCGAGGCGGGCGGTGGCGTCACCTGCCACACGGGGTTGTGTGGACCAGGTGGGACCGCCTTCACCATCACCACGCTTGTGAGAGCTGGGAGCTCCTTCCTCCTCCCCCGGAGCTGACTTGAGCACTCCTCCTCAGATCATTGAGGATTCCCGGCTCTCAGCTGCCCCTTGCGTCCGACCCAGTGGCTCCCCTCCCAGCGTGGCTCCCACCGCCGCCTCCCTGCCCCAGCCCATCCTCTCCAACCAAGGTAATTGTGTATGTGTCTTGCCAGCTAGCAGAGTGGCACGTCCTGCCTGGGCGCCCGGCTGGGCTCGGGGGGAGGTGCCGGCAGGGTTCAGACACAGGGAGGGCATGGTGCTGTCTATAGGCGGCACCTCTTGGGGTAGCGGTGGGGGGGGGGTGCCGGCTTGGTTTCAGCTCTGTGGTTTGCTTAGCAGGGGTCCCCAGTTGGCCTCAATCCCACATCCGGTTCCCATAGGAGCCCAAGGGTTTCTGGGGGGGGGCCCGAGGCTGCCCTTTGAACAGGCTCGGGGCCGCTGCTCCCCCGCAGGCAGCATGGGCAGATTGGCTCCTTGCTAACGGGACGCCAGGCCCGGTGACTTTCCTGAATCGGGCACCCCGACCCCTGTGTAGGAAGCTTTCTTTTATCATTGCCTCATCTCTGTGGCTCTTGCGGTGTGATCCAGCCCCAAACACTGTGTGTGTGGGGCCGAGATGGGCTGTCCGTGGACCCGTGGAAGACCAGTTCCCTTCACCGGCCCACTGTCTTAGCGTTTTCAAAGGGCTTTCACCTCTGAACCCAGGCATCCTCGGAGATGAGTGAGTGAAGCAGGTCCCATGAGAGTGTCTGCTGGCCCGGCCCCCACGGAAGAGGGGAGGGTGTGCCATCCCGAGTGGAGCCAAGGCTCGGGACACACAGGAAAGAACGCCGCCCACCCGCCCGGGCTCCTGGAGACGCAGAACTTGGTGTGAGGTCTTGGGAGAACAGTTTGACCCTATGTTTCAAGAGCCAGAAAAACGTTCCCACCCCTTGACCTGGTAATCCCGCCGGTGGGGATTTTATCTGAGTGGGATAAGTTGATGGGGAACTGCAGCGTTATTCACGCTAACAAAACATGGCGTGTGACAGGCGTCAGAGGGCGCGAGGGGGGCCGGGCTGTGGTACGAACTCTGCTGCCACCCCGCGGGGGGCCGGGGGGAGAAAGGAGACGCGCGCAGGTTGAACCGCGACGCCTGTGGCAGGCGGCTCACCAGGGTCACGACCCTGAGGTAGGAGAGAGAATTCACGAGAACGGAACGGTGGTGTTGGTAAGGGCCAGAGTACTTGTCCGTCTGCTTTTGTAACACTCTTGACTGAGAAATTCGGGGGGGGGGGGGGGGTTTGTTGGGTTTTTTTTTTCCATGAAAGGGGGAGGGGGTTTGTATCCCCGCAAAGAAGCTTCCCTGCCGCCGGGCCAAAGCCCTCTTGGGGGCCACCGGTGCTGCCCCCTCACAGCACCCGCCAGCCTGCGGAGAAGCCGTGGGACTAGGCCTCTGGGGGACGGGGAGATGCGGCTGGTCCTCGAGGCCGGGCACCTGCCGGTTCTCAGCCAGCGTTTGTCGAATCGATGAACGAGTGAGTGTGTGCGTGAACGGGCAAGCGGAGAACCAGCCAGGAAAGCGCAGCCCGTGGGGGCGGGACATGAGATGTGCGCCCCCAGAGCTGCAGCTGCAGGCAGCCCCTGGGTGGGCAGGAAGGCGTCTGCCCCGCGCCCAGGGACGTGTCACAGACTGGCTCACTGTAGTCTGTACACACAACCCCCCCCCCCCGCCTCTTTCCCGGCTACCAGCCATTTAGACCTTGTCTCCAGATTTGCACCTCTTATGAATAAAACTGTAGTGGATGTCTTTGTGTGCACATCTCTTTCCTTTCTGTGAGAAACAACAGAATTCGGGCCCCATCTAGGCACTCTGATGCCTCTCGTCTCATCTGAGTGACCCTTCCTGACCACTTGTTTGTGCAGTCCATGGGCCAGGAAGGAAGCCGAAAGACTGTGCCCGTCCACACTTCCTCAGTTCCAAACAGGGCGTGGGTGGATAGCTGCAAGAAAACGTTGCTTTTTCTCACTAAGGCGGAGGAGTCTGCAGAGGGTTGTGCTCAGCCCTGTGCTACCCATCCAGGGTCTTGCCTGGATGGGCCAGGGTTTCTCCCAAAGGGAGCAGCTCTGCTCCCAGCCTCCTCCCCCCTGTAGACGTAAACATGCTTGTGAATAAACTGGGCGCTATCCCGTTAACACCAGGCCTCTGGTTGTCTCAGGAGCTTTTAGCCAGCTTGTTGGAGCTATGGACATGGAGGATGGTGGCCAGTAGGGGCTGACGGGCGAAATGCCCGAGTTGCTTCTTCAGCCGGGTCCATAGAGAAGTGGCTAGGAGCAGGCACCCGGGAGGGAGGCAGCTCAGTTTGCATCCCAGCTTCCCTGGCCGTGTGCCTTCAAGCAACGTGCAGCCTCTCTGAAGCTCTGTTTTCTCAACTGTGAAGTGGACATACCCTGCTTCATCGATTCTAAGATGCACCTGTTTCCACCGTGACTTCTCTGAAACTGAGATGCGTCTTTCAGTCATGGCGTCGCATAGTCGCTGTCAGCCAGCTGGTACTCGTGATGGAGTCGTGCGAACGCCTTCCGTGGACACCCGCTAAGACCAAGATGGCGCCCCATCCACGCATCTTAGATTTGATGAACTGTGGTAAATAATGAGAGGAGTGCATGAGCTAATACTGGGGAAGCGCTTAACGCTGCTCCTGGCTCGTCAGGAATGGTCAGTAAGGGCTTCCCTTCCTTGCGTCCTTATTGGGCGATTCCAGATGACCAGGACAGTGCCCCTAAGGAACCTGGAGCCTCTTGGGGAGGTGAGCTGCTGTGCCCGAGGGCAGGATGGCGTGGGGGCGTTTGTAGAAGGGAGAGGCATGTCTAGAGCAGAGAGGGCTTTGCAGTGGAGGTAGTGTGTGAGGTGAACCTCGAAGAGAGAATCTGCGTGTGAGGGAGGAGAGGGGGGTGGACTCCAGGCGAGGGCCGCGCCTTGTGCATGGCTGCGCGCTTGCCGCCCTCCTGCCTGCGCATAGTGCCTGCTGCTTCGCTCGGGGCGTGGGGCTGGGGCTCTGGGCTTGGGCTTGGGCTCTGGGCTCGGACTCTGGGCTCAGCTAGTCTGTGGGCAGAGCACCGGGGCTGCATGAGTTGTCCTGTCCCTCGGGGGCAGCTGAGCTGCACAAGGGCCCGGGATCTCTGGAGCTCAGTCATTTCACTGAACCATGGTGCCTGGTGGCAAAGCCAGGCAAGCCCTGGGCTCCTTCAGACCTCTGAAACTGGGGGTCGGTGTTCAGTGTTCTCCCAGCTAGCTACATTTAGGAAAAGGTTTTTAAAAAGTCTTTACCCTCCATCACTGTGGAAAATGGAGTGAAGTAACAGGCCCAGGCAAGCTGTATTCATCGCACAGCCTCAGCAGGGTTTAAGAACGCCGGGTGTTTCTGGGGTGCATGAGTCAGTGCGCTGTCCGTGGAGGGTCAGCGGGGAGTGTCCTGTGGAAAACAGGCCGTGGGTGCTGAGCGCAGTTCGTCCTTGCCAGCCCCGGAGGAAAACAGCCTGCGAGGAGGCCCGGCCTTGTGCGTGAGGGGTCCTGAGCCCTCGCATGTCTGTGAAGCTCGCAGAGATGTGTTAGTGGGGTGGGGGGCCAAGTTCAGTCATTCTCCTAGAAAGAGGTTCCAGGAGTGAACACGTTGAAGGCTCTTGATGGACATACTGCCACACTGCTCTCCAGCAGGCAGGCCAGCTCGTGCCCACTGCCCGCCTCTGCCCAGTTAGGCCAAGGCCAGAACAGGCTGTCAGACCTTTGCCAAAGCGAGGCAAAACTGAGGTCATGTTTCGACTCGCCCTTCTGCGGTTCCTTGTGGGGGTGCGCCTTGCTTTCTGTGTTCTTTCCAACGGCCATTCCTTTGCGGGATGGCTGCTCATGCCTGCGGTCTCCTAACAGGGTTTCCAGCCCGCCCCCGCTTCCATCCTTGTTATCTGGAAGAGCCTTTTATAGATCAAAGACACACATCTTTGTCAAGTATCGAAAGTACTTTTTTTCTCATTTCATTTTTATCTTCGGTTTCTTTTCTTACAGAAGTTTGGTGATTACGTAGTCACACACATGTCAATTTCTTCTTTGGATTTAGGCTTAGAAAGTCTGTCCCTGCCCTGAAGTTAGATAAGCAGTCATTTGTTCTTTTTTCGAGGTTAAGATTTCCGTTTTTAATGTTTTCTTCTGTGATCCATGTGGCTGGGTTAGGGGGTCTGATGAGGCCGCTAGTCCTGCCGGAAGCCTGAGGGCCCAGCCCTGTTTGTTGAATGGCTACTCTCCCTGCCCACCCTGCCCGCCCGCCCCTGGTCTCTCCAGGTATCATGTTCGTGCAGGAGGAGGCCCTGGCCAGCAGCCTCTCATCCACGGACAGTCTGACACCCGAGGACCGGCCCATTGCCCGGGGATGCTCTGATTCCTTAGAGTCCATCCCTTCTGGACAGGTAATGCCCCCCCTCCTGTTTCTGGGGATTGCTTATCTCTGTGGACCAACTGTCCTGCGGGGGGCTGTCCGGAAGTAGGATTTGCCTCGGCTGGAAGGTGGAGGTGGCCTGGCTGGAGTTGGGGCAGGTGCTGCCGCTGCCTGGTGCGCTCTGCTTTGTGTTCCTTGTCTGTCTGTCTGTCTGTGTTTGTATGTATCTGTTTCTCGTCTCTGTCTCTCTCTCTCGGGGCTAATAGGAACAGGCAGTTCTCTCACCAGGCCCTTAGGGGCAAATCCAGATGGCCCTTAGCCACCGCCCCCCTTCCCCACCATGAGTGGACTCTCCTGGGAAAGGCAGTTCAGAAAGCCCTAGGTGGGGATGGTTTGGGTCCCACACCCATCAGGAAGACTTTCTCCACTGTTGCCTGGCATGCTGGGCTCTTCTTCCCGCTCCTGCATTTTACCCTAGTAGTCTGGGACACACTCTGATTCCAGCACCTCCTCTGTGGCTGCTGCTGAGGGTTCTGGAACTTCTCCCTCTGTCCTGGGAAGAGAGGAGGAAGGCAAGTGTGATGTGGGGATTCTGCTTGGTTCCTGGGCCTCCATCCAGCCCTGTGTTCAGTAGTCCAGGGTGACGGCCCTGTGACCCTGGGCAGTTTGCGGAGTCCTTGCTCTGTCCCAGCACTCCTTGGCACTCCTCCCTCCACTCTCCCCAGGGGCACACAGTAGGGGGTTCCCGGGCCCTAGGTCCTCCGCACTGCCCAGAGACCACTGGGAGGGCCTTGCCAGGTGCTGCGTAGCCTCTGCTCATTGAGATCTCTGCGGGCCAGTTGCCGCATTGTTAGACTGTCCACTTGGACCCTCTGGGGTGGCATGAGGAGCACTCGGATGCCAGACCTAGGGGCACGTGCTGAGCTGCAGAGTGGCAGGAGGCTCCGCCCCAGGGCCTGGGGGCATGGGCTGGGGCCAGACAGAGGCCACAATCTCAGCCCTGTAGTGCACTGCCATGTACCTGGCTGAGTCTCTCTCGGCCTTTCTGGGCCCCAGTATCCGCCCCCGAGAGAAGCGTGGGGATGGTGAGGAGCTTCCTGCAGGGTGGTGAGCTGGGGCAGGGTGCCTGGCTCAGGGTCCGGCACCCAGTAGGTGCCAGGAAATGGCTGCAGCAAGTAGGGGGCTCACTGCGTGTCCTTCTTCGTCAGGCACCTTCTGATGATTTACGGGACATACCCGGAGCTGTTGGCGGTGTGAGGTAAGGAAGAGGTTAAGAAGGCATCCTAGGCGTTCTGCACATGCCCAGCTGTGGACTAGTGGGAACCAGTTGGATTTTGTTAACAGTCTGTTCGTAGAAGTTCTTCAGAGCTATTTCTTCCTTTAAATAAATAAACAGCAACGAGGTGGGCTCTGGTCTGTTTCCAAATCCTAATCGCTGGAGTTTGTTTGACACGTTATCCCATACTAGGGGTCAGCAGATCAAGGCCGATTTGGTCCACAGCCTATTTTGTACAGCCTGTGAGCTGAGAATGATTGTTATATTCTTAAAGCACTGCTAAAAAAAGATTATGTGGATGGGCTCTTCCAAAACCTGAGGTATTCAGCCCCTGAGCCTTCATAGAAGTTCTGTATATGCTTTTTCACGGAGGCCGCAGTAGCCAAGAGGAGACAGCCATTTTTTTTTTTTAAGATTTTATTTGAGAGAGAGCACAAGCCGGGGCCGGGGGTGGAGGCAGAGGGAGAAGCAGATTCTCTGCTGAGCAGGGAGCCCGATGTGGGGCTTGATCCCAGGACCTGAGATCATGACCTGAGCCGAAGGCAGACGCTTAACGACGGAGCCACCCAGGTGCCCCAAGAGGAGCTAGCATTCAAATGTGAAAGTCCTAAGACCCACCTAGCTTACTCCCTGACTTCCATCCCAGAGGCCACTGGGTGCCCCTGAAGGGAACCATTGTCAACAAGTGACTTCATGCCCTTGAGCTCTCGTTTTCTTTGGGGCTCACAGCCAGCCTCTGAGTGACTGAGAGGTCTTTCTGTTGCTTTTGTTGGGGGAGCCCGTGTGGTGTGGGTAGGACAGGGCTAAGCGCCTGTGGTCTGAGCCCTGGGACCGTAGACTCTCACTGAGCTGGCAGTCCCAGCCTTCCAGCACCCCGGCTCCCGACTGGGGCACTTTCATGGACACGGGCTCAGCTGTTTCAAAGGCTTGGGAGACCCTTGAGCTGGTCCGTCAAGGCCAGGGTGCAGGCTTTGCATGTGAGCGGTAGGGCTGGCCCAGCGCAGCGTGCTGTTGACCTGTCCTCTCCCTCCGCAGCCCGGAGCATGCGGAGCCAGAGGTTCAGGTGGTGCCCGGGTCTGGCCAGATCATCTTCCTGCCCTTCACCTGTATCGGCTACACAGCCACCAACCAGGACTTCATCCAGCGCCTGAGCACACTCATCCGGCAGGCCATCGAGCGGCAGCTGCCCGCCTGGATCGAGGCTGCCAACCAGCGGGAGGAGGGCCAGGGCGAGCAGGGCGAGGATGACGATGACGACGAGGAGGACGCCGCTGAGAACCGCTACTTCGAAATGGGGCCCCCAGATGCGGAGGAAGAGGAGGAGGGTGGCCAGGGGGAGGAAGAGGAGGAGGAGGAGGAGGAGGAGGACGGCGAGGAGGAGCGCCTGGCCCTGGAGTGGGCCCTGGGCGCAGACGAGGACTTCCTGCTGGAGCACATCCGCATCCTCAAGGTGCTGTGGTGCTTCCTGATCCACGTGCAGGGCAGCATCCGCCAGTTCGCCGCCTGCCTCGTGCTCACCGACTTCGGTGTCGCCGTCTTCGAGATCCCACACCAGGAGTCGCGGGGCAGCGGCCAGCACATCCTGTCATCCCTGCGCTTCGTCTTCTGCTTCCCCCACGGCGACCTCACCGAGTTCGGCTTCCTCATGCCGGAGCTGTGCCTGGTGCTCAAGGTGCGGCACAGCGAGAACACGCTCTTCATCATCTCGGACGCCGCCAACCTGCATGAGTTCCACGCCGACCTGCGCTCCTGCTTCGCCCCGCAGCACATGGCCATGCTGTGTAGCCCCGTGCTCTACGGCAGCCACACCAGCCTGCAGGAGTTCCTCCGCCAGCTGCTCACCTTCTACAAGGTGGCGGGCGGCTGCCAGGAGCGCAGCCAGGGCTGCTTCCCCGTCTACCTGGTCTACAGCGACAAGCGCATGGTGCAGACCGCCGCTGGGGACTACTCGGGCAACATCGAGTGGGCCAGCTGCACGCTCTGCTCGGCTGTGCGCCGCTCCTGCTGCGCGCCCTCCGAGGCCGTCAAGTCGGCTGCAATCCCCTACTGGCTACTGCTCACGCCCCAGCACCTCAACGTCATCAAGGCCGACTTCAACCCCATGCCCAACCGCGGCACCCACAACTGTCGCAACCGCAACAGCTTCAAGCTCAGCCGCGTGCCGCTGTCCACGGTGCTGCTGGACCCCACGCGCAGCTGCACCCAGCCGCGGGGTGCCTTCGCCGACGGCCACGTGCTGGAGCTGCTCGTGGGCTACCGCTTTGTCACTGCCATCTTTGTGCTGCCCCATGAGAAGTTCCACTTCCTGCGCATCTACAACCAGCTACGGGCCTCGCTGCAGGACCTGAAGACCGTGGTCATTGCCAAGACCCCCGCAACCGGGGCCCGGTCCCAGAGCCCCCTTGTGGAAGGCCAAGCTGCTGAGGACAGGGCCAGGTGAGACCAAGCACAGGCTCTTGGGGTGGGGGAGTGGGGGCGGGCGCCGAGTCTGAGACCATTCACTCCAAATGAGATCTGTGAGTGTCCGTATGTGTGAGTGGGCCCAGGGTGGGCCTGGGTCCTCTATCCCTCCTCGGCTGCTGACCAGCCTCAGCATTGCCCTTGGCTCCCTCTGACACCCCGTGCCAAGCCTTACTCTGCTGTCTACCCCTTTTCAGGAAGAACAGGGTCGCTGAGGGGCTCTCTCTTTGCATGTAATTCTGTGAGTTTTTCCAGAGGAACTTGTTGGCTGAGAGCAGCAGAGTCTGAGGTCTGAGTTTGAGAGCCGGGCGGTTCCCTCGCTTAGAGTGCCTTTCCTTCTTGCATCAGGGGAGACGGGGAAGTCGTGGCAGTCTTGTCCTGTTCTTCCTCCCTCTGTTCCTGCGTCCTCTGTCTGTCTTCCCCCTGGCACCCTGCCTGGGCTTCCGTCAGGACCATCTGGAGCTGAGGCTAGAGGGAGGCCTGTGGGCTGCCGTGGTCCTACCCTCAGCTCACCTGCACCCAAGACTCCAGAGGGGCCTCGTGCCCTGGAGGGTGCCTGTCTTCTGCCACTGGCCCCTGGCTTCACACATGCTGGGGCTTCCCCAACGTGGGCAAGAAAGCCCTTCATCTGTTGGTCTTCCTGTCCTCTTGAGATACAGCCTCATTTTCTTTTCTGTCCTTGTGGACGGTAGTAACGCTGTCCTTACCCCAACATCTCATACCTTCTGCCTCTAATCCCAGCCCCCCAACTGAGGTTTCCAAGGGGCTCCCAGCCTCTCCCTAGATGAATCGGGTACCCTTCTTGGGCCCAGTTTAAGTCCCATGGCCTCCCCCCACCGCTGAGGCCTCGAGCGGTGACACCTTGTCTCCCATTTCCATGCTGTCCCCAAGTGTGGCTGGAACCTGCCCCCAATGGGGACTGCATGCAGAAAACAGCTGCTCTGCTCTATCCCAGCAGACACATCTCTGCCGCAGGATGAGGGGGCACAGCCCAGGGATTTCTTTCGACAGCTGGACTATCCCAACAGAAAGGATGTCCAAAAGACCCCTCAGCCTGGGCCCCAGGCATGTAGGCCGGTAGTAGGGTCCTCCCCACCTCGGGGGTCAGCTCCTAACCTGAGCTTTCAGGGTTGTGAGCATTGTTTGGTCTTGTGCTTGGAACAGACCTATGAAAACCCAGTGTGGCCACGTGGATGTTGGCGGGGTGGGGTGACAGCCTGGGCTGCCTGAGGAGGACCCAAAGGCAAGCTGAGGGGCCATTTGGTTTTGGTTGTCACCTCTGGTTGCACTCAGGTCCCGGGCTTGGGCACCTTGGTTGGCGCTCTGGAGTGGCATTTCTGATGCTTCTACAACCTTCTGAAAATGAATTGTTAGTCCATGGGCCGCACATCTGGCCGTCCCTGCCTGGGGTAGCAGACTGCCTGTCTTTCCCCCGACCACCCATCTCCCTTCTAAGAGCAAGGGCCTGGTACTTTCCCTTTGTTCTGCTTCCTGTGGGGAACCTAGAGATGACATCCCCGGGTGACCTCAGTCAGACATGGTGCTCGTTCCATCACACTCTGAGGTTGTGTGTGATAGGACTCTCCACTCGGGGTCCCGGTGCTAATACAGTGTCTCTCGGGGGATTGGGAGGTGCAGCAGTGACCAGCGGCCCCAGGAAGCCCCAGCAGAGGCTCCAGCTCCAGCCCCAGCCCCAGCCCCAACGGAGGCACCAGCCTTGGACCTGGCCCCGGTGGAGGGCCCAGCTCCGGCCCTGGAAGAGGCCTTGGGCCCAGTGGAGGCCTCGCTTCCATCTTCAGCCCCAGCAGAGGCCTCGGCCCCAGAGCAGTCCCCAGCAGAGAGCCCGGCCCCAGCCTCTGTGGAGGCCCCGGCCCCGGCCCCGGCCGAGCCGCAGGTGCAGGCGGAGGCCCCTGCTCAGTACCCAAGCGAGCACCTGATCCGCTCCACGTCGGAGGAGAATCAGCTCCCCTCACACCTGCCCGCCTGCCCGTCCCTCCGTCACATCGCCAGCCTGCGGGGGAGCACCATCATCGAGCTCTTCCACGGCAGTATCGCCGAGGTAGAGGCCCGGAGCGGGCCTGCTGGCTGGCCCTCGCGTGCAGAAAGCTGGAGTCGGCGGGGGGGCGGGTCCTGGGCTGCCCCACCCCGGTCCATTGTCTCTGCCACCACCTCTCCCTGTGGCCACTCCTCACCTTGGGCCCCAGACACACCCCGCCCCACACACATCTCCCACCCTTCCATTTTTCTCTGCTTCCAAGTTTATAAATGCATGGACCGGATGTGATGAGGGTCCTGTGTCTCCTCATCCAGGACTGCGGGCCTGTCACTGGGACGTGCAGGTCACCAGGGCCGTGGGGCTGACCAGCAGGGAGAGGGGGGTGCCCTGCCCAGAGCTCTGTTGTCAGGCAGGCACGGCCTGGAAGAGAGTTTTGTGCCCCCCGCCCTGCTCTGCTTCGGGCCCAGACCCAGCCCTTCTGTGTCCAGGTGGAAAACGAGGAGTTGAGGCACCTCATGTGGTCCTCAGTGGTGTTCTACCAGACCCCGGGGCTGGAGGTGACCGCCTGCGTGCTGCTCTCCACCAAGGCCGTGTACTTCGTGCTGCATGACGGCCTGCGCCGTTACTTCTCCGAGCCCCTGCAGGGTAGGTGCCAGGGCCTGGCACCCGGGAGTTCAGAGCACGTGCCCGAGGAGACAGGCCGCGGGGCCTGAGGCAGCAGGGATTTGGCCATGCTGGGCCAAGCCTGCCTTGTCTCAGGAAGGGGCCTTGACAACCATATTCTCTCCTGGAGGTACCATGAGAGACCTAAGGCCAGCACATAAGGCAGGGCCTGGCCAGGGCCCGGGCGCTGGCGGGGGGCGAGGAGGGGCTTGGGCAGCCTCTGTCCTGTGGGACCCCAGTGGGATCCTTTGCCAGTGGCCCGTTGTAGGGCTCCTGGTGCCTCCGCTGAAGCCAGGCAAGGCTCAGAGCCTGGAATGCGTGGCCCGTGAGGCTTTCCGCCCGTAGAGGCAGGGGCGGCTCCTTGCCTGCTGGCCCCAGCTGCGCACCCGGGACCCCCGTGCTTGCCCGGCACCACACTTGGTGCCTGTCTCTCCGTCGCAGATTTCTGGCATCAGAAGAACACAGACTACAACAACAGTCCCTTCCACATCTCCCAGTGCTTTGTTTTAAAGCTCAGCGACTTGCAGGCAGTCAACGTTGGGCTTTTCGACCAGTATTTCCGGTTGACGGGTGAGTGACCGCCGTGCTTTGTCCTATTTTGGGTGAAGGCCAGTGTCACCAGTGGGCTTCCACCTTCCATATGTGGGTGCGTTATCGCAGCCTGAGTTATCTCTGCTCACAAGCCCGTTCACCGGAGCGGGAGGAAGCAGCTTCAGGAACTGCTGAGCGTGCAGAATCCCCCAGGGCTCAAGTGCGAGGCGGGACCGAGGCGGCCGAGTGCCCGGCGGGCAGGGAGAGTGGGCCCAGGGCTCACGGGCAGGATGTTTCTGACTCACACTTCCTGAAGAGAGAAAGCTAAGCTTTTTCCCTAATGCCTCTGCATCCCTTTCCAGAAAAATGTCACAGCCCTTCTGGCCCGAGAAATAGCTATCTCCCCAGGCCCCATGATGCTTTCCCACGTGGGTCTTCCTCCGGTCTCCGGGGGGGGCAGGGATGAGGTGGGGGAGAGGCGGCCCGCAGCCGTGACCAGCCCCTTCTCCCGCAGGCTCCTCCCCGATGCAGGTGGTTACCTGCTTGACACGGGACAGCTACCTGACACACTGCTTCCTACAGCACCTCATGGGCGTGCTCTCCTCACTAGAGCGCACACCCTCCCCCGAGCCTGTCGACAAGGACTTCTACTCCGAGTTTGGGAACAAGACTGCAGGTACCCCCCACGCCCGGCTCGGGCTGCAGCAGGCCCCAGGGCACCTCTCTCTGCCCAGGACCCCCTCTGCCTCGCTCACTTTCTCTCCTTCCCGCTTAGCCAGCGAGGCTTTTCCGTGGGCTTTTCCACGGCAGAGCCTCCATCCCAGCAAACTCTCAGCCACCCGGCAGTTGGCGTCTTGAGTGCCTGCTGTGCGCTGAGCTGCTGGACTGTGGGTCTCTGCCCGAGCGTGGGGGCCTGGAGTCACTCCCCTGCTTCTGCCAGGCCCTGGTCCCGCCATCATGGGTGGCTTGGGTTCACGGGGGCTCTGGGCCCCAGCGCCGGCCAGGCCAGGCTACGACCCCGGGGGGCGCCCCTCTCTGCAGGGAAGCTGGAAAACTACGAGCTGATCCACTCAAGCCGCGTCAAGTTCACCTACCCCAGTGAGGAGGAGATCGGGGACCTGACGTTCACTGTGGCCCAGAAGATGGCCGACCCAGAGAAGGCGCCGTCCCTCAGCATCCTGCTGTATGTGCAGGCCTTCCAGGTGGGCACACCGCCCCCCGGGCGCTGCAGGGGCATGCTGCGCCCCAAGACGCTCCTGCTCACCAGCGCTGAGATCTTCCTCCTGGACGAGGACTTCGTCCACTACCCACTGCCCGAATTCGCCAAAGAGCCACCGCAGAGAGACCGGTACCGGCTGGACGACGGCCGCCGCGTGCGGGACCTGGACCGCGTGCTCATGGGCTACCAGACCTACCCGCAGGCCCTAACCCTCGTGTTTGACGACGTGCAGGGCCACGACCTCATGGGCAACGTCACCCTGGACCACTTCGGGGAGGTGCCAGGTGGTCCCACCAGAGCCGGCCAGGGCCGTGAGGTCCAGTGGCAGGTGTTCGTGCCCAGCGCCGAGAGCCGCGAGAAGCTCATCTCGCTGTTGGCCCGCCAGTGGGAGGCCCTGTGCGGCCGGGAGCTGCCCGTCGAGCTCACCGGCTAGCCTGGATCACGGCCGGCTCTTGCCACCTGCCATGTCCGGCCTGGCGTCCACTCAGGGCGGGAAGCAGGCTTTCTTTGTTCTTTTCAAAGTGTTTCTCCCCCCTTTTGGGTCCCCTCGTTGGACCGTCCTTGCAGAGAATGTGCATTCAGTGACTTCAGTGACTTCTTTCCAGAGCTGGGAGTGAAAGCGCCGGCCCCCTCCGGGACCTCCCTGTGCCATCCGCCTCCCGTTGGCTCTGTTGCCTCCCCCTGGGGCGGTGTGGCCGGCGCGCCAGTGTCGTGTTTTCTGTTGTGGGGCTGTTATTGCCAAGTGGCGCCGTGGGTCAGCTTTACTCTTCTGTGTCCTTCCCCGAAATGTCTCGTTCAGCCTTGTTGTCATTGTGGGAGTTCGCTGCTAATTGTGAAGCTGGTAGCGTAGTGCACATCAAAAGCTCCCGCCCCGTGCAGTTTTCCAAAGTGGAGGCCTCTCCTGGCCCAGTCAAGTGGGAGAGCCCCATGGGGACAGGAGTCTCCCGGCCTTGGGGCTGAAAGGGGTGGTGGCAGGGGACCTAGAGCTGCCAGCACTGAGTGTGATTCCTGTCGCCTGTTTTCTCTATTCCAATAAAGCAGAGTTTGACACAGTCTGGGTCTTTTATTTCAAGGGCCACTGGGGTCTCGGCAGGGCACCGGCCCAGGGCAAGGTTGGCATGAGGGAGAGGGTCCCCTAGGGAAGCAGGAAGGTGAGCTCCTGGGGGCAGCGGGGGAAAGGAAGGAGAGAGAAGGGCATGGAGGGCAAGGGAGCGGCTCTGCTCGGGTGGTGCTGGTGGGCCGGCCCCCGAGTGCTGGCACAGGGTGGGTGGGAGGGGGCCCTCGGATAGGGCTGGGCAGGGCTGGGCTTGCACCCTGAGCCTCAGGGCACGTGCCGCACCCTGGCTCACTGGCTTTCTGCCTCCTGCAGGTCTGCAATGTCCCAGCCGAAGCTGCAGTCTGCTGTGAGGTAAACCCTAGAGTCTGCGATTGCATAGGGTGGGGGCTGGGGGGGGTCTCACCAAGAGGGCCCACGGGGGGAAGGCCTGTGGGAGGTGTCCCCAGGTGGTGGATAGTGTGCTCTTGTCCTCAGACAAGTGGGGGTTGCCTCAGGGAGCCCTGCCAAACTAGGACCTGGGATTGCTTTGGGAGCCAGCTGTGTGTCCCACCCTTCCTCATCCCATTCCTGCCCCCAGAGCGGGGCCCTGGAACCCCACTTGTCTCTCCCATCCTGGCCCAATCAGGGGCATCAGGCCCCAAGGCCCTGGGGCCATCTGGGCCAGGCAGGACTGGAGAAGAGGTGATTGGAGGAGGGTGGCCAACCCGGCTCCCAGCCTGCTGCTCCTGTCTTCCCTCGGTGCCCACACTGGGGCCTCGAGCCTCAGGAAGGCTGCTGGCGGGGAGGGGGAGCCGCCAAGGGGAGGGTCTCCCACTCACAACATCCCCGGCCAGCCCAAGGGCTCCTCTAGCCTGGGGCGGGGGGAGGCCTGTTGAGGAAGAGGAGGAGGTAGGTGACAAAGCTGCTCCCTACCGGGCTTTCATCAAAGACCTTTACAAATGGCCACCTGCCTCTCTCCATCTGTTATGTGTAAACGGGGATGGTGACAACCAGAGGCAGGGTCCACTACCTGGACTACTGTTCCAGGCCGCATGGACCCACATGACACTGACCCCTGCCTGGGTCCATGAGGACACGACCTGGCGAGAGGCTGGGCCGTTGTGTCTCCCTTGCGTGTTGAGGATGGGACCTTAACACTGATAAGCCCAGAGACCTTAGGCGAGTTCCTTAGTGCCTCCGAGCCTGGTCTGCGCACCGGTAACGGGTGATAAAGGTACCCGCCTGCCTCCTTCGTGCCCTCCGCAAGTCTGCGCGGGGCCCCCACTGCGTGAGGTAGCCGGACACCACCCTGCTCTCCTGTAGCTGAGTTCAGCAGCGGACGGAGAATACACGAAATAAACAGTGTCAGCTGGTAGCAAGCGCTATGAGGTAATGACAGCTGGTGACCCTTGAGCTGAGGCTGACCTTGGGGAGAGTCCCTATGAGAGGAGCTGGGGGCAAAGCAGCGGGTTAGGGGGGGGGAGAGGCCCCCGGCCGGAGCAGGCCAGGTGGGGCTAGCCTGGCACGGAGGGGTTCGGAGTGCAGTGGGAAGCCAGGAAGCCCCCTGGGGAGAGAAGGGGGTACAGGGACCAGGGGGAGGGGTAGCTGGGGCAGGTGAGCCACGGAATGGTCTGACGTGCTGTCTGCTTAGCACAGAGCTGGCGGGGAGTCAAGGCCCACAGCTGCTCTCAGCAGTTAGAAAGGTGGAAGCAGGCAGACCCGATTCAGGGCTGCTCTACCCCCACCTGCCGGAGCCCCCCACCCCCAGAGCCTCTGAATGATCTAAGCCGGGCTTGCAGACAAGGGCTGGGCAGTGGTTTGTATTGGAGCGGGCTCCGCACCCTCTGCTGGGCCTCAGGCTTGTGGCTGATGGTGGGCTTGGGGACTGTGATGCCAGGAGGAGGGTCTCTGGTCAGGAAGCCCTGAGCAGGGCCCAGGCTGACCATGCAGGGGTCAGCGGCCAGCACCTTCCCTTCCGCCTGCAGGCTGCTGATAGCAGGAGGAAATCCTGGCGGGTTCCTGTGGGGGTGAGCTGGCGGGGCCTCCGGACTGCTTTTAAAGCGACTGCCCGCCCCGGCCGACCCGCCCGCTTGCCCTGTGCCTGCCTCCTAGAGCTCGTTCCCCACACTGGTTTCCCTGACTGTCCTGGACGGCGTGCGCCGTCACCAGCCATGGCAGGGCCCCGGGGCCGCCTCCTGCTCTGCCTCCTGGCCTTCTGCCTAGCAGGCTCCAGCTTCACCAGGGGGCAGAAGGTGAGTGTGAGCCAGTTGCAGGGGGACGCGGTGTTCGGGTCCTGCTGGCCAGTGGTGGGAGCAGGGAGGGGGGGGTACACAGATAGGGCCCAGGTCTGGGGACACACAGGGCCGCCGTGACTCATCTGCCCTCTGAGCAGGCCCAGACGGCTGGGCCGCTGGGTCCGCCTGCGCAGGCTGCGCTGTGTGTGGGTCCACCTCCCGGGCTGGCGGTCATGTGTTGCCTTGCCCTCCTCTGACCGCGCTCGGCCCACCAGCCCCGATGTGGTGTGGGCAGCCATCCCGGGGCTCCCCAGCCTGAGGCTGAGGGGGACAGAGCCGGGCCCAAGCTCCTGCCCTCCCTGCCCGGACTGAGGCTTGGGCTCTCTGTGAGCCTGGCCTGGGGGTTGGAGCCCGGAGTGCCCCCGAGCCCTGGAGGGGCCAGCCAGCCAACAGGCTCACGTGGAACACACATGTGTGTGCCTGTGTCCGGCCTCAGGGGGGGAAGGAGGTCTGCTCACCCCCAGTCTCTCTGGGTAAACAGGAGCCAACAGTAACACCCTCAACCCCGAGAGCTTACCAAGTGCATAGCCTGGGCACAGCCGGGCATTACCCCTGCGCGCCCCCCTGGGCGGTGGGTCCTGTTCTCTGCCTGAGGAAGCCAGAGCCCAAGGATGATGGAGACAGATCAGTCCGACTCTGGAGCCTTGCTCCGGACTGACCACTGCCTGTGATCCGCAGAAATGGGCCCAGGGTGTGGTTGTTAGGGCCGCGCGTGCCAGCCACCTCCTGGCTGCCCATCTGCGGGTCTACACAGGCCCCAGAGCTTCCGGAAGAGCCTCCCACCCTGAGGATGGGGAGAGAGTTGCCTGGCCGGGGGCCTGCCTGCGGATGAGGGTCCCTCCCCTGTGAGGCCAAGTCCATCTGATTCTTGGGGCAGCTGCTACTCTCCCCCTATCGCTAGCAGGCAGGCTGAGGTACGGAGAAGAGGGACGTGCCCGGGACCCCACTGCCAGGCCAGGCCAGCTCCGGGTTGGGGATGGGAGGCCAGAGCTGCAAGGGTGACCATGGTGGGAGAAGGGCCCAGGGTTCTAGGCTGTGCTAAGCCGGGCAAGTGGGCTCCTGTGCCCTCCCTGCCCCAGTTTCCCCGCACGGTATTGGAATACGAGGGGATTTCAAAGGCCTGCCGCCTCACGCTGGGAATTTTTCCTCCTCGGAGACCTGTGCTCTGCCTGCCTCTCAGCTGTATTCTCGGGCTGAGGCCCCGCCAGCCTGGGCGGGGCAGACAGTCCCAGGGGTGCCTGTGGCCAGGGGCGTGGCAGCGCAGGCCTTCTCACATGTCCTCAGTCACCCCGCCCTCCTGGCACCCCTGTAGCGTGAGGCCCACTCCAAATATCAGCGAACTGAAGCTCCAAGGGGTAGGGGTGACCTCCGGGTCACACAGCCAGTGAGGGGCAGAAGCAGAACGTAAATAGAGATAGGTTCAGGCAGTAGAAGCAAGGAAGGCTTCCTGGAGGAGGGGGTCCTAGCCCCCGTCCATTCAAAAGTCTTTTACTCAGGGCCGCCTCTGTGCTGGTGCTGGCGGAGCCTGTGGTCTCAAGCTGGGGCGTGGAGGAGAAGGGCGCTGATCCAGGGCAGGGGAAGCAGTTGGAGGGGGTGCTGTCCCTGAGGGAATTTGGGTTCTGAGACCCAGACCCCAGCTTGGGGGGAATTTCTCCCACCTTCTTACAACAGGCTTAATACCTCATGTCTCCTGAACTTCCCCAGCAGCGTGACTGTCTCTGTGGGAAGCAGACGTTGCAAAATCAGCTCGGGATGGGGGGGGGGGGGGGGGGGCAGCACCCGCCTGGCTCAGGCAGTCCCGAGGTGCCCCGGGAAGAAGGGGATCTGATTCAGCACTGGGCTGTGATCCAGAGGGACCAGTGGCGAGACAGCGCTCTGGGGAGGCTGGTGCTCCTTCCAGGCAGAGGGGCCCGGTGTGCTTCCCCATGAGAAGTAGGGTTTGGCTGGCTTATCCACCCTTCACCATTTCCCACACATCTTCCAATGCGACAGCCTAGGAGTGAGTGTGTCCCCGGCGGGACAGGAGGCTCCTGATTCCTCCTCTGCTCACCCCTGCCCTCCAAACCCCACCACCCTCTCTCCCTCCCTCCCTCCCTCCCTCTCTCTCTCCTGAGCCCTTAGCCAGGCCTGACCATTCCTCTGAAAGCCGGTCGGTCCCCGGGCTGGTGGTGGCCTCCCTGGCAGCCGGGCGCTCCTGGCCAGGTGGCCCGCAAGGGTGCCTTTGCCCTGAGCCAGCAGCTGCCCAGCCCTGGAGTTACCCAACTTCCTAGACATTCTCTGGCTCAGCAGAGACGGATCCCCGAGGTGGGGAACGAGACCACAGCCCTCAGCCCCACGGCTCAGCCTGAGACCACTCTCGGCAACTTCCTTCTTTGCCGACCGCAGAGGCATGAGCGGAAAGGGCCAAATCACAGTGGCAGGGAGAGGCCCCGGGGCCTCATGTTCCCCGGAAGAACGTGCCAGGCCGCCGTTTCTCCTTTTCTCTTGCTTTGAGCGGCCTCATGTCTGTAATGTGTCCTAGGAAAAATGCTCTGGCTCACTCCCTTCAAACCACAGCGTGTTCGGCCTTTTTTAGATGAGAACATCTTCTTGAGTCCCTCCCCAGGCCCCCGGAACCTCTTCTCCATCCACACGCACCCTCCTATGGTCCCTTCTCCCACGTACAACAAAGACTGAAGCTTCCCTCCTCCAGGGCACACGGCTGCCATCCGCGAAGGTCGCCCCAGGGATGGAGGACTTGCAGGCGCCGTGGCAGGCCAGGGGATGGGACTGCAGGCCTGGGCTTTCTTGGCACTCGGCACCCTCAGGGGACGGTCCCTTCCCTACCACCATCCCTGCTGCTCTGCAGCAGCCAGAGACCCATTTATTTTATTTATTTATTATTTTTAAAAGATTTTATTTATTTGACAGAGAGAGACAAAGAGAGAGAGGGAACACAAGCAGGGGGAGTGGGAGAGGGAGAAGCAGACTCCCCACTGAGCAGGGAGCCCAATGTGGGGCTCGATCCCAGGACCCTGGGACCATGATCTGAGTCGAAGGCAGACGCTCAACAACGGAGCTCCCCAGGCGCCCCCAGGACCCATTTAAAACAAACCAGTCCCGGGGCTGCCCTGATGCTCCCTCCCCTCTCTGGCCCAGCCACTGGCCCCTCTCCTCGGCGGCTCTCTGCTTTTTCACACATGGTCGTCTTCTCCTTCCACTTCCTGGCTTTTGCCTCTCCTGTCCCCTCTACCAGGGGCACTACTCTGGCCAACTCTTGGGCATCTTTCAGCTCCAATTTAATTGTCACCTCCCCTGGGAAGCCTCCTCGTTGCCAGCATTGCCACACCAATGATGGGCCGTGGCCCCCTGGGTCTGGGCTGGCGTGAGGGGCTGGAGGCCAGGCCTGGGGTCGGGGCGTAGGAAGGCATGCAGACCCTCTCGCGCACGCCTGCTCTCATGGGCCTGCCTCTTGGGTCTGGGGCTGGCGGCTGGGCCTCCCCCGCCCCCCGGGGCAGCTGAGGGCCCTCGAGCTTGCTGACAGGGTCATTTGGCAGCACGGTGGGACACGCTCGGGGCGAAGCGCTGACCGGAGGGCCAGCCCCGAGGTGAGCTCTGTCTGTGCCTGGGAATGGAGTTGCTGTGCTCCCCCAACTAGCGCCCGCTGTGGTATTGTTTGTTTTTCAGTGAGCAGTGATAAGGGACGCTAGGGCGAGAGTCCAGTTCTGGTCCCTGACATACTCAGGCCCTGGGTGGTTTGGGGTCTGGGGTCCAGTTTCTCCAACTGAATGGGCTAAGGTGGAACAAAATGGCTGGGTTCTCTTCACGTCGGGAGGCATAGACTCTGAGGCTCCTGGGTGCGTGTTTGTGGCCCTGGGCAGAAGTCCATGGCTGTGGACATAGGAACACACTGTGGCAGTGACAACCTGTGACAGGCAGGTTTCCCTGTGTCCCGCGGCCTTCCCTGGGCTCACTGCTGAACAGGCGGGGAAGCGAGGCCTGCAGAGAGGTGCTGGGCCTTGGCTCAGTCAGAGCAGAGTCAGGACTGGGCGCAGGGGCCAGGCCCCTCCCTCCAAACACCCTCTCCCCACCCCCCCGTGGCCCAGGTGCGGTCCAGACGCTGTGATGTGAAGACCAAGTTTGTCACTCGCATCCCCTGCACCATGTGTCCCGCTATCAAGAGGCGGATGTGTCCCCCAGGCTGGCTTCGGGAGTTACCAGAGAAGATATCCCAGGACTGCCGGTGCGGGTCCCTGCCTCCGTCTGTCCTTGCCCGCTTCCAGGAGCATCCGTGGGGTAGGGGTGGGGGCGGGGGGCGAGGGAGAGCCTGGCAGGCGTGGGCAGTGAGGGCAGTCACTTGCCCGCATGTCCTTTGGCCCCTCTGGTGGGGCAGAGATAGGGAGGAAAGAACAAGGGGGAGTCGGGGCAGGAGGTGTTTCTTGAGCACCTACCATGTGCCAGGCCCTGTGCTCAGCCCCGGGCCAGGCAGAGAGAGGAGAGGTAGAGCTAGAGTGCTAGAACCCGGTGTGGGGAGGCGGGGCTGGGGGCTGCCAACTGGGAGGCCCTCCTGTCACCCTGCCCACCTTTGTCCCCAGCTACGAGGTGCAGCTGGGGGACTCTTTGATGTCCATGAGTGGCTGCAGCCTGGAGTGCTGGAAGGATGTGGTAGAGAAGGCCTGCTGCCCCGGCTACTGGGGGTCCCAGTGCTATGGTACGGGGTGGGGGCCCCAGCCTTGCTCCTCGTATCCCGGCCCCGGGCTCCCTCTCTGCAGCATCTGCCTGCACGTCCTTCAGCTGTCGCAGTAAATGGATCCTTAGTGAGAGCCAACATAGCTTGGCTGCCTGGCTCTGGCTGCCCCAGGGAGGGGCCGGGCTGCCCAGAGCTGCTGGGGTCTGGGGTGAAGCGTGAGTTCTTCGGGGCACAGCTGAGTTCTGGGGGGGTCCACAGAGTGCCCTGGGGGTGCTGAGACCCCGTGTAATGGCCATGGGACCTGCCTGGATGGCATCAACGGGAACGGGACCTGCGTGTGTCAGGTAAGGGCCCAGCAGGGCTGGGGGGTGGGGGGCAGTACAGAGGCCACACTGACTGGGTGCAAATCTCTGCCAGGAAAACTTCGGTGGCTCCGCCTGCCAGGAGTGCCACGACCCCAACCGGTTTGGGCCCAACTGCCAGTCAGGTGAGTGCTGTCAGGGCAGGGGAGCAGGGCCACTGCCCACGTGGGGGCCCAAGGAGACCTGTCCGTATAGCCAGCCCCCAGCAGCCTCCCTCCCAGCCCCTCAGCCTCACAGTCCCCCTCCTGGGACATGAGCTTTGCTTCCTCCTACCTCCAGCCCCGTGCTGTTCTCGGAGGCCTTCTCCAGTAAGTGCCCTCCGAGCCCCCGGGCTAGGCCAGGTCCCTCCCTCGGGGCTCCAGTCACCACTATGGTCCCGCATCACAGCTCCACACTCCCGAGATTGTGCCTATGGGAGCTGAGTTCTAGAAATGCAGAAATGCAGACTCAGTATCCCTGTGCGTCCCTGTGTGTCCCTCCCAGTGTGCAGCTGTGTGCACGGCGTGTGTAGCCATGGGCCACTGGGGGATGGAAGCTGCCTGTGCTTTGCTGGATACACTGGACCCCGCTGTGACCAAGGTAGGTGGGGCTGCGGGGGCAGCCGGGGGTGGCAGGTCCTCAGTGGCCAGAGCAAAAGAGGCCACTGGGTGAGGGATGGGGCCTGAGCCTCAGCGGGACCTCTGCCCACAGCCTTATTTTTTTCTAAGTAGGAGAGGCACACAGCTGGTGAGGGGGAGGGAATGTCATCTGAGACCTCCACTGCCCAAAGGCCCAGAGAGGGCAAGGCTCTGGCCAAAGTTACACAGCACATTGGGCAGAGCATCTTTGCACCTGTGTTCCTTCCAACCTGGAGCTTTGGGCCACCACAACACTCCCCTCTCTTCATTCAGAGCTGCCAGTCTGCCGGGCCCTGAACTGTCCCCAGAACTCCCAGTGCTCTGCGGAGGCCCCTGCCTGCAGCTGCCTGCCTGGCCACACCCAGCAGGGCAGAGAATGCCGAGGTAAGTCTGTGACCTAGAGGCTGGAGGCCCAAGCTCAGGGTGAGCAGGGGCTGGGAGGACATCCTTTTAAACCTGCAAGTACAGTCTGGCCATTTACGGCAAGTACAACCTGTCCCTGAGGAGGGGCCTGTCCCCAAGGTCTAGATCGACCTGCTCACCTCCTCTTTGGGCCATCGCTATGGAGGTGGTGGGGCTCCTGGGTGCCCAGCTCACTTGGGCGCTCTCTCTCCCTCTCTGCCCTGGCAGCCCCTAACCCCTGCCAGTCATCACCCTGCTCCCCACTGGCCCAGTGCTCGGTGAGCCCCACAGGGCAGGCACAGTGCCGCTGCCCCAAGGACTACCATGGTGATGGGACGGTGTGTCTGCCCCAGGATCCATGCACCATCAACTACGGTGGCTGCCCCAGCAACTCCACCTTGTGCCTGTACAAGAGACCGGGCAAGGTGAGCCGGGGCCCTGGGCCAGGCCTGTGCCGTGCGGCCCCCACCCACGCTGGCGATTCGGCCCGGGCAAATCATGGGCCTCCTGCGAGATGGCCCATTTGTAACTTGGGAGGAGGATGGCAGCCCTGAGCGGGTGGTGTGGCGGCTGAGCATAGCTCTGTGGGTGCTGGCGGTTCTCATGGATGTGACTCCACCCTCCTTCCCCTGCCTGGTGGCCCAGGCCTCCTGCTTGTGTAAGCCAGGCTTGGTCAGCGTCAACAACAATGCCTCTGCGGGCTGCTTCGCCTACTGCTTCCCTCAATCCTGTGACCGGTCGGCCACCTGCCAGGTGGCCCCCGATGGGAAGATCAGGTGGGCACTGGGGGCAGAGCGGACAGGGTGGTCTGGGCAGGGGCAAGGGTGCCCATGTGTGCACCCTCAGGTCAAGGGCCCAGGGGGGGACAGGTGGGTGAGGGCCAGGAGGTAGGGACTGGCCATACCCCCTGCCCTGACCAGCTCTACCCATGGCCCTAGCTGTGTGTGCAAGGAGGGCGAGATAGGGGACGGGCGAGCCTGCTACGGACACCTGCTGCACGAGATACAGAAGGCCGGCCAGCTGGGTGTGGTGTTCCTGCGGCTGAGAGTCTCCCTGGCCATGCTGGGTGTGTGACCCCCCCACCTGCCCATGACCTTGTCCCTCACACCCCGCGGTCCTGGCAGGGAGCGAGGGGCAGACCCTGCACAGATGCCCTGTCTCTGCCCACGAGCTGTGGAAGCAGAGTGGGCTGCGGTGGGGTGCGTGACTGGCGGTGGGGGCTAGCTCCCCCCACGCCCGATCCTGATGCCTCCCATCTACCCTAGACCTAGGCCCAGTGCCCTCCACCCAACTCTCCAAAACCTAGGACTGATGCCTGAGGGTTTCCCAGATCCATTCTGATCCACCCTCTCATGACTCCCAGACCAGGGCTGCCGCCAGATCCTCACCACGTCGGGCCCATTCACGGTGCTGGTACCTTCGCTCTCGTCCGTCTCCTCCAGGACCATGAACGTGAGCCCCGCCCCCTCGAGGAGCTGGCTGCCAGCCCTCGCCTCCTCCCCGGAGCCTGCCCCAGGCTTTTGGGGCCCAGACTCTGGGGAACCAAGGCCCGGGAGGACTCTTGCCCGCTCTGTTGCTGGGGCAGGGGTGTCATGGCGGGCAGGGGTGTCATGGCGGCCAGTGGCCACCCTGGGCCCGCTCAGCGCTCTGGTCCCCTTGTGCCCACAGGCGTCCCTCGCCCGGCAGCTCTGCAAACAGCACATCATTGCAGGGCAGCACATGCTGGAGGAGCCAGGGACCCAGCAGACACGCAGGTGGTGGACACTGGCGGGGCAGGAGATCACCGTCACCTTCAACCGTTTCACGGTAAGGAGGGCCACCCCAGCCCGGGGACCAGGGAGCCCCAGGTGGGGGACGCCGCCCGCACAGAGATGTGGAGGTGGAACGGAGCCTCGGCACACGAGGCTGGCACGTGGCGCAGATGAGCCAGAGGCCTCACGTCTCAGCAGAAATACACCTACAAGTACAAAGAGCACCCCCAGCAGACGTTTGCCATCCACAAGACCAATTACCCGGCGGCCAACGGCGTCTTCCACTTGGTCACCACCCTGCAGTGGCAGCCCCCACCAGAGCTCCCCGAGGACCCCAAGGTAAGCCAGTGCCCTCCTCCCTCTCCCCACCTGGTGCCACTGGGTGACCTCTGAGCCCCACAGAGCTCAGAGAGCGGGCTGGGCGGTTCCGGGAGGGGCTGGAACAGAGCTCCTTCCCCCCTGGGGCTGGAGCAGCCTCCCCCTTTCCTCTGGGGCTCTCATGCTCATCCCTTGCCACAGAGAACCATCGGCCAGATCCTTGCCTCTACTGAGGCCTTCAGCCGCTTCGAAACCATCCTGGAGGTGAGTTTGTTGGGAAAGGCCTTAGCCCATCTGATCTTTTGGGCCAGGACCCCTCATTACTAACTCACCGTGATCTGGGGCTCTGGAGTAGCACGGGCCCTTGCCCATACCCCCATCCTAGAACCTGCCCGTCACCATCCTGGGGTTCTGTGGTAGCATGGACCCATTGCCGCTGTCTCCTACTTCCTCCTCACGGGAGTTCCCTGCAGGCTGAGGGTGGCAGGGCCCCAGCAGGGCTCAGAGGTGGAGGCTGGCCACAGAGCCTCCCTGAGCCTCCTTCCCATTGCCACAGAACTGTGGGCTGCCCTCCATCCTGGATGGGCCTGGGCCTTTCACAGTCTTTGCCCCAAGCAACGAGGCTGTGGACAAGTTGCGGGATGGCCGCCTGATCTACCTCTTCACAGCGGTAAGCTCGGCGGGGAGAAGGAATGGGGGAAATGGGGCACCCGGGCCTCCACTGGCCCCTGCCACGCCCTCTCTCTCCTGCCAGGGTCTGTCCAAACTGCAGGAGCTGGTGAAGTACCACATCTACAGCCACGGCCAGGTGAGAGGCTCTGCTCTGGCAGGGAGACCAGCCTGTACCCTCGGCTGGGCTTCTGGAAGTTTGCCTGTAGGTCCTGGTCTCCCAGGGCCCCTTCTCCTCTCCCCATCGATTTGGACACTTAGGGTGCAAAAGAGAGTCTAGGGACCAACGTGGTAGCTGTGAGTCACCTGGGCGGGGCCGTGTGGGGCCCTACGGTATGGCTCGTGCCCGGCCTAAGGGCACCCTCTCCTCCACCCAGCTGACCATTGAGAAGCTCATCTCCAAGGGCCGGGTCCTCACCATGGCAAACCAGGTCCTGGTTGTGAATATCTCCGAGGAGGTGAGCTCCACAAACCAAATCTGGAATGAATGGACCAATGGAGGGGATGGTGATGACTGGCCAGTGGTGGGGCCTCTTTCAGACCTGCCTTTGTGCTCCGAGCCCCACGGAGGGCAGGCCCTGCCGGGGGGCCACGTGGGAGGCAGGCACAGCTCGTATCCCTCTCCCGGGGCCCAACAGACAGGGAGGACTCCAAAGATGGGGACGGTGGTTACGAGGCCAGGGGGCTGGCGCTCCATGGGGCTCAGGGCCCGGAGGCTGGAGGGGTTTTGCCAGAGCGGGCAGCGTTGCCAGGGAAAGGGAAGGGGAGATGGCCTGCAGGCTGGGCTGTAGGGGTAAGGGCGGCAGCGGGCCCGGGGGGCTGCCAGGCTGGGCCGCATGTACACTGGGCTCTGCCACAGGGGCGCATTCTGCTGGGACCAGAGGGGCTCCCTCTACGGAGAGTGGATGTGCTGGCCTCCAATGGCGTGATCCACATGCTGGAGGGCGTCCTGCTGCCCCCGACCATCCTGCCCATCCTGCCTAAGCACTGCGGCGAGGAACAGCACCAGATCGTGGCGGTGAACACACACCACGTGCTGGGGGCCCGGGCCTGCTTATTCTCCTCCAGCGGGCGGGGAGGCGGACAGTGGGGCTGGGGCCCCGGGCACAGACCCCACCCCCCCACCCCCAGGCCTCAGCGGTCGTGCTGATCCTTCCTTCGAGATCACTCCCACATCTTCTGGCCCTCCGGGCCTGCCCTCTGCTACGATGCCCACACTCCCACACTCAGCCCTTCCCCATGGCAGGGCCTTTGCCCTTGCTCTTCCTTCTGCCCTGGCCCTCCTGTCGTTGACTCTCTCATACCTCAGGCCTTGGCTCCATGCCACTTTCCTAGGGTCCGCTGAATAAATAAACCATGACTAACTCTGCCCCGCCTCCCCCTGCCCTGCCCAGGGCTCCTGTGTGGACTGCCAAGCCCTGAACACGAGCACGTGCCCCCCCAACAGTGTGAAGCTGGTGAGTGTCCCTCGGCCCGGCCCTCAGGGCTGCCCAGTGAGACTTCTGCCCTGGATCAAGGCGGGGAGGAGGGGCTACGGGGCTCAGCTGGACCCGGAGGCTCAGCCCCTCTCGGCCCCACTAAGGGTAGGGGTGCTGGATCCAGAGCGCTGCGAGGTCTCTGGACCCGTGCTGCCTGGCAAAGGGGGCCAGCTCAGGACCCACACCTGCTGACCAGCTTTGCACCGCCCACCCCAGGACATCTTCCCCAAGGAGTGTGTCTACACCCATGACCCTTCTGGGCTCAACGTCCTGAAGAAGGGCTGCGCTCACTACTGCAACCAGACCGTCCTGGTGAGCCTGGGCAAGGGTGCTCCCTGCGCCGTAGGCTGGGGCCTCCCCTCTGGGGCGGAGCAGGCTGCCTCCCTGGGAGAGCTGGGTTGCACCCCCGAGGGGCTGTACCCCGCTGTACAGGTGGGGCCTGGGGGCAACAGCGGCCTGGGCGGTGGGGTGCCGGGGCCCCAGACTCACCCTCCGACACGCTTTGTCTCTCACAGAAACCTGGCTGCTGCAAAGGGTTTTTTGGGCCTGACTGTGCCCAGTGTCCCGGGGGCTTCTCCAACCCTTGCTACGGCAAAGGCAACGTGAGTATGCCAGCCCTGGGGGCAGCTGTGTGAGTCGCCCGGGGCTCCTCGTGTGTCCGAGCTGGCCCACCTCCCTGGCCTCGGGTTTCCCACAGCCAGGCAGAGGAAGTTGGGCCATATTGTTTTTAGTATTTTAATTAGAAATAATTAGAGCAACGCTTTCGGGTCCCCTCCCTCTTTGGGAGCTTTGTACTATCACTCAGTAAACTTTGCTTTACTATCACTGAGTAAACCTTGCTTTCCTGTCCACCACAAAAAAAGAAATAATTAAGTCGTTGGATTTTGGCACCTAAAAGGTGCCAAACCTCATGAAGTTTATTTGTCAGTGGTTTTCCTTTTTTTTTTTTTTTTAAGATTTTATTTATTTATTTGAGAGAGAGAGCGAGAGAGCGAGAGAGAGAGCACGAATGGGGTGAGGGGCAGATGGAGAAGCAGGCTCCCCGCTGAGCAGGGAGCCTGATGCAGGGCCGATGCGGGGACTCCAGGATCACGACCTGAGCCGAAGGCAGACGCTTAACCGACTGAGCCACCCAGGCGCCCCGTCAGTGGTTTCCTTGGGTGTTGTTTTTGCCACTTTGTAACGTCAGGGTTACTTTAGTGCTGGGCCAGGGATCAGCACAGGAGTTGTGGATTTCTAGGTTGAGCCAAGGTCACCCATGAAGCCTCCAGGGCCGGGTGTCTTTTGGGGAGCCAGTGATTTGGAGGTCTCTTCCAGGGGGAGAAGGGGCTCAGAGCCAGCCCATGGACAGTGAATGTGTGCGGGGAGGAGATGAAGCCAGTCCCCACCCCATGACCAGTCCTGCTTCCTTCCCACCCCCAGTGCAGCGATGGGATCCGGGGCAATGGGGCCTGCCTCTGCTTCCCAAACTACAAGGGCATCGCCTGCCACATCTGCTCCAACCCAAACAAGCATGGAGACCGGTGCCAGGAAGGTGGGTGGTCCTGGCCCATGCTGCCTGCCAGGGAGAAAAGGGTCTGCTTGGAAAGGGGGCTGGGGACTCCCAAGAAGGGGAATAGAGCGCCAGGAGCAAGGGTGAAGGCCAGAGGAAGGGGAGCAGGATTTGAGAACAAAAATAGGTGATGTCTCCTTCCCTCATGCCAGGCAGGACGAGAGCTGTGGTTTAATCTAAAGCATGCAGGATTTGGGTCAGACGCACAGAAGAACTTTCGGATGGTGGTGTTAGGGGCAGGGCAGCTAGAATGGGGTGACTGAAAGCAACAAATGCCCCCTTGCATTTCCCCTGAGTCTGCGGTGGCCCCTGATTTTGTGACCCTGAAGTCATATCTGCGCTGGCTGCCGTCCTCCACATTCCCAGCGCCCCCTCAGCTGCATCCTGGCTCCCAGCCAGCCCTGCCCCCGCCTCACCTTTCCCGTCCCCATGTCCTCCCTGCAGACTGCGGCTGTGTCCACGGTCTCTGTGACAACCGTCCAGGCAGCGGGGGTGTGTGCCAGCAGGGTACGTGTGCCCCAGGCTTCAGCGGCCGCTTCTGTAACGAGTCCGCGGGAAACTGTGGGCCCGCTGAGCAGGCCCAGCACTGCCACCCGCAGGCCCGCTGCATCAGCCAGGGGGGCGTCACCAGGTGAGCATTGCATTTCCTCTCTGCCTCGTCTGTGACCGTGCATGTCGGCTCGTCCAGCCTCTAGCCTCGTGCCGAGGCTCACGGGAGGCCCTTCGTTCCCCTGCCCCAGGTGTGTCTGTCTCGATGGCTTTGAGGGCGACGGCCTCTCCTGTGTGCCCGGAAACCCCTGCTCCCACCCAGACCGTGGTGGCTGCTCAGAAAATGTCAGTCTCATTGGCCCTTCCTGAAGTCCTGACCCGGGGGTGGGAGGGGGACTCCCTTTTCCTCAGCCCCCCGCCCTGCAGCCCTGGGTCACAACCGTGGCTCTCACAGGCCGAGTGTGTCCCTGGGGCCCGGGGTACCCACCACTGCACATGCCACAAAGGCTGGAGCGGGGACGGCCGTGTCTGTGTGGCCATCGACGAGTGCGAGCTGGATGCGAGAGGCGGTTGTCATGCCGACGCCCTCTGCAGCTATGTGGGACCTGGGCAGGTGAGGCTCGGCGGGCCTCGAGCCGGGGTGTGTGTGTGTGGGGGGGGGTGGGTATTTGTTCCGGGGGACTCTCACCCCACTCTGTCTGGCTCCAGGGGCATCCACTCCGAGAACTCTAGCTCGGGACCTCAAACCCCAGGCACAAGTGAGAATCCAGGTCTGAAAGGTAGTGCCGACCGTTCTAGAAGGAGCCGAAGTGTGCAGGAGACAACACAAAGGCCGGGGCGGTTTTAAAGGCAGGCACGTGCCAGCGCCAGCCCCAGGCCACTTGTTCCACACCTTGTTCCACCAAGGCCGTGGCTCCTGTCCCTCGGGGATAAGGACTCTCATAACCGGGTCCGCGAGTCCTCTGCTCTACCTGGCCTTGGGGCCACTGTCTTCTGACAACTAGGTCCTTCCTTCACTCGTCAGGTTCCCATTGGGTACCAGGCATGCTGGTCCCTGCTCTAGACTTAGGAATGCCATGCTGAGCAAAGCAGGAGACTCCTGCCCCAGGGGAGTGACATCCCGAACCCTCTAGACTCCTGGAAATCCAGCTGTGGAGTTTGCAGCCTCAGACTCCAGCCACAGGGTCTCAGCATCTGGAGCTTTCCATGTGAGGCAGGTCAGGCCCATAACCCTGAGCACCGGGCAGCACGCACGTGTCTACTGTGCCGACGGGGAGGCCAGGCCTGGCTGGCTCAGGGTCAGCGAGTGCAGGGACCTGCCCCACGATGGCTGGACCAGCCGCCTACACCCCCAGCTCCATGAGGAGGTACACAGTTCTAAAGTGCTGAACTGAGGACCGGAATAAGCAGGTTGAGATGCCCCCAAGTTGCAGACGAGGGCAGCTGAGATCTGGGAGTATCGCCAGTCACTCAGTTGCAGTGGGAACAAGCCGCGGACTCGGGCATTTAGCGGGAAGGATCAGAGCGGGCTGGCAGGGTCAGAGGTGAGCGTGTGCCGCCATCCTGGGGCCGGCCTCGAAGACATCTGCCCACTCACCACACACTGCTGGCCTCTCTCAGGCCTGAGAGCAGAGGGGTACCAAGTCCCCACGGATGCTTCCCTGCCAATGCCATCCCTTCTCTGGACTCTTCCTGAGAGCCAGGCTCCCCTCAGGGCCTCGGGCTTCTGGTCTGGAACAGGGATCTCCATGGAGGGGTGTGGGAGAAGCTCCTCGGGTCTGAACAAGCTTCCCCAGGGGACAAGGCCCACGGAGAGCGGGGGAGCAGAGGAGGAGAGGGTGGGCGCCCCTGGTGAGCTGAGGCCCTCTGCTCCCAACCTCTCCAGAGCCGGTGCACCTGCAAGCTGGGGTTCGCCGGGGATGGCTATGAGTGCAGTCCTATTGACCCCTGCCGGGCAGGCAACGGTGGCTGCCATGACCTGGTGAGGGGCCGTGGGGGCCCAGGGCCCGGGGGAGGCTCTCTGGGTGGGCCTCAGCTCTGGTCCACTCTCTGGGTGTCCCTGTCTATGGCCAGGATTGGAATCTCTCTAAGCCCCAAATCCAGCCCGTGTCACCCCTTCACCCACAGCATAGGGCTTCCATTCCTTGTTAAGGCCCCAGCCCCTGCCCTGCCTCCAGTCTCCACCCCCTGCTGCATTCCGTGCTCCTGTGCCTACCCTGACCTCTCTCTGCCCATGTGTTCTGGAAGGCCTCCCAGCTAGCTCCTCCTGCTCTCAGGGCAGGCCCTCCCTTCCTGGGTGCTCCCTCTGCCCTGGGCTTTGCCAACCCATCTGTCATGATGGGCTGGGGTAACGCACGTCAAATGCTCAGTGATCTTGGAGAGCAGGGCCACGCAAACCAAGGGAGCAACATGAATGCAGACTGGCTGGCTGGATAGACAGATGGTGGGGCCGGTTGGCAGGACAGACAAACGGCAGGAGGATAGGTGATAAGGGTGAGATGTAGGCTGGGTGCTGTCCAGCTTGCCATCTGGGTACTGAATGGAGGACCCTGTCTCTTTGCCCCACCCCCACCCCAGGCCACTTGCCGGGCAGTGGGGGGAGGTCAGCGGGTCTGCACATGCCCCTCTGGCTATGGGGGTGATGGCTTCAGCTGCTACGGAGACATCTTCCGGGTGAGTGGGTCCCTATGCTTGGGTCGGGGGAGTCCTCTAGTGCACCTCAGGTGAGAAAGGACAGTACTCAGCGTCCTGGTGAGGAAGGGGCTTGGATTTGTCCCTAGACTGATGACCTCAGCTCTTTCCCTCCCCTTAGGAGCTGGAGGCAAATGCCCACTTCTCCGTCTTCTACCAGTGGATCAAGGTAGGACAGGGCAGAATACTGGGGTTGAGGCTCAAATCCAGGAGGCCTCCCTGGATGCAGAAGTGCCACATAATATCTCCAAGAGCTGGAGGTGGGGGCAGGCCTCGAGGCTGGGAGCAAGCAATCTCAGGTGGCTACCTTCATCACTCCTGTCCCCCTGTCACCACACGCACAGAGTGCTGGCCTCACTCTTCCCACCGACAGCCGAGTCACTGCCCTGGTGCCCTCTGAGTCTGCCATCCGTAGGCTGAGCCCCGAGGACCAGGCCTTCTGGCTACAGCCAAGGGCGCTGCGGCAACTGGTCAGGTGGGCAGCCAGGGCAGGGACCTGGGGTGGGGAAGAGATTTCCGTGCGAGACCCCGCCCCTCCGGAGGTTCTCATCCCAGCTGTGTCCACCTCTTGGGGTGGAGCCCAGTCCCAGGGGTCTCTGTTGGTTATACTAACCTGGCTCCACGCCCCACAGGGCCCATTTTCTCCAGGGTGCCCTGTCCGAGGAGGAGCTGACCCGGCTGGGTGGGCAGGATGTGGCCACCCTGAGCCCTACCACACGCTGGGAGATTCACAACATCAGTGGGGTACGTGGTGAACGCTGGGCAGCAGAGGGGGCCGTGCAGAGCATGGGAGGGAACTCGAGTGGCCACCATCTTCCCAGGCCAGGGCCCCCCGGGGCTGAGCTTGAAGTCACCGGGACCTGCCCAGGGCCAGCAGGGGGCTACTCAGTGTCTTTGGGCCGTCAGGGACCGCCCTGCCTGGGGTCGTCTGTGTCTCTCTGTCTGCACGTGCACGCCTGTCGCTCTTGTGCATGGGCCCTGGGTGGGTCTGGAGGCCATGGTAGGTTCTGCGGGTGTCCGGGCCAGGCTGGGGGCCGCCGGGAGATGCCTGTGTGCCCAGCAGAATCTCTGTTGGTGTGGTACTGACTCTTAAGTGTCCATCTGTGCCTACCCGTGGCTGAGCTCTGCTTGCTGCTTTCCAGAGGGTCCGGGTTCAGAACGCCAGCGTGGATGTGGCCGATCTCCTCGCCACCAATGGTGTCCTACACGTCCTCAGCCAGGTACGGCCAGAGGGGTGTGTGGGGGGAACCGCCTAGGCCAAGGGGCACTGGCGTGCTGACCAGCCCCGGTGCCCCCCACGGCAGGTCTTACTGCCTCCGAGGGGGGACGTGCTACCCGGGCAGGGCCTGCTGCAGCAGCTGGACCTGGTGCCTGCCTTCCGCCTCTTCCGGGAGCTGCTGCAGGTGAGCAACAGAGGAGAGAGGGGGAGTGCCTGCTTGGGGCGCCCTCCCCCGGGCCTGCAGGGAGCTGGCTGGCTCCGGGGTTGGGGCCGAGGGCGATTAGGCCCATCGGTGACCCTGGCGCCTTTTGCCCTTAGCACCACAAGCTGGTGCCCCAGATTGAGGCTGCCACGGCCTACACCATCTTCGTGCCCACAAACCGCTCCCTGGAGGCCCGGGGCAACAGCAGCAGGCTGGTGAGGCCACGGGGATGGGGCCACTGCAGGGGGAGGATGAAAACCGGAGTGAGCCTCCCATCCCATGGCAAAGGGACAAGGCGGGTGGAATGTCCTGTCCTGGGCACTTGGCAGTCCCTGGGGCCCCTGAGCTGCTCTGTCGGGCTTCCCGGCCAGGACGCAGACACCGTGCGGCACCACGTGATCCTGGGGGAGGCACTCTCCGTGGAGGCCCTGCAGAGAGGGGGACACCGCAACTCGCTCCTGGGCCCCGCCCACTGGCTCGTCTTCTACAACCATAGCGGCCAGGTCTGCAGGGGTGGGGGGCAGGGAGCCTGCAACCTCTGCTCCAGAGACCACCCATCCTGGGAGACCCCCCCTGCTCCCCCACCAGCCCATAGCCCCAAGGCGAGGGTGGTAGTGTTGGGGGATGGACTCAGCCTCCCACCGCACTCCTCAGCCCGAGGTGAACCATGTGCTCCTGGAAGGCCCTGTGCTGGAGGCCCCTGGCTGCTCGCTGTTTGGCCTGTCGGGGGTCCTGACCGTGGGCTCAAGCCGCTGTCTGCACAGCCACGCCGAGTCTCTTCGGGTGAGAGCCTGAGGCCCAGGGGTGTGGGGGGGGTGTGGGGAGAAGAGCTGGGGGGTTTCGGAGCTGGGAGATGCTGGCTCGCCTGGCTGGCAGGGAGGGGCACTGGGACAGGGTGGGAGAGGAAGGAAGGTGGGTTTGGGGGCCCCATCCCAGGACCACCTGACTCCCCCCCACCTCCCCAGGAGAAATGTGTAAACTGCTCCCGAAGATTCCGCTGCACTCAGGGCTTCCAGCTGGAGGTGAGGACAGGGGCTCAGCAGCGCTCTCTGCTCTCTCTGCTCTGAAGGTGTCCAACTCCCAGGGCCCAGCTGGCTGTGCCCCCCCCCCACCGCCTTGGGGCATGGAACAGCCAGGGCTGTTCCACCTCTCCTAGAGGCCAGGGCTGCCTGCACCCAGGTCGGCCTGTCTCCACCCGTCCCTGATCTGCTGTCCTGCTCATCCATTGATCCCTGTCTGCCTGGCTTCCCGTTCACTGCCCTGGCCCTACCCAAGCCGCAGGCTAAGCCCTCCTGCCTGTCCCCGTTTCCAGATCACCCCCAAGAAGAGCTGTGTCTACCGATCTGGCTCCTCCTTCTCCCGGGGCTGTTCTTACACATGTGCCAAGAGGATCCAGGTTTGCCTCGCAACACCCCCACCCCCGAGTCTGACCAGAAAGGGGGAGGTGGGAGGGCAGGCCCAGGGGAGGAACCCGGACTAGATGTCAAGGGCAAAGGCAGGACTGGGACTAGGGTGAGGCCAGTGGAGCCAGGGCCCAGACGGAGAGGTCTGAAGTCAGCGGGGCCAGTGTCTGTCCTGTGGCCATGCCCCAGGGAGTGGGGATGGGAAGAGGGCAAAGGGGCTCAGCCTGGACCCCATCAAGCAGGCCCCAGGGGCCGCTGTGGGCCCAGCAAAGTCGGTCCCTCACTGTGGGATCCGGCACAGCCATCCCCGGCCCGAGGCTCCGTTTCCTCACCCCTGCCACGGGGAGGGGAGGGTCGTAGAAGGTAGCCTCCATTTCCCTGGTCCCTGCTCCCGTCATTGGCTGGCTTCGCGGCCTGTCCCCACCCTCACCCCCCGCCCCGCTCATTTCCCTCCTCCCCACCTCTGGCCTGGGCCCGGCCCCTCCCTGCCCCCTCCCCACAGGTGCCTGACTGCTGCCCTGGCTTCTTTGGCACACTGTGCGAGCCGTGCCCGGGGGGTCAGGGCGGTGTGTGCTCGGGCCACGGGCAGTGCCAGGACAGGCTCCTGGGCAGTGGGGAGTGCCGCTGCCACGAGGGCTTCCACGGAACCGCCTGTGAGATGTGTGAGCTGGGCCGCTATGGGCCCAACTGTGCTGGAGGTGAGCGCCGGGGAGGGCAGAGGACAGCAAGCGCGGAGACAGCCGGCTGGGGCAGCGGGGAGGCACTGGGCAACTCCTGTCCTCCCTTGTCCTGCTCCCAGTCTGTGACTGTGCCCATGGGCTGTGCCAGGAGGGGCTTCAGGGGAACGGAAGCTGTGTCTGTAACGTGGGCTGGCAGGGCCCCCGCTGTGATCAGAGTGAGTGGCTCAAGGGGGAGAGGAGGGTGACTCCTGGGGAGGTACTTCCCCGGTCCAAACGACCAGAACCATCTTCCTACCCCCTCCCCTCCCAGAGATCAGTGGCCCTCAATGCCCAAAGAAGTGTGACCCCAATGCCAAGTGAGTGAACTCAGCCTGGGGTGGGGGGGCAAGCGGGTAGGGGCCCTGGGGTCCGGCCCGGCCCAGGCTGAGCTAATGCCATCCCTCCCAGCTGCCTACAGGACTCGGCGGCGGCCCCGGCCTGTGTCTGTGCCGCAGGATACTCGGGCAACGGCAGCTACTGTTCAGGTTGGGTCACGTGGAATGCTCCGGGCGCCCACCCTGAGATTTTCCGTGAAATTTCACCCTGACGCTTTCCCTGCAGAGCCCTCGCCAGTCCTTCTGGGGCCAGTTTCCATCCGGTTTCCATCTTGGGTCTCACCCTTCCCTCTGACCTCTTCCTTTCTCCCCTGCCCTCCTCCCCTGGCCCCACGCTGTCCCTGTGTCTGCTCCTCACAACTCTCTGGGATCATCTGCCCCTAGAGGTGGACCCCTGTGCGCAGGACCATGGGGGCTGCTCCCCCCACGCCAACTGCACCAAGGTGGCGCCTGGGCAGCGGACGTGCACCTGCCAGGATGGCTACACAGGAGATGGGGAGCTGTGCCAGGGTGAGCCTGGGACCCCCACCCTGGGCGTACGTGGGGCCAGGGCTCTGGCTTCAGTGTTATAAGACTAGGTGAGGCTGAGGGGCCCACGGGGGGCACTGAGAGCCTGGCAGTGAGCACCTGAAGGCACAGATGAATGGAAGGGCTGCCTAGGGCTGCCTCTCATCCTAGTGTCTCCCCCCACAGAAGTCAACGGCTGTCTCATCCGCCACGGGGGCTGTCACATGCATGCTGACTGTATCCCCACAGGCCCCCAGCAGGTCAGCACAACAGAGGCGGACACGGAGGCTGTACCATTCCCTCAGAGGGTGGGCCCCCCTCAGACCGGGGAGGAGGTGCTCCTTCTGTCCAGGGTGCTGGACTGCTCTTGGGTCCCAGCAGCCGCACTGATCAGGATTTGGGACAGGTCTCCTGCAGCTGCCGTGAGGGTTACAGCGGGGATGGCATCCGGACCTGCGTCCTCCTGGACCCTTGCTCCCAGGTCAGGCCCCAGCCCCACCTCATTTCACAGGGGAAGGGGACCGAGGCGGGAACCAGCCCTCCTTGCCCCTGTCAGGGTCCTAAAGGCCTCTGAAGGGTGAGCCACCCTCCCACAGGCTCGAATCTGACTGCTCAGTAGCCAACAGGGCTTTGGGGTTTGGACAGGGTTCTTCATGGCCCCTTACCCAGGGCTGGGTGGGGCAGAAGAGTCTGGGAGCCACTGATGCCTCTCTCTCCTGTCCCTACATCAGAATAATGGAGGCTGCAGCCCCTATGCCGTGTGCAAAAGCATGGGGGATGGCCAGAGGACATGCACCTGTGACGCAGCCCACACAGTGGGCGATGGCTTCACCTGCCGCGCCCGAGTCGGCCTGGTAATGATGCCCAAGCTGGACCCCTGACCCAGCCTTGGCTATGACCTCCATGGGCCTGACCCATGATATTGGTCAAGACCCCAGATTTGTTCCTGATCCTGGCCTTGACCATGACCCTGACCCCCTGACTCCACCTGGGCCTGACCCAGCTATGATCCATGAAATGAATCCTGACCCCAGCTCAGACCCCCGGCTTTCCTTTCCTCATCTCTGCCTTGGCCAGACCTTGGGCCGCAGGTGCTGGGACAGGCACCAGGCCCTGAATGGGGGCCACCCAAAATCTGAGCTGATCCTCGCCCCCCCCAGGAGCTCCTTCGGGACAGGCATGCCTCATTCTTCAGCCTCCACCTCCTGGTAAGTGACTAACTGGCTTCCAATTCTTCGGTCCAGAGAGCCTGGGCCTCTCTGATCTGCAGGTCCCACCAGTCTCTGGGCCTCTATGTTCTCATTTGGTCAAGGGGTTGGCTGTTCTGGACTCTCAGAGCCCAAGTCTTTTTTTTTTTTAAGATCTTATTTATTTGAGAGAGTGAGCGAGAGAAAGCACAAGCCAGGGTGGGGGCGGGGGGGAGAGGCAGAGGGAGAAGCAGGCTTCCCACAGAGCAGGGAGCCCGATGATACAGGACTTGATCCCAGGACCCTGGGATCATGACCTGAGCCAGAGGCAGATGCCTAAACCACTGAGCCACCCAGACGTCCTCTCAGAGTCCAAGTCTTTCCTGGAGGATCCATGGAAGCCCCGAGTTGGTCACAAGTTGCCCTTCTTCTGCTCAAGCTGTTACTGCCTCCCCACAGGAATACAAGGAGCTCAAGGGTGATGGGCCTTTCACAGTTTTTGTGCCTCGAGCAGATCTAATGACCAACCTGTCGCAGGTAAAGCAACCCTCCCCCACCCCCAGCTAGGCTGGGAAGGGATGGGCCCTGTGGGGCAGGGATGGGCAGGGGTGGGTGTGGGGCGGGCAGAGGCAGCAGTCAGGGGTCTCCTTCAACCTTCATGACTCCTACTGCAGGATGAGCTGGCCCGGATTCGCGCCCATCGCCAGCTCGTGTTCCGCTACCACGTGGTCGGCTGCCGGCAGTTGAGCAGCCAGGAGCTGCTAGAGGAAGGCTATGTCACCACGCTCTCGGGGAACCCGCTGCGCATCCACGAGAGGGAGGTGGGCCTGTCCCTGGGCCGGCCCGCCCCCGCCCTGGACCTCCCCAGAGAGCCGGGACTCAGCAGCTTTCAGGCCCTGCCCCTGTGCTCCTGGGCCCCGTCCCTGCGCCTTTAAGACCCTCTCACCTCCCCTGGGCCGGGACAGGGCTTTAGTGAGAGGGAGATAGACGAGTCCGGCTCCGGACCGTGCCCACTACGGAGGGCCAGTCCCCAGGCCCAGGACTTCCGAGCCTGGCCCTGTGCCCTTGCCCGACCCTCCAGCCCCGCCTGGCGGTCGGTGGTGTTTCCCCGCGCTCTTGGCCCCGCCCACCTGCCCCAAGACTCGCCTAGTGCAGGCCCCGCCCCCATCTGGGGCCCCACCCCTCAGCCTCAGTGTCCCACCAATGGGCTTCATTCGGTCCTGGGCCCCACCTCCAGGGCAGCATCTATCTCAATGACTTCGCGCGGGTGGTGAGCAGCGACCACGAGGCGGTGAACGGAGTCCTGCACTTCATCGACCGAGTCCTGCTGCCTCCCGACGTGCTACACTGGGAGCCTGACGCTGCCCCTGTCCTGCGGGTATGACCTGGACACAGGCCTGGGAGCTTGCCAGGGCCCTCCCGTGCTCTCTCCCTGCCTGACCTCGAGGCTCACCAGTGCCTTCCCGCAGAGAAACGTCACGGCCGCCGCGGAGGGCTTCGGTTACAAGATCTTCAGCGGCCTTGTGAAGGTACTGCTCCCGCGTGTGGGCATTTGTGCCCGTGCGTGTGTATGCAGATGCCTGTCCATGTGTGAGTGACTGTGTATGTTCACCTGTCTGCACACTCACCTGTGTGTAAGCCTATCCCTCGTGTGCGCACAGGCTGTGTATCTGAGCCTCCCAGTGTGAGCACAGGGGTGTGTGCTTATGTGTGCCCACGTACCTGAGAATAGTCGAGGTGTGTGTGCAAGTTTATCCCTGCGTGTATGTCCGTGTGCATCTGCCTGGGATGGCAACAGAAGAATGCGGCTGGCGGGAAGGCCACCTGGGTCCCTGGAGCCCCTTCCTGGCCTCTGTGGTCCACTCCCCTACCTCTGCCCCCCAGTCTCTGATTGTCACACCTCTGCTAATCCTTGCCAGGTGGCTGGCCTCCTGCCCCTGCTTCAGGATGCGTCGCATAGGCCCCTCACCATGCTGTGGCCCACAGACTCCGCCCTGCAAGCCCTGCCACCTGACCGCCAGACCTGGCTGTACCACGAAGACCACCGTGACAAGCTGGCAGCCATCCTTCGGGGCCACGTGATTCGCAACATTGAGGTGGGTCTCCCCCCAGTCCTTGGTCCCCACTACCTGCCACCCAGCCTGCCCGCCCAGCTCCAACCGTAGCTCCATCTGCTCAGGCCTTGGCATCTGACCTGCCCAACCTGGGCCCTCTCCGCACAATGCATGGGACCCCCATCTCCTTCTCCTGCAGCCGTGCCCGGCCGGTGAGTCTGGGAAGCAGGGGGCAGGGGCTCTGGAAGTGGGGGGCTGCGGCGCACCTGTGACCCCATGTACTCTCCTTCCTCCGCCCGCAGGGTGAGCTCACAGTGGGTGAGGAGGACGCCCGCATCGTGCAGCGGCACCTGCCCTTTGAGGGTGGCCTGGCCTATGGCATCGACCAGCTGCTGGAGCCACCTGGTCTTGGTGCCCGCTGTGACCATTTTGAGACTCGGCCGCTGCGGCTGGTGAGGGAGGCCATAGGTCAGAGGTGGACAGGCCGGGACCCTAGCCGACCTGTCCTGTTGATCCATCTGATCTTACTGTGTTGGCTTCTGTTCCTTTCAGAAGATCTGCAGCATTTGCGGGCTGGAACCGCCTTGTCCTGAGGGCTCACAGGAGCAGGTGAGGCCCTGGGAGCTGGGTGGGGGTTCAGGCAGGGACCAGGGACCAGGGACCACGAAGCTTAGGCTGTTTGACTCCTCTTGGCCCAGGGCAGCCCCGAGGCCTGCTGGCGATACTACTCAAAGTTCTGGACATCCCCTCCACTGCAGTCCTTGGCCCTGCGCAGCATTTGGGCCCGGTCCAGCCTCTGGGGCCAGCCCCAAGGCCTGGGCAGGGGCTGCCACCGCAACTGCGCCACCACCACCTGGAAACCCAGCTGCTGCCCGGGTCACTATGGCAGCGAGTGCCGAGGTGAGGGTCCTGAGGTTGCTGCGGCCACTGCTCCTGAGGAAAGGTGTCGGGGCGGTGGGGCGGGGGCAGGTGTGGGTGCTGAGGGCGTTTTACCGGGACAGAGCACTGGGGGGGGGGGGGCGCGCGTCTGGAGGATTCTCAGCAGCAAGGGGACTTGGGGGGCAGGGAGTGGCGCCTTCTGGAAGAGGCTTGGCTGCCCCAGGTGTGGGACGGACAGCGTGGCCGGGCTGGGGCTGCGTGTGGTAGGGGTCCTGAGGAGAGCCCCGCTCCCTTGCCCTCCCCCCTCCTCCCGCTAGCTTGCCCTGGCGGTGCCAGCAGCCCCTGCAGTGGCCACGGTGTGTGCGTGGACGGCATGAGTGGCAGCGGGCAGTGTCAGTGCCACGCGAGGTTTACGGGGACGGCATGTGAACTCTGTGCCCCGGGGGCCTTTGGACCCCAGTGCCAAGGTGGGCTGTCCTGCCCTCCCCGGCCCCGCCCTCTGAGCCCCGGCCCCGCCCCCGCCCTCTGAGCCCCGGGCCGCTCCCCCCAGCCCCGGGCAACCCCCGCCCCCCCCCCCGCCCCGCCCTCGGCCCCATCCTCCTGCCTGTGCCTCTCCCAGTCTGCCGCTGCAGCTCTCATGGCCGCTGTGATGAGGGCCTGGGGGGCTCCGGTTCCTGCTTCTGTGACGAGGGCTGGACGGGGCCGAGCTGTGAGGTGCAGCTGGGTGAGTGCTCTTTGTGCCCCATCATCCCCCCCCCCCAACCCCCACATGCTTGTGCTGGCTTGCGGACACCGGCCGGCCCCGGCTGCACACTCAGGCTGAGGCACTTGGGGGGTGGGGTGGGAAGGGGGTTGGCGGCCTCCAAGAGGGCAGCTCCTCACCTGGGTGTGTGGGGTGGGCCCTGGGGCGACAGAGCTGCAGCCCGCGTGTGCCCCGCCCTGCGCACCCCAGGCCGTGTGCCGCGCCGACAGCAGCTGTGAGTGCGGCCTGGGCTATGAAGGGGACGGCCGCACGTGCACAGGTGAGCAGGGGGGTGGGATGCGAGGTGGGGGGCTCCCCCCCCTCCTGTGCCCTGGTCCTGCCACTCTCTCCCTGCCCCCCAGTGGCAGACCTGTGCCGGGTCGGGCACGGCGGCTGCAGCGAGCACGCCAACTGCAGCCAAGTGGGCACCGTGGTCACCTGCGCCTGCCTGCCCGCCTACGAGGGCGACGGCTGGAGCTGCCGGGCCCGCGACCCCTGTGCCGATGGCCGCCGCGGGGGCTGCAGTGAGCACGCGGACTGCTTGAGCACCGGCCCGGTGAGCAGCCTGGGAGCCGCGGAGCTGGGGAGGCTCCACAGAGCGGGCGCCCCCGCCCTCCCGGGGCCCTCAAGAGCACCCACCCGTCTCCCGCCCCAGAACGCGCGGCGCTGTGTGTGCCATGCCGGCTACGTGGGTGATGGACTGCAGTGTCTGGAGGAGCCGGAGCCGCCCGTGGACCGCTGCCTGGGCCAGCCACCGCCCTGTCATGTGGATGCCGTGTGCACGGACCTCCACTTCCAGGGTGTGCCTCCCTGCCCGCCCCCAGTGCCCCTGCTTGCCCTCGGTGCCGCCGGGCTGATCACGCGTCCCTCCCTTCTGCAGAGAAGCAGGCTGGGGTCTTCCACCTCCAGGCCCCCAGTGGTCCTTCCGGCCTGAACTTCTCAGAGGCCGAGGCGGCCTGTGGGGCCCAGGGAGCTGTTCTTGCTTCTCTCCCTCAGCTCTCTGCTGCCCAGAAGGTGTGTGGGGCCCAGGGGTCTGGAGCCGAGCCTGTGGGGGCCCTCTCGAGTTGGGCCTTAGGCTTCAGCATCCCCTCCTGCCCCTACAGCTGGGCTTCCACCTGTGCCTCGTGGGCTGGCTGGCCAACGGCTCGGCTGCCCACCCAGTCGTCTTCCCCGCGGCAGACTGTGGCGGTGGTCAGGTAGGCGTCGTCAGCCTGGGCGCCCGGAAGAACCGCTCGGAGCGCTGGGACGCCTACTGCTACCGCGAGCTAGGTGCAGCCCCCTGCCCCAGGGCCCCCCACCCCACCCCACCCCACCCCACGGCTTGGCTCCTTCCCACGGACCCCTGCCCCCCGAACTGCCTTTCCTGCAGACGTGGCCTGCCGGTGCCGCCGCGGCTTTGTGGGTGACGGGACAAGCGTGTGCAATGGGAAGCTGCTCGATGTCCTGGCTGCCACCGCCAACTTCTCCACCTTCTATGGGGTGTGCGGGGGCCCAGCCTTAGGGCTGAGGGTGTGGTGGGGGCAGGGGCGTAGCTGGGGTCCCTGGGGAGGGAGCCAGCCCATGGTCCTATCTCCCCCCGCATCCCCAGATGCTGCTGGGCTATGCCAACGCCACCCCACGGGGTCTGGACTTCCTGGACTTCCTGGATGACGAGCTCACCTACAAGACACTCTTCGTTCCTGTCAACGAAGGCTTCCTGGACAACATGGTAACTGGCAGGGGCTGTGGGCAGAGCCAGGCCCGACGCTGACCCCTCGGGCTGGCCTGGGCCAACAGGCCTTGCTCTGCCCACAGACGCTGAGCGGCCCCGACCTGGAGCTGCACGCCTCCAACACCACCTTCCTGAGTGCCAATGCCAGCCGGGACACTGTGCTCCCTGCCCACTCGGGCCTCAGCCTCGTCTTCAGTGCTGCGGGCCCTGACAACAGTTCCTGGGCCCCGGTGGTGAGTGTGGCCACCGCACCTCCCCCGCTGGCCCCAGCCGTCACTCACCCACTAGGCCTGACTCTGGTCTCCCTACAGGCCCCAGGGGCAGTTGTGCTTAGCCATGTCGTCGTGTGGGACATCATGGCATTCAACGGCATCATCCACGCTCTGGCCAGGCCCCTCCTGGCCCCCCTACAGCCTGTGAGTTGGCGGGGGTGGGGGTGAGGGGACAGCCCTGGCCTGTCTGGCCTTGACGCTCTCCTTGTTTACAGCGGGCAGTGGTGGCACCCGAGGCTCCGCCTGTGGTGGCAGGCGTGGGGGCTGTGGTAGCCGCTGGAGCGCTGCTCGGTCTCGTGGCTGGAGCCTTCTACCTCCGTGCTCGAGGCAAGGCCACAGGCTTTGGCTTCTCCACCTTCCAGGTAGGGCCGTGTTGCGTTGGGGTGGGGGGGCTGGAGGTGTCTGGGTCCGTCCATCTTGCTGGAGGCCCCTCACCACTCACCTCTCTTCTCAGGCGGAAGATGATGCTGAGGAAGACTTCTCCCCCTGGCAGGAAGGGACCAGCCCAACCCTGGTGTCTGTCCCCAACCCAGTCTTTGGCAGCCATGATGCCTTTTGTGAGCCCTTTGACGTGAGTGTGGGGTGTCAGGGGCGGTAGAAAGGGGCCCAGGGCCTGGTTTCGGCCCAGCCACAAAGGGTCCTCTCCCCACCCCCCAGGACTCGCTCCTGGAGGACGACTTCCCTGACACCCAGAGGATCCTCGCGGTCAAGTGATGCAGCTAGGGCCGGACAGAGGCACAGGGAGAGGGAGACCACTTTTATTGCCCGTCCTGGACCGACACCCAGCGTGGGCGGGGCAGGAGGGGTTAGAACCTGCTCTGGACAATAAAGGTGCCCTCAGCGGATGTGGGCCATGTCGCCAAGAAAGGGCGTCTTCATGCAGCCGGTGCAGAGCTGATCCATCCAGAGCGGCGCCTCATGCTGCAGGGGCGTGCGGCGCGGGTAGAAGGTGAAGTCGACACGGTAGTTGAGCAGACAGCTGAGGGAGGCCATGTAGAGGTCAGAGAAGCGCACGAGGCGCCGGGAGAAGTAGGTGGGGTTGTGGAAGGTGCGGAAGATGCTTCCAAACTGGGCGTTGAACAGGGCCTTGGTGACGCACCTGAGGAGGAGACATGGGGCGCTCGAGGGGGCCCGGGAGCCATAGGGCTGGAAGCGCTCCCTGCACCCTCCCCTGCCCACCTCAGCTCCTGCCGCTCCTTCATCCAGGCCGCCAACACCTGCTGCGATTCGGCGTCCTGGTACGTCTGCAGGAGCCAAGGGGGTGCGGGGGGTGAGCCCAGGCGGCAGCCCTGCCCCCCCCCGGCCCCCGCCCCTGCGCCCCCACCTGCATGCGCTCCAGCAGCCCCGTGAGCGCCTGCTGCCACGTCAGCGAGTGCATGTACTGCTCCGTGTTGATGATGCGGATCTCGCGCTCTAGCTCGGGGATGATGGCCCCCGTTCGCCAGCCGTGCCGCAGCATGAGGTCCTGCAGGGCAGGGTGGGGGCGGGCTTCAGCAGCGGCGAGCGGGCCTCCCTCCCTCCCGCCCTCCTCACCGGGCGGGCCCAGCCTCGCCCCCTCACCGCCAGGTCACTGTACAGGTGGTCCCCGAAGTAGAGCACGCGGGGTCCACGCCATTCTGTCAGGCGCAGGAAGTCATACAGGTTTCCCTGGGGAGAGTGGGGGGGGGCACCGCCGAGCGCAGTGTACCAAGGGGCTCCCGTGGGGCTGCCAGAACCCCGCCTTGTTCTCCGCTGCTCCTCCCAAATCCCCAGAGGCAGCGAGGCCCCTTCAGCTGGACGCCCAGCTGCCCTTTCCCGTGGCCTCACTGTCCCCAGGCTCTGACCCTTGTCTCCTCCCCCTCACAGTCAGGAAGGGGGTCTGCCCACCCCAGGAACCTCCTGTAGGCCCGGCACGGTGCCCTGTGCCTCCAGGGCCTCCCCTCCCTGTGGCCTCACACCCACGCCAGGGATCCCACGCTGTGGGAAACAAACCACAGCAGCAAGCCCATGGCCCCAGAGCCCTTCCTGTCCCGGGCGTGAGCCCAGAGGGACCCGGCAGACCTCCTGGCGAAGCCATCTGCCCCTCCTGCTCCAGAGCCAGAGCAGAGATGAAAGCGGTCAGGCTCAAACACGAAAGAGGGAGCTCTCGCGAGAGCCGAAAGCGGGGCAGGGGGCCCAGGGCAGGAAGTGCAGCAGCCGCCGGGCAGGAGCCCACCCCCCAGCAGTGAGCAGAACCCGCACGCAGCACGAAGCGGTTACTACAGCAGCCCGTGCCTGCCGTGGCCAGGGGAAGCCAGCCACGGCGGCCACAGGTGGTTGCCAAAGGCTTAATTGTCGAATTAAGCTCAGGTGGGGAGTCAAGTACGAGGGGGGCGGAGTGCCGCGGATGGGCCCCGAACTGAGAGACAATCTGGAGGTACAGGAGCTGCGTCAGGCAAGATGGAGCCTGGGGTTCCTGCATGGGGAGCCAGGGAGGGAGCGCAAAGAAAGACGAGAAGCAAGCAGGATCCAGCGCACACCCACAGTGAAACTTCAGATTGTCAGGCACAAAGAAAAGGCTAAAAGCTGCCAAAGGAGAAAAAGTCCCATGTTCCCCACAAAGCTGCGTGACCCTCCTCAGGCTAAGATGCCAAGACAGAGGAGCACGTCCCCCTCAAAGTCAAAGGAAAGAGCCTGCGCCCAAGGGGGCCACAGAGTTGGGGGCCACGGGGCTATGAGTACTGCCTGCAGGCCAGGCCTCGGCTCTGGATACCCCCGAGTGCTTCCCCTGACCCCACTGCTGACTTCCTCCCTCCCCCAGCCCCTGAACCTCCACCCTCACGGAGACCAGCTCAGCCAGGATTTCCGCATTCCATCCAGGGCCAAATGCCTTAATCCTGCTCCTTAATTGCCACCCAAACCCCAGCACTAGGCCCCCTTCTCATCTTCCTAGACACCAGCTAGGAAAGGGGGTCTCCCGCAAAGGTCCGTGAGGGGCTCCTACCAGCTCGTCTGGCTGCAGCAGAGCGGTCAGCCCCAAGTACTAGTGCCACTGATCGTCTAGGGGGTTTTAGTAAATGCCTGGCGACTTTAAGGGCTTTCTACCACAATTCAAGTAGAACACTTTTTTAATTTACATTATACCTCTTTTATAGATGAGGAAAAGCAAGGCACAGAGAGGCCAAATGACTCGGCCAGACTCCCTCTGCTGTGGAGTAGTAAGCTTGAAATTCAAACACAGGCAGCCTGACCAGGCCTGTGCCGAGAGCTGTTCCCCGGTGCCCCCGGACGCAGTGCGAGGGGGCAGAGGCACAGCAGATGTGTGGCGGCAGGGCAGGGCCCAGGAGGCTGTGCTTCTGTCCCCTCCACAGCCAGGGGCCGTGGCGAGGCCACCCAGATGGCACTCACCTGCCGATAGATTTTGCCCTTCTCCAGGCGGGTGATGCGGTCCCAGTGCAGGGAGCCCTTTTCATCGAGTTTTCTGAAAGGCCTGGTGCGGGGTGGGGAGGGGACGGTAAAGGGCTGGATTTCCCGTGTGGGACAGGACTGGTGGCGGGGGGGGGGCAGGCACCTTCCCCACCTGCTCACATGTGCCACTGGCCGACAAGGGGGTGTCTCTACCCCAAGCACGCAGGGTGCTGAGCAAAGGCCAGTCCCCACGCCCCGGCCCCATCACCCCTGCTAGGCCCATACTTGCGCCGGTCAGTGAAGAAGCTGGGTTTGTCTGCCTGGACGATGACCACATCGAAGAGGTGACGCCAGTCGGGACCCACCATGTGCCGCATCCCCTTGTCCCTGGGCGGAGGCAGAGGTGGGGCAGAGGTGGGACAGGGAGCAGGGGGATGGGGTGGGGTGGGGGTGGGACGGGGCGGAGGGAGGCCCCTCCCCCAGCCCACCTGCTCCCTCCTCCCCACCACGGGCAGCGGGCAGCAGGCAGCTCACACGAAGCTGAAAGGGCTGTTGGTGATGAGGAACAGCTGCTTCCCATGCGCCACCAGGCGGCTCAGGACAGCGAACGTCTCGTCCCCTCTCAGGATGTACTTCTCTAATGGGGAGATGGGTCTGTGAGGGCCAGCCCGGCGCCCAGCCCAGGAAGCTGCAGTAGGGGCTGCCACGGTCTACCCTTACCCATATCCCGCTCGATCCACTGGTACATGAGGCCCTTCACGTGCACGTCTCGAATGGCATCCTGGGGGCAGCGGAGGGACAGTAAGGGTGCAGTGGGGCCTAGGAAGCAGGCCCTGCTGTGGCCGACTTTACCTTCCCTGCCACCCTGAGAGGCCAAAGGTCCTCACCGTCACGTCCTTGTAGAGGTGCGCCTGGTCAAACTCCAGGCTGTGCCCCAGGAAGTGGTCTACCACACAGGACAGCAGGGCCATCTCCGGCAGCGAGAAGATGTCCATGAACTGCTTGATGGAGGGACCCTGCAGAGGGGGCCACCACCTCAGCAAGCCCCCGCCCCACCCCCCCCAGCCCTGGAGACCAAGGGCTCTGAATCTGCCCTGCCATACTGGTAGAGGGGCACGGGCTGCGGGTCAGGGCAGGCCCACCAGGGTGTGGGCCCCCGTAGTGAGATCACTGTGCTGGCCGCCCGCGGCGGAGGCATATGGAGTGAGTACCTTGCCGTAGAAGCCGCTCATCTGGTACAGTGGGATGTGCTGGGTGCCCCCATATAAATCGATCACCTCCTCATCAGGCACAGGCTGGAGGCCCCTGGGTGGGTGTGCAGACATCATGAGTCCAAAGTGGTCCTGAGCCAAGGACACAGTATAGCTGGGGGTGGGGGGACAGCAGAGTAAGGCCGGGCAGTCTGCACTGACCTGTAGGCCGTTCCCAGCTGCACGTAATGGAAGGCGTCGATCTTCATCAGAAGGCTCTGGGAATGCCAGAGGAGTGGGATGGGTGGGGAGAAAGGGGTCTGCATTGGCCCTGAGCCAGTCTCTGTGCCCAAGCCCCGATGGGAAGGTACCGAGGGGATCATGTGCCCATCGGGAGGAAGCTACAGCTTTGAGGCCAAGGGGGCGGCCCCTCCGTTAGAGGAGGTGGTGCCGGTACACATCTAGTTAGGAGGGGCCGCTGGAGTCTGTGGCCCAGCCACTCACCTTCTGAATGTCGTAGTGGAGGCCTCGGATGGCAAAGCTGGGGTCATAGTCATACTTCCGGATCCCCTCTGGGTACTGTCGGGGGGAAGTGGGCCAGGCCTGAGCCAGGAGCACTACCAGACCTCTGGCGGGGGCAGCCGCCTCAGGGGACCCCCATGACTCCGCCTGGGATCTCTCCAGCACCGGGGCTACCTGCCTGGCCGGCCTCACCTTGTAGTGCTCAATCAGGATGTCACGGGCAGCACTGAAGATCTCAGGGTGCAGCGCGTCTGCATACTGGGCCAGCGTGTAGTCGTAGTCGAAGCCGTAGACTTCAACATCACGCAGGCTGATCTCGTTATTGGCGTAGATGGCCGCTGGGTTCAGGAGACTGCAGACCTCGGGGGGCAGGAGGTCTGGAGGGAGGAGATGCAGGTATGAGGAGGAGGACGGACACAGTAGCAGCAAATGGTTACTGAGCGCTTTCCAGGTGCCTAGGCCTGGGAGCCTCATGAAACCACCCAGGATGGGTAATCTTAGCCCCAGGCTGCATATGGTCAAACTGAGGCTCAGAGAGGCCACTTGCCCAGGGTCACATGGTTGGGGTAAGGCAGAGCTGGCAATGGGCCAAGGCCCGGCTGGAGCTCCTAGCTGTGGGTCTTGGGTTACACCATTGCCTGCAGCCCAGCAGGTACACCGAGTCCAGGTTTCCTCCAGGCTCCCATAAGCCCCATCGGAGTCATGGCTACGCTCAGACCCTTTCCACATTGCCTGCAGCCTGGGCTGGGGCTGAGAAACATGACGGGACTGGGGGGTACTGGGCAGCTCCTCTGTCACTCGCACTCCCAGCTCGGAGCACCTGCCACAGCTCGTGGCCCCTCTAATCGGATTTCAGCTGCCCGCCAGTCTGCATAATGACATTTGCTGCTTCTAGCCAGGGAACATTGCTAATTATGATAGGCAGGACGTGTGATGTTGGGCTATGGGGGCAAGAAACCAGGCTGCTCCCCCCTCGGGATATGGTCAGAGCCACCCCAGGCCCCTGGCTGCTACTGAGGGCTGAGTGGGACACTGTGCAGAGTAGGCTCTAGGCTCCCAGGGAGGCAGATGAGGATGAGGGGTCCCAGGCTCATCTGCCTCAGTTTCCCCATCTGTACAGGAGGGGAGGTAGATGGAGAAAGGGCACGGGCTTTGAGGTCAGACAGACCAGGCCAAGCTCTCCCTCTCACAGCTGTGACCTCAGGAAAGTCACCTCACCTTCTGGGCCTCAGATTCCCTTTATTTTTTATTTTTTTTATTTTTTTAAAGATTTTATTTATTTATTTGAGACAGAGAGAATGAGAGACAGAGAGCATGAGAGGGTGGAGGGTCAGAGGGAGAAGCAGACTCCCCGCCGAGCAGGGAACCCGATGCGGGACTCGATCCTGGGACTCCAGGATCATGACCTGAGCCGAAGGCAGTCGCCCAACCAACTGAGCCACCCAGGCGCCCCGAGATTCCCTATCTTTAAAGGGGGAATCAAAATCATGCCAGTCTACGGAATTACTGAGAGGGTCATATGGAATGGGCTCTGTGCAGCATTCCCGCTCGGCACCCGCAGCAAACGTGGGATTAGATGGGCAACGCGTCTCTGGAGCCCGGCATCTCCCTGTCCCGGGTTCCCCTGCATCACTCAAGGACTAGGGGCTGCCGGAGAGGGGGCAGGCAGGACTAGGTGCACAGGGCACCGCCTTGCAGGGGCTCCAGGTAGCCCCATTCCTGAGACCTCTAGCCTGTGGCTGAGGCCCGCACAAAGAGCCCAAGCCTCCAGGCGATTCCTGTCTCAGCCACAGCTAGGCATCATCTTGAAGCAGAAGCCCTGGGCCACGCAGCATTCCCTGTGCTCAGAGACAGACACTGATGAGCTCCCATGCTCCGACCAGCTGCCTTGGAGGCCCCTTCGGAACACAGGCTCCATCCCTACCCTGTCCCTTTCCTTTGGAGCCAAGTGCAGGGTGTGGGTGGGGGAACAAGTGTGGCTGGTTCCTCTAGGGGCCTGAGGCCAACGTGGGCCCAGCCCAGAGCAGCCGTTGCAGACTGGTGGGTGCAGACAGAATACTCTTCGCTTGGACGCACAGGAGACGCACTGACTGCAGCTCTCCAGGGAGCTGCTTCTGAGATGCCGCTCTGAGGTCACTAGGACCCTGGGCCTTGCTCTCTGCACAGGCCTGAGTTCCTGGGTCCCAGCGCTAACTCCTGGTACAATATCCAGTAGACCCCCAGACGGGAGGGATCTGCTTGGTGGTGGGGCCCCTTGCTGGCAGGGTGCTGGCCACGTGCAGGGACAGATGATCCTCTGAGGGACAAAGCAGGGTGGGGGAGCAGCCCACAGGGTCTGCCCTCCTGACTGGATTTCTGGACTGAGGAAACCATAGCTCTGGGGGCCACAAAGCCCCCACTCCTTTCCACAGGGCTGCGGTGGTGCACGGGGCCGGGTGAGTTGGATATATCCCTCGCTGGCGCTGGCCTCCCAAGTTCACTGGGCTCACTGTGCAGATGCTCCCTTTCCTCTTCCAAGCCTGCCCCACTCCTGCCCCAGGCTCCAGGGCCAACTCTTCCCCACGGCAGCTGTGAGACTCACTGTGGGTGCCATCCTCCCAGCTGCCGCTGGGTGCACATGCCGGGTGCCTTAGAGGCTCATCATGTTCAGGCCCCACTCCAATCCTGTGAGGTGATCACACTTACTCATCCATCATCCAGAGGAAGAAATGGGCTCAGGGAGGTGAAGTCACTTGCTTTAAACCATCCAGCAGTAGGCAATGGAGTTGAGATTCAAGTTGAGGTCACTCTACCTGCCTTAATCAACTCTCCCCCTAGGCCTAGCCTTCCAGCGTCCCCACGCTGGCTGGCGGAGAGGCAGTGGCCTGGGGCCTGGCTCCCTGGCCAAGTCTTGCCCACAGGCATTAGCCCAAGGTGTATCTCAATGCCCAGAATCTCCTCCAGAAAACCCAGTCAAGAGGGGTGACTCAGGGGTGCAAGCCTAGCTCATCCTGGCGCTCACCATGGCATCTTGGAAATGACCTTGCCCCTTTCCCATCAAGAGGAGCTTGGGTGTCTCTGTGGAGATCTGAAGATGCTGGTGCACCTGGCGTGACAAAGCCCAACAGACCTCACTATGTTCTCTCCCACACCTAGAAGGCAGGCTCCTCAGTTTGCTCTGCAGGACTTCTCCAGACCCAGAGCAAACACCTCTTCTTAAACAGCCTCCCAGGCCTGTCCTCTCCACTGAGGGGGTGCAGGGTGGGGTCCTGCAAAGCCCAAGGGCTTCAGAACCACCGTTCCTCAGGGGTCTTAACTATTCTGCCCCGTGCTTCTCAGGTGAGTCCCTTTCAGCTCTCCACACGGCTGGAATGGAAGCCCCATTCCCTCAGCTGGAATCTTCCAGCCAGGGGCACTTTGTCTTACCAGACAATGAGAGCAGCATCACCCTTGGGGGCTCCTCTGGAAGCTCCCTGCCCTTTCTTGGCCTGGTTCCCTCTGAGTCATCACTACAACCCTGTGGCAGTGGGCCCAGGATTGTGTTTAATGCTGTGGACACTGAAGGTCTAAGAGGGTGAGGCCTGCTGAGCACGCCCTGGCTGGCCAGTGACAGGGTCAAGCCCAAACCACGCCTGCCTGCTGCTGCAGAGGCAGAGCCTCCGGACACCCGGGGACATCTACTGAGCTCTCTGGCCTCCTCAGCCCATTTTTATGGGGAAGAGAGGGCGGGAGAGGAGGGTACAGGAGGTTAAGCGTCCTGGCCAAGGATGCAGCCACGCTTGTGGACTCCAGGGCCCTGGGGCAACTTGGTCTCCTTTCTCCAACCAACACCTTCTCCTCCTGGGCTGAGAGTGCTCTGGACCTGGGTCGCAATCTAGAGGCGTCTGCAAAGTCTAGTCCGCGTCCCCTGAGGTTGGGCAGCGACGCCGGCCGGCTTTGTCCCGATGCTCCCGCCCCAGTTGAGGGCCCCTAAGAGAACAAGGGGTTGGGGGCATTTCCGCCGCAGCCTCCCGGCAGGCGGGATTGCCAGGAAAGACGGTGGGGGCTCCGCATTCCGGAGGCCGCTTCGGGATCCCCGAGCTCCTGCAGACGGAGCCAGGGAACAAACCTCCCGTCGGCCCACCTGCCTCCGGGCGTCGGGGCGGCCCCAGAGGCCCCCGGGACGACCCGCTGGAGCCTCTCCCGAAGAGCTGCCGGGACTTCGGGCTCCGGGGCCCCGGCGAGCCCCACCAGAGCGCTTTCCCCGCAGAGCGACGCCCGGGACGGCCGGTCGGTCTGTCGCCCGGACGCGAGCCTGCCGCCGCGCGGATACACCCCCGGCGCCCGTCCCACTGCTGCTCATCACCCACCGTGCACCAGTCTCCGCATGTCCTGGTAACGAGCCCACAGGTGCGCGCTGAGCTCGGCGCCGCCGGCGGGCGCCGGGGCGGGCGCGGAGCGCGGGGCGCCCGGGCAGTGGGTGCCGGGACCCGGGGGGCCGCAGCCAGGGCAGGAGGGCGAGGACGAGGAGGCTCGCGGCCCGCCGTGGCCGCTGCACGGCAGCCAGCGCCGAGCGGCCGCCCGCAGCCCCGCACCCGCCATGCCCGCCGCGCGCCGCCCGCGCAGCCCTCTGCCCGTCGGCCAGTCCGCCGCCCTCCGACTGCGCGCCCGCCACGGTGGCCGCGTGCTCCTCACGGCGGCCGGCCAATGGGCACGGCGCGCGGAGTCCGGCCGGCCAATGGGCGCGCCCGGCAGCCCGGGGCGGGGGGGGGGGGCGGGAGGTCCCGGGACGGGGCGGGGCGGGGCGGACTCCCGGGCCCCCTCCCCCGTCTCCGCGAGGCCGAGAAGGACTCTGCGCCCCCCTTCGGTCGCCGCGGCGGCGATGGCCGCTCCTCCGGCCCCGCTCCCGGGAGGTCGGAGGGCCTAAGAACGGCCGTCTCCTTGAGGCTATGGACGGCCGGGGCGCGGGGAGGGGAGGGCCGGAGCGCGGCGGGCCCCCCCCCCCCCGCCCCCCCCCCCCCCGGGTCCTCTGTCTCCCCCTCCGCTCCCGGGTCCTCCTGCCCCTGCCCCTTCCCCATCCCTCCCCCCCGCCACCGCCCCCGCCGCGTCCTCCTGACCTCAGCTCCGCCGCCGCTCCCCGCCAGTCCTGCGCCGGGGGTCCTGTTCCCCGCAGACCAGAGGCCGGCCCGTTTCACTCTAGCGAATAAAGAGCCCCTACCTCGCGCCGCCCGGTGCCAGCCCCACGCCGGTGAGACCCCGGGACCCGCAGCGCCGCCGACGCCCGCCGAAGCGGCCCTTCCTTGCCCCTCCCTGTACCTTACGCAGGTGACCCCTTTTAACTCGGAGAAGGAAGACCGGGCGGTGCGCTGCAGAGTGGTGGGCCCGGAATCACAGCACCTGCCTGGTTCTGATCTCAGCAAATGGCCTCACCGACCCCACTCTCCGTTTTCCCGCACAGGGTCCCCCTTGAGATGCCGTGGTCTCTTCTGGCAATGTCTCCAGACTTTCCATCGAAATTCTGCATTCCTGCTTGCAACCGCTCGCCACCTGTGTTTCTTCTACGCAGATCTGTTTCCTGAGTCCGCATGCGTACCGGGCCGTGCGCTAGGCTCTGAGGAGGCCAATTTAGCACCGGTGTGCCCTGTCGGTGGGAGCTGGCCAGCTGGACACTGTTTCCTTGGGGTGCTCCTCCATTTGAATATCCACTGCACCTTGGCTGAGAACCTACATACGGTGGGCCAGGAGCTGGGGCGGGATAGAGGCGGAAGGGTAGGCCCATGGGAGCCCAAAACTGAGCTAGGAGGGCGTTGGAGACCTGTCTACAAGTAAGCCTCCTCAGGGCGGGAGATGGGTGCCCCGCGGTGAAAGGCTCCCAGAGCCACCAAGAGAAACTGGAGTGAGCTCCAAGCCAGTGTGCACGGAGCTGGGTAGGGTAGGCCCCAGGAGAAGGCGGGTGATCCAGGAAGCAGCTCTGGGCCTGCTGCTCTCAGCTCGACTCTGTGACCCTTGCCAGGGACAATGCTTGCTCTCTTTCTCTTCTCTAGCCTATTTTTGTATATTTTGTGTTCACATCACCAAACTTTTTTATTGACTTTAAGTTTTCGTTTGATGTTCCTAGATTGTGTAATAGTTGTCTCCTTTCTCAAAGATAGGCCCCCGTTGTTTTTTTAGCCTTAGGTAATGAGTGACAGTCCTTTACAGCAAGCACAGGAACTCGCTGAGGTCAGAACCAGGCAGGTGCCTGGTTCCGGGCCCACCACTCTGCAGCGCACCGCCCGGTCGTCCTTCTCCGAGTTAAAAGGGGTCACCTGCGTAAGGTACAACCAATCTTAACTTCTCAGTTTCCCATCCATGAAAGGGGATGATGTAAATAGAGGGGAGTGTCCCTAGGTTCTAGAATACATGTAAAGAGCTGGCTCCCAATAAATCACCATCACCACCATCATCATCCCATTTTAGCTAATGGTAATTGATCAGTTACTATGCTCCGAGCACTGTGTTAAGTGTATCCCTCTAAATCCTCACAGCATCAAAGAAAGGCCCCCATTTTGTGGTTTGACAAAGCCCATGCTCTTGAGCCGCTCTGCTCTTCTGTGATTATTGTGAATAAGGAGGTGATGCATAAAAAGGACCTAAAAGTAACGGTATAACCTGCATAACGGTAAGTGCCCCATACAGGATAGCTTTTATTAATATCAGGGTGGTTTGTCACAAGGCGATTGCTTGGACTTTTGTTGTGATAAAGTTCAGCTTTCAAGAATGCATATCAAATTGTTATTTTTAGAATTCTAGTCATCAGTCACGACCCCGAAATAAATGCAAAGCATTGCATAATTGCATTTTAAAGTGCGGTACACCTTTAGTCCATCAGAGAGGATCATCACTTCTAGCAGGACTTTAAGAGAAAAGATGGCGGTGGCAGAGTAGGGGGTGCCGCCGCCAATTCCAAGCGCTGGCTTGCAAAGAGGAGGCCGGGGCGGGGCCGGGTCGACGCCACGTGCGAGGCCCCGCCCTCCCGTGCCGCCCCGCCTCCAGAGCCGAGGCGCCTGCGCCTGCTCCCTCCGGCCGGGCTCGACCTCACGGAGCACGCGCGCTCCGCCACATTCGGATTGGCGGATCCGCGCGCCCCACGGCACTCTGATTGGTGGAGTCGCTCAGGTTGTGGGTCGGGGGCTCCGCGCTCGGCTCCTTCAGCTCAGCGCTCGGCTCCTTCAGCTCAGCCCCCGCCTGGCTACAGCAGGGCCGGGGCAGCACGGCCACTAGGCCTTCGGACTCGTCTGTAGCTGGGCGCTCCCGTCGCTCCCGGTTCCGCCGTACCCCTCTCCACGACCTGAGTTGGGCATGTTTTCCAGGGCCCAGGTGAAGCGGATCCTGCAGCGGGTGCCCGGGAAGCAGCGATTCGGCGTCTACAGGTTCCTGCCCTTTTTTTTTGTCCTGGGAGGAACGATGGAGTGGATCATGATTAAACTGCGTGTGGGCCAGGAGACCTTCTGTAAGTGGGGGTGCAGCAGCGTCCGTCTCATTTCAGGAAGGCAGGAGGCGGCTAGGGACCCGTTTTTCTGGGGGGACAGTCTTAGGTTGCAGACCGCTCATTTCACTCAGAGCGCTGAGCTGCCTTTACCGTGGTCAGAAGGGCAAGTACGGTTCCGTTCGCGGCCCGGCCCTCTTGTAAGCGGGGCGACAAAGGCACATTGGCGTCCAACCTTGAGGTCTTCCCTGCACTCTCAGGGGAGAGCACGTGACTCCACGCTGGCCGCTCTCCTCGCAAGCCTGCCCCTCACCCCTGCGGGCTGGTGACGTTTGGTCCTAAGGAACAGACTTGCTCACAGCACCGTGAGCTGTGGGAGTGGATCCTGAAGATTCACGGAAACTCCTGCTAATTGGCCAGCCCTCTTCTGGATTCTTCAGTCCAAACCCCGGAAGGAGCCGGTCTGCCTGGCCTAATTACCACTGTCTTTGCCGGGCAGAGCCCCCAGCACCAGGGCCCAGCAGTGGAAAGAATGCCTGGCCCTGCTTTGTGGAGCACTAGCTCTGGAAAGGCCAGTTCCCCTTCTGGAAAGACTTTCCCACCCCCTAGGTCCTTTCTGCTTTATCCCTCTCTAGAAACATGTATTACTTGTGAATTGCCAACCCTTATTTTAAAAAATTTCTTTTAAAAAGACTTTATTTTTAAATAATCTCTACACTCAACATGGGGCTCAAACCCACAACCCTGTGATCAAGAGTTGCATGCTCCACTGACTGAGCCAGCCAGGCGCCCGCCAACTCTTATTTTGTTTTTTAAAGATTTTATTTATTTGAGAGAGGGAACACAAGAAGGGGGAAAGGCAGAGGGAGAAGCAGGCTCCCCACCAAACAGGGAACCCGATGCGGGGCTCGATCCCAGGACTCCGGGATCATGACCTGAGCTGAAGACGCTTAACTGACTGAGCCACCCAGTGACTGAGCCACCCAGGCGCCCTCCACCCACCTTTATTTTAAAAACATTGTTACATTAGTGTTTTCCAAAGATATTTAGTCCTTTTGTTTATCCATTCATCAGTATTTAATGAGCAGCCATGAGAGTATATAATGAACAAGGCAGAGAGCCCCCCCACTCCAAAAGAGCTCTAATGGCAGAGACCCAACATAAAGACAGTTACTGTTAAGTGTGATCAGTGCAGTGAAGTGTGTCTGTGTGTGCGTGTGTGGGGGGGGGCAATGGTAGTCTTGGGTGGGGGTACCTCAGTTGGATCAGATGGTACAGGGAAGGCATCCAGGAGTTACCATGTCAGGTGGGACCTGAAGATTGAGTAGGTCAGTCCGATGAGGGGAATGTTAGTGCTGAGTTGAAAGTGTCTCATGCTAGTGGTAAAAGCAGACATGGGGCTATGGTGTGGATGTTTACTGTGTTGGAGGGACTGCAGGTGAGCAGAGGGAGGGATGAAGTGGTTAGAAATGTGCCTGGGCAGGGCCACAGAAGGACTGGAGAACCAAGAATGTACCCAAAGGATTGAAGGGTTTTAATTGGCAGTGGATTAACACATGAGGGGAATGGCTTCTTGTGGAGAGGAGGCAAGAATACTTAGACTGTGTGGTTGTTCAGGTCTGAGACGGTAGCCTGGTTGGATGGGGACAGACGGGATGCCAAGAGGTGACTGGAGTTGAGAGACACCTGGGAGGTGGTACTGACAGGGCCTGGGGATTGAGTGGACTCAGGAGATGAGGAGTGGAGACTTCTGGTAGGACAGTTAGGGGGACACTGGCAGGATAGTCTGAACTCTGTTTTGGACATGCTAAGGCAGAGATGGGTTATACAGATCTGAAGCTCAGGAGGCAGATCTGGGCCATGGATCTGGGTTTGTGGGTCATTTGAAAGCAGATTGTGATAAAAGTCAGTGTCAAATCCCAACATTATAAGGGTGATTGGGAGTGACTAGAGAGGCAAGGAGGGAAACCAGGAGGGTTTATCACAGAAGACGGGAGGTCCAGGAAGTCTGACTATGCGAATGGGAGGTCAGCCCTCCTCCCCACCAGAGACTTGAAGATACAAAGATGCTGGTCAGAAAAAGGTAGTGGAGAGAAGCCGCAGATAACTAGTTCTTTGGAAGGTAGGAGAGATTGGGTAGGAGAGCAGGGCCATAGGAGTAGCCCTTGAAAGTTAGCTGGAATAGTCCTTTGTTGATGACTGATCTGTGTGACCAAAGTTCATGGCCATCTGGGGGTAAGTGAAGAAGGATCAGGGTTATGACTGAGGAAACAGGATTGTTAGGCATCACAGTGGGCCCAGTTAAATGCATTAGTTGGCCCCACAGTGCAAAGCAGAGTGGAGGGATGGAGGAGGGCAATTGGATGAATCTGTAGTTGGGGTTTTGAAGGTGTGTCAAGAAGTTGATGTTGATAGGAGGGAATTGCAGCTGGTTTGAGCAGGAAGACAGAACAAGATGGGGCTGAGGCGGTATTCAGGGGCCAAGTGCCTGAGGAAGAAGTTAACAGAGGTCCAAGGACAGAATGACTAGAAAGGTAGTAGAGGTTGTGGTCAGAGCAGGATGAATTTATTATTTCAGAGAGCACTGCAAGTAGATGGCAGAAGTTGACTGGAGAAGTCAAGGAGGTGAAGGGGGCTAGCGCTTCATCCGTATGGTAGGTGATGTTGCCTGGGAAGATGGTATAGGACAGGTCAAGGAGCCTGAGCTAGATGCCCGTGTTTTCAGTGATTGAAGGGGAATAGAGAGCAGGTGCCCATGCAGAGAAGACTGTGGCAAATGGCAAATGCCGCACAGGAAGAGGGTACAGAATCAGCTGTGTGGAAAAACAGCAGCGGAGACCAAGGCAACTGACCTCACCTCCCCACTCTGAGTTCCTGGGTGTGGGTGAGGGAGCTGCGGAGAGCCTAAGGGCAAGAAGTGCCTTTGAGGCACTTCACTTAAGGATGATTTCAGAGCGGGGCACCTGGGTGGCTCAGATGGTTAAGCATCTGCCTTCAGCTCAGATCATGATCCCAAGGTCCTGGGATCGAGCCCTGCATCGGGCTCCCTGCTTGGCGGGGGGGCCTGCTTCTCCCCCTCCCTCTGCTTCTCCCCCTACTCATGTTCTCGCTCTCTCTCTCTGTATCTCTGTGTCTGGAATGAATAAATAAAAAAATCTTAAAAAAAAAAAGATGATTTCAGAGAAAATAGACATTTGGGGGGGCAGGGAAGGAAGTAAGGAAAGTCTTAAAACATTGCTAAGAGGTGTGCTAGGACATGATCCTATCTTTGAAGATGCGGACTCTTACCATGCTATTGAAGTCCAGAACTGCATTATCATAGTCCTCATTTAATTAGTTATTTTTAAAGATTTTATTTATTTGTCAGAGAGAGAGAGCACAAGCAGGGGGAGCGGCAGGCAGAGGGAGAAGCAGGCTCCCCACTGAGCAAGGAGCAGGATGTGGGACTCGATCCCAGTACCCTGGGATCATGACCTGAGCCAAAGGCAGCCGCTTAACCAACTGAGCCACCCAGGCGCCCCCAAGTTTTTATTTTTTCTTATTTTTTAAAAGATTTTATTTATTTATTTGACAGAGAGAGAGACAGGAGAGAGGGAACACAAGCAGGCAGAGTGGGAGAGGGAGAAGCAGGCTCCCCGGTGAGCAGGGAGCCCGATGCGGGGCTCGATCCCAGGACTCTGGGATCATGACCTGAGCTGAAGGCAGACACTTAACAACTGAGCCACCCAGGCGCCCCCAAGTTTTGTTTTAAATGAAGTTTATTTTGGCGTTGTTAAAAATGGGATTCAGAAATAGCTGACAGACCTAGACTGTTGGTTAAATTAGTCCGATCTGAGTACCTTTAATTCCTGTTTCTTCAAAGTCTAAGTAAAATTCTTATTTGACACAGATGATGTCTACCGTAGAAAAGCCTCAGAACGACAGTATCAGAGAAGGCTGGAAAATGCATCAGAGACTGAACTTCAGCCGTCAATAAAGTGAATATGAAATTTCACTACTGATTTCAACTCCTTTGAAAATGTACTTTTCAGATCTCTTGTTCTTATTCCGAACTGCCTTTACAAAGAATTTTTATAGTTTTCCTGTCTGCTTCAATACTTCCCAAGTCACTGTTGGACAGCACTTACGGAAAAACTATTTCCTCCTGAAACACCTGCCCACTGAATCTATTCCATGAAATATTTCTTAAACAATTCAAGGATCAAGCAGGATGCTTTTTTAGTACAGTCTGAATTGTTTGTGAAGTCTTTTGTTTCAGGCAACAAATTGATAACCTTAATTTCCTTTTCTCAGAATTCAGATTTAATCATGGATGTAAAAGTAAGATCTCTATTACAAGATTATTTAAACCAGGATAATTATGCAGATTACATTTCTGCCAGCTACCAGTCTGTCACCATTTTGCGAGGGTGGTGGGAATTCCTGACCACACGTTACCCCAGTCAGGTGCTCTTGTGATCAGAAATAACCCCTTCCTTTGCCTGTCCCTACTAACATACAAGGGCTGGACCTCCACGAGGACTCCAGAGGGGACAGGCTTCACACCCGTCTGTGATGAAGATGTGCTTTCATCCAGCTGCTAAAGATAAAGACACTGCTTCTTCCCTAAGAAAACGAACCTTCACACTGAAAAGCAAAACCATAAAACAACCACAGACTTCAGCTAAGAGGTTCAGAGAGATTTTGTAATTTGACCCACAATAAGTTTGGGTCAGCTGATAGAAAAAACAAAGGCTTTATCCATTTTTTTTTTCTTTTAATCCATGCTTGGTAACTACATCCAACATCTATTTAATCAAGAACATCTCTCTATTAAAGAAGGCTAAGTTCAAAACGCTTTCTAACAATTGCTCATCAATATACAGAAGCAGATGCTTAAGGCCACAGGGTATTCTCAAGTTAAAAGATCTCTGCCACAAACATATGTTCCAAGTTTTTCTAGGGTTTTTTCTAATTTAAGCTAGTTCACTGATCTTAGAACCAATTCAGTATAAATAGCGAGCCACTGACTACTCAGATCTCCTTCAAGCGCTACCTGCACCAGCTGAGAGTCATGGCTCAGAGATGGCTTGAGTGTGAAGACCAGGGAGAGGAAGGAGGTTTTCCTGTGCACTTGTGTGAACTAGAGAGTTCCTGGTGAACCTAACCTCATAGGCATTTTAGTGGTTAGACTGCAGCATAAGGAATTAAATTGTGGTAGGATTCTCCCAGTTATATAGCCTTATTCCATGTTTCCCCCACCCCAGTTTTAGTTTAGTATTGATATTATATACAGAGACTATGTAACTTACACACCTTTTTCAAAGGAAAGTTATAAATACTAATAAAACCGTCAGCTAACTTCTGTGTCTGCTGTGGGTCCCTCCCTGGCCCACCTTCCTGTCTGCACCCCAGAGAGAATCACCAGCTACAAATTCATGTTTAACCTTCCTTAAGAGTTTTCTTCTTTTTTTAAAAAAAATATGTATCAGAGTGCTCATTTACTGAAGGACAACAAAACTTTGAAGAAATGTCTCACTTCAAGGCAAGGAGACTGGCAAAGCAATTACTGCATTAAATTGAAGATACTTTCAGAGCACATTAGTTTGGATGCTAGAGAGTAAAAACTAACCTTTGTTAACTGAGGTGAAATCTTTTTAACTTCGCCTCAAAACAAATTTTAACCCTCCTAGTACAGAATATGACTCTACCTGACTTACTAAATACAGGAACTATTAAGGGAACTTTAATAATGTAAAGAGCAATGCTCTTATATGCTGATTACAGAACTGCAGTGCCTCCTAGTGTAAACTGCAAGGCAAAACATTTAATAACATGTATTTTAAAAACTGTACTTCTAGAATGACAAAAATTGAATTAGCATTTATTGCTTGAAATTTACTTCCACTATGGTGTTGGGTAAAGAATGTGGGCTTTGGAGCTTCACTTTATCAAATGAATTGATAGGGAAAGTTACTTAGGTACACAGTAAATTCTCAATAAATGAGGGCTACTATTTTGATCCGTCTAACAGTCCTATTCTGGAAGTCTTTTTATTTTTTAATTTTTTTTGCAGCAAAGCATGGTTTATTGAGTGATAGCAAAGTGACAGTACAAAGCTCCCGGGGAGGGAGGGGACCCAAGAGGGTTGCCCTCTATTCTGGAAGTCTTGCCTACATCTCAGCTGTTAAAACTTAAACACATTGATCTCCTTTTTTAAGTCTGAATTTTTCACAGCAAGTTACCCCACATTTGGGCCATGGTGTTTTTCAAAGCAATTCTCTCCTAGAAAAGCAGTACAGTGTCAGTTCGTACTCTTTACACATGTGCATTAAATTTGGAATTTCTTGTCACATTTTTGTGCAACCCACAAGATATCAATGCCGCCATCTATTCTGGGGATAGAAGTCTATTCATTTGTTCAGTTCTGAACTTTCATTCAGCTGATCTAGCACACTTGCAAACAAAAAAGGAACAGAGTAACACTCAGCAGTATTTGTTTGCTCACAGTGTTCAGTGGGAATGTTCAACTATTCATCAGTGATTATTCAAAGTATGCTCGTGAGCACAGAGGGCAGTACAGCCCCGAACACTTAGGGGTACAGAGCCACAGGGATTTGCAAAGTGATATTAGAGGAAAACAGTTGGTTGATTTTACCAACACTTCTATTAAAAGTGTGGTCATGTTTTTAAGAGCTTATAAGCATGTTGAAGACATACCTGGGCCACTGGTCTCTTCCGGCCACAGACAGCTGTCTGAAAGGGCTTACACGGCTTTATGATACAAGACACGCTTTCCTTACCTTCCACCATCAGTAACTCTACAATTTTAACTTCAACCGTATTTCTGCCCACGATGAGGACATGTTAGGAATTCCCTGACTGCCTGCCTGAGAGGCTTCTCGTGGGGCATGTCCAGCTGCAGTGTGACTGCATTCAGCCTGTGCTAACGCAGCCTGGGCCCCGAACCAGGGTCTGCTCACTGATTTTTGCCTCCACCTGAGGAGCTTTGTTCCTTTAAATTGGCAGCTATATATCCCTGTCAGCATAGAATCAAGGCTTGCAGGAATTAACTCTGCTTGAACCTAACATCTGACACAAGCTTAAACAGAACAACCAAACCTGGTTAATCCAAATCACTTTGCAAACTCCATTTTTATTCGGATTAAAAAGCTTTAAATGAACAAACATATGATACATACATGTTATAAGACTAGTTACCACTTAAACCTCCTTTGATACAGAAATTAGAATAAACCAAGTTTGAATTAGGTCTGAAAATGTTCAAGCTCAGAAGTCAACAACACCAGTTTGAGATTTCACACAAAGAAGTGTCCCCTTTCAGTTCTTCCTCATAGGAAGACAAGGGTGGGTTCAAAAACAAAGCAGTTCAAAGGCCTTTTAAATCAGTTGGCTGACATACTATTTTAAACCTATAGGTTTTCTCCCAAATAAAATTCTTTTCCACATGAACTTACATTTTGAAAACATTTAGGCCATTAAACTTTCTAAGCCATATCACTAGTTCCTAAAACTCATGGGGGAAAAAAAAGATGTATATAGTTCACTTGTACTTTCTTAAGTCAGGACATTAAAAACAATTTTTTTTGGCTTATCTTTTTTGGAAAATGGCTGACCTCAAATCTTATATCCTAAATATTAACTGATATTCTCCAAGTTAATATACAGAAAGACATGATTCTAAAATAAATACATAGATTTTTTTTTTTTTTAAACTTAATTAGGGCCTGCCTACTGGCCCCCTGGCCCGGCTCTGCACTGCCTTAGGGAAGCCCCTGGCTGGATCTATGGTTTCTACAGCACCTCTAGACACTGGGAAGGAGCCCGGAGGAGGAGTGCCCTGGCTTCTAATGCCCCACCTAGCCCAAAGAAGTTTTTAGAAGCTTCCCAAAGAAGTCTCATCCAGACCTTAAAAAGGGAAATAAAATGGGTGCATGAAATAAATAAATAACTTAACCAAAATTAGATTTCAGGTTCTTTGGTGTAATTCAAGAATGTCTAGAAATAAAATAATCTGATTGTATTATACAGTCCATGATGATTCAATGGCCCAAATAACTAGGAACTGAAGATTTCTTTATCTGATTCAGTTTAACAATAAGGTAATGACATACTACTGCAATATATTTTTTAAAATTCAGAATTATTTAAAATACTTGATGCAAACTGAGATCCAGTGGTTGACTATAGGCAATTAAGTTACAAAGGCCTCCTGTATTTAAAGTATCTAGAATACAGGAGACTTGTTTCCATTTTACACACTTTTGTCCCCATGATTTAGAAAGAATGGCAATTAAATATCCAGCTATTGATTCATACCAGATTAAAAGAAAAAAGTATCCCTTGAGAGTCACTCTCTCAATTTACAAACAGCAAGGGAAGCTCCACCAAAATGGCAACAATCTTGTTACAAAAAAACAGGTTTCAAAAACCGAGTGGAATCCAGGTGTGATGCTTTTCTACCTGTCTGTGCATCATACTCTGCCTCCAGATGTTCATTCGAGGCTCATATGAAAGAGAAAGGGTCAACCCCAAGTGTTTGGGATCCATAATGATCTTTTTAAGTGAGTATTTTCTTAGATTATAATTACTTTCTCCTGAAATTCAAAAGCACAAATTAAATTTAAAAAACATTTTAGAAAGCCTTAAATTTCTGGTTGAGAATTACAACGCTGAGACTTAGAAGGAAAAAAAAAATGCCACATCTGGTGAGGAAATAGATACGAAAACATACTTGCATATGTAGACAGTCTACCCTTTTTACAATTATGCTTCTGACACAGCTCATATCTGGTTATGCACTCCCTTCCCTATGTTAGGTTGGGTGTTAGGTTTAAAAAATCAATCACCTCTATGCACACCTCGATGCTTTCTTCAAGGTGAACTTCAATCTTTTTCAATGTAAGAGATTTAAAATTTTAAATCATCCAACAAGTATAGGCATAAATTGTGAATTCAATATAAATAGATCGAAAGTACCCTTAAACTTACCTGCCAAGACTAAAGGTAATTCAGGGTTGTGCACATGTTCTGCAAAAATACCTGACACCATAGATGACTAACAGCACAAGAAACTGTGCTCTCCGCCCCCCTCCAGGTGTCTGAGAGACGCACCAGCTTCAGAAGGATGCACAGCACTGACTTCAGATTTCTGGAGCAAGTCTCTGAGTTAACAGAGCAAATGTGCCAGGTCTGCCAAACACCTGTAACCTGAAATAACAACTTTTCACTTCACCTGTAAAAAACAGCTTTTGCTGAAGTGGCTCAAGATACTCAGGTACATGAAGCAGACACCAGTGCACTCCCCTCTGTAAGATGTAAACTAGGACCAACTTCACATTTAATTGTCAACTTAAACTAATCTGTAAACTCTCGTGCGCGTGCGCGTCTGTGTGTGTATATTTTTTTTCATTTTGTTTGTTCTTTTATAAAAAAACAAAACCAAAAACCAAAAACCAAAATCCCAAGCCAAGACAAAACCTTTGATGGTTTCAGTTCCATGGCAACAAGTAAAAAGATAAAACTCCAAGTCTACATATACAACCAATTATGAAACTGGTTTTAAACGAAGGAAACATATGCAAAAAAATCTCTGTGTATTTGATAAAGTCAACTTAATATAACAAAAACAAATTGAAATAGCTTATTAAAAGTGTCCTTATATAAAAATGGCCTTGTGATGTACAGTAAAATGCAATAAAAATTACCATCCTTTGTTCCTCCCCCCCACCCCCAGTAACTAAAATGGCTACTGTTCCACAAAACTCTTTATGCTTCTATAAAAGAAACGTAATTGATGTGATTAAAGGTTTTCTAGATTGTACGCTTGGCGAATGTTGAGGGTGTCTCGGAGCATCAAATCCCGAAGGCGCCAGAGGGCATCTGCCATGGTGGTGTGGGCCCCTTTACTTTTCAGCCAGTGAGAGGGGAGGCGGCTCTCCTGTTCTTTTGACAAATGGACATCGCGTCTTCGAGCTGAAAATTAAAATGCACACAAGAAAAATGAAAGTAGGAATTTTAAGGTAACAATTTCCTCCTCAGACCTAAGGTCTGATTAGCATATAACATTTATTATTTATTAAGTATTATGAATTTTAACTCTGCAGAGTATTTCCAAGCAAATGTCTTTTATCATTTTATTAGACATCTTCATTTTTTTTTTTTTAAGATTTATTTATTTGACAGAGAGAGACAGCGAGAGAGGGAACACAAGCAGGGGGAGTGGGAGAGGGAGAAGCAGGCTTCCCGTCGAGCAGGGAACCCGATGCGAGCTCGATCCCAGGACCCTGGGATCATGACCTGAGCCGAAGGCAGACGCTCAGTGACTGAGCCACCCAGGCGCCCCGGCATCTTTGTTTTTAAAAAACTATGCACTTAGGTATGAGGCTACCTAGCTAAGGATGTCTTGTTTTATGCTTTGTATTTTAGAAACTTAGAAACTTAGAAATTTTCTAATTTATAATAATGACTTAACAAAAGAGCTGCACAATATAACATAATTCTCTATGAATGGGAATATAAGAGTTGCACAAACACCTAAAGATCTGATCACTGGGGCGCCCGGGTGGCTCAGTCGTTAAGCATCTGCCTTCGGCTCAGGTCATGATCCCAGGGTTCTGGGATCGAGCCCCACATCGGGCTCCCTGCTCCGCGGGGAGCCTGCTTCTCCCTCTTCCACTCCCCCTGCTTGTGTTCCCTCTCTCACTGTGTCTCTCTCTGTCAAATAAATACATAAAAAATCTTAGGAAAAAAAAAAAAAAAGATCTGATCACTAATACTGTGTTGCAGGCAGTCCTGATGATTAATAATTTCTTCAGGGGCGCCTGGGTGGTGCAGTCGGTTTAACTGTCCAACTCTTGGTTTCGACTCAGGTCATGGTCTCAGGATCACGGGATCCAGCCCCACGTTGGGCTCCGCATTCAGTGTGGAGTCTGCTTAAGACTCTCTCTCGCTCTCCCTCTACCCCTCCCCACTGCTCTCTCTCTCAAATAGGTAAAGTAAAAAAAATTACTAATTTCTTCAGTGTTAACAATGGTTCCTAAAAAGGAAAATGTGAGGAAAGGGAAAACACACCTATTATTCTGAAAGATATCAAATGATCAAATTTGGTTTAGAAATGAAGATCGAGAGGCACCTGGATGGCTCAGTTGGCTAAGCATCCAACATTTGATTTTTAGCTCAGGTCATGATCTCATGGGTGATGATCTCGGGGTTGTGAGATCGAGCCCCACATCGGGCCCTGCACTCAGCATGGAGTCTGCTTGAGATTTTCTCCCTCTCCCTCTGCCCCTCCCCCTGCTCCTGCACTCTGGCACTCTCTAAATAAATAAATAATAAAATCTAAAAAAAACCAAAAACAAAAAAGAAGAAGAAATGAAGAATGATGAGTAGGAACTTGTACCTTTCTTTCCAGAAACCAGCCAAGTTATTTTATTTTTATTTTATAGGGAGGAGGGGCAGAGGGAGAAAGAATCTTAAATAGGCCCATAGCCCAGTGTGAAGCCTGATTTGGGGTTCGATCTCACGACCCGGAGATCATGACCTGAGCTGAAATTAAGAGTCAGACACTTAACCAACCACCCAGAGCCCCCAGGCAAGTTATTTTAGTATGTACTGAAAACACATTAAGTCCACTGAACTAAATAAGTAACTCAACAGGTTAACTGAAACCTGTTTTCCAAAATTTTTTTCTTTTTTAAAAGTTGAACTGAAAGAATATTTTTTAAAGATTTTATTTATTTGACAGAAAGAGAAAGAGAGAGCACAAGCGGGGGGAGCGGCAGACAGAGGGAGAGGGAGAAGCAGACTCCCCGCTGAGCAGGGAGCCCGATGTTGGGCTCCATCCCAGGACCCTGGGATCATGACCTGAGCCGAAGGCAGACGCTTAACGACTGAGCCACCCAGGCGCCCCTGAACTGAGGAATTTTTAATTTACCCAAATGCATCTATATTAATGACCAAATGCCTAAAAAAGAATTGAAAAGAATTCAGAATATTACTTACAAGATAGCAGTGATGTTTATGACAAAACTTAGAAATTCAACAAAAACCCCACCACTTTCCGTGTGTGATGTCAATACACAAAAAAGCTTCAAGCCCTTCTATTAAATACAGAATTTATTTTACTTCTCTGAGAAAAGTGGGTATCTATCGCACAATATAATGCCAATAGCAGTGAGATTTCACAAAGGCTTGTTGAGAAGGACTCCTTACCTGCCAGGGTTTGGTCCCACTTGCTAATGCTGTTGGACTCAGCACTGAGTCCTTCAATGTATTTCAAGTAGGCCTCTGAGTGGAGAAGCCGTTGTGTCTTCGGTGGGGGAGCCACAAACATGGGCGTTGTTGGCTGCTGTATGACAGGGGGGCCGGCTGGATGTGGGCCAGGATATGGAGGTGGTGCCTGCTGCCCTGGAGGCCCCAAAACTCCTACCTGAAAGAGCACAGAGCACACGGTGAGGGGAAAAAAACCACTTGGCGCGTGCTCTGAGAAAGAGCGTAACTTGAATTCTGTCGAGTCCTAGAAAATCCAACTGAGAGGCTTACCTGCTGTCCGTACGGACTTCCACCTTGTGCTGGAGTCCCCACCATAGGGGCCACTCCTTGATTCATCACACCTATAATTCAGAATGCAATGGCACAGTTAGAGGCTCTGGGTTGAGAGGACTACTGAAAAACTACTGATAAGAAACGATGCCATTTATAATGCAAACCTATGGATCTCTGCCCTTGAGTTTTTGTGGATAGGAATCCCAAAATGGGATGCAGCATTCAATGGAAAATTCATTCTGTTGTTTTCTAGGTATTTTAAGTATAATGCTAGTACAATCTGTCAGATGTGCATTAATTATTCATGGTTTAGAAATGCTCTGAACCCTGCATAAAAGTCTAGTATTCCCCTAGGTCAGCTATAGTCGGACTACGTCTCTATTTTCAAAGTATTTTTCTTCTGACAGCACATTTTCCTGCCACTGAAGCCCAGGTCTCATTCTGGCAGTAACGGTACTGCAGTGAGGCTCAGCAGCAGGCCGTGTACGAGGACAGCAGGGACACAAGGGAAGAGGCTGTGCAAGGGCACAGTTCAGTGAGCCCCGTGGAGACTGGAGGCCCATCCCTGCTGCCCTCTCACAGGCCCCCAGCACCTCTGCTTCTAACGGGAGTCACTAATGCTGGCAGGCAGCGCACTTCCATCTGGTAGAGCAGTACTGTGAAAAGGATCATCTGGAAGCAGGTCAGCCTCGCTGCTATCACTTCAGATGCAAAAATGACAAAGACATTTCATGGTCCTACTGTATCTGTACTCTGTACCTGCTAATAATTTTGTAAACTTCCCTTGATGATTCCTCACAAGCAATTTCTGTCCCATAGGTACTAGCTGATAACGGTGAGATGTCCTAAATTTAGTGTCTGGGGCTGTTGCAATCTCAGGACTGTCCATTCACTGAACAGATGCTGAAATAAACAAGGGTCCCAGTTCATTAAAAACTACTAAGCTATAGCCAAAACCCTGGTGAGCTACTATTTAAACAAGTCCTGCTGGCTGCCAAGAAGGATCAAAAGGAGCTCACCTCATACACTAGTTTCTCTGGATTCCAAATGTTGCTATTTTGGCTAGGCAGAACCAGTCCACTATTCTAAGATTCAGAATTGCTGAAGGCCACTTCCGGGAAGTATTAGATATTTGTTAGAGAGGAAGTAATAAGTAAAAATAAGCTTTCTGTTTACAAAACAGGGATTTTTGTAAGTACCCAGAAGTTTACTTGGATCACCATAGCAGGATCCTCACGATTATTTGTGACTGTTTAAGAGGTTGTGGTGGGTAAGCTGCTGCTCCAGCAACATATTCACAACCCCTGTGAACCCCCCTCTCCAGGACACTCACCCTCCTCAGATCCCACAACACAGGGGGCCTCCCTGAACTGCCTTTCTCAAATTTCGCAGGGCACAAACAACTCAGCAATTCCCTCTGCTTCCTGTCTACAAGTGCCATGCAAGGGGGCAGCCAGTGAGAATGTGGGCTGGTCACCAGAGGAGATCCCCAAGTCCTCCTCTCCTCAAAGCCTGAGCAGATGTGTGCGTGCGTGCATTTGTGTGCGTGTGTGTGCTCATGTGAGTGCACGTCCCTGCTTCCTGTTTACAGATGCCATGCAAGGGGGATGTCAGTGAGAATGTGGATTGAGTCACCAGAGTTCCCTGAGTCCTCTCCTCAAAGCCTAAACCGACGGGTGCCTGTTTGTGTGTGTGCGTGCACACGTGCGTACACGTGTGGGCACTAAGAGGGGTTCTTCCTTGTCTCCCTAAAATCAAGTGTGTGTGTGCCTCCTTCAATTGCAGTTTAGAACCCAAAGAAGGGGAAAGGGACACAGTATGCCCGATACCCACCAAAAGGTATCTGCTACTTAGAGGGTACTGGCCTTAAGACATGGCTCGCAGTGAGTACCACATGCACCTAGAAGTCAACTCCAACCTGGTCTGAGTCAGTCAGATACCCTGTGCCAAGGTGAGAGGGCACAGAATGAAGGCCGATTCTACCTGCCACACGGGCACACCCATTTTATCACTGACTGGTGCTGCAACTCACACACAGGCCACCGTTTCTATAATGAAGCACCCACTCCCATAAACATTTCCTGCTCTGGGTACATCTGGATCAAACATGTGTGCGTGGAGTTCTGGCCATTCTCTAATAGCCACAGGAGTGTGGCTGGAGGCTCTAGACCAAGCCCCCAGGCTCACTTACCCTGCACACTGCTGGACTGGGTGTGCCACTGAGGGACTATCGGGGGGAACTCAGTATAACCCACTACTGGTGTAAGCAAATCTAACATCTCTACATTTTGTCATCTGGGCCAGGCCTTTAGCTGATATTCTGGATAATGACCAAATGCTATTCTAAGTTACCTTCAGGTCACATTCCCTCCAACCAGATTATAGCTAAAGCCCAGTTCTTTTGCATATGATGGCAATTAATACGGGAGCCTGTGATTTTCCTTTCACAATATTTTAACTACTAATTTTAAAGTAAACCTCTAGCTCTTCCTGAACTCCATTTGTGTTTCCACATGACATAAATTCTGAGCTTCTGTTGAGAGATAAATCAGTGTCCACAGTCAGTAGGGTGGGGCTATGCTGCTCTTTAAAATGTTATGTCAGGGTGCCTGGGTGGCTCAGTTGGTTAAGTGACTGCCTTCGGCTCAGGTCATGATCCTGGAGTCCCGGGATCGAGTCCCACATCGGGCTCCCTGCTCAGCAGGGAGTCTGTTTCTCCCTCTGACCCTCCTCCCTCTCATGCTCTCTGTCTCTCATTCTCTCTGTCTCAAATAAATAAATAAAATCTTTGAAAAAATAAATAAATAAATAAAATGTTACGTCATACTTCTTAGGGGGCTCACATATGGAAAATGTGTTCATTGCAATTTGTTCCCTCCCTCCTTTTTGTTCCTAGAATGATTGACTGCAGGATTTCTTCATCATCATCAGTGACTCTGCAATCCCCTCAGAAGGGCTGTTTGAGAAGCAGGAGATGAAGCAAGGATTCTATAAGAAGACAATCTTTCAGTCAGAACTGAACCAGAGGAAGAAGTGCACTCAGGACCAAAGTGCTTTTATATGTGACTCGGAACTAGCAATTTGGGAAACTTCACTCACTGATAAAGAGGGCATGACCTTCTAGGCTGTATTTGGCTTTCTGAGCACATGTCAAATTATCTGAGTGGTGTGCACATAGGCCTTCTGCCCCGTGGTCTGCTGAGTCTGGTCTCTGCCATGTGTCCTGTGCTGCCACTAGGCAGTCAGGTGCCTGAGGACACAGGTGCTGAGCTGCCTGCTCAATACACAGGACAGGCCCTGCTGCTGACAGCCCTGGGATTCTCAGTGAGGACAGGCCTGGCCATAGTGGGCAGCAGGTACCTCCTGGAACAACTGGCTGAGGGAGGAAAAAAGAGAATATGAAGATGAGATTAATGAGTGAATGAGGATGAAGTTCTTACCCGGTGGTGGGATGCCCGGGAGGCCGGGCACACCTGGCGGAAGATGGTGGGGTGGAGGCCCCCCAGGGTGAAGTGGCTGCATGCTGCCCATGCTAACAAGGCCATCAACTGGGCCCTGCAAAGGTGGAAGGCCTGGCGGATAGCCACCCATCATGCCTTGAAGGACACAACAAATTTCAGACATGCATCATTAACATGCAACATGAGCTAAGTAATAACAAATCCCCCCACATGCACTACCAATGAATAAAGCGCCCTTAGTACTGCATGATATAACGGCAATTAGTGCAATTATTTTGTTGCAATAATGAACAAAATAAAAAGTTACAAATATGCAATCCAACATCTGTGGATGAATTAGTACTTAGTATATTATTATTTGTAGTTATTTTCCCTGGAATAAATACGCTGCATGTTTTCAGTTAAATAATAATAAAGAGGAGTTCCAGTAACAGCCTTCCCAAGGTCATGATTATTGCAAGCTGTTCAAACAGAGTGACCAGTTCTGTGACTGCGGTTCTAACTGATCAGCAGAAACCCCATCACTCCACTCTGCCCACACTCATATGCCTATCATGGGTATACATGAGGGGAAACTGGAATGGAGGGAAATGAGGCGCACAGCCCTGATCACAAAGCATGGTTCTCCAGCTGGGAGCGGGGCGGGGGTGGTGGTGGTGGAGAGTTTTTCAAGGCTTCCTCCTCCCTTCTAGCCCCACCACTACTGGTAAAAATGGTTCATGCTCGGGCTTGAGCTGGGGAACAGAGAAGAGCCATCACAATGGATGATGTTTCATCTTTAGATCTCAGAAAACATGTAAAATAAAGATAAAACCTAAACCCTCCCAAGCCAAACTAAGCCCAGGTCACTTGGTAGCGGGCACGCAGACCTCAGAAGGAGTGGCTGGAGAATCAGGCTCTGCTGGCATGAGAAAATGCAATTGTCACTTCTGTCTCCGAGTTCACAAAAGCCCTCACATAAACCTTCGGTTAATAGGGAACATTTTAAATGAGGTACAGAATTTCTGTGAACAGAGGCTTTTACTCCTTTATTTTCAAAGTGCATCTTCACAACACAAAATATTTTCTGCTGGCTAGGGAAGAGTTTCAAGAAACAAGTATTTTTGGCAAAAGGAGTGAAAGGGAGAAAATAATTTCAAAATGTCAAAAACTCACCTATCAAAAGACCTTTAAAGCCACATGACTTTTTTTTTAAGCAAGAAAAACAACTTGACTCTTCTGGGATTTGAAATGATCACAATAAACAGAACATAAGACTCCCCCCAAAATGCAATCATCTTTGGTCACAGCTTCTTGCACAAAGGGAGGCTTGAGGGACTGCTGCCAAAGCTCATTTTTATAAAATACTCTTTGTAGAGGGACCCTGGGAAACAGTGGAAACTCCAGATTCTAAGGATTTTACTCTTTGACTTTCCCTCAAGGATTATTTGAAAGGTACTTGTTTATAAAAGATTGTTTAGTCTTTTGAAGCTATAAAATTACTGAAAATTGTGAGATTGATTCAGCCTGCTTCATTAGTCATATCTAAGCTGACTGAAAAACTTACAATTACACAAACCAGTAAAGCAAATTTTAAATAATAATACCTCTATACCTGAAACAGGATTGAGTTTCATTTTTTAAAAATGAGAGTTCAGAAAGTAAAAACTACTTTTGTACAGACACTATCATCTTAAACATAGGAGATCCAAAGCTACCAAACTGCCTTTTAACCACACCACCAGATACAGCTTTAGGGATAAGTAGGTGGGAGTTTAAGAAAGTTAGGAGGCTTTGCTTTCAATTACAAAAGCCCATCTGAACGCAGCCTTCACAGGCTGTGGTTGAAGAAATTATTAAGAATTGAAAGACATGACACTTGTCTTCATTAAACTGTACTTTGGCACTTATTATCCCAGTCACATGTGTTCAAATGAGCTTTAATGCTTGTAAGCAAAGCTGGTCTCAGACAGCAACAAGGCTACGACTTAGGCCCTAAGCAATCTGTAAACCCATGAAAAATCACCCTCTCAGCTGCAAAGTTCCCGCTGTGGACCAAAGAACTGGTGCCTGTAGAGAATGCTTGCTTGCCCTTCACTCCCATGGCCCTTCGGAATCTGGGCAGCATATGCTTAATAATGGAGCAGGGTCTTTCTAGAAGGGGTCCCACCTCCTCACCCATTAGAGCTCGGTGATGTTATTCCCCAACAGGGAGCTAAAATGCTGCAGCTGCTGTGTTTTAATGTTTTTAGCTGTTTGAATTCATTTTGTTAATGTGTCCCTGGGCTTTTTAGTCTAGGGCACAGTGCTACAATATCACATATCAAACAGAACAGAACAGGATGTCAACGAGGGAATTCTAACTTTCAAAGTCCCCATGTTCAAGGCCTGATTTCTAAAACCCCCTGGAACCCCATTAACCAAAATGGGCCATGGAATAGAGCAGGCGATTATGAGGTTTGTTAGATCAACGTCAGTTACACTGAAAGTACTGAAAAGCCATGATTCAGATGTGCTCTGGCGAGTGCAACTGCTGAGTTCAGCGACAGTGCATTTGAGAACCTGCCATCACAAAAGGTAGGAGCGACAATGGAAAAGTTATCCTATGCTACTCTTCCTTAAAAAGCAAATACAAAAAAAGCAAAAACAAAAACAGCATCCCAATGAGCCTGCCTTGAACAACACTGTCTTGGACTCCCTGCGAAAAGAGGTCAGACCGCTTGCTTAAGAAGACACTCAGGTGGTTTGTATGGACCTCACCAGGCCTAGGGAGATCACGAAGGAGGGACCCGAGAAGTGGTCTTCAGGCTTCTCACTGGAGACAGGTCAGACAAGGATATTCGATTCAAGAATAGCCAAATTTGCTATGGCCACCAGAACCAGAGACAACACACACAAGCAAACCACATTCATCATTTTCTTTTCTTTTTTTAAAAATATGTGACTGGGATACTAACAGAAAATGCAGTTTAATGTAATTAAATAGAAAAGCATTACAGAGTGGGCACAATGAATTGAATAAGGACTTTGTATTCCACTTAGCAGTCATGCACATTAGTGACCAAGAAAGGATTTACAATTCATTGTCAAAAATCCTTTTAAATGGTCAGTCTTTTAAGGATGGCTGCAGCAGAACCAGGCCAACTGAATACTGGAATGAGACGGGAGAATCAACATCACCTGAATGCTACTTTTGTCTTTTCTCTCGGGAGTCCCTCCAGAACAGAATTCAGGGTCTGTTTATGTGTTCTGCTATAGTGCTCTACCTCAAGAGCAGTCTGGGGTGGAGAATATCGCCAGACCATGTCCACAGCCAGGCTAGAGCTGCTCCCTACCAATTCCCAGGGCTGGGCCCAGGGCCCATTTCTGGGGCAGAGGGGAGGCATTGCCCATATGGGAGAGGCGATATAAGGACGACATGGACGACTTCAAACTTTGACTCTGCCATGAGAAAAGCCTAGAGACTGTGGCCTACTCCTCATTGGAGAAAAAAAAAAATGAAGGAATTTCTTAAAGTGGAAAAAAATGGTCTTAGCTCCTGTTTTTACCTGCAACAGGTGTCAACTGCTGATTGAGCATCCCCATTGGTGTTGGTGGTGGCACCACCCCCATGAGAGCCCCCACAGGGGTGCCTGCTCGGGGAGAAGCACTCGGCTGCTGTTGCTGTGCTGCGCGCTCTCTCTCCTGCTGCTCAGCAACTTTAGCTGCCCGCTCTGTAAAGGCATTTCAGATTTTCAATTCTGTTTTTAACCCAGGAATTCAAAATACCATCCATTGCATTCAACAGGACTAGTAAAAACACAGGCAACAGTTCTGTCTCAACGGAAGGAACGGTAGATGACTAGTCTCAACACAGGAGAAGTCGGGCCGATTTCACTCGGTAACCTAGAGTCCAGCTTTCCTATCCCATCTTGAGAACTGGTCTGCAAAGATTTCAAGAATGTTAAGACTGCAACACACATTCAGAAAGCACAGGTTTTATTTAAACACGTCACCAGCGTAACCAACGTGGTTAATCTCACAAGGCACCCTGAAGATGAGAAGCGCTACCATTATTCTAGTATTAATAGCATTACAAATTATTTATAATTTCAACATGAAGCAATTCCATGGCCCATTATAATTTTTGGCACAATTGTTACTTACACTACTTTCCTCATTTCTTGCACCCAATTTTACTATGATTTGAGGACTCCTGTCATTAGTGTCATGGGGTTTAGCAGCTGAAGAAAATTAACTCTGTAAGGGAAAAGTAGCTTACTGCTTCCTCCACGAGGTTTTAGGGAAAATAAACACTACTTCCTACACCCTAATGAAGCCAAGAGGTCATGTTTAATAAACCCCAAGGGAAAAAAAATGTATGATACTCTAGGCTACAGTCATTCAAAGCAGGGAATATGTATACACATATGAAGCAATGGATATGTACTGACAGAACCAGGTTTCCTGAAGCTGAGCAGTTCAATACTGACCATAAATCATCCTAAATCAGCAAAAGTTCCAAGAATTCACTCTGATTTCATCCAAAATGCAAGAGGAGCATTTGCTTGTGCCAGTTCTGGGCTGTGGAACACACCTTGCTACACCCCTTACCCCGCTGAGCTGCTCTGCCCTGCAACTCCATAGCCAGTAGTCCCCAGCGATCCCATTCCCAGTCTTTTTGGGAGCTAGCAGCCTGGACCCTTACTAGAAAACACTAGAAATGTGTATTCCCCAAATTCCCACAATACAGGGCTTATTTTGCTTCACCATTCATGAATAGGAAAGCCTCCTCACTCCTCAAAAGGGGCAAACTGAGGCTGGGAGACAGGTAGTGACTTGTCCAAGGCTACAGAGAGAACCAGCAACATGTGGCCCTGACTCATGATAGCACATTCCACTGCCACACATTAACCTTCCAACATGGAATTCAAAAGACTACTGTTGGCTGATCTGAGGAGTGGAAAATAGTTCGAGATCCCATGGCTTTAAAGAGAATCAAGAAGCAACAGCTCGAGTCCTCCGTTAGTGTATAAGAATGTGAAAGTCAAGCAAGTCAAAGCTTCCTAGGCTGCAACAGAGTTGCCTAGATAGGCTAGTCATCACTCACTAACACCGTCCCAGTTTATAGATCCTCTGTACAATGAGTGTGAGGGACAAAGGCCATTTGAACAACCCATTTCCTCTGCTAGCAGTAAAAAAAAAACATTGAATGACCTAGACCCCCACATTAAATTCTAGTATTTTCATTACACAAATGACAGTAAAATGGGAGAGCAAAAAAAAAAAAAGTTGAAAAAAGAAAAATGCAGATCTGTGCATCAGATATTGGACTGGCTATGTGTTGGCTCTTTCCGGGAAGAGCCCAACGGGCTGTGCTGGAATAGAGAATTGTTAAATGAAGCCAGCCAAACTCCAAACTTTGGGTTTTGAATTCAAACCCAAATTGGGTTTTGGTCAAAACAACAAAAGGCAGACACTGCTGAGTCATACACAACTCATCTCACTCAATTTTCCCTGAATTTCACACTCTCCTTGGAATTTGGGAGACTTCCCTAGAAGCCATCATTTCTCCCTCTCTTCAGCCCTGCTTCAGGGTTTTTACTTTTACACTACATCCAGACACATTTGTCTTTCTTGTTCACATTCTAAAAAACCAGCCACATTTGCTCTAGACTGGGCTTTACACCCATGTGAGCTACATTTCCAATCCTCTTCCAATGGAGTGATATATTTGGTCTTAACTTTAAGGTCAGAAATACCAAAGCTCTACATATTTCGAGGTTTCCCCCCGCCAAAGTTTGAGGTTCTTATGGAACTGACTAGGGTTTCTTAAAGAGTGTTCTGCAAATTATTTGTTCTTTACGACATTAAAAGGTATTATATGAATACTTGGTCAAGTTCCAGAAAATGCCAGTTGAAAAAAAACAGGTGTTTACTGTAGGTCTTAAAGATTTTAATATGGGAATATGCACTGTAAGTTTCTAAGAGTCAAAGTGTCTAGAGTACTTTTCAAACTGGTTTTGCCACACAGGTTTTTCTGGCTGAACATCTTGTAGGATTAGGATTCTGCAGAAAATCTTTGGGGAGGTCTGTCAGTTAATTTTATAATTATCAATCAATTGATATAAATGAAAGGAGTAAAATCTTTTTTTTTTTTTTAATTTCTTTGGAAACACCATAAACTTCAATAAAGGAGGCAGCCTTAATAATTAATTTCTTTATGTTTACTGGAAAATAACGGATTTAGACCTGGCCAAGATAAGTAATGGTTGACCACAGTGGTGAACCACTGAGAGACAGTTCTAAACTGGCAAAATGAACCATTATATACAATCCCAAATGGAGAAATATAGCTCCAAAGGCAAGAGTCCTGCCTAAGCTAATGTTCATTATTCATTTATTAAAGGTATGCCTGACATTAAAAACAAAACAAAACAAAAAAAACCCAAATCTCTCTCACGTACTTGTCCCTAAAGGCTAAGAACCACCAAATCTTTAAACGATAGCTCATGGCCCAAAACGATTTAATTATAGAGTAAAAGGAAAATAAAGGCGATTGAGCTTTATCAGAGACTTCAAGTGCCTTAAAAGTAGCTATGAATGCAGACATTCATATGAATGCAGGACTGGCCTAGGAAACCAAGCGCTTTCAGCCAAGCCTCAGCCTGGAGCTTAAACATGTGGCTTATCAAGAGCCACAATCGATCCTGATTTTGAAAGCCCCCTTTCAGATGAATTTTAACCAAAATTCTAATTTAACATCTTTGTACAATCATTCCCCAGCTCAACACATGTGTGCTTACAGGACTCAATGAAAGAAGAAACCATGCAATTTTTAATAGCAAAATATTGGAGAAATTTTGGGGGAAAAAGAAAAAACAAAACAAAACCCCACCAGGATCAAAGGCCAAGTCAGGGGCACTGCTTACTCAGTAGGACAAGGCTGGCATTTAAACTGCTGGATGGGAGCATTTGAGACAGTCCCCAACACAAAGTTCATGTGCAAGTGGTAAGAACAAGAGAGTAAAACCTGTCTACGCACGTGCATTCCTGAAAACACCCCCTTGCTTAGAAAGCTGAGACAGTTGCGCCTAGTCTCTATTTACCTTCATATTCTGCTTTCTTGGCTGTCTCAAGGTTTCTCCATTCTGTCCCCACCAGTCGGCTGAGCTCCCCAAAAGAGTAGTCTGGATGCTGGGCCTTAATCACAGCTCTCATCTCACTGCTGAACAGGATGTAGCCGCTCATGTTGATTTTCCGTTTGGAGCCTTCCTTCTTTGCACTGCCTTTGGCTGACTTTGGGGTAGACTGTAAGACAGAAAGCTCTTATAGCGCATCAGACATTGCATCTGGTTAACTGCTCAGGGTTTCTGGAAGCCAGGAACATGTGATTCAATAGTTACTATTTTGCAGACACGTTTAATTTATAGCTGGCCATTTCCTTGGTCAAAAGAGTTCTTCCTTGCTGCTTACCATATAAGAAATAAATGAAAGTTTCACTGAATTCCATGACTATAATCTGTAATGGTGACCTCACAATTATGTCTTGGGAAAATTCTGAATGAGAAAAAAATACAAACAGAGATCACCTCCACCCAGATGAGGGTTTACAGGAGGAGAGACGGGAAAGATATGGAGAGTAAAAGCTACAGTAACAGGGTGACGCCACTCCTCACTGCTCTCCTTTAACATAAGGCAGGGAGAGCTTTCTAACTAAACGTGCCATTAAAAACAGTTATCTATGCACATTTTAAAAAGATATGAAATTTAAAATGCTTAGTGTCGTCAAGAAAGAAAAAAAAAATCTATTTCTTTCTGTAGAATTCCAGGCTGAAGCTCACATATGTGGGGGCTGGATGTCTCCTTCCCTTGGCTTGAGTGGGTTATGAACCAAAGCTGAGAATAAGAGAAGTAACAGGAACTTGTCACCGTCACCTGTGGGGGTGTGTAGGGCATGAGATCCAGCTCACTGGCCAGGGGGGTCTGAAGTTGAGGTAGAGAAGGAGGCTCAATGACCTCACTATCCTCTTCTCCCATCTCTTCAATATCATCATCTCCACCTTCTAACTCAGCAAATTTAGCTTCTAGCAACTGGATCTTCTTTTCCAACAAAGGTGAGGGCTCTTTCTGAGGAACAATTGGTTTTCTGAAAGAAGTGATTAAATAAGTAAGTAAGTAAGTAAGTAAATAAATAAATAAATAAATAAAATCACCAAACACCACTCCAGGATTGATCAGAAAGCAATGCTCTGCCTTAATATTTAGAAAAGACTTCCTGGGGCACCTGGGTGGCTCAGTCGGTTAAGCGTCCAACTCTTGGCTTTGGCTGGGATCGAGCCCTATGTTGGGCTTTGAGCTCAGTGCAGAGTCTGCTTGTCCCTCTCCTTCTGCTCCTCCCTCCGTTCTCTCTCTCTCAAATAGGTAAATTAAAAAAAGAAAAAAAAGACTTCCTGCAATCTCAATGTATACTCTAAATCAGCAAAGGAAAGAACTTAAATGTATATTTATAAAGTCACACGTACTTATGGATGTTTGTTTTTATTTTTATTTTTATTTATTTTTATTTTTATTATTTTTTTAAGATTTTATTTATTTATTCATGAGAGACAGAGACAGAGAGAGAGAGGCAGAGGGAGAAGCAGGCTCCCAAGGAGCAGGAAGCCCGATGCGGGACTCAATCCCAGGACCCTGAGACCATGACCTGAGCCGAAGGCAGACGCCCAACCATCTGAGCCACCCAGGCGCCCTGGATGTTTGTTTTTAAAGGATGGTGCTGAATACCTACAAAAGTACTGGGTCCAAAGTTGGGATCTAGTTGCCCATATAATACAGTGAAAAGAATTTTCGTACTGTGGAACTAGGCAATCTTTTAATAGATAGGCTATAAACCAGAACCAAGGAATTTTGCCTCCATATTATAATTACTGGAGTCTACGTCAAGGGCAGTTACCACATCTCAGCAGATTACGAAGATTTTCCTTTAATTTTTAGCTGAATTAATATTTTCTATTTGAAATGTATACTGCTCTAGTTTGAGACTTAATAAAAACAAAAAACCACCATGGTCTACACTATTTTGATATCAGTTTTCCTATTAAGGGCTGAAGTGCTCTTTCCTCCTGTTTTTCAAATTTTACCTGAAGTAATAAATCTCATCATCTACCACTTTCGCAGAGAGTGAAAACCTCTTCAGTCCCTTGAATTTCTTCATCTGTTTGTCACTCTCGTTGTAGCGGCTCTCACAAAGCAGAATGTCATTTTCTGGTATTTCAGTTGGTCTGCAGGAGAGGAAGTCCTTGAATGACAACACAGCGCACTTTCCTGAAAGACAAATTGGAGGGAAATTAAAGGAGTAAATTGTGGCCGCAGCTAACAATTATTTTAAATTTTTATTATTTTTGAATGAATACATTCACATGATTCAAAAGTCAGATTTAAAAGGTATACACAAGCATAAGGATAAGGTGTGCAAATCAACAATTAAAAGTCTAGATAAAAATCCACACAACTGGGTTTTTACAAGCAATGGATTTTTGACAAGGGTGCCAAGACAATTTGATGGGGGAAAAAGGGTCTCTTTAACAGACAGTGCTGGGACAAGTGAATTTCCACATGCAAAAGAATGGAGTTGGAATCCTACCTCACACCGTATACAAAATGCAACTCAAAATGGATCAAAAACCCAAACGTAAGAGCTATAACTATAAAACCCTTAGAAGAAAACTTAGGTGTAAATCTTTATGACCTTCTATTAAGCAGTGGTTCCACAGATGTGACATCAAAATCACAAGCATTCAAATAAAATAAACTGGACTTCACCGAAATGAAAAACTTTTGTGCTTCAAAGCCCACTTTCAAGAAAGAGAATCGGCAACCCACAGAAGAAATATGTGTAAATCATATCTGTGGTAAAAGTCTGGTATCCAGAACATACAAAGAACTCCAATAGCTCAACAATAACCAGACAACCCAATTATAAAACAAACAAAGGATCTGAATAGACATTTCCCCAAAGAAGACATACAAAGGGACAAGAAGCACATGAAAAAATGCTAAACATCATTAACTGTTAGGGAAATGCAAACTGAACCACAATGAGATACCAGTTCACACCCATTAGGATGGCTATTATATTAAAAAAATAAACCAGAAAATAACAAGTGTGGACAAGGATGTGGAGAAATTGGAACCTTTATACATTGCTGGTGGGAATGTAAAATACTATAACTGCTATGGAAAACAGTTTGGCAGTTTCTCAAAAAGTTAAACAGATTGCTATATAATCCAGCAATTCTACCTCTAGGTAAATAACTAAAAGAACTGAAAATAGGAACTCAATTAGACACTTGCACACCAATGCTCATAGCAACATTATTCACAACAGTCAAACGGCAGAAACCACCCAAATGGCCATCAACAGACGACTGAATAAACAAAATGTTATATATACATATAATGGAATATTACTCAGCTTTAAAAGGGAATAAAATTCTGATACATGCTACACCCTGGATGAACCTTGAGAAGATTATGCTAAAGTGAAATAAGCTAGACACAAAAGGACAAATACCACATGATTTCACTTATATGAGTTACCTAGAATAGGCAAAATTCAGAGACAGAAAGCAGGACAGATATTACCAGGGGAGAAATGGGTAGTTTCTGCTTGTTGGGCACAGAGTTTCTATTTGGAAGATGAAAAATTCTAGAAATGAGTAGTGGTGATGGCTGCACAACATTGTCAAGAGACTTAGCATCACTGAATTGTACACTTACAAATGGTTAAAATGCTGCATCCTATATTATGTATTTAACACTAAAAAATGGTAGAATATCAGTTACACTGTTTTACACCTAAATTTTGTTGTAAAATAATATATCTTAAGAGGATCACTGCTGGTATTAACATACTGTATTTATTGAAACTAGTTCCCTATTGATGGGTATTTAGGTTGTTTCCAATTTTTTGCTCTCCCATTCAAACAAAACTGCTGATATAAGCAATTTAAGACATCTATCAATTTGCATACGTGTGAGTCTATTTGAGGTATAAATTTCTAGAAGTATAAAAGCTGGGTCAAGAGACCGTACACTTTAATTTTTATTATAGGTATAAACAAATTATCTTCCACAGAGGTCATGTTCATTCATGAATCCGCCACAAAGCAGGTAAATGCCACTTCCCTACGTTCTTGTCAACCAGTAACATCGGAATCTTCAACAATTTGGTAATTTAAAAAAAGAAAAAGAACATCTGGGTACTTTTAACTTGTATCTCTTTATTTTTTATTTTTTTTAAAGATTTTATTTATTTGACAGAGAGAGATACAGCGAGAGAGGGAACACAAGCAGCGGGAGTGGGAGAGGGAGAAGCAGACTTCCCATGGAGCAGGGAGCCTGACGCAGGGCTCGATCCCAGGACCCTGGGATCATGACCTGAGCTGAAAGCAGACGCTTAACGACTGAGCCACCCAGGCGCCCCTAACTTGTATCTCTTTAATGGCTAAAGTCAGGCATATTTTCATTTAAGAACCACTAGTAACTTCTGTCTGCTTACCCTTTGCCTATTTTTCTGTTCGATATCGATCTTTTCTAATTGCTTTATATAAGCTCTTCATATATGAAGGAAATGTGATCTATGATATACATTGCAAATATTTTCCCAAAGTTGTCATATATCTTTGTTTCTGCCAGTTTTGGTTATGCAAACATTTTCAACTTTTACACAGTCCAATGTATCTTTTTCTGTATGAGTTCTAGGTTTTATGTCAAAGTTTATCAAAACTTCTTTCCCATCATTTCTTTTGGTATCTTTGCGGTTTCATTTTATGTTCATTTAAATCTGTAACTTACCTGGGAATTTATTCTGAAGTTGATGTGAGGGACGACTACAATTTTTTTTCCAAATGTCTATGCTGTTTCCAAATACCTCTTTAGAGAAAAATCCATCTTTTCCCACTTATCTGGGATGCTACCTTTATCATAAATTAGTTTATACTTGGGTCTACTGCTAAACTTTCTATTCTAGTCAAATAATCTGTTTACTGATATATCATATAAATAATTTTAATTATTTTTAAAAATAAATTTATTTAAAGTAGGCTCCATGCCCAATGTGGGGCTTGAACTCACGACCCTGAGATCAAGAGTCCCATACTCTACTGATTGAGCTGGCCAGGCACCCCAAATAATTTGAATTATTATGAAGTTACAATGTTTTAATATCTGGTAAGGACAGGCCCTCACCCCCGACTATGCTTTTCAGAATTTTCCTGATTTTTGTTTCTCTTTGACGTTATTTAAAAAATCAGTTTAAGTTCCAACTTCCTCACAAGAAAATTCCCATTGGTACATCTCGTAGGATCACATTAAAGATTAACTTAGGGAGAATGAAAACTCTATGATGTTGAGACTTATTATTCAAATACACAGTATGTTTTTCAATTTGTTCAAGCATTCCTTTTTAAATGCATTAAGAGTGGGACACCTAGGTAGCTCAGTCTGTTAGGTGTCTGCCTTCGGCTTGTGTCACAATCCCAGGGTCCTGGAATCGAGTCCCACATCGGGCTCCTTGCTCGGCAGGAAGCCTGCTTTTCCCTCTCCCTCTGCCTGCCCCTCCCCCTGCTTGTGCTCTCTCTTTCCCTCTGACAAATAAATAAATAAAAATCTTAAAACAAAAACACAAATGCTTTAGGGCGCCTGGGTGGCTCAGTTGGTTAAGCGACTGCCTTCGGCTCAGGTCATGATCCTTGAGTCCCTGGATCGAGTCCCGCATCGGGCTCCCTGCTCGGTGAGGAGCCTGCTTCTCCCTCTAACCCTCCCCCCTCTCATGTACTCTCTCTCATTCTTGCTCTCTCAAATAAATAAATAAATCTTCAAAAAAAACCACAAATGCTTTAAAGCAGCATTTAAAAACTTTATTTACACAGATGGGGCACATATCTTCTTAAATTTATCCCAAGGTATTTTATCTTTTTATTACTATTATTGAATTTTTTTAAAGTGCTATTTATTTAAGCAATCTCTACACCCAATGTGGGGCTCAAACTCACAACCCCAAGATCAAGAGTCAGATATTCTACTGACTGAGCCAGCCAGGCGCCCCTATTATTCAATCTCTTAAGGCAGTTGCTTTGTTATCCATGTTGTACTCAACCATCTTTTTTTTTTTTTTTTTAAAGATTCTATTTATTTATTTGACAGAGAGAGAGACAGTGAGAGAGGAAACACAAGCAGGGGGAGTGGGAGAGGGAGAAGCAGGCTTCCTGCCGAGCAGGGAGCCTGATGTGGGGCTCGATCCCAGGAGCCTGGGATCATGACCTGAGCCGAAGGCAGACACTTAACGACTGAGCCACTCAGGCGCCCCTGTACTCAACCATCTTACTTCTCTTATTGTGTGAAGTAATTCCTAGTTAATCCTCCTGAATTATCACATCCTTAATTTCCTCAGTGTAGATTTTGTTTCTTATCTCTAACTATGGTGACTAGTACTTATTTCTAACTATGCTCACTAGTACTTCCACAACATGGTTAAATAAGAGTGATACGGACACCCCTTATTTTGCACTCCTTAACAGGAGTGTTCATAGTTGATAATTTATTAAACATTTACATGCAAAACACCTAAAACATGTAAAAACAGGTCAGAAACATTTCAGAAGCTTAAAATAGCTGTAATTACTATCATTGCCTTAGATTTACACACAAGCACTTGACTTACACAATCCAAAGGCTTTTCAATTCAGAGAAGGCATAGTTATCAATTTCCATAATTCACAGAATGAAAAACAGAGATTTGGAAAGGGTAAAAATTATGCTCACAGCTAAAGAGTAAAACTGACTTAGTAGCCCTGGCATGGTTGTGGGCTCTGTGTGTCCTGACCTGGGGTTCCTACCAGGCCCTCACAAGACATGGAAAAGATAAAAGCTCAGGAAGCTTTTATTTAATAAAGCATACAAAATTAATAAAAACCTGCTGGACTCTGACTGGAACCATAATGAACTGATACATCAAATAGGGAGAAAAGTGACTTCTTTAAAATACCGAGTCTTCCAGCTATAAACATAATGAATCACTTCATTTATTTAGGTCTTCTTTAATGCCTTTCAATCATTTTCTCATAGGGTTTTTTTGTTTTTTTCCTAAGTAGGCGCCATGCCCAGTGTGGAGCCCAATGTGGGGCTTGAACCCATGACTCTGAAATCAAGATCTGAGCTGAGATCAAGAGTTAGACGCTTAACCGACTGAGCCATTCAGGCGCCCCAACTCACACAGTTTTTTGGTGTGTGTGTGTGTGTAGGAGTCTTTTACATTTTTTTTAAAGATTTATTCCTAGGTATTTAATGTAAATGGCATGTTTTTAAAATTCAACTTTCTAATTGCTCTTTGATGATAAACAAACATATAATCTTGATATTTCCATTTATTAATTCTAATAGCTTATCCAAATACCTTTTGGATTTTATATGTACCTAATAATGTCTTCGCAAAACCTGATCTTTTTATTTTTCCTTTCTAATCTTTAAAAGCCTTTTATTCTGGAGGGGCAGCTGCGTGGCTCACTCAGTTGAACGGCCGACTCTTGATCTTGGCTCAGGTCATGATCTTGGGGTCCTGGGATGGAGTCCCGTGTTGGGCTCCACGCTCAGCAGGGAGTCTGCTTGAGATTCTCTCTCTCCCTCTCCCCCTTCCCCTGCTCATGCTCACTCTAAAATAAATAAATAAAATCTTAAAAAAAAATAAAAAAAAAAGCCTTTTTATTCTGGAGTACCTGGTGGCTCAGTCGGTTGAGCATTGGACTCTTGATTTCTGCTCGGGTCATGGTCTCGGGGTCGTTGGGCTCCTTGCTCAGCGGGGAGTCTGCTGGAGATTTTCTCTTTCCATCTTCTTCTGTCTCCTCCCCCCACCCCATGCACTCTCTAATAAATAAATCCTTATTTTTTAAAAAAAACACTTTGAGAAAGAGAGAGAACGAGGATGGGGAGGGGCAGAGGGAGAGTGAGAAGCAAACTCTCCACTGGGCAGAGAGCCTGACATGGGGCTCGATCCCAGGGTCCTGGGATCATTACCTGAGACAAAGGCAGACGCTTAACCAACCGACTGAGCCACCCAGGCGCCCCTAAAATAAATAAATCTTTAAAAAAAATAAATAAAAGCCTTTTATTCTTCCCTTACTAAGAATAGTTTTTCAATTAATACAGCATTTAAAAAAATCTATTATGAAGAAAACAGAACGAGCAAATAAATTGGGAATTGGCATGTTTCAGGAGCTCAGGTTCCTGGGAATTTTATGATCCAAGTGCCTAAGGATGGAGGCAGTTTCTGTCATATGTGGCCCTGTTCATTCCCAAAAGCAACTTCTCCGTGGCTGTTTGATTATATAGGTTACCGAAGGCAATGAACAAAAAGCATATGTATAACAGCAAAACAGGACTGTCTCCTAAGTGAAGTATGCCCCCATCAGGTCTGTATTACAGAAGATGAAAATGTTTTACCTCAGCTAATTACCTTTAAAACTTTTGTTTCAGGGAGACAAAGATGAGATTTATATTCAACACTGTGTATAGTTAACACAATAAAATTATAAATCTTCTAAAGCTTAAACACTTTAAATTATTACTCTCTACAGAAACAAATTAATTAAAAAAAAAAATCTGCCTCCCTGCATTTGAAATTCAATATAAAACATAACAAAAACACTTTTTCTTCCTCAGGGGGTGGATACTGAAACGCACAAGCTGGGCTAAAATCCCATTTTGTGACCACTAGAGGCATTTCCTTTTGGGGTTTATCTCAAGATGAAGTAACCATGCATCTCACTGTATGGCTGGTGTCCTGCTTAATAATACTGGCACCTCTTTTTCACTCTCAAAAGTGTTCCAGCTGGCTGTAAACCAACAATCTAAACACCAGTACAGAAGCAGAAGCGAGAAGACCTAGGTTTTAGTTTTGGTCCAATGTATTAGACATTAACTTCACTTTTCTGAGAATGACAGCATCTTTTGTACAGGGTCACGGTGAAAAATAAACGAGATCCTGGATATGTAGTTTATAAACTACAGAGTGCAACACATTCTCAAAGGTATCTATAAAAAGGAATTACTCCAAATGATGTCGGTGAAAACGGTGAAGTAGGGAGAGCCAAGAGCCGTGCTCTCACAGAAACAATGAGAAAAGCCAGCAGAAACTGTCAGAATCAACATTACTGGAACTCTGGAAAACAGCCAAACAACTACGTGAATGCTTAATCAAGAAAAAAGTGACTGCAAGTGGGCAGGTGAGCTTTGTGGCATTTTAACTTACCCTTGGCCCACCCCCCCTCACCCCCCTCTGGCTCAGCAGCAGTCAGGAAGATGAAAGCCCGCACTCCTGGTGGGAGTTTCTGGTGCTGGAGGGAGCAGACCAGCCCTTGTTCTCAAAGAATTTGGTTGCCTGTTTTGACCAACATGGCTGGCTTCCTCAGGGACGAACGCGAAGGGTTTGCCTTTATTCCACCTAACTTGGAATCTCATGATGGCAGAAAAGTGGCTATGGTACTTCTGCTGAAAACACCTGAAGGCAAATGAACCAGATGGTGCCAGCTGGGACAAAGGTTATCAGTTGGGGCAAACAGTACAAATATGAAAAAGCCTGGCAGAAAAAGCTGGGCAGTGAGATACTTTGGGGAGTAAGAGTTTTGGAAAGCTTCCACATATCCTGGGGAATCTAGAAAGCCAGGCACATGCCATGGGCAGGACGCATGCTCAGAAAAGACCTGAAAGCCCTAAACTCTCACCTCTGGCTGATTGTCAAGCCCTGTGCAAACAGGAAGCAAAGGAAAAGGCAGAGTTGTAAACTTCAGGCTGAGTGATGAAAGTGTGTTCCAACACAGACAGAGCCTCGAGCTGCAGAGACCGGGAAAAATTTTTTTTTTTTGATCCAAGTATTTAAGAAAATCTCTATTAAATCAGTAGCTGACCACTAAGCTAACAGATCAGAGACTTCAGTGACCACACACAACAGCAAACAGTTTATTTTTAAATTTTATTTATTTATTTATTTGACAGAGAGAGAGACACAGTGAGAGAGGGAACACAAACAGGGGGAGTGGGGGAGGGAGAAACAGGCTTCCTGCTGAGCAGGGAGCCCGATGTGGGACTTGATCCCAGGACGCTGGGATCATGATCTGAACTGAAGGCAGATGCTTAACGACTGAGCCACCCAGACGCCCCAGCAAACACAGTTTAAAAAACTAGTTTAGAAAAGTCATTAAATGAGCAACTATGACCCCCCCAGTAAGCTATAACAATAAAGCCTGAGGAAAGGGGAGAATCCAATTTCCAGAGGTATCACATTATGATATTCAAAATACCCAGTTTTCATAAAAAATTATGAGGCCATGCAAAGAAACAGGAAAGTATGGCCCACTCATAGGATAAAAAGAAATGAACAGAAACCATCCCAGGGAAAGCCCAGACACTGGACCTATGAGACAAACACTTTACATCAACTGTCTTAAATATGCTCAGAGAGCTAAAGCAAACCATGGACAAACAACTAAAGGAAATCAGAATGCTGACTCACCAAACAGAGATTATCAAGAATGAGACAAGAACTGGAAAGCCTAAATAGAAATGCTGGAGCTGAAGGGTGCATGGGTGGCTCAGTAGGTTAAGCATCTGCCTTCAGCTCAGGTCATGATCCCAGAGACCTGGGGTTGAGCCACCATCAGGCTCCCTGCTCAGCAGGGAGTCTGCTTCTACCTCTCCCTCTGCCCCTCCCCCCCCATGCTTGTGTGCACTCTCTCTCTCTCAGATGAATAAAATCTTAAAAAGAAAAAGAAAAAAAAAAAACGCTGGAGCTGAAAAGTATAACAGCTAAAATGAAAATCTTCATTAGAAGATTTGAACAGGCAGAAGAACCTGTGAACTCCAAGACAAGCCAACTGAAATGATCAGTCTGAGGAACAGAAAGAAGAAAGAAGAAAGAAACACGAGCAGTCTGTGAAAACTGTGACACACCATTAAGCACACCAACATAGGCCTAACGGGACTCTCAGATGGAGGAGAGAAAGGAGAAGAAAGAATATGTGAAGACAAAAAACTCCCTAAATTTGATGGAAGGCATGACAGAAAAAACTGTCAATGGAGAATTCTATATATAGCAAATGTACCCTTCAAAAAGAGAGGAATCAAGACACTTCTAGATAAACAAAAGACAAGAGAGTCTGTTGTTAGTTGACCTGTTCTACAAGAAATACTAAAGGGAGTCCTTCAGGCTGAAATGAAAGGACATCAGATAATGATGTGAAGCCATATAAAGAAATCAAAAAACACCAATAAAGGTAACCACATATGTAAATATAAAAGCCAATATTGTATTTCCAGTTTCTAATTCTCCTTTTTTCCCTCCTATATGATTTTAAAGACAAATGCATAAAGCGATAATTAGAAATTCATGTCAGTGGGGGCACACACAGTATAAAGATATGATTTCTGACAATAACACAAAGGGGGAGGGATGGTGCTCTAGAGGAGCAGAGTTTAATATACGATATAAGCTAAGACAGGGTGCCTGAGTGGCTCAGTTGGTTGAGTGATTGCCTTTGACTCAGGTCATGATCCTGGAGTCCCAGGATCAAGTCCCGCATCGGGCTCCCTGCTCAGCAGGGAGTCTGCTTCTCCCTCTGGCCCTCCCCCGTCTCATGCTCTCTCTCAAATAAATAAATAAAATCTTAAAAAAAAAAAAAAAAAAAAGCAGCAGCTAAGGCAGTATTGATTCAAACTAGACTGCGACAAATTTAAGATGTAATTCCCAGGGTAACCACTAAGAAAAAAAGCAGTAAATGATATGGTCACCCTAACAAAGGAGACTTCAGTCTCACCTTTGCTATACTCCCTTTGAGTCTTGTGGCTGGGTTTACCCTAGGGATTAAGGCTTTAGGGCACTTCTTTAGTCTGGATCATGAGTTAAAAGGAAGATAGTCTCTGCTGCAGAAACTTAAGAAGGATTTAATAACCTCACGAGCCTTTGCTCCCTCTCCCCAGGGTGCACCACGTTATAAAGAGGAAAACGTGTTGAACTATCAGCCATTCAGAGAGAGACATGAGAGAGGTAACACATTTACCGTATCTAATTCTGAAAAAATTCAAAGCACCAAAACAATGTAGGTAAACTTAGTGATTAAATAAAGTCTAAGTGTAAAATACTTATTTCCTCTTGGCCATAAGCATGGTGGCTGCTTCTTTATAACCATGTGTAATCATTATAAAGCTTGTACCTAGTAACCTTTTGGAAAACTATTCCAAAAGATGGGAAGAGTAGCTGGTTTGCAAGTAAGTTGTAGCACTAATTCAGGGCAAGAAGAAACACAACAGCTGAAAACAATGACAGTCTGTGATGCATATAACTACATTTGAGAAGCAGAGTGCATGTGAACACTCAGGAGGATGACTGAATAGAAACCATAACATGAGCCCTGCACATTTCTGGATCAGGGACAATAACATTACTAGGGTTAAGAGTCCAAAGGAAACCGTAGAAGTCTTTTAACTCCTCCCCCTGCTTCCTACCTTATTCTTACATATTCTCCATTCTCCAGCCACAGTGATTCCTCCAGTGCATATGCTGGCTCACACCACCTCTCTACTCATAACCAGGACTTCCTATCTGCTCCAAACTCAATCTCAGCACAGTCTAGTAGACCTACTGTGACTGTTTGCCCAGCCACCAGCTCTCTTCCTGTGTCTCAAACATGCCCAGATACTATGCCTTAAGGGCCTTGCATTTCACATTTGCTGTGCGTAAAAGGAGTAAAGGTATACCTTGGAGATACTGTGGGTTCAGTTCCTGATCACCTCAATAAAGTGAGTATCACAATAAAGTAAGTCAAATGATTTTTTGGTTTCCCACTGTATATAAAAGTTATGTTTACACTATACTGCAATCCATTAAGTGTGCAATAGCATTATGTCTAAAAAACAATGTACATACTACAGTTAAAAAACACTTTTTATTGCTAAAAAATACTAACCATCATCTGAGCTTTCAGTGAGCTGTAATTTTTTTTTTTAAGTGAACGCTACATCCAACTAGGGCCTGAACTCAAAACCCTGAGATCAAGAGTCGTATGTTCTACTGACTGAGCCAGCCAGGTGTCCCCATCTTTTTGCTGGTGGAGGGTCTTGTCTGGATAATGATGGCTGCTGACTGATCAGGATGGTGGTTGCCAAAGGCTGGGGTGGCTGTGGCAATTTCTTAAAATAAGACAGCAGTTGCAACATCGATTGACTCTTCCTTTCACAAATGGTTTCTCTGTAGTATGTGATGCTGTTTGGATAGGATTTTACCCATAGTTGAACTTCTTTCAAACTTGGGAGTCAATCCTCTCAAATCCTGCTGGTGCTTTAACAACTAATTTACGTGATACTTGAAATCTTTTTTGTCATTTTAACAACCTTCACAGCAATTTTACCATAAGTAGGTTCCTTACCAAGAAACCACTGTCTTTGCTCATCCATAAAAAGCAATTCCTCAGCTATTAAAGTTTTATCATGAGATTGCAGCATCTCAAATATAATAGTAACAAAGTCTGAAATATTGTGAGAATTACCAAAATGTGACAGAGACATGAAGTGAGCAAATGCTGTTGGAAAAACGGCACCAACAGACTTGCTTGATGCAGGATTGCCACAAACCTTCAATTTGTTAAAAAACAGCATCTGTGAAGTGCAATAAAGCAATAAAACAAGGCATGCCTGTATTCGGATGGTTTTCCTCCTTACTGCCTTCAGGGCTCTGCTAACGTCACCTATCAAAAAGGCTTTTGGGGCGCCTGGGTGGCTCAGTTGGTTGGGCGACTGCCTTCGGCTCAGGTCATGGTCCTGGAGTCCCAGGATCGAGTCCCGCATAGGGCTCCCTGCTCAGCGGGGATTCTGCTTCTCCCTCTGACCCTCCTCCCTCTTATGCTGTCTCTCATTCTCTCTCTCGCAAATAAATAAAATCTTAAAAAAAAAGGCTTTTGGTGACCACATTACCTAAAACAAGACCTCCCTTCAACATTACTCTCTGTCCTCTTTCTCTTCCTTATTCTCATTCATAGCTCTAATTACTACCTGATGTCCTATAGACTTAATTTATTTACTGACTCCCCAACCTCTGCCCCATTGTTAAGTCTCTAAGACAGCAGAGACTCTGGTCTGTTGATTGCTGTATACCTAGCACCTAGAACAGTGCCTAACACAGGAGTATTCAATCAATTGTTGTAGAATGGATGTGATTAAATGAAAAGGCATAAATACATACCCAGAATACATGTCATGGGGCAGGTTTCTTCCAGATTACTCAGAAACACTTCTTTTTTGTAGAACATTTTTGTGGGCTCATGTTCCGTCTCTTCTGGGTGAATGAAGATGGGGCCATAAAAATATGCGGCTCCATCTCGGACCCATACCTTTTCAATTCTTGGGGGAAAAATGGAGAAATTCCATTAAAACAGAATTCTGATCGGTTTCATTTTTTTTTTTTTTTAATTTATTTGACAGAGAGAGACACAGCGAGAGAGGGAACACAAGCAGGGGGAGTGGGAGAGGGAGAAGCAGACTTCCTGTGGAGCAGGGAGCCTGATGCGGGGCTCGATCCCAGGACCCTGGGATCATGACCTGAGCCGAAGGCAGACGCTTAACGACTGAGCCACCCAGGCGCCCCTGATTGGTTTCATTCTTGAAGAATTATCTATCAGAAATTCTCTTAACCAAAAACTTAATGATATTTACTACTTAGAGGAGTTTTGTTGACTATTTTGACAATAAGACCACTTCCCTTTTCCCCCCTTTGAGCATAGGAGAAGACATTTGGAAAGGGAAGACATTGGCTATTCATCTGAGGGAAAAAACACACAATACCAAGACATATGACTTAATAGTTTCAGCTAACCTCCAGCTTTTTTTCCCCCTGAAATCCTCATGATGAAAACAAAAAACAAAACTAAGCATCTGTCATTGGACTCACCAGCCGAATAAACACACAAACCATCCATATTTGGGGTCAGCTCACATGAGTCACAGATATTCCTTTAAGGCAATGGTTCATGACTTTTTGAGTGTCAAGGTATAATAAATACCCCTTCACCCATTGAGAATCTGATGAGAGCCAGATACTATCTCCCTAGACAAAAATAAAAATGCGTATCTGACTGCTCTGTGTTAGGTATTATACAATTCCTCATAACCACCCCCAGCAAGTTGGGATAATTAATGTCCCCATTGTCTTGTGGTTCCTGACATGAAGCAACATCCTCATCTCAGTTCATGGTTAACTCCACCCTTTCAGTTCCTTAGGCCAACACACAGAAGTCACCCTTGACCCCTCTCTCTCTCTCTCTCTCTCTCTCTCTCGGACCCCACATCCCATTTATCAGGAATCCTATTAATTCAACCTTTCACAACAGGATCTGACTGCTGGCCTGAGCCAGCAATCATTATTGCCTGGATTATTGCAACAGCCTCCTAGCAGATCTCCTTGCTTCTCTTTGACCCTGTAAGTCTTATTTTTTTCTTCTTTTTCTTTTTCTTTTAAAGATTTTACTTATTTATTTGACAGAAAGAGACACAGCAAGAGAGGGAACACAAGCAGGGGGAGTAAGAGAGGGAGAAGCAGGCTTCCCGCCGAGCAGGGAGCCCGATGCGGGGTTCGATCCCAGGACCCTGGGATCATGACCTGAGCTGAAGGCAGACGCCCAATGACTGAGCCACCCAGGCACCCCTCTTTTCTTTTTTTAAAGATTTTATTTGTCAGAGAGAGAGAGAGAGAGCACAAGCAGGGGGAGTGGCAGAGGGAGAGAGAGAAGCAGGCTCCCCGCTGAGCAAGGAGCCCGATGCGGGGTTCGATCCCAGGACCCTGGGATCATGACCTGAGCTGAAGGCAGATGCTTAACTGACTGAGCCACCCAAGCGCCCCAACCCTTTAGTCTATTCTCAGCAATCAGAAGGCAGAGCAATCCTGCTAAGAACTAAATCAGATATCACATCTATGCCTAAAAGAACCCAATGGGGGCGCCTGGTGGCTCAGTAGGTTAAGCGTCTGCCTTCGGCTCAGGTCCTAATCCCAGGGTCCTGTGATCGAGTCCCCCATTGGGCTCCCTGCTCAGCGGGGAGTCTGCTTCTCCCTCTGCCTGCCTCTCCCCCTGCTTGTGCTCTCTCTCTCAAATACAAAAATAAAATCTTTAAAATAAATAAAAGAAAGAAAGAAAGAAAAGAATCCGGTGGTACTCCCTTTAATTCAGTAAAAGCCCACGTGCCGACAATGGTCCCTGAGGTCCACCAGAGTGGCACTGTGTGCTGTGGCCCTCATGACCTAACTCAATGCACTGCTCACTTCCCCGGCAACAAACCGTCCAAATCTGGACATGCCAGGCACGCTTCTCTCTCAGGTCTTCATACTGGCTGTTCTTGCTTCCTGGAAAGCTTTCTCTCTGATTATTCACATTCCTCACTCCCTCAGTTTCTTCAAGTGTTAGCTCAACTATCAGCTCTCAGTGAGGCCTATATACACCACCCTACTTAAACTTCTGCACCTCCTCACTTTGACTGTGCACTCCTGATTCCCCATACTCTGATCGATTCTTTTCACAGCACATATCATGACCTAATGTTCTGTACCCTTTACTTATTTGCAATGTTTATTATTTGTGTTCCCACTGCAACAAAGATCCATGGGACTAAGGATATTTGTCTGTTTTATTCACTAATGTATCCTCACAGCCTGGCAAATACTAGGTTTGTAATACTAGGTTTGTAATTACTGAATGAAGAAAAAATGGAATGAGGAAACTGGAGCTCAGAAAAGTCAATCATTTGCCTAAGGACATGCAGCTAGCAGAGCTGGAACTCACGCCAAGACCCACAACTCTTAATCGCTACCCTCTACTGCCCAGTCCCATACTGGACTCCTTCATTGCCGTTTTACGCCATGCAACCATACTTTTTCATTCATGTACTTGTTCAACAAATATCTGAGCCCTTACCATGTTTCATGCATTGTGCTTGGAGCAGGGAATACAAAAGTAAGCAAAAGGACAGGGCCCCTCCTCTCAGGGCATTTGCAGTCCGGTATGGAAACCCAACAGTAAAATAACCTGATACGTGCTCTGAGAGTAATGAGGAGACCTAATCCAGTCTGCAGGGGACAGGAAAGGCTTCCTTAAGGAAGTGCTATCTCAAATTTAAGCTAAAGGAGTTCATCATGTGAGGTAGGCAGGGAGATTTCTGGGTTGAGAATTCAGTAAATGGTAGGAGAAGAAAAGGAAACTTGACAGGAAGGATTTAAAGAAGGAAGTGTGGCTAGAGACCAAAGCAGGGCAAGTATGTGTGAGGAAGCTGGAGAAGTTACAGGATTGTGGGGAGGAGGATGACAACTTTTGACTTCATCCTAAAGAGTGATGAATTTCTACCCCCTCCAAATCTCTCAGACCCAACTGCATCCTCCCTGCTTCAGTACACCCACCTGCCCACGCGAGGGCGCACCAGGCCATGAGACTTGATGAAGACACAATCGCCAACCTTTAGCCACATGTCATTGTAATGGAGCTGCTCAAAGTAGTGGCAACCTGGCTCACCATTTGACATTTCCACAGGGACATCTTCTTTCTCCTGTGGTAAAGGAAACTGGTTGAAGACAGGCAGCTGACAATCAAGGCGTAGCAGAAGAGGTTAAGAAAAAGCTGACTTTCCTTCATATTAACTTAAAATAAAAAATAACTATAAGCAGAAATTTTGATGAAGGTCGGGGACAAGACTGGGGTACTGAAACCAAACTAAGTCTTATTAAATATTGTATTTATTTTAAATTTATACTTAAGTTTCATAAACTGTTACCACCCCCACCCCCACCCCATTCCCATAGCCTTCGGGGGAGGTGGGGGAGAGAAGCACCACAGAGGACACATCAGCATTCAGGAGCAGCCTCACTCACACACTGCTATGGAGGATAAGGAGCAAATTCTGCGCAAGCTTCCTCTTCATTACATTTACTGATCTCTCATTTTCTTAACATTAACAACTGATGGTTTTAAATGATAATTAAAAAAAAATAAAAATAAAATTGTTATCATTTTGATTTATTCTGGAATGGAAAGAAATAGTATAGCCTCTGTGACATAAACACATACACTCTGTCTCTGAATAAATTACAAGGTCTGTCACCTCCTGGCTGCTGTGACACTGGGCAAATGACCTGACCTCTTAGGCCATCTGTAAAAGGAAGGCAGAGTGCGCCCATCAGATGGAGCTGTTAGGAAGAAGCTCCAATGACACACTCCACAGTTAAATATGCAGAACAATGCCTGACTTATGAAAAGCACTTGAACACCCATTCATTATTGTTGTTTTATAGTTTTGGCAAAAAAAGAAAGAAAAAGAAAAAGGGGCGCCTGGGTGGCTCAGTCGGCTAAGGGTCTGCCTTCTGCTCAGGTCATGATCGCAGGGTCCTGAGCTCCGTGTTGGATTCTGTGCTCAGTGGGGAGTCTGCTTCTCCCTCTGCCTCTGTCCCTCCCCCTGCTCCTGCGAGTGCTCTCAAATAAATAAAATCTTTAAAAAAAAAAAAAGAAAAAAAGACAGTTCTGATCTGATGCAGAAAGTGGGCACACCATGAGGTGTTTTAAACATATTAACTCCAAAACACATAAAAGCTGAGGAAATTCCAGAACCCCAATATTTTCTACTGCATCTCCCTGAGAATATCTGAAACTTCAAACCAAAAAAAAGAAAAATCTCCTTCAGAAGGTCCAAACATTTGTTTTGATCTGACTTCAAATGTGATATATAAATGGTCTCCTGGAAAATCCTTAAGAACGAGCGAGGTCACACATATAATGGGTGAAGGGAATTTGCAGGAATGGGAACTTAGCCCCTGAAATTAAGAATAACTTTTTCTGGGCACCTGGGTGGCTCAGCTGTTTAAGCATCTGCCTTTGGCTCAGGTCATGATCCCGGGGTCCTGGGACTGAGCCCCACATCGGGCTCCCTGCTCAGCGGGGAATCTGCTTCTCCCTCTCCCTCTTCTCCCCCAACTTGTGTGCGTGCACGCTCTCTCTGTGCCAAATAATAAAATCTTAAAAAAAAAAAAAGAGTAACTTTTTCTTTTAGGAACAGATTCTGTTCTGAAGTTCTTTTTTTTTTAAAGTAATCTCTCTGCCTTGAGAATGAGAGCTGCATGCTCTACCTGCTGAAGGTATTCTTTTAAAAAGTTCCAGGAAGGACTTGTTTCAGCCAGGCAGTATTAAAATAAAGATAAGAGACAAAAGAAAAAAAAAAAAACCCAAAACAAAACGTGTGCACAGAGAGGACCCTGGAGACTTATGAATTCTAATAAGAAATCTGCGTTAATTCTCATGTTTGCTTCCATTGGTATTTCTTATTCTTTCAAAATTCTCTATGATTCCCAGGAATATTGGTGAAATGTAAAAAATATCATGTTCTTTCCCAAGCTCCCTTTCTCTTGTAACACTGTTAGGACACTAAAATGTATTTCTTTTCTAAGACACGAGGAAGTCGATTTTTTCCAGTTTTTACATTAATAATTTAAAAGCTTTATCTTTTTTGACTATATAAAAGAAGTATATCTGTGGGCAACAATTCAAACATTAGAGCATGTAAAACTTAAAGGCAATCTTTTGTGATCCAACCCCAGAGATAAACACCTGATTCAGCACACAGCAATTCTCCACACTGCTTTTACAGTCGTGTATGTAAACATAGTTTTTTTTTTTTAATGTTTTATTTATTCATGAGCGTCAGAGAGAGAGAGGGAGAAGCAGGTTCCCTGCCTAGCAGGAAGCCCGATGCGGGGCTTGATCCCAGGACCCTGGGATCATGACCTGAGCCGAAGGCAGATGCTTAACCATCTGAGCCACCCAGGCGCCCCAGTTTTAGTTTTTTTGAATAATAATGGAACCACATCCCATTCTGCCACCTGTTAATTATGAGCATGCTCTTACCACGTGACTTGGACAACTTTCCATGTGCCATATATATAGACCTACCTCACTGTGCTTACTGGCCACAGAGTTTGCATGCTATGGATGTCTGACAACTTCCTCAACTCGTATTCATGGGCATTTGGGTCTGGCCAAGGGTTTTTGCTTTTACAAATAACACTGATGCCGTCCCTTGTGGAGAACCCTTTGGTGCACCCGAATATTGAGCTGGACCACATTTTCTGGTATCAAATGGCCAGGTCAAGGGGAATGCCACGGATGGGAAAGAAGTGTCCTTCCCCACACCCACACCAGATGTTATCAGTATTAGCAATTCAAAACTCTTGCCAACCTGTCAGGCTTTTAAAAACTATTAGATTAACACATTTTCTAACTTTTTTGGGCTGTCTTCCCTCTATAAATGATCTATTTGGTCCTTTGCCTATTTTTCCAGTGTTACTTTTTCCCTAGATTTCTAAGAGCTTTTTGCATTAAAAAATGGTAGACTTTTCCCCCACTTTAATGGCTACTGGATTTTATATCATGTATAGAAAGGACCCATTCCGAGCTTATAAATAAAGAATATAGGTAAATAATAGTAAATCTGCTTACGTTAGCAACAAGTACTCTGTTCTTTCGTTTTGTTTTTGGGGTTTTTTTGGTATTATTACTTTTTGGAATATGAAGTGCAAGAGTTCAGGTGGCTATTTTCCTCCTCCTTTTTTTTCTTTTTCAATGGCTACCAGTTTTTCCAGTATCATTTGATTCCATCCTCTACTGCTGATTTAAAATACTACCTTTATATTCTGGATTTTAATTGTGAAAAGCCTCTTCCTTCCACTGACTGGAATACCTCAATTTTTAATAAATATAAAATATATAGGGGCTCCTGGCTGGCTCAGTTGGAAGAGCATGCAACTCTTGATCTTGGGGTCATGAGTTCAAGCCCCATGGTGGATGTAGAGATTACTTAAATAAATAAAACTTAAATATATATATATAAATACAATAACATCTGGCAGGACAAAGCACTTTGATTACTATTTTCCCCCTTCTTTTCCTGTGACTGTCGCATGTTTATTCTTTCATGAGAAAGCCAGAAAAATTTTGTCAAGTTCTTTTTATTTTTCTTCCAAGATTTTATTTATTTGAGAGAGAGAGCAAGCGAGTGTGCATGAGTAGGGGGAAGGGGCAGAGGGGGAGGGAGAAGCAGACTCCCTGCTGAGTAGGGAGCCCAATGCTCCATCCCAGGACCCTGAGATCATGACCCTGAACTGGAGTCAGACATTTAACCAACTGAGACACTCAGGCACCCCATTTTGTCAAGTTCTGAAAACAATTTATCCAAGTCTTTTATGTCCTTGAGTTAGACTGTTTCTCTTTCCATAGGTTCCAAATATTCCTTTCAAGGTTATTTCTTAATGTATTTTGTTGTTAAGGTGAATCAGTTTCTTTCTACATGATTTTCCTAATAGTTGCTAAAGTATATTCAACATTTTTAAGATTTTATTTTACAGAAAGAGTGAGACAGAGACAGAGCATGAGCAGGGAGCCTGATGCTGGGCTTGATCCCAGGACCCTGGGATCATGACCCGAGCAGAAGGCAGACGCTTAACCGACTGAGCCACCCAGGCGCCCTCAACATTTTCATCTTACTTTCAGAAGTCTTGTGAATTACTGTTTTGTTTATATAAGAAAGCTACTGACTCGTATATGGATTTTGAAATTCCTATTTGTTGAATTGTTTTTCAAACCTTTAGTTAATTGCTCCCCCATGATCTGCAAAAAAGGTTTTATCACTTTACTGTCATTACTTTTACTACTTTTGTCTTCATTGGCTACTTTCAGAAAAATATAGGTAATAGTAGAGCAAGCAGGCTTTAGGCATGAGAAACAAATATAACTTTAAAAAATCACTTTGAGGAAATATCTGTCTAAAGACTTAAATAAATGAAGACAGTTACTGTACTTTATCAAATAATTTATCCTTTGATCTATTAATATGATGAAGTGTATTGCTGAATTTTCCTAATTTTGACCAACCCCTGCATTTCTAGAATGAACTCCCACCTACTTGGTCATATTGTTCTTTTTTTTTTTTTTTTAAATATTTTATTTACTTTTTTTTTTTTTTTAAAGATTTTACTTATTTATTTGACAGAGAGAGACACAGAGAGAGCAGGAACACAAGCAGGGGGAGTGGGAGAGGGAGAAGCAGGCTTCCCGCTGAGCAGGGAGTCCGATGTGGGGCTCGATCCCAGGACCCTGGGATCATGACCCGAGCCAAAGGCAGAGGCTTAACAACTAAGCCACCCAGGCGCCCCGGTCATACTGTTCTTAAATAACTAATTTGAGGGCGCCTGGGTGGCTCAGTTGGTTAAGCGACTGCCTTCGGCTCAGGTCATGATCCCGGGGTCCCTGGATCGAGTCCCGCATCGGGCTCCCTGCTCGGCAGGGAGTCTGCTTCTCCCTCGGACCCTCCCCCCTCTCATGTGCTCTCTCTCTCATTCTCTGTCAAATAAATAAATAAAATCTTCAAAAATAAATAAATAGGGCGCCTGGGTGGCTCAGTTGGTTAAGCAAGTGCCTTCGGCTCAGGTCATGATCCTGGAGTCCCTGGATCGAGTTCCGCATCGGGCTCCCTGCTCGGCAGGGAGTCTGCTTCTCCCTCTGACCCTCCCCCCTCTCATGCTCTCTCTCTCTCAGTCTCTCTCTCAAATAAATAAATAAAATCTTTAAAATAAATAAATAAATAAATAATTTGATTTCACTTATAAAAAATACATTTTCTCTAAGTATTTTCTGCATCAATATTCATCAGTTAGACTGAACTGTAGCTTTTCTGTTTTAATTTTGTCAGGCTTTGGAATTAAGATTATTCTCATTTTGTAAAATAAATTGGGAAGTTTTCTTTGTTCTCCATGCTTTGAAATAATTTAAACAGTATTATAATTATAGGTCTCTTAAAGGGTTAAAAGAATTCACCCACAGAATTATCTGACCTGAGTACTCTGTGATTAGCTCTCAGAACATTTTTAAAAAATTCCTTCTTGCTGTTGTCCACTTACGTGTTACATCTCTTCTTGATTCTTCAGTAATTTATAGTGTCCTAGAAAATTATGCATTTTGTTCAGGCTTTCAAATTTATTAACAGAAATGTACAAGTCTTTAAATTTCTTCCACATTTGTATGTCTGAGCTTAACTGCCTTCCTTTTTTATTAGGATAGTTGGTAGTTTATCTCGTTGGACTTGTTGAAGAATTAGCACTTGGATTTACTTTTAAATTCTATTTTTCAGTTCTACTGGTTTTCTAAGCATTAATTTCTGTCCTTCTTCTACAGTTCCCTTCTTTCTGTTTGGCTAAGGTTTTATGTTGTTGCTCTTTTTCATTCTTTTTTTTTTAAGATTTTATTTATTTATTTGACAGAGAGACACAGTGAGAGAGGGAACACAAGCAGGGGGAGTGGGAGAGGGAGAAGCAGGCTTCCCGCCGAGCAGGGAGCCCGATGTGGGGCTCGATCCCAGGACCCTGGGACCATGACCTGAGCCGAAGGCAGACGCTTAACGACTGAGCCACCTAGGCGCCCCTCTCTTTCATTCTGAACTTGAGTACTTTATTCATTTATTTTCTGGAATAGGTATTTTGAAATGTAAAATTCTTTTCCATGTGGCTTTTAACTACATACCTTTTCCAAGTTAAAACTGTCTTCAGTTCGACTGTCCTCTGAGTTGTCTGTGTTCTTCTCGTCATCCCCTTTATCTGCATTTGCAAATACAGAGGCCACTCGGACCACAGGCAAGGGCACATCCCGAGGGACAAACCTCACTGAGCTGATGGGCATGGTCCACAGTTTAATTTTCTTAAAAGATTTGGTTTTGGCAGAATACCGTGATTCGCAGACAAAAACATCCTCATCTCGAAAGTTTTCTGGGCATAATTTAAAGTATTCCTGGGAGACGTAAGAATAAGATTATTAGGTGAATTTTCTGAAAACCAGTCAACCGAAAAAACCAAAACTACACATCAATCAAGCAAACAAATGTTAACCTGTTAAGACTCTCTGACAGTTAACAAATAGTAAATGGTTAGCAATGTACAAGCATCTCCCTGCTACAGAAGGGCCTTATTAAATATAAATACTTAGCTTACCAACTGCCCTTTTGAAAATATATTAGCATTTCATACAGCTATAATGTTCCTAAAAGCTTTGGGCAGGGCTCAATGTACCTATACCACATAGATACACAAAAAGTATACTTTATAATCCTAAAAAGCACACTGACAATTTTTAATGATCTTTCAGAAAATGTCATCCTCAAAAATTAGCCTGGCAATATAAAAAAATTTACACTAACTGCATATAGCTATATAGTGTAGGCAGCAAATGGTGGTCTTTCATCATCATGATCAGATTAATTTCCTCCCAAATCTTTATCCAATGCCATATAGACACAGCTTAAAAAAAAAAAAAAAAATCAAAGTTTAAAACAGAGTGCTTAATTTATAAATACCATTTTTTTGTGTTTGTAAATTTTATTTTCATGGAATGATTTGTGCTTTGGAGCCTAATGAGTTTCTTACCTTGACAAACATGACCACACATTTTCCTAGAATTTTACTAACGGGAACTTTATTGTAATAGTCACTCTTAAAAACTTCTTTTTCTAGAAATTTCCGTGTAGCCAGATGGAATGTTTCATTTGGCCGATAAAACCAACAGCCATACAACCATTTTTCACCTCAAAAACAAAAAGGGAGAGAGAGGGGAAATTACCATTAACAGAAATCACACATTCTTTGCAAAATGAGCAAATTCTCCATCCAGTCTGCCATGGCCTGAACCTAACAATGTGCTTTTTAGGCCACAGTTTCTTAAAATAGTTATCTTAGAAGAAATGATACTTTAAAGTAATGAAGTATAATGAGGCCTAAAAAATGCTACTTTCCCCCTCATATTAAAAAATGTATAATATATAGGGTGAAGAAGGTGATGAGACCTGCCCTAGTCTGCTGGGCCCAGGACACACTTAAGACTGTGTGCTTATGCTAAGGACAGAGCATCTAAAGCATATCAAGGATGCATTTAGCACTCAGGCAAAGGGATACAAAGGTACTTCATGAGGAGCAGCTGAGGGAACTGGACTGCCTGGATCACATTTCTGTCTGCTCCTGGCTTCATTAACTCCTATTTGTTCTCCATGTCTTAAGTGAAAGGCAACTGTTCTAGGACGCCTTTTTGAAATCAAATTCTAAGCCAAGGCACATGTCACACTATAATAATTTCCTTTTTATTTGTGGTTTGTACCAGACTGGTTTTGCTACGGGCAAAACACGAGCCTTTAGTTCTTGTGAGGCTCTGCCATCCTCCAGTTTGGCTTACTGTGTGTTTTAAAGAAACAGCAGTTGAGTGAATGAATCTCAACCTCACTTCAGGAAGTTGTGTTTCCTTTGACTCAACTGTGCCACTCATGGGCCCAAGAGTACTAGATCCTATTTTTTCATATAGTGGGTGCTAAATTATATTTACCGATACACTGTAGAATGACTATTGATGCAAGGCATAACATGTCTGAGTTACAATTTTCTTCCCTGAGGACCAAGGAGAAGTAAAATAGTCCCAGCTCACCAATCTGCCCTTTGATTTAAAACACACTTACCAGCAGAATCTTCCCACAGTCTTTCAATGCAGACGATGTGTGGCTGCAGGCTGGCCTCTGAGGGCTCCACGTAGACGTAGTCTCCAACATGGTACATGCTGTTCTTAAAGCTGCAGTCCTGGCTGTACGTGCGGTGTAAGCCGGAGAGGCCTGCGGCGCCTGAGGAGTCTTCGCTCTTTTCAGCTTCTTCGGTGAAGACAAAAAGGTTCCCATTAATGGAATGTGGGAATCAGATGCAGGATTCAAACAACACATACTAATACATCTCATTCTTTCCTAGACCTTCAAGGGCAGGATTCAGGACAAACAGTATGATATCTGTATTCCCAAGAGCCTCTACTCAAACTTGCCTTTTTTGAGTTACAACCAACTGCCCTTAATTTAAGTAAATGCATAAATAGACAAATGATCTACACAATAAAAATAACCATCTCAATAATATATGCTCAATGTAGTCGTTCTGGATGATAAAGAAAGGTATAAAGAAAACAGGTCACCTGTAAATCATGCAATCCTGGAAATGATCTCATATGTACTTCCTTTCCATCTTAATGCCCCTGAAATTTCTCCCCCCTAACAGTTATTATATGGGTATGTCAAATGGAATCTTAGAATTGAAAAAATATGGAATATGTGTATCAAACAATATAATGTAAACTATGTATGTTTACACTGAAGATACACTGAACAGGGGCGCCTGGCTGGCTCAGTCAGAAGAGCATACGACTCTTGATCTTGGGGTTGGGAGTTCGAGCCCCAGGTTGGGGATAGAGATGATTTAAAATAAATAAGTAAATAATAATAATAATATACACTGAACAGTCTCTGAGATTAATGCTTTTTCAACAAGACTTATTTTTGCTAAATAATACTTTTTGATGGCTACTATGCAAGCCATCTTTTGCAAATACCATAGGAATTTTTTTAGATTTTATTTTTGAGTAATCTCTCCACTAAACATGGGGCTTGGACTCACAACCCCGAAATCAAGAGTTGCACATTCCACCAACTGAGCTGGCCAGGTGCCCCAGGGTTTTGTGTTTTTGAGGATAAAGCTTTGCCCACATTTCCAATTATTTCCTTATGATAATTTTCTATAAATGCAACAGCTAGAAATAAGCATTTTATATTTTTTTAAAAAGATTTATTTGAGCGAGATAGAGCTAGAGAGAGAGCGAGAGAGAGCACCAAGAAGGGGGGAGGAGCAGGCTTCCCGCTGAGCAGGGAGCTTGACATGGGGCTCAATCCCAGGATCCCGGGATCATGACCTGAGCCACAGACAGACCTTAACCGACTGAGCCACCTACGGGCCCCACATCATTTTTTAAGTTTTGCCAAGTTTGGTGGAAAATGTCAGCTAGTATTTGATTAGCCAAATAAATCCCTATAAGATATCAAGAGATTCAGAAGGTTCTTGAGATCATATACCAGCAGGAACACGGTCACCTGAATGGAAAGAGACAGAGAAAGTACAAAATCAGAGTGTTAGCTAAACCCCCAAAATTCTAGACAGGAAACAGGCTGCTAAAACTACTCAGCTGCAAACATCTGCTACCTTTCATGAAAAAGGGTGATGTAGAGGGCAGAGTGCTGAGCCACAGGGGACTATTTCTGGGACTCGGAACCTAATGACTCTGCCCAGCTGGATTTCAAGATTGCTTGGAACTCAAATGACCCCTTCCTCTCCATTTCTCCCTTGAGAATGTCTCTCATCCCACTCTTGTGTTGTCACTATATTGTAGGAGCAAAGAACTTGTTTTTTAGTTTCACAGGTCCACAGATGGAGAGGAATTATGTCCCAGGAGGGATCATACCCAGAGCCCCACCCATATACACCCATTTAAATGATTTACATAATAAGATTTAGGACTTTTGAGCTCATAAAGCTGACATATTTAGATGAGATTTTGATACCTGCTAGAGAGGTGTTCCTGCAACAAACACCTAAAAAACAGGGAAGCGACTTTGGAATTGGGCAAGAACAGAAACTGGAAGAATTTTTTTTTCCTTTGGAAACAACAAACTTTCTAAGAATTTTAAGAAGAGAAAAAGCCTCCATTGCTTTGAACAGACTATGGCAGAGAAACGGACATTAAGGACTTGGCAGGAGAAGGCACAGGTGCAAATGAAGAAAATGTTACTGGAAAGGAGATCCTCGTTATATAGTGGCAGAAAGCTTAGCAGAACTGTGCCCTGCAATCACTTGGATTCTGGGCCTCTTGGGTTGATCTCTTGGTTATCTTTCTACTTCTTTGTTGTTCTACTGCCTTGGAGATTTCTTCTTCATCTTCTAATCCTTGTCTAAATGTTTCCTTTCTGCCATCATTAAAAATTTTTTAAACTGAATCAATTTGACATAAAACAATGGGTCAACTTAAGTTATACAACCAGTTACTTTGATACATTTATATTTGTTGCCACTGTAGTGATATTTATCACAGCACTTACTCACGTAAGATACTGTGGTCTATCTTCATTCTAGTGTGCTTTAGCGCTCCATGGCTATTTACTACTCCTTACAAGTTTGTACCATTAAACACCATCCTCTTTTCGCTCCCACCCCCCTCTGCTATCATTGTTTTTAAACAGTTTCATTGAGATATGATTCCCACACCATACAATTCCCCTATTTAAAGTGTACAATTCAGTTTCTTGGTATGTTACTAATTTTTAAAAAATGGTAATACACTACATAAAATTTGCCATTTTTGGACCATTTTTAAGTAGATAATTCAGTGGCATTAATTACACTCATAATATTGTGCAATCATAACCACTATCTATTTATAAAACTTTTTCTTTATTTCAAACAGAAGCTCTGTACCTGTTAAGTACTAACTCATCTCTCCTCCCCATTAGGCCCTAGTAACCTCTATTCTACTTTCTGTCTCTGAATTTGCTACTCTGGGTCCCTCATATAAGTGGAACCATACAATATTTGTCCTTTCCTGTGTGGCTATTTCAGTTAGCGTGTTTTCAAGGTTCATCCGTGTTGTAGCATGCATCACAACTTCATTACTTTTTATGGGTGAATAACACTCCACTGGGTGCATATACTGCATTTTATTTATTCATTAGTTAATGGGCACTTTTCTGAAGAAATGGGATTTTTTTTTTTTAAGTCATGTTATCTTCTCCCTGACAACCTCATTTAGGTAGTAACAGCATGGGAGCTATTTTAAAGATTTACAGCAGTTGAGGAAGGCTTAGGCCACTGCTGAGAGCAGCACTGCTTAAAAAGCTACTGAGCGCACTTGGGAGCAGGGGGTTTGGGGCCTGGCGGAAGCTGGTCCATGTCTGGTAAACTTTACTTACAAAAGAACACTGGAAATGACTGACTTACACAAAATTCCCTGCATCCTTCTTTTTTCTTTTGCAAGCCCATTTGGGGGCAAAATAGAAAATAAAATAATGTGTACATGTGTGTATGTGTGTGCTTTGAGTGGAGGACACTGATTATACCATGTCCATTTATGTGGGGAAATCAAATTCAGGAAACATTTTAGGAGCTTCTTTTGTTCTAGGTAATTATTACTCTAGATCTGAAAAGTGAAAAGAGAAATTCTTTGTAAGAAATGGTTTTGCCCTATGTTGGATCAACAACACCCAGGCCTGTCAGACACAGACGGACCACGAGGAGGAAGTTCTATTTGTGTCTCACCACGGTCTGTCTCGGCCACACATATGCAGGCGCGCAGGCGCAGCCGTGGGTGAGTGAGGCCCTCTCTCTAGCACAGTGGCTTCCAGGAATTAAGGACACATCTCTGAGTACCGTCAAATGCCAATGGGCAATCTAAATCTGGCACTGGCTCCTCTTCAAAGGAGCACCGCCGGAAAACTAGAAGGAAAAATACTTACAATGAAAGACATACCTCTATGAAAATGGCTTCAAACTATGAAAAAAAAAGTCTAAAAACCACATCTTCCAAGAAATCCAGGAACAGTCCAATTCTACTTTGTAAACAAGTAAGCAAGCAAGCAAACAAACCAGCGTGTGAAAGAAAACTGGTTAATCTGGGAAGTGTTCCACAGAGAAACATTAAGCCCTTAAAGTCTGTATGAACCATCCTAAGCAAGCTCATTGGTTCTGTTAAATTTGCTGCATTCTACTTCACTAAAATGTGACATTATAGTATTTTCAGGTGTCACTACTTTTGGTCCACCAAAGTGGTCCAGGATCCAGATGTGGGTTAAACTCAACTTAGCAAAGAACCAATTATGGCTGGAAGGCCAGGTTTTCATCTCAGGGTGCTGGATGAGCAATGAATGCCTGGCAAAGTCCATTTCCATTTCATTCACATTAGTAACAGTTCCTGACAGTATTATGTGAGCAGAGAGGGGACTCTGGGGATCAAATACATGCTTCCTGCAGAAGTTAGTCTATGCCAAACACATGGTCAGCGTAGCATGTAGATTCTCCTGAGGGTTGCCTACCAACTGCTGCAGTGGGCTCAGGCAGAAGTAGGGCCCGCTGCTGCCCACGCCCGGGGGCCCATCGCCGAGCGAGAAGACATCGGCAAAGGCCTAGCCATGCGCCGCCTCCTCTCTGGAGAGTGTGGCCAGTGCGCCCCAGTCACAGACATAGGTCACGAAGTGGGCCACGCGCTCCGCGTCTTCGTGGGGCAGTGGCGCAGCGGTGTCCCAGTCCCGGTGATCCTGGCCGCCCCAGCCCCACGCCGGTGCCACCAGCAGCGCCACTGGTGCCAGCGCTAACAGGCTGGCCATGACGGTGACTCCAGCGAGTCCAGAAATGATCAAGTTTCTTTTCTTTTTTTTTTTTTTTAAGATTTTATTTATTTGACAGAGCACAAGCAGAGGGATCATCAGGCCGAGGGAGAGGCAGAAGCAGGCTCCCCGCTGAGCAAGGAGCCCGATGTGGGACTCGATCCCAGGACCCTGGGATCACGACCCGAGCTGAAGGCAGACGCTTAACGACTGAGCCACCCAGGTGTCCCTGAAATGACCAAATTTCTAATAAAAGTTCCCACTGTCAAATATTTCTAAATTCTGGCAAGGGACTCAAAGTAACATTTTTGCATTGATAAAATGAAAAGAAAAATTTCCTCCTAGTACTGTGGTTCAACCAAAATATCATCTACTCTGGACTGAGTCTGCAGGAGGAAAGCCATCCGGCAACATGACAGGGAAGAACCCTGATGCATTCACTGCTGAGAATGCTCCCCAGGTGCAGACAGGCCCCGCAGGTTTTATCTGCCAATCGTATTTCGACCTGGTGAGCTCCCACACTTGTGAGCTAACTGACCGTTCCTGAAATGCTAGGGCAACAGCTGTGTCACACAGCACTTCCAATTTGTAACAGTCTGATGACCAAACCGATGATGATAAAAGCATTTCTATCTCAACATGGCCATTGTGAAAGAGTCAACATTTACAGACAGGATTCATCCCCACAGCAAGCTAGGAGAGCCAGAACTAGAACAGAGTATAACATGTCTTCATGTTTAATAAAATGAAAAGAAACCAACCTCTTTTTTCTTCTTCTCGTTTTAGTTTATCTTCCTCTAGTTCTTTTGGCAATTTTTCCTTTTTCTCTTTCTCCACATCATTATGCAAATGCTTTGTGGTATAGCTGAGTGCTGGTGAAAGCAGGATCTCTCCATTTTTGCAGAGTTCATCACGAATTTTAATAAAAAACTGCTGCAGTTCTACCGCGTCCTCGTAGATTTCAGAATCTGTCCTATAAGGGCATCAAGAGCACCCATTGACATACAAGCTGCTTCTTTCACACACCTCACTTATATGTTTAACTCTACCCATGCTTCCATAACACGTTAATGGATGTAATGGTACTTCTGTACAGCAGGGTATCTCCTTGAAAGTTTTAGAAGAGAATCTGAACTGTTACCTCGGCAAGCCTCATGCCCACCAGTTTCCTCTTCCTTAAGACTCACTCCTTGTACAGCTCATGTAAAAGAAAAGGCCTCATACGGTTTTCTGGGGAGAAACAAGGCTCAAGCATCCGTTGATTTTGGCATTTTTAGGGGGAGGGGGGGCTGTCACAATCAAGGACTACACTGAGGCTCCACACCACGACACTTACTTGTATCTAATCCTTGGATTAATTTTTACCTTCTCTTAACCGAGGGACTAACATATAAACTATTGACAAAAGATTTAGGCAGTATCCACTTTCTTCTTTTTGAATCTCTATCATACTTGCCTAGGCTGGTAGGCCCCAGCAAATATTTGACCCTAAACTGCAAAGTCATGAGGGCATCCATCCTATAACACTTATGGGCCTCAGAATCAGTGTTCATGTTAGTTTCCCAGAAATGACTACATAATGCTGGGGAACCAGCAGAGGCAACACAGTGAAAGATGGGGGAAAAATGATCTGCCACACTGAAAGCTTTTTAAAGGCTCTTTCCTCATTTACAGAATGAGAGGACAGGACTGGGCAAAATCAGCCTCAGAATTCAGACTGGAAGAAATTCTTTTACTATCTCTAATCCACTGTGGTCTGAGGATGGCTTAAACATAATTCCATTAACTAGGAAAACCAGGGTCTGAAAAATATTCACAAAGTAACCACAGACAAAGTCTTAGAGCAGTTATGGACACATTCTGGTCAGGGGGGAGTGGCAAGCCCAGTCAGTCACCTGCTGATACCCACCACTAGAGCATCAAATTTTAGTGAAACCTCCAGAATGCTTCTCCCCATCAGCCAAAGTGAACTGGCAAACAATCTAAAAACACTGCCAATAACAACCTAAATGAATGTTTCTGGAAAGGTTTTAAAAATCTTTTCAGGTTACAGAAATGCTAATACTTACAGGAAAGCAATAAAAATAAAACTGGTCAAGGGAAGAAACTCTTATTATTTTGATGCCTGTTTTCTGAACAGAGATGTCTTAAGACTGTTCACTTGACATTAAAATTCATTTTATAACAGCTTACAATTTTAAGTATAAAATTAAAAGTGAAAACGCACTTTTGGTAATCCCTGTTACAATGAAAGGGCAGATTCGTAATTCCATCAGGTCATGTTGTTTAGTAATGGAAGTGCTGTACATAGCCATTAAACATCTGACTTATCTTTCCTGTTTTATTTAAACAAAATAATATGAAGAATTCATTAATTAATCTGTGAGGCTCAGTGTTGCCTGCATGCATAAGAACAAAAACTCAAGATGGAAAAAGAAAATAACTCTTAATTCCCCTTAGCTGTTGGGTAATCTTTATAAGGCAGACATCCAGTAGAATGAAATAATTAAGAGCACAGGAAGCTCTTAGTGCTTCCCTTGTCCTTGTCTTCCCGAGGGTCCCCCTTCCTGTTAGGTAGTCCGAGAACTGATTTCAGGAATGCTGCCAGCAGATTAGGAAAGCCAGTGGCTCACTGGCATGAGTCAGTGCTGTGCTGTTACTGAATACTGCCGATGGACAAACCACTGTCCCCTGAATGAACTTTTCTATGCCTCACTTTTCAGACTCCTATTCAGGGTGTAAGGTCCTAGGCGATGTTGAGTGGCAGTGGTGGATAGGGGCATGAACACTGTTAAAGATCAAAATAGAAACCTAGTGCCTATGGACTTCATTAAATTCATGAACTTAGTATTTTTGAGATATCTACCCTCATTACTGACAAAACGGATAAAACGATGGTTTATCATTCACTAAACTGATGCATGTCCACCTCAGCAGCATGGGGTTATACTTAAGTACCGTAAGCAGTCATAATACAACCTTCATTCACAAAGATAAAAAATGGCTTCCCTTAGTTTTACAAGGCTCTGGGCACAAGAGTGAAACTCATCACTGCCTCATGTAAATAAACGCATCAAGACTCTACCTTCTGGGCTTCAAAAGCAAATCAGGTCAACAATGGAAAAATGAAAAGAGCTCATTTCCTACAGATACAAATCTGCTTATTTCCTAAAACAGACACATCATCTATATAAGATAGACAAAGTTGCTAATGATCTAAGAGACAAATGCACTTTTGGAAGACTCACAGAACTAACCCCAAGATGTAATGGGGGCGGGGCAGAGGTGGAGGAGAGGAGTGACTTTAGACTTAAGGACTATTTAAGAAAACTGAGAACAAAAATGAAGTCTAAGCTCCATGAAAGAGGATTCGTATGTCTTGTCCACTGGTATATTCCAATATCTAGAACATGCTTATCACTGGTAGCCACTCAATTAACGTTTGTTGAGTAAGTGAAAATAAAGAATGCAAATTTTGACTGCAAGATGTCTCCCCATCTTTCTCTTCATTTCTAGCTCTACTGTTGAACATTAAGGCCATTTCCTAAATGTGTCACTCAGGCGCCTCTCCAATCTGACCCCAACCCCACCATCTCTTGAACACACCACATTCATTTCCTAACCCCATGCCTTCACTCAAACCACTTGCCTTATCTACATCCCACCCATTCTCCCATTCCCCCCTGATACCTCAGGTCTTTTCAGAGCTCTAGCTCAGAGTTCCTACTCCTCCATCTTTACTACATATCAAGTTGTTGTGTTGTCTCACACCTGGAATTATCTTTCCCTAAGCACAGGTCCTAACCCAACTGTCGGACTTGGAGCTCTTAGACCACAGACCACAAGCCTGATCATCTACGGCTAGGCTCCGTGACTAGTGTCTTGGTGCCTGGCTCTGCAGTGGGGGAACAAGAAGAGCAGCCCCACTTACTAGCTGTATGACTTTAGGCAACTTACTTCTGTCTGTGCACTTCTTCAAATGCAAAGTGGGAAGATTATCACCTAGAATGGCTATTATAAGAGTTAGAGATTATCTAGATAAAGTGTTTCGCATGGTGCTTTACAAAGAGCAGGTGCTTAATAGGAACAGCAAACATTACTACTAATTTTTCTTTAAAGATCCAGAGCAAATGCAGGCTTCACCAGATTCCCCAGCTGGAATTACTCTACACCCACTGCCTAAAAGTCTCCTTTCAGCATGGTAGACTGTGAGCTCCAGGAAGGTAGGGTCTGTATCTTTAACTTTTTATATTCCCCCAAGTGACTCTAACAGCACACAGAAGACACACTGTAACTGCTAAACTGAAACTGTTTTAAGTCAATTATACCATTCTTGTGTGGCGAAGATATAACACAGATCAGAATTAAAAGGGAATTCAAGTTTGATGGAAATTTAAATTTGATTGCTTCTTTTAGTACATTTACTATCTGCAAAAGGCACTTAAAAGTGAGAAATCTGAGATTAAAAAAAAAAGAAGCAGCCTTTTTAGGAACTGGAAATGGTGATCAAATTTAAATTGGCTAACCTCAGATCACTAACTTAAGAGCTATTTTAATTTATTCAAAGCATGCTTGGATTGAACTCAAAGTTTAAAAAAAAAATCACATTACTATTTCTAATTATAAGCACTTCATTCTTTAAAAAAACATGTTCTGTAAAAGACTATAAGAGTTTATGCTTTTCAACAGATCTTCAAATTTGTCCTGTATTCCTTCTCACTGGCCCTGATCTAGATGATGCACTAGTGTGTCTGCTCTCCCCCACAGCATATGCTTGCTCTCTAGATGTTGTGGCAAGTAAGAACTCAAAACAGCACCCCACCAACTGTAACCATGTACCTAAGCTGAAACAGTATATCAAAGCAGAATTTTCTTCTGTTTTGCATTAACTATCACACCTCCTCAAAAAGAAATAGCTTTGAAAACCTACCGATTCATCCTTCTTGCCCTTTCCAAGACTTCAAACATATGCTCTTGAAATAAATCGAGCCGCCGGTAGCGATTATTTTCAACATTCTTTCTAATTATGTCAAATGTAAGAGGAGGTTTGTTTGGGAAGCTGGGATCCACAGCAGGAATTTCTGCTAAGGAATCACTGTAGCATCTTCCTTCATCATCCTGATGACTCATGACTGACACAAAAAGATTATGAATAAGTTCTTGAATCAGCAGGGTCACATTTGGGACATGAGAGTCCTCATCTCCCTCCAGGTCTCTCCGAGTTTCAAGCAGGACCTTGTGCAGGACAAGGGCATCTTTGTAGATCAAAGACTCAGGCTCATTGTATGTACAGGCATTGTTAAACATCATGACGAAGTCCTCAACCATGGAGTCTATATCTTGGTATTTGTTGGCCATCATGTGACTTCGAATTTTTTCCATGTCCATGGGCTTTTTAATGGTCAGATAGTAGTCAGGCAGCTCGGATCTAGACGGAAGCCTCAGAAATATGGCACTGAGGCGGCGACCCCTCTTATCAGTATAGTTCTTTACAGCTTCATAGACTTCATTTAGTTTCTGCTGCATTGGAGTCATGTATTTTGATTTTTTAGGAGAAATTCCACTCTTCCTACCTAAAAGAAGAGATTTAATGTTAAATGAATAAAATGAAATAAATGAACCCAAATTTGTATACAGCTGGTAAAGCATAATCATAAGAAAGGGAGTACTCCAAGTGATTTGTAAAACAGTTTAATTAGCATTTCTCTAAGTGAGGTATATCTAGCTTATGGACAAAGAAAAAACTGGAAACAAATTTAAACTGTTTTCAGTAATCATATTTTTAGTGAGAGAGTAATAAGCATTATCATGTTGAGATAGTTGTGAAAAGTAGAATAAAGCAAATGAATAGTTATGTGACATTCTAATTCCATCACCTGTAACATCCTTGAGAACTGAGATTTTTTTAAAAAAGATTTTATTTATTGATCCGAGAGCGAGAGAGCGAGCACGAGTGGAGGGAGGGGCAGAGGGCAGGGAAAAGGAGACTCCCCGATGAACAGGGAGCCTGATGAGGGGCTCAATCCCAGGACCCTGAGATCATGACCTGAGCCGAAGGCAAATGCTTAACCGACTGGGCTACCCAGGTGCCCCGAGAACTGAGATTTTTATCACAGGAGAAAAAGAGATCCAGATGTTGAAAAAGAACACTGAATAAAAATCTTGTAGCCGTAAATCTCAGTTAAGAGCATCAGTATGAACTTACGATGTATTTTATCTTTAAATATAATACAATCACACACAAAATTTCCTAGTTCTGTCCACTGAAAATCCTGGAAACAATGACCAATCCAGTAGCGGTATAATCCCACATAGTTTGACTATATTGGTCATAATTCTGAAATACAGATTTCAAATACTAACACCAGTAGCTCCTTAGCAAATGGCTGACTCGCAGTTGGCACAAGATGAGCCTCATGTATCTTGAAACACAAGACAGTAAAGAATCTGTCAACACCTTCTTACTGTGGTTATGTCAGTAGAACATAGCGGCCAGCCTAGGACAACAGGAGCATCAATAAGGACAACAACTGCAATGAGTTAAAACTCAGCAACACATCTAAATTTAGTAGTTCTTAATGATATATAAAAATGAACAAACGAACTGGGTAAATGTTGGGAGGATACTGGTAAACCAGTGCATTGCTTTGAAAACTGGCAAACAAAGGGGGGTAAGAATCTATCTTTTATCCTTTCAAAAAAACCCAAAACAAGACAAACAAGCAAAAATTGTACTACTGGGTAACCAAATATTGGATGAGGCAAAGTTTCTCTATACAGAAGTATTCCAGTTGGTAAATGAGCAAGGAATGATAAAATCAGACTACTCTTATTTTATACCTCTTTAATGAATTAATGGAGTCCGCATCAATCGCTGTTAACATGTGGGAGAAACGACAGCTGTTACAGGGCCACCCAATGGAAGACCATTCATCACCTCTGAAGTTGGTTTTTGTGCCAAAAGGAGGGGATGAGGATTAAATCTAATTTAAATCTGATCAAGGCTCTTGCTCCAACTACCAATTTAGAGGAAACACCAAGGACATTAGAACATGTAAACTATAGCAAAGGGATGCAATTGGCAAAGCCCAGACTGTGGGAAGCTACAGGACAGCCCCAATTTCTTCAACAAATAAACCGCAAAGGAAAAAAAAGAAAGATGAGAGGGGGATTTACAGATTAAAAGAAGTATCAATCAAGTGCAGTATGTGGACCTTATTTAGATTCTACCTCAACCAGACATTGCTCCAAGATGTGATGCAATGCAAGTGTAGAAAACCTATTATGTTATGAAGCAAGCATCCTTGCCGGGCTGATAATGAATCTAATCAAGCCTCTGGAGTAAATTTCCATTTTTTAAGAAATGAGAAGAATAAAGGGAAAAGTTAGCTGATATCACAAGAAAGTGAACGGATTAATCCAAAATTTGAAACTGTACAAGAAAGTGATCTGGTTTCTGAAGAGTCAGTGGCATGAGGATTAAAAAAGGAGGGGCTTGCTCTAGACTGTGAACAGAGGGCATAACAATGAAATATAAAGAATTTAATTAGGTCCTGATTTGAAGAAACCAACTGTAAAAATGCATTTGTGAGATAAGCAGTAAAATTTGAAAATTTGTCAGGTATTAGATGAAACTAAGAAACTGCTAATTTTGTTAGGTGCAATAATGATTCCATGGTTATTTAAGAAAATATCTGCATATTTAGAGATGCACACTCAACTATGTAGAAATGAAATGACATGACTGAATTTTCTTTAAAATAATTTAGAACAAAAAGAGAGAGAAAAGTGGATATGGGAAGTAAGTATGGCACGCTCTTGAGAAATGCTGAGTAACTGGTACATACAGGGCTTTGTTGTACCATTCTTCATATATGTTTGAAACGTTTCATAACACAAAATAGAGAAATGAAAAGGAAATCAACATTACACATTAAAATTTCCTTTCCCTAAACTTTAAAAAATATGTGTATTTATACATAGTTACTGTTAATTATCATTTCCTAACTCAACTTACAAAATCACTTGTTTTTAAAATCTTTTTAAATTTATTTTTCAATTTTTTAAAAAGATATATTTATTTCAGAGAGAGCATAGGCAAGTGGGGGGAGGGACAGAGGGAGAGAATCTCAAGCAGACCCCCCCTCCCCCGCCCTCCGCTGAGCACAGAGCCCAAGGAAGCATGATTCCAGGACCGTAAGATTATGACTTGAGCTGCAACCAACAGTCAGATGTTCAACCGACTGAACCATCCAGGCGCCCCTTAAATTTATTTTTTCAAAGTAATCTCCACACCCCATGTGGGGCTTGAACTTACAACCCCGAGATCAGGAGTTGCATGCTCCATTGGCTGAGCCAGTCAGGCACCCCCTGGAATTAATTCTATTTTTAAAAGGCACTGTGTCCCTAAAAAGTAGAATAAAAGATTAACATTTCTGCAAACCTTCTGCATGCTTTTACAATTCTAAGAAAGGATAAATGCCTTAATGAGAAGGAATCATCACTTAGCAATAAATCATACCCCAAACTATTATAATATTCAGTTTATAGTCAATTCATATTAAAAAAAAAAAGGCAGGGTCTGTTTGTTTTCCCCCTTTCAGCAAATATAGTTCCAAAGAATATATAACAATACCATTGTAATTTGCTTGGTATTTATTTTATTTATGTATTTTAAATAAGGCAGAAACCTCTTCTTTAGTTCAATACTATTAACTGCTTTTGTTGTCCTTCCTATCCTCATAGTTCTAATAAAATCACCCTCCCCAGACCACACAAAAAAGACAAGGGAGTTAACTTACAGTACAGTGGCTGAGCATCTCTAATTTCTCAAATTCTGTCTAGGATCTGCAGCTGGGATTCACTTTTAATTCTAATACTCAGCAAACAAACATACAAAAACCCGAATCTGCCGCTACACTCTTACAGGCATAATATATAGAAAAAATATCTATTCTTACTACTTAATATTTACAAAATGTCCACAGCATTTAGAGAGTAAACAAAACCTCTGACTTTATAACCTATTCCCCACATGCTTTCCACAGTTTAACTACTTAAAATACAGAGAGTGCTTGAGAGAAGGAAAAAACTCTCTGCTAGAGTGTGAGTTCAAACATATTCACCACTTAGTTAAGATATTATTTCAGTGAATTAGTACTCTATCCTTGACAGACTAAACTGAGTAACAAGCGTGAGGCTGCCTTACTCAGCTTGAGTTTGGGAGAAGCCACATCGTCATCATCAGGCAGCGGGCCCAGCTCTTTCCTTTTATCCTTGAGTAACTTCTCCAGGATGTGCGCATCGTTGTACACCTATATTCCATAAATATATTTAAAATTATTTTCTAAAAAACGTTCTATTGAAGTAGAACATGCATCTATAAAGAAGTTTTAAAAACACACATTAGCATAGTTGGGAACTAAAGACATAAAGCTTGAGATCACTAGAGAGCAACCAAATCGCATCTCTGCAGGGTGGGCCTCATCCTCAAATGGTTTGTTGTTTAAGCTTTCCAGGTGATTCTAATGTGCAGACATGCATGCTAAAGTTGGAGAACTACTGCAGCAGAATCACTGCAAGTTTTTACAGAAGTTCTAAAACATAATTACATGTGTTGCTTTCTTCATAAATCTCTCTTCCACTGGACCCTCAAGGTAGCAATCTTAGCTCAATAGGAAATAAAAAGTATATGATAGTTGGACAGCAATACCTCAAATATTGTTAAATGGGATTTAATATCAGTCTGAATTCACAATCTGGCCTCTGATCTGTGAAAAGCAACAATCCCTGCTTAGGATCTCTCTCTGAAGACGGAGCCAAGGGTGGTAATACGTAGCCAAGAACAAGGTTACTCACCTAATGGCCCGTATAGCTACACCCCGCTATGATAGAGGGCTTGATCACAAGTACCCTCAGTGCGTACTTTACTTTGTAATAGCAAGAAGAAAGGAAATACATGATATTAAAGTTATTTTATTTCTGGAAGATTTAAAGTAGATAAAGCAAACTCGAAAAGGTATATGCACCCTCATCCATGTTCACTGCAGCATTACTTACCATAAAAAAGACAGGGAAGCAACGTAAGTGTCCATCAATAGATGAATGGATAAACACACACACACACACACACAAGAATATATATATTTTTTTACGATTTTATTTATTTATTTATTTGAGAGAGAGAGAGAGAGAGAGAGCACAAGAGGGGGGGAGCGGGAGAGGGAGGAGCAGACTCCCCGCTGAGCAGGGAGCCCGATGCGGGACTCGATCCTGGGACTCCAGGATCATGACCTGAGCTGAAGGCAGTCGCTTAACCAACTGAGCCACCCAGGCGCCCCCACACACAAGAATATTATTTAGCCATAAAAAAAGAATGAAATCTTGCCATTTGTGACAATACGGATGGACCATGAGGGCATTATGTTAGTTGAAATAAGTCAGAGAAAGACATACTATATCATCTCACGTATATGTATATTCTGAAAAACCAAAACCAAAACCAAAAAACCCAAGCTCACAGATAGAGAACAGCTCAGTGGTTGCCAGATGCAGAGGGTAGGGAACGGATGAAACGGATGAAGGGGGTCAAAAAGCACAAACTTCTAGATATAAAATAAGTAAGTCACAAGGATATAGTGTACAGCATGGTGACTATAGTTATTAATACTGTACTGCATATTTGAAAGTTGCTAAGAGAGTAGATCTTAAAAGTTTCATCACAAGAAAAAAAATTTTGTAACTATGCATAGTGACAGATGTTAACTAGACTTATTGTCATCACAGTGCAATATGTATAAATATCAAATCATTATGTTGTACACTTGAAACTAATGTTACACGTCAATTATACTTCAATAAAAAAATAGATACAGAATATGAAACAGAAAAAATATCAAAGAAGGAAGAATATATTATAGCTACACTGATAAGGAACTGAAAATCAAGATACTTCATAACAAAATCAATTACTTAGAGGTGCCTTTCTGAGAACATCCTGATTCTTATATAATCATACCATTTTGTGGACTATCCCTGGAGAAGTATGGCTATTGCGCGTAGTAACAATTGGAGCAAAGATTTTACTGTCACTGGCTTTCATTTGGGTGCTACGTGCTCTGCGTATGCTCTCTTGTTTAAATCCTACAATGGCCCTATCAGTATCTCAAGGGCACAGATAGGGAGAATGAGGCTCAGAAGAAGATAAGTCACTCACACGGGAACTGGCAGAGCAGGATTCAAATACAGGATGTCAGCTTACAGAGAGTATGAACTTCTAACCTTTGCAATGGATTGCCATGTTAACAATTAAGAAAAGACAAAGCTAATCATTGAGAAGAGCAACCTAAGGGAGGGCCTCTAAATCCGGTCTCTCAAAATGCATTATGCTACCAGCACCCAAAAGAAAACGTGCCCACCCCAGGATTCCCACACATCCTTACCTGGGAGCCCTCCTCGTTGTAGTGCCTAGCGTTCCGGAACATCAGCTTCATGTCTTCTATCATTCCCTCTTCCCCTGCATACTTGTCATTGCGGATGTTATGTTCAATTATTTTCAAATCCATTGGCTCCAATATGATTTTATAATAGTCAGGATAGTCCTTTTTGGATGGTTTAACCATAAATAGATCACAAAGTCTTCTGCCTGAACCTGGCTCACGAGCTTCAAGAACAACATTGAATAAGATTTTCATTCGCTGCTTTCTTATGTTCTTTTTACTGTTGAGGGGGGAGGTAGAAAAGGGGAGAAATGAAAAGAGGTTCAGTTTTCTTCATACAGGGATGAACATGAAATGAAAAATTAATCATGTGGGAAGGTGCTTCATAATGATAATTTATTGATTACATATGCCACAAACACAGTAAACATGCTGGCAGCTATAAGCAAATATAGGAGAATTTCCAAATAGTTAAAACATAGTGACTCTGGCAGGAGCAGCCAATGAACACCAGACAAACCTGTTTAGAATATTTATGAAATGCAATGCTTAAGAACAAACTTCTCTAACACCCAAAGAAAATGAAATTCTGTTATCAGTTGAAATATGTTTTGGTTTTTTTTTAAGAACATAGCAAAAATGGAGTAAAATTACTGATTCCCTGTTACTAACAGTCCCCACTTCAAAAAACTAAAACCAAACACACAAAAAGAGAATGTGCCATCTCTTAAGACAACCACTCTGAACACCTGCATATCCTGGTTACCAGGAAAGAAAGGGAGGCTATCTGCAAGACTAGAGTCTCTATAGTGGGAATAAGTCTCTCTTGCATTTATCTTGTCTAGGTCAGTCCCTGCTTCCTCCAGCTCCATGGGCATTATTCCAACAACCCAACCTAGCTTAAGGAATAAATGCTCTGTGGTTCACCTGAGCTCTTGAATAATTTTCATCCTTGAATGTGAGTCCCTGTCTTGTTCTCCAAATTCTCCCAGTGAGATGTGACACTAAGCAACAGATGTGCGTGGTGTGGAACAAAGTCAAGGGACCACAGATTAGAATCCAAGTTAAAAAGGAGCCCAAGAGAACAGACAGGCTGTCTCCTATTTGTTGAGGAAAGTGGCTCAGAGAGGATAAATGACTTGCCAAGGTGAGTTGTCCAGTGAATTATTAGAAGAGATAATCTTCCAGCATGATTTCTGGCCCACTATTTGCATGTTTTCAGGACAATGATAAATTCTAACCAGACTCAAGCCAGCAGTCTCCAGATGAACACTCAGGTAGGTAATAAAAAGAAATGATTTATGACTTAATTTCTATTCAATAAACATTTATAATGTCATATAATGTAGTACTTAGAGATAAGTATTTTTTATGTTTCCTGTCTTATAAATGGAAGGAAGTTCATTTCTGAAGCAAACAATGTGGCTAAATGGGTCTCCTAGTCCAGGGACTCACTCTACTGCTGGATCATAAAGAGGCCAAAGGCCAGATATTTTCTCTCCAAAGTTCAAAATATGCTTTTTTTAAAAAAGAAACAAAACCCCAATAAAGAATTAATTAACAGACAAGAAATATCTTTCTTTAAGTCAAGCTTTAAAAATGTGTCAGAAATGCCTATCTTCCAAGCCTGATGGAGCTAAGACAGCCTGACAGTGGTCAGTTAGGAGGGAAAAAGGACCTCCGTTTCCTGTGCCTTCACTCAGACTGCTCATTTCCCTTGGGTAATCTTAAGTGGCTCCAGGATCATTTCTGTCATTTTCTCCTCTTAGTATTTTTGTGTGTCTGTGTCAAGTAAGTAATTGTTAGATATGTTAGGAGAAGTTTCATTCAGTGGGAACGATTTCCCCAAAGAGGCATCTGGGTGCACTGGTGTGAGAGCAAGAGTCCTCTCAGTCCAGGACTCAGTAGGTGGATAATGGAAGGGGAACTTGGAACAGAGCTCCAAACCACAGAGCTCCACATGCAGGCAGAGATTAGAACACAGATGACGTTAACCTTCAAGAAGCCTCTAAAGAAAAATTTCCGAATCTGAATTTGACATCACAGAAATCTATGCTTAAAACTACTAAAGATAGTTAAGGTTTCTTTAGATCTCACTTGTGGGGGTCAAACTATAAAATGAAAACTCAGAAATCCCATTGTGAACCTGTGAGCTTAAAAAAATCTCTCCAATAATCAACTCAAAATGAAATCGCTCCTCAATCCAAGAATATCACACAGAACTATTCAAGGTTTCTTTCTTGGTCCAGGTAAGCTCTCTTCCCTTCCTAGTTCCAGTATATCACCCCCAATCATCACTGGACTTTTCTGTATGAAGCTACAAATACCCTACAAATCTGAGAGTGGGTCTAGGGCAGATTTTTAGGAGTTTTTTTAAAGAGGAGGGAAAGCTTTTTTACTGAATTTTAGGGAAAATGCCAACAAAGTAAAAGAATGGAGAGTGGGATAGCTCTGACACCAAGCAGCTTTGAATGGGACATATCCAAAATGTGAAATCTGGGGGCTCCTGGGTGGCTCAGTTGGTCAAGTATCTGCCTTCGGCTCAGGTCATGATCCCGAGCTCCAGAGACTGAGCCCCGCATTGGGGTCCCTACTCAGCGGAGTCTGCTTCTCCCTCTGCCCCTCCCCCTGCTTGTGATTTCTCTCTCTCTCTCAAATAAATAAAATCTTTTTAAAAAAATGTGAAATCTGAATTTATTTAAGAGACTGCTCTAATAAGTGAAATGTATTGTTTTAGGACTTTTTTTTAAATTCATGTGACAGAGAGAGAGAGAGAGAGGGAATATGAGCAGGGGAGAGAGGCAGAGGGAGAGGGAGAAGCAAACTCCTCGCTGAGCCAGGAGCCTGATATGGGGCTCGATCCCAGGACCCTGAGATCATGCCCTGAGCTGAAGGCAGACGCTTAACCATCTGAGCCACCCAGGTGCCCCTGTTTTAGGACTTTTATTACCAATAGTATCCTCTCCCCATTTGTATCATTTATTCACTCTTTAAGAGTAATGTGTAACTGGTTTCCATCCTCAAGGCAAGCAAAACTTTTGTTGTTAGGGTCACTTACAACCTTCTCTGAACTGGGTAAACCCAGTTTTGTTATTTTGTTGACATCTTTCCTGATCCTTACATTGCCTTTGACACTGAGAACTACTGGCCCATTAGTTTTAATCTGGCTATCAGAAAAAAACTGAGTTAAATTTCAGACTCTTCTATAACAACTATTATTAGCTTGGGTGGTTGGTGTATTTGCTCTATCTTTGTCCAATATGGATGCCAAACTTTATTATATCTGGGACTTTTGAAAGCAACTTCAAATACTTTCTGAAATGAGATAAGAATTACAAAAAGTCAGAAACCATATTCCCCTAATTGGTACTTTCTGTTTACTGTTTTCAGTGTCACTTTGCTTTTCAGATTCTTCTTAGAACCCCTCTATGTATCTTACCTGTCCTCCTCTCCCACACCACTAACTGTAAGTAGTTTGTTTACTCCTCCCCATTTTGGAAAAAGTACATTAATCTCAGACCTTGTAACTGGCATACTCACTCTTCTTTTTTTAATCAGCACCTTTAAATATACTGAAGTAAAATATATGTTAAGAGAGTTCAAAACCAGGCCTGTTTATCTTTGTGCACTTATGGGTGCCACACTTAAGGGGACACCAATTCAGGTAATAGGCATTGTTATAATAAATATGCAGCTCTAGAATTTTATGGGAGATGGGCCATGAAGGGTTCTGTGCTAACAAAATCATTATATTACAGTGATTTTCCAACAAATGAAAGTGTCTTGAGAAATGGGTGCTTTTTCTAGCTTGCACAAAGGCTAGAAGCTACAAGAGGCTCTGTTCTGAATCTGATTTTCCAGGGCCAGCACTACCACCGTTCTCCTGACTCCCAACCCAGCTTGAAACACGGCAATCACTGTCACTTTTTGCTTCTCTTAGTTTATCACTGCACCTAGGCCCAGTTCTAAGGGCTTTAAACACATCAACCACCCAAGTTTTAGAGGAACCTCCAAAGCCCTTCTGGATCTCATCTTTCCTTTCAATTTTTCATGCCACAGTGTTAGTCCTCACTCTCATACTTTGTGGCTGACTATATTCTCAAATGTCCTTAACATTATACTTCCTCTGAAGCTATTATTTGTTATTATATGTATTCACATTTGCATATATACACACGAAATTCCCATTTATGGTCATAGCTAACACTTCTACCACAAGCCAGGGGCTGTACTAGTAAAGCACTATATGTGTGATGTCATTTAATCCTCAAGCTCTAAGAACCAGGTACACTTACTATCCCAACTTTGCAGCTGGAAAACTGGAGGATTACAAGGGTCAAGCAAATACTTAAGGTCATAAAGTGAACAATCAGAACTAAGACCTGAATCAGCTGATAATCACTAGGCTGCTTTTATGATGTTCCTCCCTTTCCCAAAAGTCGGCACTTACCGTGGGCCTCTCTACCCTGTTCATAGGCTCCCAGGTCTCCCAGCATTTAACTCCCTTATCCTAGAGTTTCGGTGGTGTCTGCTGTTAAGCTAAGTAACCCCAAAGGTTCTCTCCTTTACCAGGCTGGCTACATTCACTGCATCTTCAAGTCTTCAAGGAATAAAACCTTTTAATAAATAAAACCTTTTAATAAATAATAAACCTTTTCTAATGAGTTTCCCAGACTAGTAACAGAGGACTAAAAACAAAATGAAATCTACTGAGCCTTGACGTCAACAGGAACTACTTCCAGAAAATAATCAGAGTTGGATTTTGAGTACTAACTGCACCTAGGCCCAGTTCTAAGGGCTTTAAACACATCAACCACCCAGGTCCTCACGATGATCTTACATAGGTATAGTTATCGACTCTTTTTTCAGATGAGGAAATTGAGGTGAAGCTCAAATCACAGAGCTAATTAGAATAACTAGGATTTGAACTTGGGCAGTTAGGTTCTAAGAGCTTGGGGTTATACTACTACTCCAGATGCCCCACATTTCTATTTCTACTATTACCGAGAATTAGTACCATACACACTATGAATGATGTAAGAGAAATATAACCCATGGTCTTTTTCTTAAATTTGTGATCTAAGAAAATCTTTCTTAAGGAAAATATTAGGAAGAAGATAATTGATAACGCAGTAATTTTGTAGAGTGGACTGCATATGGGAGAAACATGCAGATAACTTTATAACATCTAACTTGCAAAGAAAAGCATGATAGGGAAATCATATTTCCTAAAGCTCTTTGGGCAGTCATATATATAGTTCTATAAAACTACACAAGTGTGTACCTTGTGCAATTATTCTATGACATTGCTCCCACATAATTTGTTTTCAACCTGCCTTTCTTCCTGGCCAGTAAGTTCCTGGCACGTGGAGGTGATGCCTAAACATTTTCCTTTACAGCCTGTGAGAGCGGAGTCTGGTGTTCCACAAGCAATTGACACTCCACGAATGCCAGAAGGCTAAGGTGAAAATAAAAGCACCACACAATGATGACTAGGACTATAACATGGCAACTCATAGGCTGTTTTAAAAATCATAAGTGACATGCAAAAGAATGGATGCTTTCAAAGAAATAAAACATGGGCAAGATCAGAGACTGACAAAATGTATTCATGCTCGAGAAGCACTAACCCAATGCACAGGTGCCAACTCAGGCTGATTATCACCTGGACTGTCAACATTGGTTTTGATCCCTCCACCATCCCCAATGTGTAAAAGACATCCCTGAAAGGGCATCAGCATCTGCCAGCCTCTGGACACTGCTGATGCCATCCTATTCTCAGCCGCTACCTTCTGTTGCACAAGCACAACCACAATGACTGGTGAGAGGGCTTGCGGCTGCTGGCAAAGCTAGCAACAAATAAAGGCTTCAGAACATATCAAGGCGAACTAATTCTGAATTTATTCTACCAACTATACTTCTAAACTATACTACTTTCTTTATTCATAAAAACAACTGGCACCCAGGGCGCCTGGGTGGCTCAGATGGTTAAGCGCCTGCCTTCGGCTCAGGTCATGATCTCAGGGTCCTGGGATCGAGTCCCGCATCGGGCTCCCTGCTCCTTGGGAGCCTGCTTCTCCCTCTGCCTCTCTCTCTCTCTCTCTCATGAATAAATAAAGAAAGAAATCTTAAAAAAAAAAAAAACAAAAAACTGGCACCCAAATGAAAGCTTATTTCACATGCTTAAGACTTCACTTTTCACCTAATCAGTACTGACCATGCCACAGAAGTTATACTTTTAAAAATACGTTTATGCATAAAAAAGGACTGCACACCTGGAGAGCCTCCTGAGACCCAACATCTCACTGTCAAGAGTGTTCCTGGGAAAGCAGAAACAAACATTACATGTGAAGAGAAACAAAACAAGCAACATTGGAGGGTCATGTACAAACCAAATACGGTTGAGAAAAAAAGAGGATTATTCAATCCAAAGGATAAAAGATATTAAGAATACTTGGAACATTTTAACATGGATGACAGCAGGTAGACTTTTGGGGAAAGGGGTGGGGGAGAAGAATGCACTCCCGGAATGAAGATAACATACATTAATATTTTTCACTCTTTGATATTAAAAAAATAAGGCAAAGATAGAATCTACACAGTATTTAGGAGTTAAGTGGTACTTGTAAAACCTGGCCCTGACTTCACTGGACAAGCTGAATTTAACCTACCAGGCAGCTGTATTTGCCTGAATTCCGGAAAAGTCTATTTCTTATTAGCAAAACCTAACATAACGAGCTACCTTCTAAAAGGCTCGTTAATGTTTCTTTCTTTGCCACACAGTTCAAAGCACAGATAGGACTTGCTTCTCTCAACCTCTTAATGTCCACTCATGCCTGTATTTCAAAACCAGGTATGTTCTTTTATTGCTTTAGCTATGATTTATATTTGTTCTTCTCTTATTTGTGTTTTTCACTTTATTATTCAAAACACTTCCTAGGAAACCTGTTCACAGAGACGTTTTATCTGAAGTAGGATTTTATGATTTCAACAACATAATACTTAGTTTTCTTGTTGCGGGAGGTTTTAGAGTAGTAACTTCCCTGTGATTTACTTGGGTTGCCCCACCAATACAAGCCACAGAAACAGAGAGGTCATTAAGGATCTGGCCTGGGCTAATGCTTCCTCAGAACTGTTGTAAGGCTCAACTAGTTTCAGATCTCTCTTTCCATTCAGTGTTGGCACTAACTGTACCATCACTTTTGCCTACATTACCTTCTTTTGTCTTAGAAGTTTTTATCTTTGATGGGTGACTGATCTGGAAAACACAGGTGATGCTGTAGTAGAGTTATATAATTACACTCAAAGATGTCCTTGATTTGATGTCTCTGATCTGGTTTCACATTTTTCTCCGTTGTCCCTGGTATAACAAGGAATTAAGAACTTGGAAGGATGAAATTCATAGGCCAGTAATGGAGGAGACTCACATCTCAGGGTATACCAATCAATTTAGTTACCATGGCATAGCACAGCAGTTACTCTCAAAACTAAAAAATTTTTCCCAAATGCTATTTATAAGAGGAAAAGATAGGGCAGCTTCTCTTTCGTAAACCACTTTTTTAAATCCTCTGATCTTAGTGGATCTATTAATGCATGAACAAAACAGTGTCAACAGTTACTAGTGACTCCTACATTCAACTCTGGATCTGTGCCCGCTACTAGTGATTAGCTTATTTCTTGTTTACGGTGTTCTCCCTGGAGCAACCAATGCTACAAAGATGGTGAGACAGTTAAGGCTGAGGGAGAATATGGTGTTCCACAAAGACTGAGCCAGAGAAACTCTGTGTGGGAGGCGTAGGCAAAAGAGATGTTCTCGCAGGATTCTTTATAGGAGTCCAGCCTCAGAGTCTTACAGTGAGGTGCCCTTCCACAGAACCCATGAGAGAAAGGAAGGGTGAGGGAAGTTCGGAGAAAGATTAGAAAGAGAGAAAACCAAATATCTAGCTTAGCATTTTATGAACTACAAGAAGTTATGACGTAGTTGTCTGCAATCTGACACCCTTAAAATGGCAAATAAAGATCAGATTAATAAGGAAAAACAAAGACACAGGAGTATCAGCGACTGACTTCCCTGCAGTGATAGTACTGAAATGTTTTGCGATTCACCACGTAGAAATTACCGCAACTAGATTTAAGTGGCACTCCTGAAATGCCACATGAAGGCAAAATGGCCCCGACAGCCAACAGAGTAACGTGCTTTGCCGAGCCCCATAAGTAGCTATCACTTTCATCCACGTGGTCTACAGCCATTATGGCACTTGGCCCAATGGCAGTGCTGCTCATACCACTCACAAATGAATTCTAACAGAAAACCTGTTAGCAAATAATTAGAGCTTATAAGAGAATTCATACCTGACAGCTTAAAACCACATTTTTTCTGCACTTACCAGAAACAAAGTCATAGACACAGAGCTGTCTCCGCCTAGGAGAAGAACACGTACCTTTTCCTTTTGGCGCTACCAGCATCAGAGGTGGCTGAAGAAATCATGCTGTCTCCATCCTCAAGGTCGTCCCTCCTGGCAAGCTCCTTCTTCTTTGCCTGAAACAGAGCAGACCCTGGAGTCAAGCTCTCCCTGCTGAATGCTCCTAGAATATATGAATTAATATTAAAGAGCCAGACGTATCAGATTCTCTTGGAAAAATACAACCACAGGTAAGGTGCACAAAATTAAAGAGTCAGTAAACATTTTCAATAACCCAGTTTAACAAAAGCTTGCATGACCTACAGAAAAGTAGGTTAAAAACTGGATCCAGAGGGTTGAGGAATCAACACTAGCTCAACTATAAGACTACAACGGCACCAGCTTGTTGAAAGCGCTGAGGCAAGTTGTAGGGGTGTCCTGCCATTTTTAGGTGAAGCCAACTAAAGACAGTCTTTGATACCCTGGACTTCTTCAGCAATGGTGTGGCGAAGAAGAAAGTTTAATGTGAGACGTGAAAAGAAGATCTACTTTCAACACATGCATTTTTAAAGACCTTCTGCCAAAGAGCTGAAAGTCCAACCATTACGGACTCAGGGAACGCATGCGCAGCGCTGAAAGGCAATACGTGAAATGTGCAGCACCAATGTCACAATCGACTACACAGTGAAGATTCTCCAGGGTTATCTAAAATTGCTTCTGTTGCTTCCTTGCTCTGAGATTCTCTTTGCAGAAAGATTCTACCCAAAACTGACAGACACAATTTGTATTTCATATCTATGCCTTTCTTCAAAACCCCTAGATCACCCATGACTCCCCGTACCCACTAAGATGTGCTCTCAGAAAGGATCTGATAAATTCTTAAACACTGTACAATGATTAATTAGCTTTAAGATGTTCTTTCTCCTAGGACCAATGTACCTTAACAGACACAAGTCTAGAACCAAAGAAATAAAATCTAAATGATAGAGTATCATCTGTGACTGGAGGGAAACTTCCTGAGGACCCTAAAATGACTCCCCAGGCACAAATCCCTGCTCCTCCCACTCACAAAGCTAACCCAGTCTAAATTATTATTTCTACTCTACATGGTCCTGACAACTCTAAAAAAATATTCAGCAGTACTTGTGGTTGAAATAAATGATGTGATATTGCTGGGAGAAATCACACATCTTAGAAGTACACACTCAAAGTTTGTAAAATTATTTCAATTATACATACCACAGTTAAGCAAATCCCAGGAATCATACCTGCATGACCTGCTGCAATTTCAGAACTCGCTTGTAGATGGCTGAATTGGGAACATTATAGCGTTTGGCATTTTCAAACATTAAATTCAGATCACACTCCAAATGATCCAAAGTTTCATATTCTTGGTTCTTTAGCTTTGTTCTGTGAAAGACAAACACATGACTACAATTTACCTTTACGAAAATGATAAAACACCCTTACTGAAAATCTAGTACAAAAATCCTAACAAGCACTAGCTGACCTCTTTACTTGTGATACTGATAAGAAGCCTAGAAGGGACACCTTCAAGATAGAAAGGAGGCAAAAGCACCATTGTATTTAGGCAGTATGACAGTCTACCTGAAAATCCAGAACAAAACACTATAAGAAGTAATAAGAGGACCTAGGTGCCAAGGTGGTCAATTACAAAGCAAATATATTAGCAACGACCCTAATGGAAAACCTGTTAGTGGTTAACATGCAAACCCCAGAAAGAGAAAAAAAAAAAATCAGGGAGGTTTTAAGATACCTTAATGAAGAACCATGGTGATCTAGCCTCTTCATGAAGGTTAATGAAAAGAGAATGTACTCACAATACCACGAAAGGGGATATATATATATATATATATATATATATATATATATATATATATACACACATATGTATAATGAAGAAGTCTTAAGATGGTAAATGAGAGGCAGATATGTCAGAGTCCATTCACTACTTTTCTTCTAATACAAACATTTGTAACGAATTATGATGGCTTAAAATTGACATTACTTATTTTACTTAAAAGTCTTAAGAATTCTGATATCTTTTAGACACTATGGCTATTGCTAATGCCAACTCTCATGAAGTCCCTTATATATTTTACTTTAAAGATTTCTTTATTTATTATTTTAAAGAGAGAGAGACAGAGCATGAGCAGGAGGGGCAGAGTGAGAGAGAATCTCAAGCAGACTCTGCACTGAGTGTGGAGCCCAACGTGGGGCTCAATCCCAAGACCCTGAGATCACGACCTGAGCCAAAACCAAAAGTCAGATGCTTAACCAACTGTGCCACCTAGGCATCCCTATATTTTTTTAAAAATATTTGAGAGAGAGAGAGAGTGCACGGGAGTGCATGCATGGGGAGAAGGGCAGGGGGAGAGAGAGATGCTCAAGCAGACTCCCAGCTGAGTGGGGAGCCCGACGCAGGGCTCGATCCCACAATCCTAAGATCACGACCTGAGCTGAAATCAAGAGTCAGATACCTAACAAACTGAGCCACTCAGGTGCCCCATGTCCCTTATACATTTTACACAAAGTGAAAAGTCACAGTGTGCCCTAACTCTGTATGCACATAGGATAGACGTTTAAATCTTCTGACTGAAGCACATGCACACTATATGCAGACTCCACGTACTGTTTAAAAAGATACGAACATTAGAGAACATCTCGGGAGTGAAGCAAACACCTACGCACAAACTCAGCTCTCAGTACCAGCCTACATGGCTAGCACCTAGAATTTAAATTATAGCCTCAGACTTATTCCTGCCAACTCTGAGTAATGTGCTGAGTATTCTCAATACCCACAAAGAACAGATGTGGAACTCGAACTTGTAAATGACAATCTATAATAAATCTGCAGGTATTTATGAGACTGATGTTCATCAAAATTAGAGGGGGGCAGGATGGGCACAATAGGAAATAAAAGATGGGGATGACAAGCCTCAGCAGTGGAAGGTGGCATATGGAGCCACACTGTCTAGCTCCTGCCCACTCTTCTATTTCTGTTGCCCCCTTTTTTTTAATGATTTATTTTAGAGAAAGCAAGAGAGCGCATGTGTGCGTGGAATGGAGGGGCAGAGAGACAGAGAGTCCTAAGCAGACTCCTTGCTAAGTGTGGAGCCTGAGGTGGGGCTCAATCCCAGGAGTCTGAGATCATGACCTGAGCTGAAACCAAGAATCGGATGCTTAACTGACAGTGCCACCCAGGCAGCCCTATTTTTGTTGCTTTTGATGACACTCAACTATCATCCTCCTGCCAACAAATCTCCCTAGGACTGTGCTATATAATACATTAGCCACTAGCCACATGTGGCTATTTAAATAGAAATAAAATTTAAGGGTGCCTGGGTGGCTCAGTTGGTTAAGCGACTGCCTTCGGCTCAGGTCATGATCCTGGAGTCCCTGGATCGAGTCCCGCATCGGGCTCCCTGCTCGGCACGGAGTCTGCTTCTCCCTCTGACCCTCCTCCCTCTCATGTGCTCTCTCTCTCTCATTCTCTCTGTCTCAAGTAAATAAATAAAATCTTTAAAAAAAAAAAAAAAAAGAAATAAAATTTAAAATCTAGTTCCTTAGTTGCACCAGCCACATTTCAAGAGCTCAATAGTTACATGTGACTAATGGCTACCATACTGGACGGGGCAGAGAAAACAACATTTCCATCATCACAGAAAGTTCTATTTGGTCAGCATTACTGTAGATTTCCGTGTTGCTCTGAAGTAGAAACAATGGAAGGTAGTCCAGCTCCTGTCAGGCACCACTGGCCATGCGTCCTTGGGAAGGAGGTAGATTAGCCGTGCTAAGAGCTGACCCTTCAGAACTCTAGCGTGCTACCAGCTAGGCCTCAGCCATTTCTCTATTCCTCACACTCCCCTACCTATGTGCCAGACAACTGTCAAGAAGTAAATTTAAAAAGGGGGAAAGGTGCAGAATTCCTGACTTAACCAAGCAAGGTTTCTATTAGGAAATTCTCACTTAGAAGAAGGTTGTAGGCAGATGATTGAGTTGGCTGAGAATATGTCTTCCTTTACACTGAACTCATTATTTTGACTAAAAAAAAAGACTGAGGAAGAAAAGAAACTAAGGACAAAAATTGTTGAGTGAATGGGGCGCCTGGGTGGCTCAGTCATTAGGCATCTGCCTTCAGCTCAGGTCATGATCCCAGGGTCCTGGGATCAAGCCCCACATCAGGCTCCCTGCTCAGTGGGAAGCCTGCTTCTCCCTCTCCCACTCCCCCTGCTTGTGTTGCCTCTCTTGCAGTCTCTCTGTCAAATAAATAAATAAAATCTTTAAAAAAAAAAATTGAGTTAAAAGGGAACCTCTCGACATCTATAAGACTGTCACTATCTTTTCCAAGGCAAAGAGTATAAAAGACAAATTTCTAGGCTATTTTCTTAATCAGTGGCAGCTTTAATTTCCATGTTATTTTAAGAGGATCAAATAAACTGACTTTCTATATCCTATTTGGGTACAAAACCTCCAAAATTTGCATTAAGTAAAAACACCCTAAATTTTACTGATCAAATAATGAAAACAGAAGTTATAAATGCAAAACCATGAAACATATATTGTTAGCAACTTTATTTTCTAGAATCCAGCAAGTATAAGATTTTTAATTCCTACTATTTGAAAGGTTAGTTATCTGTCCTGATAAATACCAGCTTATTCTGATTTTGCCCAGTTAAGATATATTTTTACCTTGTTGCCTCTATCTGGGTATATACGGTAGAACCTAACCTGCATGGTGAGAGTTACGATATTACTTATTTCCTATTATTATTATTATTATTTTTTAAGATTTTCCTTATTTATTTGACAGAGAGACAGTGAGAGAGGGAACACAAGCAGGGAGAGTGGGAGAGGGAGAAGCAGGCTTCCCGCCAAGCAGGGAGCCCAATGCGGGGCTCAATCCTAGGACCCTGGGATCATGACCTGAGTGGAAGGCAGACGCTTAATGACTGAGCCATCCAGGCGCCCCTATTTCCTATTATTTTTAATGACGATGCAGTGGTTTCAGTATTCTGTCTGAATTCCCAATGTTTGTTTTTGTTTATGTATGTATGTATGTATGTATGTATGTATGTATGTATTTAAAGTAGGCTCCATGCTCAATGTGGGGCTTGAACTCATGACCCTGAGATCAAGAGTCGCACTGCTCTACCGACTGAGCCAGGCAACCCCCAATGATTGTTTTAAACAGAATGGGGAAACCAAGATGAACCATCTTTCAGGTACTGTTTCAGCTAATGAATTCTCTAAGAGCTGCCTATGCTTATTCTGGGGACTCAACTTTAGATACAAAATTTAAATAGAATTAAATTGTTGTAATTAAAATATAAGAAGTATAAGCAGAAAGATTTTTGTGCTTTGCTCAGCTCTAAGAAAATGACCAGTTAAGTTTTGAGCTGCATGACTCTTTATAGTCTATAATCTGACACACAAATGCCTAGCTGGAATACCTTTTGCTTATTTGCCTTGACTCTATTACAGTACAAATAATACCATTCGCATTTAATCAAATTTATTTCTCACTTTTCACGTAGGAGTGACATGCAAGACATACTCTAACATATGAAAACATTTTTACCTTTAATATCCTTATCCATTTTAGCAAGGAGATATATGTGCAGGATCAACCACAAGAAAATGGATTTCTATTGAGTAATGTAGAAGGCAGCTTACCTGATCTGTTGTAGGGATATGGGCATTTTAATTTGTTGGTAATAATCAGGATATTTTTTCTTTGAAGGCAAATGGAAAAAAGGTTCAGCTATTAGCTGCCCTTGGTTATTCCGACAACTCCTAACTGTGTCATAAAGCTGATAAAAAGGATTTGAAACATCCATAAATGAAGTAATGCTCTCTGCTTCCGACTCTCCTTCTTCATAACGTGCAGCTAAAAAAAGACAAAAATGGTATTAGAAGGGGAAGAACAAACCATACTTTAAAGCTCTTTTAATGACCTTCCAAAGTAAGCTTTGTATGTTTGAAAATACTTATTTTAAGAGTTTCCAGCCCTCATTAAAGATGCTGTTAGTGCTTCATATAATTGTATATTTAGAGAAATGTTACACAGAAACAGAATAAAGTGTTACATAGAAAACATTATACTGTTTTTTAAAAGTTATGAAATAGTTTCTCTTTTTAAATGTGCCTTCTTTAGAGGCTCTGCTATATGTTTGGCCAGGAAAAGGATAAAGTAGCTATACACAGATCTCAGAACTAAAGCAGCAGCATGTAGTTTAGGGCATTATAAATGTATATTGATACCAGGTTGATATTGGTAGATCTGGTTTTGCTTTAAGTCTCTGTGATTTTGCCCCACTGATCTACAGCATCTCTTAAGAATGATTTATTCCTTTATTGAGAGAATTTTTAGGTAGAGCTAATCATAAAAACACCAAAACAAAATGTAATCATTTTTATAGAAAAACAAAATACATTCTTCATTTCCCTAAATTCTCTTACAGTGTATAAGGACCATAATTTAAGTTTTTCTTGATGGATCTGTATAATCAAAATCACTACTGCTTGTGGGTAAGAATGACAATCATTTAGTAAGTACTTAGTTACAGTGTTAAGAGATGGACAGGCACAACTCAGGAGAGTTGTGAGAGGATTTGGTTCTAGTCATGGAGCCAGAAGTAAAGAGAGGATCTGAAACTAGTTTTCTCTGACCCTACTACTGCTGATCTTCTCCATAAAGAGCTTGTACCTATTTAGTTGGATTTATACCTAGATATGTTTTGTTGATACTGTAAATTGTATCTTTTAAAAAAATTGTATTTTCTTTTTGTGGCTGATTCCAGAAATGAAACAGATTTTTGTATAATGATCTTATATCTAGCATCTTATTATTCTTATTAATTCCAATAATTTACCTGTACAGTCTTTTGAGTAAAAAACTCAAAAAACAATCTTTCAACTGCAATCCTTATAAATCTTTTCTGATTCTTACTCCTTCATTGTTGTCACTGTCAGCTGGCTATATTTTGACCAAAAGCGGTAACAACATTTTAACTTATGGTAAAGGGAATGCTACAAGTATTTCTCCACTAAAAACAAGTGCTCTTTATCAAGTTAGGAAGGATCCCCTTCTATTCCTAATTTGTTAAGTTTTCATCATGAATGGGAATTGAAGCATTTATCAAAGGCATCTGCTGAGCCAATAATACAGCTTTACTCTTTTAAAGCATTAACATAGTGAATGATACTTTAACTTTTTCTAATGCTGAAGTGACCTAGTATTCTTGGAGTAACCAAACTATGTTATCATGCATTATCATTTATATATGCTGCTAGATACAGTGTGCTTATTTTTGTTAAGTTTGGGTATCTATGTTCTATCATTTTTATAGAATGAACTAGGGAGCTCTTTTTCTATTCTCTGCAGTAGTTTGTATATAATTCTGTTCCTTGAATGTTTGGCCTGGTGTTTTCTATGGGGAAAGATTTGTAACTAATAATTTCTTTAATGGTGATAAGACTAATCAGTCTTTTTCTTTTTTTTTTTTTTAAAGATTTTATTTATTTGACAGCAGGAGAGGGAACACAAGCAGGCAGGGTGGGAGAGGGAGAAGCAGGCTTCCTGCTGAGCAGGGAGCCTGATGTGGGGCTCAATCCCAGGACCCTGAGATCATGACCTGAGCCAAAGGCAGACGCTTAATGACTGAGCCACCCAGGCACCCCTTTCAGCTGCTTTTCTAAATAGACACATTCAGACCTGTAACTTTCTCTCCAAAGTACAGCTTTAGCTTCGTCCCCACTGTTTTGATATATATTATTTTCATTATTGCTATTGTTCAATCTCAGGTAATTGAATTTCCATTATAATTTTTCCTTTTTAAAAAGAGAAACCCAGGGGCGCCTGGGTGGCTCAGGCGTTAAGTGTCTGCCTTCGGCTCAGGTCATGATCCCAGGGTCCTGGGATCGAGCCCCGCATCGGGCTCCCTGCTCCGCGGGAAGCCTGCTTCTCCCTCTCCCACTCCCCCTGCTTGCGTTCCCTCTCTTGCTGTGTCTCTGTCAAATAAATAAATAAAATCTTAAAAAAAAAAAAAAAAAATAGAAACCCAAACATTTGAAGACTTTTGCATTTCCTGAGTGTTTGGGTTTTTTAAGATTAGGTGCTTATCATAGCTGCATTATGGTCAGAAATATGTCTATAAAATACCCAACTTTCAAACTGGTTGAAATTTGTTTCATGGCTAAGTACATGATCAATTTTTGTGATTGTTCCACAAGAATCAGAGAAGAACATGTATTTTCTAGCTGCAGAATACTTGCCTAATTATATCCATCTTGTTGCGTTAGCTGAATAGCCCTCCTTAATATATCCAAGTCCTAATCCACAGAACCTATGAATATTTATTACCTTATAGGGCAAAAGAGACTTCGCAGATATGATTAAGTTAAGGATCTTGAACTTGGGAGATTATCCTGGATTAAACTCTGAGCACTAAATGTAATTGCAAGGGTCCTTGTAAGAGGCAGGCAAGGTCAAAGGAGAAAGGAGATGAGATGACAGATACAGAGACTGTGAGTGCTGCATTCTGACTAGAGAGGAAGGAGCCGTGAGCCAAGGCATACAGGTAGCTTCTAGAAATTAGAAAAAGAGAGGAAACATTTTATCCCTAGAGCCTCCAGAGGAACACTGGCCTGCCAACAACTTGCTTTTAGACTTCTGACCTCTAGAATCAAAGAGAATACATTTGTGTTGTTTTAAGCCACTAAGTTTATGGTAATTTGTTTTTGCAGCAATAGGAAACAAATACACTTGTGAGAAATAAACATTGTGTACTCAAATCATCTCTGTCTTCACTGGTTTTCTGGCTGCCTATCTGGCAATGGAAAGCAGTGAACTCCCACTCTAGGGCAATGTTTTCACTTTCTCTGCCACCTTCTATTTGCTTGTTTTACATATTTTGAGCTTTTTTAATAATTTATCTTCCTGATGAAATAAACCTTTTATCATTATGAGGTGAATCCTTTTTATCCTTGGTAATGCTTTTTGTTTGAAAGTCCATTTTATCAAAAGTCAATGTAACTATCGTTTGGTTATTATTTTCCCCGTGTATCTTTTTCCATCCTTTTACATTAAACTTTCCTATATTTCTACATTTTAGATGTGTCTCTTGTAATCAGCATACAACCTGATTTTTTTTAAAAATCTAATCTAAAACTGTTATAGTTGGCAAATTTGGGTCATTAACACTGATGTGATTTCTGATGTAATTTTTGGAGTTGTTTCTCTCATCTTTATGCTTTCCATTTGTCTCACTTTTTCTGTTTCTTTTTACTTTCTTGTCTTATTTTATTTTTGTGAGGGAGGAGTGACAGGTTGATCTGTTTTTCTGATTCTATTCCCCACCCCATTTCTGTTCTTAGAGTGACTGTAAGTGGGCGCTCTTCTCTACGTGCCCTAGGCTGCACAGTGTGGTTTGTCTCTAAAACAAATCACCTCAAGAAGACAAGCCACACTTTCTGAACTCTTATGCCTTCTTTCCACGGGCTTTTTCTTGTCAACAAGCTCCAAGATCATCAGTTATCCTTTCTTTGCTATTTTCACTGTACCCTACCCCTAAGATGTTTCTAGCAGCAGGAAGTAGAAACCAAATAGATTAGAATCCTGCCTAAATCAAGGATAAACAGCTATGCAGAACAGCCTGAAAGATCTACTACATACAAAGCTGATTGGCATCTACTCTGTTTTAATAGCTAAGGTTACTAAATAAGAACCCTTTTGTGACAAAGATACTATTTGTTAGGGGAAAAAAAAAAGCAATAAATACTTTTTAGGTGGGTTTTCCTTCAATTTGTTATGCTACTTATAAGGTTAATAAAGTAACCAAATGTTAGAAGGAAACCTAAACATGTGTATCACTTTTATAACCAGCAAAAAACAAAGCTAATAAAAACAAATTTTCCTTCAATTTTTGATAACACCAGACCTGATTTAAGTTAAAAAAAAATTTTGTAGATGAGTGTCAAAAAATTAAATTTACACTCTTAATAAGTAGTCTACAGTAATTATGAAACTTCTATAGATTTAATAGAAAATAAGACACAGGTGGAAAAATCTGTCCTCATACTTGATTATGAAATCAGACAATATGCCAGAGTAATTTCATAAAACAAATTTTATCTGTGCATATAAACATTATCTGTAGTAAAATAAAGAACATTATATCACACTGCAGAGAAAGACAATGAAATCAAACATACCTCTACAGCTGTTCTTCGCTATTTAACAGATAGTATACTTTTACATGGATGCCCTTTGTTGGACTTGTTTAAATGACAACTGACTATGCTGCTCTGATTGTAATTTACTTTTTTTTTTTTTTTTTTACATCTATCTTTAAATCAGAAGCTCTGGCCAAGAAGAGATTATAGCCTATTGAAAATACAAGCCAGTGGCCTGGAGATCTAAGATGGTATGAATGTCTCCACTGGGTTTCCCGATGGCATTACCAGTATTCACTCACTATTTATCATTATACACTTGAAAACAGGATCTGCTGAGGCTAGCACACCAATTGTTTTTATAGAAGTATTTATTTACTTAGATACAAGCTGTAACATAAAATAAGGTTTTGTTAAATCAGCCAACCAAAGAGTGCAAACAAAACAGCATGTACTCCAAAAATGGACAAACTCCCAGCCAGATCAAAGTTACTTTAATTTTCCTTCACTGGAAGATCCATTGAAAAGGCATTAACTAGTCATAACCTAATGCCTACCAGCTAAGGCAGCATCCTCTTCACTTTCTGAGCCATACTGAAGTGCCATGGTAATTGCTGACAAACGACCCCCTTGGACTGTTCTTTTATTACTACAAAGAAAAACAAGCAATCAGAAGACAAGGAAAGATGTTATAATAATTTGGTTACTTTACAGGAAACAGGAGCTGTTAACAAAGCATTCACATCAAAGAAAAAGAATTTCTATTCAATTGTTTGTGATCAGTTTATCTTTGTACTTTTTATAGTCCCCATAATCAATCTTAGCCAAGACCAATTTTTTTTCTCTCAAAAAAGAGGGAGTGGTGTAGAAAGCCTAAAATAGGCTACTTGCAATTGCGTGTTACTTAAATGCAGCACTACTCCTTATTTTATAAAAAATAAAGATTCATTCATCATTACTGGTTAATTCTCTTCTAAGATGTTCATATTCTACAACGAACACAAATTCTATTTTGAATACAAAATCTTTTAGTATTTGACCACAATTTATTTTACTGGAAATATTAAAACACTACCTGACAAATAACTTCTGCTTCAGCATTTTCCAGAAGTCAGGTCAGGCCTACTATAGCACCTCAACCTTTTAACATAATAACCCAATTATACCCCAAAGAATTACTTCATGATAGCTATCAGGGAAACACTAGTAAGCCTAGCCTCATAAACAAGGTCAGTTCTCAGACTAAACACACTCACTCTCTCACCGGTAATACTTGCTAGTGGGATTTCTCTCTTCACCAAGGCTGCCTTTACTGTGCGAAGGACCTGTCAGCCTGGCTGTAGCCAAATTTGATGGAGTCCTATCCAGAAATAAGATAAAAACTCAGAAAACTGACAGCTGAAATCAGAATGGTGGGTAAACAAAAAGGAGGCAATCATCTTTTGTTGTTGTTGTTGTTGTTTCTAAGAAACGCTCATATATTTCTGAGCCATTACTATACAGCAGGCTTTGCTCCAAAACCTGAGGACTCTGCTGAAGAGAATGGACAAGGGCTGGTCCTAGAGAGCTTATGGTCCCTGCAGTGACCAAGGATCTGGTAATGAAGGAAATGTCAGGGTCAGAAGCTTTGAAAGCAGCCACTCCAGCTTCCATTTCTCGAAGGAGGAAATGGAATCCCAGAAGTAAGACTTGTTCAAAGTCCTAGTCCTTGCACAAGAAAGAGCCAGGACGAGACTTTAGATCTCCTGACATCTGGCTAAATGCTCTTGCTGCCAATATAAATATATACTATTATATTTTACACACAAATAGCATGATATTATGTATATGCTTTTTTTTTTTTATTTTTTATTTATTTGACAGAGAGAGACACAACGAGAGAGGGAACACAAGCCGGGGGAGGGGAGAGGGAGAAGCAGGCCTCCCGCCAAGCAGGGAGCCTGATGTGGGGCTCGATCCCAGGACCCTGGGACCATGACCTGAGCCAAAGGCAGACGCTTAATAACGGAGCCACCCAGGAGCCCCTGTATATGCTTATATTGTATACATTTATATGTAATACATGTTACATATAAATATGTACATGTATATAGCAATAAGAGCAGATAATAGTGTTTAGCCTCAAAAATCGTTATTAAATTTTTTTTTTTTTAAAGATTTTTGTTTATTTATTTGAGACAGAGAGAATGAGAGAGAGCACATGAGAGGGGGGAGGGTCAGAGGGAGAAGCAGACTCCCTGCCGAGCAGGGAGCCCGATGTGGGACTCGATCCAGGGACTCCAGGATCATGACCTGAGCCGAAGGCAGTCGCTTAACCAACTGAGCCACCCAGGCGCCCTAAATTTTTTTTTTTAAGATTTTATTTAATTGACACAGAGAGACAGCAAGTGAGCACAAGCATGGGAAGCAGGAGGGAGGGGGGGAAGCAGGAGGGAGGGGGAGAAGCAGGTGCCCCGCTGAGCAGGGAGCCCGACGTGGGACTCGATCCCAGGACCCTGGGATCATGACCTGAGCCGAAGGCAGACGCTTAACTGACTGAGCCACCCAGGCATCCCCAAAATCATTTGTTTTTAAATAAAGCCTTCCAGCTGCAATGAAGGGGCCGAGTAAGAGTTATATCTATTCTCCTCAGAATCACATTATCAACTGTAAATATAATTTTCAAATGCAACATACATCCTGTTTTCCACTGCACTGATTCCACCAGCTTCTATAGAAAATTTGGCAAATAATAAAGGCACAAGGATTTTAGACATTTTATTATTAGTTTTTAAGGTTTTATTTGATTTTTTTTTTTTTTAGATTTTATTTATTTATTTGAGACAGAATGAGAGAGAGAACACGAGAGGGGGGAGGGTCAGAGGGAGAAGGAGACTCCCTGCCGAGCAGGGAGCCCGATGCGGGGCTCGATCCAGGGACTCCAGGATCATGACCTGAGCCGAAGGCAGTCGTTTAACCAGCTGAGCCACCCAGGCGCCCCAAGATTTTATTTATTTGAGAGAGAGAGAGAGAGAGCACGAGCAGGGAGAAGGGCAGAGGGAGAAGCAGGCTCTCTGCTGAGCAGGGGGCCTGACGTGGCACTCGATCCCAGGACCCCGGGATCACGACCCGAGCCAAAGGCAGATGTTTAACTGACTGAGCCACCCAGGAGCCCCGATTATAGACATTTTAAAAACATACCTCATCCGAAGGCTTGACTTAGCCATTTCATGATGTTCAATTTCTGCCTTTTTCATATAAAATATTTTTTTTATAGAGTTTGCATCCTGTCAAGATAAAATTACTTGGTTTAGGAAAAAAAGGACAGTTTAAAATGCCCTCAGTCATGCACTGGACACTTTCTATGGCACTCTTCCATTTGGAGTAGGCTTCCATTTACTATCCATAAAGCTGCATCCTCTAACCTTTCCACAACCTTTGAAAACATCATCACAATTACACATAAGTTAAAAAGCCTCCTAGCTCTTTCACAATTAGTCAAGTAATGCACAAAGATCTAACAGTGAACAAGGAAAAATGGGTGAAAATACAATCAACTCTGTGTCCACTGACCTAAAAACTGATACAAAGATACACTTCTAAGATTAAAGACTATGCACACAAATTTAGGATGAAGTACTTGCTTAAATCAATAGCATATTAATATATCAAATCTAGTTTCCCTTCTAAAATTTATTTTAGGGAAAATAATCAGACCAAAAAGTACAATCTTAAGTGCATCAACAAATTATTGGTACTCTACTATTAATGTCCTATCAAGGACGAAGAATACAGGAACTTCATAGCTCGTTTCTGATTTTCACTCGAAGTTTCTTAAAAGATGAAAGTTTATTAAAAGGTGAAAGGTTAACTACCAAAAGCAACTATATCTGAGGCAGCATTCTGAAAGTCTAAAATAATTTTACTCCCAAAAGGTTTTCTGAGAGTCCTCTGCTAAATTCCCAATGACATATTAATTCAAGAAATGTCTATAAGCATCTGTGTTATAGGACTACAAAATTTCTAGGAGAGAATTGTAAAGCAATGAAATAGTCATTTCACACTGTGTGTTGCACTACAGAAATTGCTTTTTATATTTATGAAGTTTAAAGGAAAGACTAAATCAATATTTAACTAAAAAGTAGATCAAAAACAAACCTTACATCTGGCATAAACACAGACATACAAACGAATGGAATCGAACTGAGATTCTAGAAATAAACCCATGCACCTACAGTCAATTGATTTTCAACAAGGGTGCCAACGCCATTCAATGGGGGAAAGAACAGTCTTTTGAATATAAGGTGCTGGGAAAAATGAATACCCCGTGTGGAAGAATGAATGTAGATCCCTACCTCACATCTACCTCAAGTATACAAAAATAAATTCAAAATGGATACATTTAGGTTTAAGGGTTGAAACCATAAAATTCTTAGATGAAAACATAGATGTAAATCTTTGTGGCCTTGGATTAATGCTTTCTTATACAAGACACTAGAAATACAAGCAACCAAAGGAAAAGCAGACAAACTGGACTTAACGAATTAAAAACTTGGTGTCAAAGGACACTACCATGAAAGTAAAAACAATCCACAGAATGGGAGAAAATATTTGTAAATCATGTATCTACTCTAACGTCCAGACTATATAAAGAAATCTAACAATGCAACAATTAAAAAACAGGTAACCCAATTAAAAAATGGGGTAAGGATCTGAATAAAAAGTTTTTCAAAGATATATGAATGGCTCATATACACACAAAAAGATGTTCAACATCACTAATCATCAGGGAAATGATATTCGAACACAATGAGATACTACTTCACACCCACGAGGATGGCTATCATACAAACAAAAATGGAAAACAAGTTTTAGTGAGAATATGGAGAAATTACACTTGCACATTTCCAGTGCAAATGTGAAATAGTACAGCTGCTTTGGAAAACAATTTGGTGGTTCCTCAAAAAGCTAAATATATAGTTACATGTAGACCAGCAATTCCAGCCAAGAAAAATGAAAATACTATGTCCACATAAAAACTTACACATGAATGTTCACAGCAGCATTATTTATAATAGCCGTAAAGTGGAAACAACCCAAATGTCTAGCAATTGATAAGGGGGTAAATAAAACATGGTATATAAATGTAATGGAGTATTACTGAGCAATGAAAAGAATGAAGAAGTGATACATGCTGCAACATGAATGCCTTAAAAGCATCATGCTCAGTGCAAGAAGCCAGTCACAAAGGACCACATTTGTACGATTCCATTTAAATGAAATGCCAAGAATAAGCAAATTCAGAGACAGAAAGTAGGCCAGTGTTCCTAAAATGGGGAGATTGGGAGCAAATGGAGTGACTGCTAACTGACTGTGGTCATGGCTGCACAACTCCGCGAATACACTAAAAACCATTAAATTGTACACTTTGAGTTAAATGTATGGTATGATGTGAATTTCATCTCAATAAAGTTGTTATATAAAAATTGCTGGCTCTAAATTAAGGTATCTACTCTAACCAACGAAAACAACAACAGCGATAAACTAACCTTGAATACTTGAGAACCAGGCTCATTATAAGTTTTGGCATTTTTTGCTAGGAGATCTATATCTTTGGCCATTGCATGAATACTCTTGTAGCTTCCATTCTAGAGTAAACAAAATACAGCAGTTCCTCTTAATTGAAAGTTAATCAGCATGATCTTTAAAAAAAAGAACTCCACATATTTTTAAATTCTCACCATATTCAAAGACTTTACTGGAAAATACACATGTGAACAATATATAAAGTCATTTTCTCTTTTATAAACTACTAAAATTGTCCATCTACACACAAGTTTTTGAGATAGGTAACCACCAGAGCTATGTCAGTTTCACAAAAATCTATAATTTTTAAAAGATTAAATAATGTAAAAGTTGTTTAATTCAGCAAACACACAGTGCTTACTTTGTGCCAAGCACTGTTCTAAGTACTTCATGAATATTAATGCATTAAGGTGGACTTAAGGGTGTGAAGTAAAACTCCTCTAGTTTTATAGCCCACTTCAGATAAAATAGTCTAGTACAGAGGCTGCACTTTTTGAGTACCTACTATGTACTAGGCTCCATGTTAGAGCTGTCACATCTTAAGGCTCACTCAATCCCAAATAATCCACGGAGACTTAGAACTGCCTTCAATTTTCAAAGAAAAGGAAAGAGGAAGACACTCTAAGCAAAAGGTACACATGATTAATGAGAAGGACATAGAAATGAACAGACACATTCTAGAGAGACTGAGAAAACCAAATTAAGTGGAGTGGAGGATTAGGGAAGGTAGAACCATTAAGCACAGGCTGTATAGGTAAGGACAAATGAGGCAAAATCCAGACAGCCAGGCAAAGGAGAGTAGCTGGTGATTTGCCAAGTGAGGATACCCAACATGTGAGCACTCTCTGTTTACCTTTCTTTTTTCTTAAAGATTTTAAGTACTCTCTACACCCAACATAGGGCTCAAACGCATAACCCCAAGATCAAGAGTTGCATGTTCCAGTGACTGAGTCAGCCAGGGCACCCCTGAGCACCCTCTTTATTTGGAAAAAATCCTAGTACAGGTAGTAGGGAGGAACCTACTTTCCACAACAGAGGGTAAAAGTGGATAATAGCACTGCTAGCAGCCTGGCAGCCAGGGCAAGGGGAGATAATTCATGCTTGAGCCTTGAGAGACTAAAGCGAGGGCAAGGAATAGAAAAAATGCATTCCTACCTCCCGCAAAGGGCAATAAAGCAGAGGGGAGCAGTGGGCGTCCAGGGCCCACAGTGGCAAATGACACTGGGAACAGCAATGGCACCACAAAGAGACTGCATGACCTCAGCCGTGTCATGATGTCCCTGAGTTCTGCCTACTTCCCTAAGGCTAGTTCTCCAGCTTGCCTTCCCAACAATTCCATGAGCTATCTGGTACTCTTTTCACGGATTCCCCTTCTACTGGAGTTATTAGAGCCGGTTTCCATTGCACTGCTACAAAACTGATTTGCTAGTGGAGGCACTAGAAACAAGTGACAAGGCTCTGGGCTGTGGAATAGAGAAGAAGAATAAAATAGGAAGAAAACTAGGGTCAGGAAGCAACATGCAGAAAGGACCAGAGAGCCTTTCATCAGAGAAGTAGTAAAGACTATTACAATAATTTGGACATAAGAGGACAAGATCTTGCTTAGGGTGATGGCAAAAGGAGGTGCTTCTATGGGGCTTTTGGAAGGAAGAACAGACAAGACAAGGAGAGAGGTCTCAGAGAGAAGGCTGGGGCTGGGGTAGGGGTGTCTAAAGATCTGATTTGAATTTCAGTATTACAAAAACATCTTCCCCCAAGGTAGATGTTAGGAACCCCAGGAGTTTTAGGAGACTAAGTCATTACCAGTAGTGGCTAGGGATCTGCCTTAAAAACCAGGTGATACATTAGAGAATCTGTATTTTAACATTCTGTGAAAGAGTATTATGGTACCAGTAATTACTACACTGTTACTCTTTACTACTCTCCTAGAATTTTAAAGCCAAGGAAGTTTCTCCCTGCTGGCAAACCACGTGCCTTCAGTCTCATTTCTCAATGAGACCATGTGACACATTAAATTTTCCTTTTCATTTTATCTACTGGGAGCCCCAAACCCTTACTCTGGGAGGATCACTAACTCACACTGACCAAGGCCACATCCCATAGGTGCTCTATGAGATGCTTCACATCCATTATCAGTGCCCCCTCCAAGTCTGCAAACTGGTTAACACTACACTCAGCATACAGCAGAAGAAGCAGGCAAGTCACCTGACCGAAGAGATATAGCTAGTAAGGAGCAGAGCTAGGAAAATAACCCATGTCGGTACAACTCTAAAAACTGGATTTCTGGTAAAATTTAGCTCTTTCTCCCTACACCTTCTTTAACTTCTAATCATCATGTTTTAAATTTCATTATTCATTCACTCAATAAACATCTATTGAGCACCTACTCTGTGGAGAGGCAGTAATAGTGCAGAGGTTAAGAGCACAGACTGTGGAGTCAGAATGTCTAGATTCAAATCCCAACTCTTCTCCTTACTAGCTGATGACTTGAGCCAGTGACTTACCATCTCTGTGCTTCAGTTTTCTCACCTGTAAAACAGGAATAAACAGTATCTACCTCATGGAGTGGCTGTCAGAATTAGCTAATACATACAAAGCACTTAGAACAGAGCAGGCACCTAGCAATGCCAGGTGAGCGTTAGCTGCTGCTATTGCTGGAGGTACAGGGAAGAAGGCACTCGAAGAGAACAAAGTCGCTGTTTTCACTGACCTTACACTCTAACATATACTGAAGGTAATTTATTCTGAGACATCCTAAAACTATTTGGAAGCAGATAAGAATAAACAACAAAGCTTTACTGCTAATGCGCCTTTCACAACCAGAAATGTCTATGCCCAGTGCTTTTTAATTTTTGTCCTAAGAGCAAGATTTACTATGCCAACGAAAATTCTGCATTCCTCCCTACAGATAAAATGCAAAAGGGACACTATGCTACCTTCTCCAAAGCTATAATCAGTTATACCACTCCGATCTGTTTATTATATTGCTAATAACCCCTTACAAAGACATCTGTTCTGTTTTCTAAAAGCCCCTAAAAAAGACCTCAGGCTGATCTGCCCTAAACCATATATGGTTACATATGGTCATCTTCATACCTGTATCCTCTGGGCAATGGTCTTGAGATCTATAGGCTCCTTAATTATTGCATAATAGTCTGGATATTGCTGGAAGACAAAAACCCAGGCATGCTAAATAAGAGAAAGTATCCAGGTAATGAAAAAACAAGGAAGCATGCTGACAATCTGTTAATCAACTGAGCAGCTCTGTCAGATGCAGGGCTACAGACACAGCTGTACAGCATATTCTTTGTTACAGCTGAAGCAGAAAGAATTTAATTTTAACAAGCTTCATGAAATACACAAGGGCATGTTGTACAAGTTTACAGGTAGCATTTGGTAATTGCCATTATTCAACTAATACACCATAATTTAATGTTTGAAATACTCTTAAATTCACAGAATCACAAATTTTAAATTTAACATATTTATGCCTGGAAATGAAAGAGAAGAGTGTTTTTGAATGCTCTTATAAGCTCTTTTAATTTTGCAATCTAAATCACACAATATTATTCTATTTCATATAAAATTATTACTATTATCATTTTTTTAAGATTTTATTTATTTATTTTAAAGAGAGAGAGCGCATGTGCCCACGAATGGATGGGGGCAGGGGAAAAGGGAGGGGGAAAGAATCTCAGACAGACTTACGACCGTGGAGGCCTGACACAGAGCTCAATCTCACAACGCCGAGATCATGACCTGAGCCAAAACTAAGAGTCGGATGGTTAACCGACTGTGCCACCCAGGCACCCCTCATATAAAATTCTTAAGGATCTACACTACATCAGGTTGCAAGTTTGTTAGCTTCATGTTTAACTTAATGCTTCTACTTACTTTGGTCAAATTAATTTTTTGCAAACTAAAACACGTTCAAGTGAACTACATTAAAGAAACAAAGTAAAAGGGGCTCCTGGATGGCTCAGTCAGTTAAGCGTCCGCCTTTGGCTCAGGTCAAGCCCTACATTGGGCTTCCTGCTTGGTGGGGAGTCTGCTTCTTTCACTTTTTTCACTTCTTCCACTTTCACCCTTTCACTCTGCCTCCTCCTCCCTGCTCATACTCTGTTTCTGTCTCTCATTCTCTCTGTAAAATAAATAAAATCTTAAAAAAATAAAATAAAATTATAAGCACTTTCTGATTTCTTATCAAATATTATCTCATCACAAGAAAAGAAGTTAAGTATGTTAAAGGAATGTTCTTGAAGAGTTTCACAAAGCCCACAGTGCAGGGACGTCTGGGTGGCTCAGCTGGTTAAGTGTCTGACTCTTGAGTTCAGCTCAGGTCATGATCTCAGGATCGTGAGATGGAGCCTGTGCTCTGTGCTCAGCAGGGAGTCTGCCTGAGATTCTCCCTCACCTTTGCCCCTCCCCTGAAAGCATGTCCTCTTTCAAATAAATAAAATCTTTAAAAACAAAACAAAACAAAAAAACAAAGCCACAGTGCATTCACTGCCCCAAGTCATTTCTACAGGTTTGGTTCCTTGGAAGAAAACAATTGAAGCTGACCAAAAATCAAAAGTTGGTCTACTCAAGGGGGAGAGGTGTGGGTTCTCCAAGCTCTTCCAACCTGTTCAAGTCCTTGAAGCCCAAACAACAACAAAAAGCAGGAGGCTACAGCCTTCACTCCGTTACTGGGCTGAAGGCATGATCTCAGGGATGCCTCCTCTCATCTGATTCCTCAGCTTACCTTTACTTTCTTAACCCTACTCTTTTCTTTGCTCGGATCGAACCCCTTTTCTCTCTCTACCAATTCTACTTCTGAGAAACAGTTCAAAAGACAAATTATAACAAGGCCACCCAGGCTGGGGTGGAGTGTAATCCCAGCTGTTGGGTCTACATATTCACAATCCCCCTCTCCCACTCAGCCAGTCCAGCTTGGGAAGGGCTCATAAAGGAAAGGTAAAAACTGCCCTCCCCTCCCAGTCTCAGTCCTTGTTGACTTTCAAAACTGTCACACCCTGAAGGACCGATGGGAACCCACTTTTTCCAACCAATTTTTGCTACATGGTGTTCCCGAAAGCCCTCCTGGAATGGGGGAACAGGATATTAATGTGGTTTTTTTGTTCTGTTTTTTTTTTTTTTTTTTTTTTTTTAAAGTAGGTTCCACACCCAGCATGGAGCCCAATGCGGGGCTTGAACTCATGACCTTGAGATAAAGACCTGAGCTGAGATCAAGAGTCAGGATGCTTAACTGACTGAGCCATTCAGGTGCCCCAGGATATTAATGTTTTATTGCTTCAAGTCTCCCTTGGTGGCTTGACCAATGGTGATGATCTCCTGCAGAGTAAGTGAATAAAGACTATATTCCTTTCTTATAGTTTTTTTTATTGTGGTTAAATATACAAAAGGTTTACCATTTAATCACTGTAAGTGTGTGGTTCAGTGGCATTAAGTACATTCACATTATTGTGCAACCATTGTCATTATCCATCTTCCAAACTTTTCATCTTCCCAAACTGAATCTCCAGACCCACTGAACAGTAACTTTGGGTATATACCCAAAGTGGAATTGCTGGATCATATGGTAATTCTATATTTAATTTTTTGAAGTTTCTTAAAATTTAAAACATATAACCAATATCATCTCTGTATTTTTCTAATCAGATCCACACTTAGAATAGTAGTGGTCATATAGGCTTGTTTTTTGTTTTGTTTTTTTAACTTTTTAAAGTAAAGTCTACACCCAACATGGGGCTTGAACTCATGACACCAAGGTCAAGAGTTGCATGTTCTACCGACTTAGCCAGCCAGGTGCCCTTATGCTTTACTTCTAATGTGATAACTGTCCTACAACTAGTAAAGACACATCTCTAAACAACCAGTCTTGTCCATGACTGATGGGGAAAGCTGCCAGCCACTCATCAGTCAATATGCAGGTCTTGCACACCAGTGACATGCTGGATTCCGACTACATGGCAAGGACACAAAAGAAAATCGGACATAATCTTTATTCTTAAATTCAGGGACATGGAGGGAGGTAGATAAAAAGTAAATGATCACAATGGAGTTAAGTGCTACAGTGAAGTACTTCTAAAAGTATATCCTTGTCTAGAAATACAAGAATGCTGAGGCCATGGAAATTTTTATAGTTCCATGTGCTACCGTGGAACTTTAGCTATGTTCACTGCCTTTCAGTTATGAAGCCACGAGAGGCCCTACCACTTTCAAAGGGTCTCACTTGTCTAGAAAACCTCTTCCTCTTTGGGGTAGATAAGTACTATTAGATCTCTCTCTTCTCCATCACCAGGAGATCAGAACTAAAAGAGGAAGAACTCATTTATCTTCTTCTCATTCTGTCTCCTGAGCAAAGAGAATGTTTCTTCTCTTTTATAAATAAAAGGCTTAGTTTAGGTACTTATTTTGTTATTTAAGAATTACCAATCTTGGAAACAACCCAATGTCCATCAACAGATGAATGGACAAATAAAATGTGGTATATGCACACAATGGGAGTATTATTTAGCTTTAAAAAGGAAATTCTGACACACGCTACAACCTGGATGAACCCTGAATACATGATGCTAAATGAGATAAACCAGATATAAAAGGAGAAATATTGTATGAGTCCTCTTATGATCAGGTACTTAGCATAGTCAAATTTATAGAGAGAGAACACAGAATGGTAGCTGCCAGGAGCTGGGGGCTGAGAGGGAGTGGGGGGTTACTGTTTTTTGTTTGTTTGTATTTTATTTTATTTTATGAGGAGTTACTGTTTAACGGATACAGAGGGGTTTTTTTTTTTTAAGATTTTATTTATTTATTTGACAGAGAGAGACAGCGGGAGAGGGAACACAAGCAGGGGGAGTGGGGGAGGGAGAAGCAGGCTCCTGGCTGAGCAGGGAGCCCAATGCAGGGCTCGATCCCAGGACCCTAGGATCATGACCTGAGCCGAAGGCAGACGCTTAACGACTGAGCCACCCAGGCGCCCATGGATACAGAGTTTTTAATTAAGGAGATGGACATACAATATGAATGTACTTACACCTCAACTGAACTGTACACTTAAAATGGTTAATTGGTAAATCTTACATATATTTTACAATAAAAAACCCAAATAAACAGTAAGAATAACCAATCAAAAACAATTTTGTTTTAAACCCACAACCTTTAGGCTTGCTGCTGGGGCCTCAAGGAGGATCACTTGGCAGCCTCTGATGCCTTTCACTAACTTTACCTTATTTACTAAAAACTAATAAATTTTCTAAAGTACCGAAAAACAAAAACCAAACCAAGCAAAGACACACTTTAACTCACCTGTCTTTAACTGCATCACTTACCACTTTAGAAGGCAGTTTCTGAAAAAGTTCACTAATGAGACGTCCTGATGGATTTGTGGCTACAACTACGGCTTCAAGAAGCTGCTCCAGGATCTCCTTCAAGTAACTGGGAGAAGACTGGGGGGGGGAGGTTAGTAGGAAGAAGAGAAAGGAGAGAGAAGGACTGTGAGAGAAATCCAAAAATCCATGCTAAAATGTTAAAGTTAATTCAAAAAAGCAACTTGTACACAGTACTTATTGAGTGTAAGTTTCAAGAATCCCACAGAAACACTCTGATGTTGGAGATGGGGCTTGTATCCCCAGAATGGCATATGTGAAACTAAGGAGGCTCTTTATGTTACTTCAGTAACTAAATCCCTTGGATCAGGCCTTTTTACTGAACTCTATTCCACAGTAAACACTGTAACAGTGAAATTCAAGTGCCATATATATGAAATGATGGAAATACAAACCTTTTAAGGGTCTGAGCAACTGAGACAGAGAAAACATGTCCCATGATACCTGACTCTCTCTACATCGCTGTTCCTATCTACTGAAGTCCTAATATTCTGTTAGAACAAGGATGTATGTAAAGCTGGAAATACACACTTCTACCCATGGGGTACTCCGTCAGATCTAATGACAGAATTCAAGCTATCTCAAAAGTGAATGGAGATTAAATCAAATGACGCACATTACTTCTGCCCTGCAGACTGGCTGACTTGCTCCTACCTTCGTCACTATTTCAACATGGGAAAGTATATGCCCCAAACAGTACTTGGTCAGGAAGGGTCTGAGTCTGCAGCTGGTTTCTACAGTGAGCAATGGCATGTTTGAGTTAAGAGTTATAGAAAAAGGGTGCACCTGGTGGCTCAACTGTTTAAACACCCAACTCTCTTGACTCCGGTCATGATCTTGGGGTTTGTGAGATCGAGCCCCGTGTTGGACTCCATGCTCAGTGGGGAGTCTGCTTGAGACTCTCTCCCTCTGCCCCTCCCTGCCACATTAACTCTCTCTCTCTAAAATAAATAAATAAATCTTAAAAAAAAAAAAGAGTTCTAGAAAATGTACTTCATGTCCAAACCATGTTTTGTGCATATAAAAGAAAGGTTAGTGGTATTTCTCATTCAAATCATAAAAGCACTGGTATTTGTGTCCTCATCTAACAGGTCTTTTTTATTTGGTACAGTCTCAATTTTAAGGTCCAGCATTAACTCCACAGAGAGAGCACTAACATCTCTTAGCCTAGCACAGTACCTGGCAGTAACAGACACATAACAAATACTTAACAAATAAACCATGTGATTAGCTGAGAGTCCCCAACCACATAAGCTTAGAGAACCAACAAAACACTGATGAAAGTAGATTAAAAATATCCATGCTTCAGTCATTTACTTCCTGGCTAAAACACAGTACCACAGAGTTAGCTTCAAAAAGCGAAGAGTATATTCTGCACCCAAGATTCCTCTCCTCCCAACCCAACCAGCTACTTTGGAAACATGTGTTGCAGATGACCTAGAACATGGTGTGTGAATGCATTCATACAAGGTATTTCCACAACTAGGAAAACTCCAAGGAAATCATTCTGAATTTAAAAATGAGAAGCTTGAAAATTCCCTCTCCCTTCACAAGAACTGAGGGCCAAGAAGCAGCCCTGGGAGGTATAAATATGAAGGTGCAAGATCCTCCCAATTTCTTACCAAAGAAACACAGGCAAGTCCTAAATGCAGGCGGTTTCATTTTTTGACTAGAACCCTGGAGGCCTATAAGACTGAGCCCTCTGTAGGTAATATTCTGCCCAAGAAAGCATGGGGTAAATTGCTGTTCCTATATTAATACCAGAGAGTAAAATTCCAGGGAATCCCTGGTTAATTGCCTTCTACCTAATTCTAATCATTTAACTGCTAGAAAGAAATTGACAAGGTACCTAAGAACTACATTTTGAGACTCCAAGAAGTAGTTACTTTTTTTTTTTTTAGGAGCGAGAGAAAAAGTGAGTGCACGTGGGTGTGTGAGTGGTGGGGAGGCAGAGGGAGAGCGAAAATCTTAAGCAGACTCCACACTGAGCACAGAACCAATGCAGGGCTCCATTATCACGACCTGAGCCAAATCTAAGAGTCGGATGCTTAACTGACTGAGCCACCCAGGTGCCCCGAAGCATTTACATTTTTAAGAAACTCACCGACCACTTCTTTTTTCCGTGTTGAAGTTTCAGGAGAGGGTCTATTTAGGTTAACTTAGGGAAGAAAAGGGAATGCTCTGCTTTGGGTGTCTCACTATTTAGCTACAGAAGAGAGATGTCCTTACTTTTATTATCCTTCTTCCTTTTTTAAATATGTGTGTTCATTCATCAAGTATTTATCAGTACCTACATACCAGGCACAGTTTTAGATGCCAGGAATAGGTGAATAAGGTGGTGTTTTTGGTGCAGCTATCATTCTCTTTGGAAGAAGAAAGAAAATAAACATGTAAACAAACAAGTTATTTCACATATAGTAACAAAAAACTGAGGACCACAGAACAGAGTGATGTGATGATGGGAAAGGAGGGGTACGGGGCAAACAATTTAGACAGGTGGTCAGGAAGGTCCACTCCTAGCTGTCATTATTTTAAGTGATATCAGAATCATGAAAAAGAGCCAGTCACAGAAAGAGCCAAAGGAAGCACGTTCTAAGAAGAAGAGTAATTGCAAAATTCTAGAGGCAGGAGCTCATTTGGCATGTTCTAGGAACAGCAGCAGCATAATCTACAAAAAAATATTCCTAAAGCGATTCCAATGACTCTCCAACATTTAATCATAACACTGACTACTCTTTTTTTTTTTTTTTAAAGATTCTATTTTTATTTATCTATTTGAGAGAGAGAATGAGAGACAGAGAGCACGAGAGGGAAGAGGGTCAGAGGGAGAAGCAGATCCCCCGCCAAGCAGGGAGCCCGATGCGGGACTCGATCCCGGGACTCCAGGATCATGACCCGAGCCGAAGGCAGTCGCTCAGCCAACTGAGCCACCCAGGCGCCCCACACTGACTACTCTTATATCTCAATCCAGCAATACTGGAGCAGTCCTTGATAATATGAAGGTTCTCCTTAAAACTGAGCAGGAAATATACATTAATGTAAGAGCAACTCATGGCAACATTGTCCAGGATGTCCTAGGATCCCCTGTAATTGGGAGTGGGGTTCTCTGGTCGTATGCCCCCTTACCCTCCTAGTTACCAACACAACTCCACAGGAAGCCCAGCTTCCCATAACAGCACAGAAGAAATCACAGGCAGGAGGGCCTTGTCCACCTCCCAATGGTCCATCTTACTCATCCCAGCTACACACTTACTCCTTCGGTCACTGTGCCTTGATTGTCTTGCCCATCTTCATCATCATCTTCATCATCTGCTTCTCCTTTTTGAACAAACTCATTTCTTGTTCGAAGGTACAAATCCCAGAGTTTGCAAGCAGCTTTATATTCAGGAGAATCTGGCTGTACAAATTAACAAAGACAAGAGAAAAAATATCACTTTAGTATTTTATTGTGAATCAGTGACTTTTAAAGTATTCTGCTCCAGCAGAGACTAGCATTCTAAAACAATGTTGAACCCCCTACCACAAATTTAGAAACCTTTTTTTTTTTTTTTAAGATTTTATTTATTTATTTGACAGAGCGAGACACAGCAAGAGAGGAAACACAAGCAGGGGGAGTGGAAGAGGGAGAAGCAGGCTTCCTGCCAAGCAGGGAGCCCGATGCGGGGCTCAATCCCAGGACCCTGGGATCATGACCTGAGCTGAAGGCAGATGCTTAACGACTGGGCCACCCAGGGGCCCCCAAATTTAGAAATCTTTATGATTAAAAGACACATGGGCCTCAATTCCTCTTCTGAAGAACTAAGCATATGTTTTAAAGGCATTTTGAAATCATATTAATTTATTTATTTATGCCCTACTATCTCATTACTTTAATATTTGAGGCAAAAGATAAATGATTTGTTAAATTAACACTAATAGGGACACCTGGTGTCTCAGTCAGTTAAGCGTCTGCCGTTGGCTCAGATCATGATCCTAAGGTCCTGGGATCGAGTCCCCCATCGGGCTCCTTGCTCAGTGGGGAGCCTGCTTCTCCCTCTACCTGCCACTCCCCCTGCTTGTGCGCTCTCTCTGACAAATAAGTAACTAAAATCTTTAAAAAAAATTAACACTAATTACTCATACATGAAGACACGCAATTTAAAAGATAAGACCTAGTTTAAGGGCTTTAAGTGTAAAGGATAGAAACTACTGATTGTTCTAATATTACTTCTATTTTTAAGCTAATAAATAGCTAGCTAGTATTAAATACTTTATTTAAAGACTTCTTTTCCTAAAGTATAACAGGGATAAACTCTAATTGAAACTTTCAGTAAAAGCAATGCTGGAAGCAATGTTAAAATAAATAAAAACAAAACTTTCAAAATGCATCCAGGTGCTGCCAATAAGGAGAAAGCAATGCTCAAAAGAGCAAGATTAGAGTAAAAGCAGGAACCCAGATGACCATGCAGAACACTGAAGCTGACATTCACTCAAGGGCTTTTGTAAGACAAGATAAACCTAAGCTTTAGCTTTCAAGGTTCTCTGAGGCTGCAAGAACAGGATATAAAGGGCAGGGCCCACCAGAAGCTGGGACTCCAAAGGCCACAGTTGCAATGTAAGTGGGAATTCAAAAACAATTCAGTTTCTGTGATGCCCGGGAACAACACTACCCACCTCAACCTCCACCCAGCTCAACTTGTGCTTATCTCAAACCATAGCACTGCAGGGAGAGGAGAGGCATGGGATGAATCTCCTCCGAGAACTCTTCATCATACGCTAGCCCTAACAAAGACAGGCCAGGTGCCTGGGATAAGCAACACACTACCCTGAATGAACCCAACTTCAATCTAAGCCTCAAACAATCTCTAGAGATCAAGTTCCAAGAAATATGAGCTCAAGGTTAAAATTCATGAAACACAGAAGAAAGCCAGCAGAAATAACTGCAAAATCAGACATGCAAGTATTTCAGATATTGAAATTGTCTGCCACAGAATGAAAAATAAGTATGTTGAACATTTTTAAAGGAACAATGGGATTGAAAAATACAAGCAAATTGCAGGAAACCCTGAAAAAGGAACTACTTCCAAAACACGAAATAAATATTAAAATGTAAAAACTCAATAGCGTGGTTTAAGAGCAGATTTCAAAGAAAACTGGAAGAACTAAAGAAATTACCTAAAAAGCAACACAGGCACTAAAAAGGGGAATATGAAAGGTTAGGAGAGACAAAGATTGTGAGAGGGCTCTAACAGAACACCCAGAGTTCTAGCAGGAGAGAGAGTGCGGCAGGGGCAGCATGCAAAGACAGAACAGCTGCAAACTTCTCAGGGAGGATGGAAAACATCAATCCAAAGATTTAGAAAGCCCTATAATTCCCAGACTATACTAATAAAAAGATATTCATATCTAGACACATCACCATGAAACTGTAGAACACAAGAGACAACAAGACACCAAAGACAGCCAGAAAGAAAATATAGCTAACCTTTAAAGGAACTAAAATTATATTGACAGAGGACTTCTTGATGGCAATAAAAGAAAAAAAATAGGGACACCTGGCTGGCTCAGTCAAAACGGCATGCAACTTTTGATCTCAGGGCCATGAGTTTGAGCCCCATGTTGTGTGTAAAGATTACTTTAAATAAATAAACTAAAAAAAAAAAAAAAGAATGTGAGTAAAAACAAATACTATCTATAAAACAGTAACATTAAAAAAAATTTTTTTTTAAATAAAACAGTAACATTATTTTATGGGATTAAAAATCTGCCACAACAGGTGTGCCTGGCTGGCTCAGTCAGTGGAGTGTATGACTCTTCATCTTGGGGTTGTGAATTCAGGTCCCATGTTGGGTGTAAAGATTACTTAAAAATAAAATCTTTTTTTTTTTTAAAGATTCATTTATTTAAGAGAGAGAGAAAGAGAGAGAGAATGCAAGCAGGGGGAGGGGCAGAGGGAGAAAGGGAAAGAGAATCCTCAAGCAGACTCCCCACTGAGCACAGAGCCCATGCAGGGCTTGATCCAGGGACCCTGAGATCACAATCCAAGCCAAAATCAAGAGTCGGATGCTCAACTGACCGTACCACCCAGGCGCCCCCAAAATAAATTAAAAAAAAAAAAAATCTGCCATGACAGAACTAAAATTCAAAACATCAGTAGCATAAATAGATCAGAGTTGAATTATTCTAAGGTCTTTGTATTGTTTAGAAGGAGGTTTAAAGATGCTGATTAACTTTTGACTTTGGTAAGTTAATTATGCACATTAAAGCTTCCTGAATAAGAACCAAGAGGTATCAACAGATTTTACAACCCCCAAATTATAGAGAAAATAAGAGGGAATAACAAAATGAAACCAAAAGAAGGCAGAAAGAAAAACAAGAGAAAAGATTACAAAATGAGATAAAGTGGAAATGTAGATGACGGGAACACATCCGAACATAATGTTATTACTAAAACTGTAAAGAGATGAAATTCCAGGTAAAAAGATTATCACCTGTATATTAATAGAAATTCACGCATATGCTGTTTGCAAGGATGCGTTAGCATGAAAAGGTTGAAAGAAAAGAATGGGAAAAAATAAACTAGATAAATACAAAAATAAAAGCTGATAGAACTATATTAATATCAGATAAAACAGACTTCAAACAAAAGATATTACTAATGATACTACATAATGCAAAAAAAACTCAATTTACTAGGACAATATAACAATTTTAAACTTGTATGCTCCCAGTTGCAGAGTTTTAAAATACATAAAGCAAAAGATGAACAGAGTTATTAAGAAGAAACAGACAAATCCATCATCTAAGTGAGAGATTTTAAAACACCGCATTTGGTAAATAGTTTGTACAGATAATTCAGTAAGGATATAAATGATTTTAGCAACATAATTAACAAGCTAGGTCTGATGGACACACACAGAATCTTGTATCCAATGAACAGCACCCTTGCCATAGTCACAAAATTTATAGCACCTTTATAGCTAAAAGTAGAAAGAACCCAAATGCCCATCAACTGGGAAATGGATAAACAAAGTGTGGTACAGCCATATAATAGCACATTATCCAGTCATAGAAAGGAATGAAGTACTAATACATGCTACAAAAAGGATGAACCTCGAAGACCTGCTCAGTGAAAGAAACCAGTCACCTAAGGCCATATAGTATTTGATTCCATTTATATGCAATGTGCTGAACGACAAATCCACAAGAAAATAGATTAGTGGTTGTCAGAGGCAGGGAGGAGGGGAAATGGAGAGCACCTGTTAATGGGTATGGTTTTCTTTTTGGGGTAATGAAAATATTCTGGAGTTAGGTATTAGGTATTAGTGATGCTTGCACAACTTTGTGAATATGCCAAAAACCCTGAATTTATTGAATTCTATGCTTTCTTTATTATTTATTATTATTTTTTTAAAGTAGGCTCCATGCCCAGTGTGGAGCCCAACACAGGCTTCAATTCACAATCCTGACATCAAGACTGGAGATGATGTCAAGAGTTGGACACTTAACCAACTGAGCCACCCAGGCACCCCTGAATCTACACTTTAAAAGACTGTGACAGAAGGGAAGGGGGTGGGGGAATGGGGTAACCGGGTGACGGGTGTTAAGGAGGGCATGTGTGGTGATGAGCACTGGGTGTTATATGCAACTGCAATGAATCGTTGAACACTACATCAAAAACTTATGATGTACTATATGCTGGCTAACTGAACATAAAAAAAAAAAAAAGAATTGGCACCCGCCAAAAAAATAAATAAATGACTGAATTTATTCTCAATTAAAAAAATATATATACATACACATATTACACAGTATTAAGAACAAATCTAGTAACACTTTCCATTTTGCAGACTCTTAATAAAAAAACATCTAAAGCTTTGCTAAAATAACTTAAAGAAGCCTTAAAAAGACAACGACACATCAAATTCAAAGACTGGAATAATCAGTATCACAATTACGTTAATTCTCCAAAATAGGACTGATCCACAGAGTCCATGCAATTCCAATAAAACCTCCAACAATTTTTTTCATGCTGACTTAACATAACATATAAATGTATAAGGACCAAGAATAATCAATAACCAGGGCTTTCCTTACCTGATAAAGAATTATAAAGCCATAATAATTAAGGCAAGAATAAAAGAGCCGAGTAATAGCTAAACTTGGCAAAACAAAAGGAACAGACTAAAGGGCTGGAAAGGGACCATGAGGACATGGAAGCACTGTGAGCACTGCTGGTGCACATGACTGTGAAGAGAATGTGGCCACTTCAAGGTGCCGCTTATCTCTTTTAGGAAACAAAATTGAACCCTACCTCACAGAAGACACAAAAACCAACCTGAGCTGCCGTAAAGGCTTGTATGTGAAAGACAAAACTATTAAACTTTTAGAAGAAAATATAGGAGTGTCTTTATAATCTTTGGATAATAGGGATTTCTGAAAACAAGACACAAATGACAAACCACAAAGTTAAAGAGTAAGAAATTGGATTATGTTAAAATACTCTTCTGTTTCATCAAGACGCCATGAAGAATGAAAACAGCCTCATAGTGGGAGAAGATACTTGTAACAAATATAACCAAGGAGGATTAGTATCTAGAATATATAAAAAAACTTCTAGAAATAAATATGAAAATGACAAACAACTCGAGAGAAAAATGGACAAAAGATCTGAGCAGACACAGAAGAAACAAAAATGGTACATGCTATACGAATCTTCAGTCTTTCTTAAAAGAAACAAACTCAGGGGCGCCTGGGTGGCTCAGATGGTTAAGCATCTGCCTTCGGCTCAGGTCATGATCCCAGGGTCCTGGGATCGAGCCCCACATTGGGCTCCTGGCTCAGTGGGGAGCCTGCTTCTCCTTCTCCCTCTGCCTCTCTCCCTGCTCATGCTCTCTCTATCTCTGTGTCTCAAATAAATAAATAAAATCTTAAAAAAAAAAAAAAAAAGTAACAAACTCAAACCACACTACTTACGCTACTAAACTGATAAAAATTAAAAAGCCAAACTATTATCAAATTGAAATGTGATGCTTTCTTACCTTGTAATAGGCCTTTGCATTGTTGAAAAGCAGCTGGAAGTCGGCAGTCAGCAGATTAACATCATCATATTCTTCCATTTTTAGCTTTTGTTGGATTTTCATCAAATCAATGGGCTGAGAAACCACTTCATAATAGTCTGGTTGATTTCTGTTATAATTTTTTTTTAAAAAGGTGTTAGTCCAAAGCCCATATAAAGTTATATTTCAGAACTACTTGTGGTAATGTCCAACATTCCAAGTGATAAAACATACTAGATTTACTCCATTAGAACTAAAAGAGTAACAAAAGCAAGGTGCATATGCAAGCCATTTTCTAAGTATATATTAGCAACATAAAAACCTAACTTAACATCTGTGATGGTCATTTATATGCTAAATATTTAAGATTTAGGGCACCAGCACTAAAACAATGTCATTGGCATCTTCCGCAAATGAAAATAACTTACCTTTTGTGGTGTTCAATAGTGGATGAAAACAGATTCACGTTTCAAAGCTCTTTACAAACTTACAAAATGGCTTGTCTCTTCACTTAGTGACCACAGAACTTTTTCTGCCAAGTACAATCAAGTGCCTATTACATATACTGCTCTAATATCAATTACTAAACTTATAGAGGAGAAAGATGAGGTCGTTGGCACAAGGAGCTTACCAAAGATAAAAGGGTGTAAAACATAAACACGACCAAACTATTAAAAACAAAAACAAAAACAAACACATAGGTATGATAAATAAAAAATCCAGGATAGTGATTATCTCTTGGAGGGGAGGGATAGTGAGGGTCACACAGGAAACTTCAAATGTGGTTATAAATGATAATTTCTTTTCTTTTTTTTTTTTTAAGATTTTATGTATTTGACAGAGAGAGACAGACAGCAAGAGAGGGAACACAAGCAGGGGAGCAGGAGAGGGAGAAGCAGCCTTCCTGCTGAGCAAGGAGCCTGATGTGGGGCTCGATCCCAGGACCCTGGGATCACGACCTGAGCTGAAAGGCAGACGCTTAACGACTGAGCCACCCAGGCGCCCCTAAATGATAATTTCTTAAGTTGGGTTTTGGGTTAATGGATGTTTATTATTATTCTCTCTGGCTTTTTCCTTTTTAAAAGAAATTATTTAAATTCAATTAATTAACATTTAATGTATTATTAGTTTCAGAGGTACATAGAGCTCAGTGATTCATCAGTTGTATGTAATACTCAGTGCTCATTACAGCACTTGCCCTCCTTAATGCCCATCACCGCTTCTGGCTTTTTTCAAATGGAATTTCATGAGACAAGTAAACCTCCTGAAAAATTATTTCAGTGACCATTTCTCTCAGTTCTCCCCCAAGCTAACTCCATTCTAGAGGTATAAGAAATAAATTATTACATACAAAATATGTCATGTCATTAAGGCTTTAGTCTCTCTTGGGACCTTGGCTGACATGTTAGAGCCATATATATATGGAGGATATAATTTTTAAAACCTTTTTATTCTGACATAAAAATTGCAAGAATAATATAAAGCAAGTTTTTCTGAACCATTTGAAAGTAAGCTGCTGACATGAGGTTCTATCACCCCTGAATAATTTAGTATTTCCTATGAACAAGGACCAAAGCTCAACCATCAAAATCAGGAAACTGACTCTGATACAGTACCACCATTTAATCCTCATATTCTGTAACTATTTCAAAATTGTCCTTTATACCCAAAGGATCAAGTCCAGAATCACGTGTTGCATTTAGTTATACTTCTTTAGTTTCTTTCATTCTGAAACAGGTCCTCAGTCTTTCCTCAACTTTCAGGATCTTGATACTTTTGAATAACTTACAGGCCAATTATTTTATAGGGTGTCCCTATAAAACAGAGTTTGTCTGTTTTCCTGATGAATAAATGCAGGCTATGCTTCAGCAGGACTATGACAGAAATGACACTACGTTTGTCACACTGTATCCTATCAGGTTAGGCACATGATTTCAACTTGTCCCAGTACTTAGGCGAGGCTCATTCTGATCACTTGATTATAGTGGTGTCTGCCAAGCTTCTCAACTGAACAAGTCACTGTTTTTCTCCCTATACTTTACAGAGCGGTACCTCCAGACTATGTAAAAGTCCATTCCTAATCCATTTACTCATTTATTTATATCAATATGGATCCCTGGATTCCTATTTAGAAGTCATTAAAACCCATTACGTTAATTATTCTGATGCTCAAGCTGCTCGAAGTTGGGCCAGGAGGAGTCCTTTCAAGATGGTTTGTATTCTCTATGTGCTTCTGACATGTTCCCATCACCCTTTGAACATCTGCTTACTTTCTGGCAGCCTAAGATGTTACAGGTTCCTCCTTGCCCTTAAAATCAACCATTTCCCCCAGCCATTTCCTTGCATGGTAAATGGTATTTAAAAACGAAGTCCAGGGGCACCTGGCTGGCTCAGTCGTTAAGCGTCTGCCTTCAGCTCAGGTCATGTCCCAGGGTCCTGGGATTGAGCCCCACGTCGGGCTCCCTGCTCAGTGGGAAGCCTGCTTCTCCCTCTCCCTCTGCCTGCCACTCCCCCTGCTTGTGCTTTCTCGCTCTCTCTGACAAATAAACAAATAAAATCTTAAAAAAATAATAATAAATAAAATAAAAACGAAGTCCAAGGTGCTGGATGTGCTCAAGTATACTGGTGTGTTACTGCTCCCAGTCTGTCTCAATGGGCAAAGATGGAGATAGACATATACTCACTTATATCTACATTCCTATTATGTACAGATGTTGGGAACCATGAATTCACACAAACAATTCCAATTCTAATCGTATACCACAGGGTTCAATCTAGTTTCCTTTCTCTATTTGTACTCCCTTTCTCAGATAATGAGAAGCCTGAGTCCTATTATTTACAATATATTTACTTACATGATTGGTCTCCTGTATATAACCAATCTCCTCTTGCTGCTGTCTACCTCCACCCCATAATGCTTCCCTTCCCCTCACTAAGGCTATGACCCCTTGCCCTGGGCTAGGCCACACCCCATGTGGATGCCATCCTTACCCCACCCATGACAGGCCACTGCCACTACACCCCCAACATGGACGTCATCTTCCCTCCACCTAATTAGGCCTCAACACACTGTGCCAGGAAGTCCTTCAACATAAACCCCCTGTTTACCATGCCCAGGCTCTGACACTCCATGATGTAATATTGCTACTATCCACAACTCTCTCCCAACACCCCACCACCTGTCTTCCCGGCAGATGCCAAGTTTGCTCAGTCTCACCTAATGGCTTTTGGATTAAATTCTTCAGGAAGGGAAAAGAAGAGGAAAAATAGAGTTTTTTAAAGCTCTTACCAACTATTTATGATTTTAGTGAACTATGAAATTAAATATGAGGGGATAAAAGGAGTAATCATTCTGCTATTTGGAGAAAGTCCAGGAACATAAAGGTCTTAGTGAGTAGTAACAAAGGACCATCCAGGCCTATTGTCGATGCTCTCAGTGGTGCCAAGGCACTTTCTCAGGGTGAGCGTTAGGGCTTTGTTAACCTGATACCCACAATGGCTCTCTCCACCTGGGCCTGGTGGGCCACAGTCCACTGCTCCTTGCTGAGGCTGGACCTCAGCAGCCTCTCAGGCTTGGGGGAGGACATGTACCTAGGAAGAACACTCTCTCCCAGAAGCTCTGTGAGAGGGATCTTCACAAACATTTTCAGACTCACCACACAGACAAAAGGGAGATCAGGATCTCAACATTCCCTATGTGATAAGGTCAAAACAAGGGCCTCCCCTTTTCAAAGTGAAAGGGTTCTACTAATTTCTCCCACTTAAATCAACATGCAGAAAAGCATAAGATAATAAAAGCTGCCCCTACTCATCCCGAGATAAAAGCACTATTAGTATTCTTTCAGACTTTCACACATATGTATACACAAACAGGACTATGCGGTGCACGTTCTTGCATAACAGCTTTTCTCTTTCAACAGCAGCCGAGGGCGCCCTGCCATGATATGGCCGCAGAACAGCCAAACCACAACTGACACTTTTAACCAGAAAAGTGAGAAACAGTGGGCCCGATATGCGGAGCCTGCTGGCTACCCCCAAACTCATTTTCCCTTATCCCCAGGATGGCAGCATTCTGAGCTACTGTGTGACTACTAAAGAGCATCTTCTCCAGCCTTGCTGCAGCTAAGTTCTGGCCAATACAAGAGGTGAAGTGTACCATATCCAGGTCACATCCTTAACATGCCTTTTTTTTATCCTGAGGGCTGGAAGACAGCTATGATGGTGAGCCATCTCAGACCATGCAGACAGGAGTGATACCCCAAGGACAGCAGAGGAAAGAGAGAGTACCTAGGCCCTGAGGACTTTATAGAACAGAATTTTTATATGAGAAAAAATAATTTTTCTTGCTTCAACCATTGTTAATTTGGATGTCTTAGCACAAGTAGCTTAATATACTAATCAAAACAAAGCCTCAAAAAGAGATTCACAGTTGTGTAGCTCTGAGCATTAGAGCTTCCCACAAACTCTTGAGAAAACATATACATTCCACAGAGGGGTAGAGATGCCCTCAGGCACAGCACTGGGGCAGGGCAATCAGTACTCATAGGGTAACACAACTTGGAGGCTAGAAGACAGTGCTCTAGCACCCCAAGGCCTGGATCCTCCACCCCTCAGGACTAGTCTGCTGGTGGAAGCAGGCAGCAGAGGGCAGTCCTTTTCTATGAAAGGTTTGTGTACTCCAGTATGATGCTGCTCCTCTCGACAGCATACCAGTTAAGAGCACAGGCTCTAGAATCAGAAAGGCTCGAGTCTGTACCCTGGTTATCCTTTAGTAGTTCTGAGAACTTGTGCAAGTTTTCATCTATAAACCACAATAATACTTCTCAAGTTTAAACAATATAAGGAAGTGCTTGACACTGTGTCTAGCATGTGGTAAACAATAAGTATTTCATTATCATACGCTAATTAAATGACAACTTTTAAAAGACTGTTATGATAAACCAACTGAAATCTGGAGATAGTTAGCTCATTTTAAAAAGAGCCCTTCTTTTCCGACCATGACTAATTTACATCCTTTAATTCAGGACGCTGACACAGCATTTTTTTTTTTTTTTAAGATGTTATTTATTTATTTGACAGAGAGAGACACAGCAAGAGAGGGAACACAAGCAGGGGGAGTGGGAGAGGGAGAAGCAGGCTTCCCGCCGAGCAGGGAGCCCGATGCGGGGCTCGATCCCAGGACCCTGGGATCATGGCCTGAGCTGAAGGCAGACGCTTAACGACTGAGCCACCCAGGTGCCCCTGACACTGCATTCTTAATGGCTCTGCTCTGTGAGGTGAAAAGTCTGACTTCAGCTCAACCTTCAGCTTGTTCATTACCCACTGTGGCATCAGCAATCACGAATTAATCTAAATCTTTAACTCATTGTCTTGGTTTCCTAAAGCTTCCGTAACAAATAGCTACAGACTGAATGGCTTAAAATAACACAAACTTATTATCTTACAGAAGTCCCAAATGGGTCTTGCTGGTCTAAAAAGCAAGGTGTTGGTATCCCTTCTGGAGGTTTTAGGGAAGAATCCATTTCCTCACCTTTTCCAGCTTCTAAAGGCTGCCTGCATTCATTTGCTTGCAGCCCCCTTCCTCCATCTTCAAAGTCAGGAGTGTAGCATCTTCAAGTCCCTCTCTGACTCTGACTCTTCTGCCTCCCTCCTCCCTGTTTAAGGACCCTTGTGATTACACTGAGCCCATCTAGATAATCCAGGATAATCTCTCCAAGTCAAAGTTAGTTAAGTAAGAAATTTAATTTTTCTCTGGCATGTAATCCAACATATTCATAGATTCTAGGGATTGAAACATGGACATATTTGGGGGCCATTATTCTGTCTACCACACTTATGTATGTTTTCAGAATAACTTCAACTGCCAGAGTTAGATGGAAACAGTGATGTTATTTTGATAGCAAGAGTGGAAGGAAAGAAGATCTAGTCAGGGAGAACACAGCCTCTACAGGGAGGTGTGTGCAATGTGCATATTGGGCCAGTAATTTGTTTTGCTCCATTGGACAACAGAAGTCAAACCCAAAATTACGGGGACAAAGAAAAAAAGCAAAATGGAAATAATAATTGTGGCCTCTGTATATTTTGAAAACTGATTCCTTTTAACGATGATAGCTATAAGTTCACTGCTATCTTAAAGACTATAAGTAATTTTAAAAAATATGCTTCATTCTTAAGGAACTAAAGAAGAACATAATAAACCCCAAACAAGCAGGAGGAATGAATTAATATACAAAGCAGAGATTAAAAAAAAAAAACAATAGAAAATAGGAAAAAAAAAAATCAATAAAGCTAAGAGGTGGTTTTTTGAAAAGATCAACATAATTGACAAACCCCTTGTCTGGATGAACTAAAAAAAAAAAAAAAGACTCAAATAAAATCAGAAATGAAGGAGGGGACATTAGAACCAATGCCACAGAAATAAAAAGGATTATTAAAAAGTACTATGAACAGCTATATGCCAATAAAGTGGATAACCTTGAAGAAATGGATAAATTCCTAGAAACATACAACGTAACAAAACTGAGTATGAAGAAAGAGAAAACCCAAATAGACCTATAACTAGTATGGAGACTAAACCAGTAATCAAAAATCTTCCAGCAAAACTACTGGGTATTTACCCAAAAAATAGAAAAAAAATCAAAGGGATACATACACTCCCATGTTTATTGCAGCATTTACAATAGCCAGTTATGGAACCAGCCCAAGTGTCCATCGATATATGAATGGATAAAGAAGATGTGGTATATATATACACCATATGTAATGGAATATTACTCATCCATAAAAAGAACAAAATCTTGCCATTTGCAACAACGTGGATGGAGCCAGAGAGTATAATGCTAAGTGAAATAAGCTATAGAAAGACGAATACTGTATGATTTCCCTCATATGTGAAATTTAAAAAACAACAAATGACAAAGGGAAAAAAAGACAGAGACAAACCAAGAAAGAGACTCTCAAATATAAAGAACGAACTTATTGTGATGAGCACGGAGTAATGTACAGAACTGTTGAATCGCTACATTGTACACCTAAAACTAATTTAACACTGTATGCTAACAATACTGGAATGTAAAGTTTTAATTAAAAAAAAAAAATCTCCCAGCAAAGAAAAGTCCTAGATCTAATAATAGCTTCACTGATGAATTCTACCAAACACTTAAAGAACTAACATTAATCCTTCTCAAACTTTTCCCAAAAAATTGGAGGAAAAACTTATTCATTCTGTGAAGCCACCAATACCCTGATACCAAAGCCAGCAAAGACACTACAAGAAAACTATAGACCAATACCCCTTATGATCACTGATATAAAAATCCTCAACAAAATACTAGCAATATGAATTCAGCAGCATATTAAAAGGATTATACACCATAAACAAGAGGGATTTACTCCTGGAATTCAAGGATGATTCAACCTATGAAAATTGATGAAGCAATACATCACACAGTAACGAATGAAGGAAAATAACTCAGTGATCATCTCAACTGTTGCAAAAAAAGAATATGACTAAATTCAATACACTTTCATGATAAAACTCTCAAGAAATTAAGTATAGATGGAAAGTATCTCAACATAATAAAGACCGTATGTGAAAAGCCCACAGCTACCATCATACTCAAAATGGTGAAAGATGGAAAGCTTTTCCTCTAAGTTTAGAAACAAAACAAGGATGCTTGCTCTTACCACTTCTTTTCAACATTCATAGCCAGAACAATTAGGCAACAAAAAGAAAAGGCCTCCTAATTGAAAAGGTATAAGTAAAATTGTCTTTGTTCACAGATGACATGATCTCATATGCAGAAAACTCTAAAGATTAAAAAAAAAGACAGAATAAGTAAATTCAGCAAATTTGCATATACAGAATTAACACATGCAAAAATCAGTTGCATTTCAATATACTAACAGTGAATAATCCAAAAAGAAAACAATTCAATTTACAATAGCATCAGAAAGAATTAAACTTACAAATAAACCTAAACAAAAAGGTGAAAAACTTGTACACTGAAAACTACACACTTCTGTAAGAAGTTAAAGACACAAATAAATGGGAAGTTAGCCCATGTTCATAGATTAGAAAACTTACATGTTTTTAAAACACCAATACTCCCAAAGCTATCTACAGATTCAATGCAATACCTATCAAAATCCCAATAGCATTTGTTGCAGAAACAGAAAAATCCATCCTGAAATTCGTATGGAATTTCAAAGAGCCCCAAATAGCCACCAATCCTGAAAAAGAACAAAACTGGAAGATCGTACTAGAGTTCTTCAGAGAAACTTAACCAATAGGAAAGAGATATATACACAAACACACATATATGTATATACACACACACAGACGCACATATGACATTTATTACAGGAACTGGCTCATGCGATTATGGAGGCCAAGAAGTCCAGGATCTGTCATCTACCAGAGAACCAGAAAAGCCAGTGGTATAGTTCAGTATGAGTTTGAAGGCCCAAGAACTAGGAGCTCTGAGATCAGAAGGCAGGAGCAGATGGATGTCTCAGCTCTCAGAGCACTAATTCGTCCTTCCTTCCCCCTTTTGTTCTACTCAAGGCCTCAGCGGATTGGATGATACCCAACTCACTGGTTAAGGCCATCTTTTTTACTCAGTCTCTTATTCAGATGCTAATCTCTTCCAGAGACATCCTTACAGACACAGATATCTGGGCATCCCCTTAGCCCAGTCAAGTTGACACGTAAAATTAACCATCACAAGGACTCATACTTTCTGATTTCAAAACTTACTACAGGGGCATCTGGGTGGCTCAGATGGTTGGGCTTCTTGCCTTCAGCTCAGGTCATGATCTCCGGGTCCTGGGATTGAGCCCCACATCGGGCTCCTGGCTGGCTCAGCAGACAGCCTGCTTCTCCCTCTGCCTCTCCCCCTACTTGTGTGCTCTCTCTGTCTCTCTCTCAAATGAATAAATAAAATCTTTAAAAAAAACTTACTACAAAACTACACGTGTGGCAAGGATATGGAGAAATTGGAACCCTTGTACACTGTTGGTGGGACTGTAAAATGGCACAGTGATATGGAAAACAGTATGGTTATTCCTCAAAAAATTAAAAATAGAATTACTATAAGATCCAGCAATGCCGGGACGCGTGGGTGGCTCAGTCAGTTAAGCATCTGCCTTCAGCTCAGGTCATGATCTCAGGGTCCTGGGATCGAGTCCCGCATCGGGCTCCCTGCTCAGCGGGGAGCCTGCTTCTCCCTCTGCCCCTCCCCCTGCTTGTGTTCTCTCTCTGACAAATAAACAAATAAAATCTTTAAAAAAAAAATTAAAAAAAAAAAAGATCCAGCAATGCCACTTCTGGGTATATATCCAAAAGAACTGAAAGCAGCATCAGAGAGGTATTTACACACCCATGTTCACTGCAGCGTTACTCACAAGAGCTAAGAGGTAAAAACAACTCAAGTGTTTATCAATGGATGAATAAATAAACAAAAAATGGTATATCCATATAATGGAATATTATTCAGCCTTAAAAATGAAGGAAATCCTGTCATATGCTACAACATGGATGGCCATTGAAACCATTATGCTAAGTGAAAGAAAGCGTCACAAAAGACAAACACTGTATGATTCTACTTTTATAAGACCCTGAACATAGTCAAATTTAGAGAAACAGAAAGTGTAATGGTGGCTGCCAGGGGCTGGGGGCAGGAGGAAAGGAATAAGGAGTTTTGTAATGGGTACAGAATTTCAATTTTGCAATATGAAAAAGTTTTGGAGATCTGTTGTATAACAATATGAATAAACCCTTAATGAACTGTACACTTAAAAATGTAAAATGCATAAATTTTATGCTGTACTTTACAATAAAAAAATTTTTTTTAAATATGCTTCACTACATCTTGACAATTAAAACTAAAATCTGGACCCTAGTATCCTTTAAGCCATTCCTTCCAGAGGAAAACTCTATTACCAAATGCTGTACTTGTGGACCCAGGACCAAATCCCTCCCACTCACCTTCCAACTCACCTTCGTTTCGGTGCCCTAATGAAGAGCTCACAGAGGAGCCTGCCCTGCTCATCCTTATAGTCTCGAATGGTATTGTACAGTTCATGGCATACAGCAATCTATACACAGGAAAAGGTGAAAAAAATCACCAGAAACGTGAATAGAAAGCCAGTGTACGTATAAGGATTATCCTTAATAAAAACATACTCATAAAAAGTAGAGAAGAAAATGGACAAATCCGCAAGTTCCCCACAGGAACCCAAGTCTGAAATATGCTGACAATATCTCCTTTAATTTAAAATAATTTTAGGGGCGCCTGGGTGGCTCAGTCGTTAAGCGTCTGCCTTCGGCTCAGGTTGTGATCCCAGGGTCCTGGGATCGAGCCCCGCATCGGGCTCTCTGCTCAGCAGAAAGCCTGCTTCTCCCTCTCCCACTCCCCCTGCTTGTGTTCTCTCTCTTGCTATGTCTCTGTCAAATAAATAAATAAAATCTTAAAAAAAAATAATAATTTTAACTGCTTAGGGGCACCTGGCTGGCTCAGTCAGAAGAGCATCCAACTCGGGATGCCTGGGTGGCTCAGTCGTTAAGCATCTGCCTTCAGCTCAGGTCATGATCCCAGGGTCCTGGGATCGAGCCCCGCATTGGGCTCCCTGCTCAGCGGGAAGCCTGCTTCTCCCTCTCCCACTCCCCCTGCTTGTGTTCCTGCTCTTGCTATCTCTCTCTCTGTCAAATAAATAAATAAAATCTTAAAAAAAAAAAAAAAAAGAAAAGAAAAGCATCCAACTCTTGATCTCAGGGTCATGAGTTCAAGCCCCACATTGGGTAAAAAAAAATTTTAACTGATTAAACATCTTGGTATCTTTCATCAGATTTATGCTACTCGTGATTGTTCTTTTCTCTTAAGCTAAATCAGTTCATATCACTCTCTTGGTTAAAATCATTCAAAAGAGGAGCTTCTTATTACTGAGAGAATAAAATCTAAACCCCTAACATTGACCATGGAGTATGTAGGGTTAACTACATACTGTGGCTGGGCAGACTTTGCCAGTCTCCTTCTCCCCTTGACCATCTTTCTATAATCACAACACAACAAAACATTCCTGACCTAGCTCCTCTGCATCGGGTCCCTCTGCCTGGAACACCCTTTTCCAGAACTCTGTAGGGCCAGTGCCTTCCCATCACAGAGAAATCCCTCAAGGTTTGGGCCCAAGCAGCCAAATCACCCAAACTTTTTTCCTTAGCATTTATCATTAGCTGAGGGTACTTTATTATCTATTTGTTCATCTGTTTACATTCTGCTTCTGCCACAGTAGAATCTAAGCTCCATGTGAAAAACTGCTTGTCTTACACATGGCTATATCCCAACCATCAGAATAGCGAGTGCTTGGCACATGACAAGCGCAGTTATTTGAATGGATATATGATGCAACATACTAATATTTTCTTTCTTTCTTTTTTTTGGTCAAAAGGTATAAACTTCCAGTTATTATAAATAAGTGCTGGGGATGTAACATACAACATAACTATACTTAACACTGCTACTGTATATTTGAAAGTTGTCATAAGAGTAGATCCTAAAAGGATTATAGAAAAACAACATTATAAGGAAAACAACATTTTTTTTGGTCATCTATAGGAGATGATGGATATTAAACTAATTGTGGCTTCATTTCATAATATATATAGGTCAAATCACTATAAGGTACACCTTGAACTTATATAGTTTTATACGTCAATTACATCTCAATAAAACTAGAAAAAAATTTTTGTGCATATTTCTATTACACTGTCTGCCACTCTCTGATCTGTAGAATTCATAAACCCATTTGTTTTTTTTTTTTTCCCCATTTGGTTATTTTTAATTAGAATTAAGTGCTTTGGCAGATTACACTTTTATAAAAAGACCTTTTCAACAAAACAGAAATAACTTTATGCAAATTTCTTATTCTAAATGTATTCCGAGTAATTACTTTTTTTTGAGTTCTTTTTTTTTTTGTCTTAAAAGATTTTATCTATTTATTTGACAGAGAGACAGAGAGAGAGAACAGGTAGGCAGAGAGGCAGGCAGAGGGAGAGGGAGAGGCAGGTTCCCCGCCGAGCAGGGAGCCCGATGCGGGGCTCGATCCTGGGGACTCTGGGATCATGACCTGAGCCAAAGGCAGCCGCTTAACCGACTGAGCCACCCAGGCGCCCCTTTTTTTGAGTTCTTAAATATTTATTTTATTTTTAAAGTGTATTACTCGGGTACACCTGGGTGGCTCAGTTGGTTGGGTGTCTGACTCTTGGTTTTGGCTCAATTCATGATCTCATGGTTGTGGGACTGAGCCCCAAGTCAGAATCTGCGTGCTTAGTGTGGAGTCTGCTTTTTCCTCTCCCTCCCCCTCGGCCCTCCCCTGACCCCCCGCTCTCTCTCTCTCTAAAATGAATATTATGGAATCTTAAAAAAAAAAAAGTATTATTAAAGTATAACTGACATACAATATTATATTAGTTTCAGATGTACAACGTAGTGATTCAACAATTCCCACCACAGTAGGTGTAATCCCTGTCACTATATAATGTTATTACAACGTTGTTGACTATACTCCTTATGCTGTACTTTTCATCTCTGTGACTTATTTATTTTATAACTGGAAGTTTGTACCTCTTAATCCCCTTCACCTATTTCAGCCACCCTCCACCCACCATTATTTCTTAAATTTTAACTGTTAAGACTGTTGGCTAAATATATGCTTTCCATAAAAGAAAGATTAAGAAAAAAATTTTTTTTTTAAGATTTTATTTATTTGACAGACACACAGCGAGAGAGGGAACACAAGCAGGAGGAGTGGGAGAGGGAGAAGCAGGCCTCCCGCAGAGCAGAGAGCCTGATGCGGGGCTCGATCCCAGGACCCCGGGATCATGACCCAAGCTGAAGGCAGACGCTTAACGACTGAGCCACCCAGGTGCCCCGAAAGATTAAGAATATTAAGCCAGAGGAAAAAGAAGTGTATCTTAACTGCTTATCATTAAAGGAAGAGTAGGAAAAGCAGGCAGAAACTGTGTGATGCAAGTTACTCACAGGATCTACAGTTGGAAGATTGGAAAGTCTTCTCCTTTTCCTGCTTGGGCCTGGTGTGGATACAGAATGGTGCCCGTCATCAAAGTCCCCGCTGACACTACTGGATGGCGAGGTAGCTCTTCTTCTCTTGGAACCCATGGAATCCAATTTCTTCTATAAGAAATAATCAGCCATGTTCTTATACTTAAATTTAGACACTGCCACCAAGCCCTCAGCTAGGCACTTGCTACCCAGATTCTGGTTCATGTAGGAGGATATTTTAACCGTTGTAAAGAAACTTAACTGTCAGTTTTTTCAGTGGAAGTTCTGCACCTTGTTGCTTCAGCCCCTTCACTTACCAGAATACTACACTTTCAACTCGGATAGGACAAACTCAACAAAAGTATACCCATTTATATGTCACCAAGTCTAAATGACCCAATCATGTCTGGTCCCAAATTTACTCCTCAATGGACTTTGAAAACCTACATGTAGGGGTACGCCAGTGTGGAGGTATTGATCCCTCAGCCCCTGAGGCAGCGAGGCAGGCCTCAGGGACAGAAGCCCCAAGGCAGTCACCTCTGCAGTCAGCAGCTTCATCTGTTTTCCCCAGTATGTCTAACAATTCTGATCATTTTCCAGGTGGGCCATGATGTGGAAAAAAATAGAAATCAGTGCCTGAGGCAAATGAGTAGTGCCCAAGTGTAGGGGACAGAGGACAATTAACCTTCTAGCATTTTAGATGAACTCTAAAATTAACACACTGAAAATGAATTTTCTCCATTCATTAAAGAAGGCCACAAAACATATCCCTGGAAAACACTTAATGTGACTTACCATACCTATGTCAAAGTAGTAAAACTATTTTGAAACTTTTCTGTCAATCAGACTAACCTCCTTTTCAGTTATACGAGGTATTCTAGCCCCATGAATTTTGAAATCATAGCTTTAAGTTTCAGCAGGTGACTTGGAATAGTACCTCACAGGGGAACCTTTAGATCCTAGTTGGCCTTTCAGAAACACATAAATATTTGCTGTCAGGTAGGCTGTCTAGTAGCTAATGTTAACACAAATTTACAAATATACATATTTGACTGTAACACAAAAAATGCAACCATTGAAATGATCTGCTACAGCTAGAGGGAAAGGGTATATACCTGAGAAGGTCCTATGATGCTTATACAATTTAACAACAGTATCAAATAGTGTACTGTGACTTCAAAGGTCTCTCTCCAAAGCTAAAAGAAAAAACTGATCCCAGTTTCACTCATCAACATTCAACGTCAGTAAACTAAGACACCAGCAGCTGAAAGAATGGGTTGCCAGTAGGTATAGAGAAAAATTGGGGATCTCCAGGGAACAGAAAGGAGGAGCAAAACAAACCAACAAACAGAACATTCTGGTAACCACCTAAGAAACAAGGAATCTCCTATCTCTTCCTCTGAACTACGGTCCACATGTATTTAAAAACAGCCTACCATGACGATATTCCTTCCTCTAGGCTTTGGTTTGTTATACAGTATACTAGTTTGCAATTGGCTACAACTGGCTAAAAGGTTCAAAGGGCTTAGGCCAAAGACAGCCAAGTGTTGCTGATTTTTTTTTGTTTCATAAAAGGCTGATAAACTGGCCTCAATTAAGAGGAAGAAACTAAGGACCAAACCTCAGTAAACAAGCTATGACAAGGACACAAGTGAATTTGATGAACATGACAAGGGAATCTTTATGGGAAGGATTAACAAAATTTTTTAAAAAAAGGGAAGGGAAGAGGCAAGGAAGGACAGAAAAGAGAAAAGGTGTAGATGATCAGTAATTTACCAGCTTTACCAGAGCACAACCAGCGCCTCGAAAAGCCAGTCTCCTCATTATGTCTGAAGGCCAAGTGAAGCCAGTGGGAGAAGGCAGGGCTTTAGAAGTGCTGATTCAGTGTTAATATATTCAAAACTGAAAGAGAAGAACAAGGCAGAGAAAGGGGAAATAAAGAAGAAAGGTCAGAAGGAGTAAAAATGAGTACGAATAGATAGAAAACATTCAAGTAGAACTGCTAAAGAAAGAGAACTGGAGAAAATAGCCGTATTAGTTCTCTTGTGCCAAACTGCTGCAAAGGCTCAGGCACTAATAGTACCTGACATTTCTTTCCATTTTAAAACCAAATGCTTTTCATATGCTTAAAGATGGCTCACTGGGATTCCCCTTTACTCACATGGAATGACTGTCAATTCCAGGAATGAAGCATGCCTGCCCAAATGCCCCCTAGTCAATAAGAGCAGAGTTCAATCACAGAGCTGGAATGGAGAGGCTTTTAAAATGGCACTGATTACAGTCACATGTCCAAAAGTCTGACAATCAATAAATTACAGTGGAAGGCTCACATGTGACACCAAGTGTTGGCAAGCTGGAACAAACCAAGAATGGCTCATGTGAACAGAGTCTGGAAAACTCCTCCCCCCCTAAAAAAAATTCAGAGAAAGACATTTCTTTCCAAAAGTTCTATCAGCATTGGAAAGACACCACACACAAATTTTAAAAAATTAAAAACAAAGCCTTCTATCATTTTGGCAGGTGATCAAAATTACCTTCAGAAATAATCCACTGAAAAGCAAATGACAAAAAACTGTAAATCGTTGGTGTGTATACGTATACCAGTTTAGACCACACAATATCCAAAACGCCTTAAATCATTAACTTTCTCTGCTAAAACAAGAAAAAGATGTAACTTAAGGGTAATTTTCAATTATTTTCTTATCCAAAGGACACGTTTTAAAATGTATTTTGGAAGTTTGGCAATAAAGGCAATGTGGCCAGATAGGTGGGAGAAGCAACAGGACTTGAGCTCAGAAGACCAGAATGTGAGTCCCAAGTCCTCCACTTTGAATTATCTGTTTGATGTTGCTTAAGTCACAACCTCTCAGAGCTGTTTCTTCACTTCTAAAATGAGGTCAGGTGTGCATATCTGCCTTAGATTATTGGAACTGTGAAATGTTCATGAAATCACTTTGAAACTTCAAAGCAGGACAAAGAAGTTTCAACTCTAGGATTAAATGCTCCCTGGGAACAGGAATAGCACTTTATTCATTTTTGTAGCTCTAGCTTATAGAATAGTATCTGGTAGGGACGCCTGGGTGGCTCAGTTGTTAAGTGTCTGCCTTCGGCTCAGGTCATGATCCCAGGGTCCTGGGATCGAGTCCCACATCGGGCTCCTTGCTCAGTGAGGAGCCTGCTTTTCCCTTTCCCTCTGCTGCTCCCCCTGCTGGTGCTCTCTTTCTCTCTCTCTCTGACAAATAAATAAAAATCTTAAAAAAAAAAAAAAAGAATAGTATCTGGTATGAGCGATCAATTTATCTTTTTAATAAACACATTAAAAGTACACATTAAGTGGGACATTAAAAAAAGTCTGTGTGGTTTAAAAGGACTGTGAGCATGCCTTTAGCAATTCTTTTGCCATGAAGAGGAAATAAATTCTGGAGCTAATAAAATACAGGTTTTTAAAATGGCACTGATTACAGTCACATGTCCAAAAGTCTGACAATCAATAAATTACAGTGCACACTAATGAATAATTTTTAAAATGTGCAATTGGGAAAATACTGACTCATTATACCCACATGGTATATGCTGACAGTTTATAAACTTTTCGTACTCTCCTCTATTTCTCGTGATACTCAATACTGTAATACATGGTTAGAACAAGAATCTTGGAAAACAGGATTTGAAGGAGAAAAAAACCATAATCCTTCTTTCTAGGGAAAAAAACACCCTTAACATTGGCATTCACAGCTTTTTGTATTTATTCTATGCCTTAGTTGCTTATTTTTTTAAACAAAAGTGTTAAATCATATGTATTATTTTGCACCTTGTATTTTAACTTAGGATTCTTCCAAGTCAACATTCTTCCACATGATGTTAGATGGCTTGATAATAGCCTATCATATATATACCAAAATATACTAATCTTGGGGTTTTGGGTAGAATATTAATATTTGAGGTACACCCAAAGCCAAAGAAAGCGATCAAGGCCCTTCAATTTATCCACACACTGGTTACGGTTTTAAATTGGAAATACTTCTTCAAAAGATACTTTCCTATCTTCTTTTGAATCTTAAAGTACCGACATCTGTTAACAAATAATAAAGCAAAATCATACTACTCTTAATGGAAAAACATCACTTCAAAATCACTTTTGAGGGGCCCTAGTTTTTTGGAATATAAGTTAGTAAGAATGTTTTATTCCAACAGATGTTCTATAACCATAGTAATAATTTCTATATCTGCTATACTGTATATTTGCCATTTGGTTTTCAGTATTTCTTCTACATTTTGCCAATCTTATTTAAATCACCAATATCTGCTCTATCACAAAACTACATTTCTTTCAGTAAAAAAAATCTTAAGAGGTGGAAAATTATTAAAAACCAGGAAACGCAGTTTTAAAACCTCGATTTTTTTTCGTGGTGCTGCAGAAACATGAGATACTTAAATATCTAGCCTTTACTATAAATACAAGTCCCATTGATAAAAACATTCGGTCTGAACACAGTCATCTAGAAAATGTTAAAAAAAAAAAAAAAAAAGAAAGAAAATTAAAAAAAATTTTTTCACTAGTTGAGTTTGCGTCCGAACCGTCAAGAAACAACAAAAAAAGGAGGCCCTGACCTGCGGAAGAAATGAAAGACTTTCCGGACCTGTCACTGGTACGGGGACTAAGGGAAACGTTGACAGCTTTGAAGCTGCCCGCGACGAGTGCTCGGCCAGCCGCAGGGGCGGGAAAGAGAGAGCGAGGAGTTTCCGGGCCGTGGCGCGCCTTTGTCCCGGCCGGCAGGTGCGGCAAGGCTGCCTGGCCGTCCCGACGCCCGCCGCCGTGCCCCGCCCCGCGCGCCCGGCCCGACCGGCGCGTCCCCACGGCCGGGGCGGGGCCTCCGCCGCTGCTCCCGCCCGCCCGGGCCCACACAAAGGCCCGGCAGCCGGCCGAGACGGAGCGGCCCCGCCCGCCCCGAGCCCGGCCTTACCCAGCCGCTCCGCCGCCTGCAGCCCCGGCCGCGGTCGCCGACCGCCGCGCCCCGCCCCGTGGCCGCCACGGCTGCTGCTATTGCTCCTCCGGCTGTGGCCGCTGCCGTCTCTCCAGCACCCGCCGCCCTCACCGCCCTCACCCCTCCCGGTGCCGCCGCAAAACCAGTCCCGCGGCCGCCAAGCGAACCCGGCTCCGTACGACACTGCGTGCGCGCACACGCGAACGGGCGGCGGCGCTCTTTACGGCGGTAGCGTCAGTGCGTGACGCTCGAGGTTGGCCGCAATTTACACGTGGCTGTGGTGGAGGCACGTTGTTGCTGCTGCTGCCCTTACACTCACTGCCGGCACTGCCCTTGCCACTACCAGTATGAAGCGACCGAGTGAGTGGGGTTGGGGAGCGGGTGTGGAGGGGCCTCTGTCTCTAATGGTTGACGAACCACCGGGGCGCTCTTATGTGGGAGTGGGGGAGCCTGTGGGTAGGCCGTCGCGCTGGTCCCCAGTAGAAGCGAGGGTTGGAAGGCCCCACGCTGACCGCCGGCCTGTTTGACGAAAGGAAGACAAGTGAATTTCACTGGGGCGCTTGGGTGGTTCAGTCGGTAAGGCGGCTGCCTTCGGCTCAGGTCATGATCCCGGGGTCCTGGTATTTAGCCCTGCGTGGACGCCTTGCTCAGCGGGGAGTCTGCTTCTCACTCTGCCTCTGCCCTTCCCCTTGTTCTGTGTCAAACAGTTTTAAAAAAAAAAGACGGAGGGAGTCTTTGACAGAGTACAAGCAGGGAGAGGGAGAAGCAGGTTCCCCGCTGAGCAAGGAGCCCCATGCAGGACTCCATCCCAGCACCCTGGGACCATGACCTGAGCCAAAGGCAGACGCTTAACCACCTGAGCCACCCAGGCGCCTAAATAAATACAATCTTCAAAGAAAAAAAAAAGTGAAGATGAAGCCTGGGCCTCCTGCGTAAACAGTGTCTGAGCCAGGTTGCGGGCCCAGCGTTTTCCGCCCTTGACCCACGTTCAGTCTGGCCCTAGCGAGGTCTTGAGTGCCGCCTCTGAAATCCACTGTCAGGTCCTAACTTGCGATTCAGACAAGAAGTGCCTGCCGTTTTGGGTCTCATGCTCCTGTGTGCGATTTCAGTCTACTATGGGAAGAGGGGGCGTAAGGAAGCTGGGCTCTGCTCCGGATATACTGTGTCAAATTGTCCCGAGATTTTAGAATGGCCTACATTTATTATCCACCATATATGATTCTTAAATTAGGTTTGAGAGTTAATTGCTAAATGGGAAAAGGGACGTGACCCCCGAGCAGTCACTAAAAACTAAACAAATGGATCCCTTGTGTCTAATTGTTTTGCGATGGGTTTTTTTGTAGAGTTGAAGAAAGCAAGTAAACGCATGACCTGCCATAAGCGGTATAAAATCCAAAAAAAGGTAAGTGCTCTGCTTGGAAGAGCTATATTAAAATAATGCAAAACTGATTTCTGCCCCACCTCTCCTCCACTGGGAGGTTTGGATTAATAGGATTTCACCTCATGAAATTGAGGTTAAATAGACTGTCCGTGGGCACAAGTTCTTAGACATCAGGAGTATAGCTGTGGGAAAGTGCAGTAATTTGGTGATAAGTCTATAAACTCTGATCAATATGTTAATGTCTGCAAAGAGTCTCATGAAATTTTTTTTGCCATTTTATACATAAATATGTATGCTTTCTATATGGTTACAAGTTAACTTTTCTAGGTTATCTTATATGTATAACCAATTTTAGCCAGGTACTCACAAGAATTTTTATTATAATAGGTTCGAGAGCACCATCGAAAATTGAGGAAGGAGGCTAAAAAACGGGGTCGCAAAAAGCCTAGAAAAGACCCAGGAGTTCCAAACAGTGCTCCCTTTAAAGAAGCTCTTCTTCGGGAAGCTGAGCTAAGGAAACAGCGGGTAAGATGTTAACTCAAACTCTGAACAAGTGATGTGTGGGTATGTGTAGCTTTTCAAAGTAAAATAACACCAGATTGCTTTGGCTCACCCATTTCTCTTACGGCTTGGACACAGCTTGAAGAACTAAAACAGCAGCAGAAACTTGACAGGCAGAAGGAACAGGAAAAGAAAAGAAAACTTGAAACTAACCCTGGTGTTAAGCCGTCTAACTTGGAACCTGTGAAGAAGGTAGGATTAAGTATCTTTGTGAATGAGGGTTCTGACGTAGATGTAAAAACACATACCCGGGACAGGGGCTGCTGTGCTTCTTGGACGGAGAGTTCCAACTCTCTTTTACTAATAGAAATATCACCTGCAGTGCCCCTAGTTAGCCATGGAAAATGGAGAATCAGGTTGCACCTAAAGTGCTAATTTTGTGTCCTTTTTCCCTTGTCTTTATCTTGCAGGAATTTGGGCAGGGCAAAGCTAAGGACAAACCCAAGTCGGGCAAACAGAATCCGAAGAAGTTGTATTGTCAGGAACTTAAAAAGGTATTTTAGTCTAGGTCAGTGTCTAAAAATGGTAATGAGGTTGAAAAGGCTAGAGTTCTTTTTCTGACACCAACCCTGTAAATGTGGAAGTGGAGTTCACTTGAGCTAGATGAATCCTTTAGCAAGTTGACTTATTCCGCTTTTTAGTTTTTATTTTTATTTCTTTATTGTGGTTTATTCTACTTAGGGCCTTTTCTGTTTAACTGAAATATTCTTAAGGTTTAAAATTTTTGCACAGCAACAGTTCCGTATAAGCTTCATTTACAAAAATGGTACTTTGTGTTAAAGTAACATGTTGATAGTGGTTTTTTAAAATAGAGGAAAATACATTAGAGCAAGTAGTGTGGAAACAATACTCTGTTGAAACCTAAGTGAAGTCAAGAGAGTGTCTTGGCATAGTTGCTCCCCAGAACTCCCATCCCCAATACCCGTTTTCCCAGGCTCACTCCCCTCTGAATAGAACATGACTGCTGCTCAGCAGCTCTTGGCAGGGCCAGGGGGGGCCTGTCAAACTATGTAATTCACTATTGGAGGGTTATAGATTCAGACAGTGGAGGTATTTCCACTTTTGAAATCCACTTTGATGGGAGACCAGAGGCTTCCAAGCAAACCTATATTTTACTTTCCTGTGAGAAATGATGAACATGTGAACATTCTTCATGCCAAGGTGAAGACGTAAGATCCAACTCTGAGCTCACCCTGCTGCAAAGTGGAAAATGTCAGTATACTTGTATGGAGGGTGTTGTCAGAGCAAGCAATGCTCCTCTGATAGTTTCTGCCTTGACAGGTGATTGAAGCCTCAGATGTTGTGCTGGAGGTGCTGGATGCCAGAGATCCACTTGGTTGCAGGTGTCCCCAGGTAGAAGAGTCCATTACCCAGGATGGACAGAAGAAGCTGGTACTTGTATTAAATAAATCAGGTGAGCAAAGGGATGCCTTTTATGTTCCATATGCACTAGTGAGGTATGAGGAAAATATGTGAGCAGTCTGATTTTCACTGAAGACTGATAAGATCCAACTCTGACCTCAGTAAAGCCAGTGCATATGGTCTTGTTGCCAAAGACAGTGCTGGGCAATGGGATAGAGGTATTTTCTGTAAGTGATTAGCAGGTTTCTACTGTTCTTTTGCCATTCAGTACTTACCATCTTGTATTATTTAAGAGTGTAAGGTTCTCTACTCAGCTTACTGTGCAATATATTGCACATAGGAAGTGATGGTAGTTTGCCATATTCCCCGTATCTGCATAAAGTCTATATGTGACAATATTTATATGAAGTGCACTTAGGAAGCATTGGTTTGAGCATCAGGGCCAGGAAAACCCAGAATAGAGACTTGTGAAGCAGAAAGTAAGAATGGCATTCAGTTACTGTTGGTAACTCTCAGGTAACATAGCTGATTTTGGAAACACAGCTCTAGAGTTAAGCTTGTAGGGTCATAATCTACAGGTTGACTTAATTCTGAAAGGGTGAGCCGTGCAGAAGGGAATTGAAGAGATACTGAGGTGTAGATACTGAACTGTTAAGATAAGGGCAGCATGGTAGGGAGCTTACCCTCTTCCCATCTTCCACTTAAATCCTTTTGAAAAAACTGAAGAGGCAAACCAGAGTAAAATCCAAAGTTTATCAGATAGTGCATATTCATGTCAACAAAGTGACCAAATTGTAGCATGTGTCTTGTTCCTAATCCCTATTAGATTTGGTACCAAAGGAGAATTTGGAGAACTGGCTAAATTATTTGAAGAAGGAATTACCAACAGTGGTGTTCAGAGCCTCAACAAATCTGAAGGACAAGGGCAAGATAATCAAGGTACTCTTTCAGTCAGTGGTGGGAAGTATGGTTCTTTCAGATTTTGGATGGCTGAAATATGATGAGTTTATAAGATCTTGATTAAAAAATGAGAACTCAAAGATCCAACTCTGATTTCATCCAGAGATAATCTGAAAGATAATAGTGTGGTGATTTTAATAGCTGGGCTCTAGAGCCAGATTGCTTGGGTTTTATCGGGTGGGTTATCAGAAGTAGTTAAACTAATTATATGGAATTTTAGCATTTGAAGGTAAGGAAGAGAGCTCCATTCAAAAGCGAAGTTTGTGTTGGGAAAGACGGCCTTTGGAAGCTTCTCAGAGGTTTTCAGGAGGCTTATGGCAAAGCCATTCAGGTTGGAGTAATTGGTGAGTTTCAGTTCAACACACTTTGTCTTCTCTCTTAAGTGCCAAGGTTTTATTCATGTTAACAGTGTCTTGGGTTGGTGCTCAATAAAGGGCTTATTCAAACATTAGCTTCTTGCCCACTTCATCAAACACAAAAATTTTAATTGCTGCCTATTTCAGTGCTCTGCACTGTAGGAAGTTGACTTCTGAAAGTTCCTGGTTTATCTGAATTAATCATCTTTTCCTGCTCTTTGATTACTTGTGCAAGAAATGAAGATGCTAAGATTGGTCTTAGTGTTGAAGTGAAGACACTCAGATCCAACTCTGATCTTGCTGCAAACATCAGGCAAGCCTAAGGCAGTGGAAATTTTATAATTACCAATACATAATGCCTTTTGTTCTGTGGATTTCCCATTTGTAGGTTTCCCAAATGTGGGGAAAAGCAGCATCATCAATAGTTTAAAACAAGAACGGATATGTAATGTTGGTGTATCCATGGGGCTTACAAGGTAAAGTGAGTTCTTCCATAATTGTGATATTTCATTATAAATGAGTAAATAATTATTTTGTTTTGGATAGCTTAAGGAAGACCATTTTCTATTTTTACTTTAGAGGTGTCAGTGAAAGGAACAGGGTTAAGTCAGTGCTAGACTTAGGAAAGAATTGATTAGAGTGGAATAGCTCACATCTAGTTTGAAAGACAAGCAAATAGATTGAGAGAAGGGGAAGCTGCCTCAGAAGGGATGCTTGAACCCAATTCTGAATTGAAGTCAGCCAGGTGGGGGCACTTGGGTGGCTCAGATGGTTAAGCGTCTGCATTCTGCTCGGGTCATTATCTCAGGGTCCTGGGATCGAGCCCCACATCGGGCTCTGTGGGAAGCCTGCTTCTCTCCCTCCTTCTGCCACTCCCCTTGTGTTCCCTCTCTCGCTATGTCTCTTTGTCAAATAAATAAATAAAAAATCTTAAAAAAAAAAAAAAAAAGCCAGTTGGAGGGGAAATTTTCATGGCAGAGGAAATGGCATGTGTTTAGGGCAACACATAAGCTCTAACATGTAGTGTTTCTCTTTAGTAGGGGAGGAACACTGTTAGAGTTTCAGATGAACATGAAGCAAATGATGATAAACTGGATCTGACAGACTGTGCTGAGTTTGTTCAATCCAACCCTGAGCTTCGTGTTGTCTCTCATCCTTCAGGTAAACCAGTGCTCCTATCAGTTACCATCCCTCTTGTTCCAGGTGCATGCAGGTTGTTCCCCTGGACAAACAAATCACAGTCCTAGACAGTCCAAGTTTTATTGTGTCTCCACTTAACTCTGCCAGCACACTTGCTCTGAGAAGTCCAGCAAGTATTGAGGTGGTGAAACCAGTGGAGGCTGCAAGTGCCATCTTGTCCCAGGCTGATGCTCGACAGGTAGAAGAACCCCCTTCCCTTGAGTTCTGTCTTCTCTTTCATCATAAGCATTTTAAGTAGAAGATTTTCAAGGTTTTTTTTGTTTTGTTTTTTTACACTATATCACATGAATGACCTTTTTGGTTTTTCTTTTTTTTAAGGTAGTACTGAAATTTACTGTTCCAGACTTTAAGAATCCTGTGGAGTTTTTAACATCGCTTGCTCAGAGAAGAGGATTGCAGCAAAAAGGTGGAAGTCCAAATTTAGAAGGTGCTGCCAAACTGATGTGGTCGGAGTGGACAGGGTAACACTTCTTTCTCTTGGCATTTTGAGGATCACATGGAATGAAGGGACTGATTTTTGACAAATCTTGTTTTTAATACCAGTGCTTCCTTAGGTTACTATTGCCATCCCCCTACATCCTGGACTCCTCCACATTTTAATGAGGGCATTGTGACAAAGATGAAACAGGGCCTTAATCTGGAAGAACTGGAAAAGAACAATGCACACAGCATACGTAGTAAGCAAGTCTTGTGTTTGCAGTCTTCATTAGCTGACAGGCAAATAAAAGGTCTCCTCTGTTCACATGAGCACTGTGTTCCTTCCCTAGCTATCAGGGGCCCTCGTTTAGCCAGCAGCATCCTTTTCCAGTCTTCGGGTCTGACAAATGGAATAATTGAGGAAAAGGACATACCTGAAGAACTGCCAAAACAGAAAGAGAAGCGGCAGGAGGAGGGGGAGAACTACAGTGACCTTGATGGTGACCAGGAAAGTGTTGAAGCAGCAGCTGGTGTAAGTATGTTGCATGAGTTACTTAAGCTGAAGTAAGTTTTCTAGCATTATAATGTCTAACAAATGGGAAGGGGCCAAAGGGAAGAATTAAACAGTTCATAACAGATTACAAAAAAAACTCCTTAAGTATTTAAGGCTTGCAATCATTAGTCTTAATTTTGTGTGTCCCATTATGTGTAACTTCAGAGTCTTTTTCCAGATATGCAATTCCTTGGATTAATGAACAGACAAGGGCTACTAATCTTGTACTATTTCTCTTTGTCCCACAGGAAAAGAGCTTAGACATGTCTGGGGCAGAAGAGGCCTGGGAGGCACTGCCTGAGGAGTCTCAAGCAGGTGGGGCAACTTGGGTGGAGGGATTTACTAACAAAGCAGCATGGTATGGAATTGCCTTTTTTTTTTAAACCTCTTTTCTTTCCTCCAATATAGATGAGTCAGCACCATCTTACATGTCAGATAAAATGACGGAAGAGGAAGATGATGCTTACGACTTCAGCACAGACTATGTATAACAGAACCTTGTCCTTTTATAAGGTGGCTTCTTAACATTTTGAACAGACTGCTAAGCTGTTGTGTGTTATGTACCAGTTTGTTACAATATGATGTAAACTGTAAATTTTGTAAGTATGTATCATACATTCATTTTAAAAAATAAGGCAATGTAGAAAGTGTCTAAGTTCTAGAAGAAGACAACTCCTCTCACATGATGAGTGAATAGAAGTATAGTTAATTATCTGGAAGCAAAAAATCAGATAGCTATTGAAAAATGTAGGTTTCACTTTATTAACAGATCAGACCACAGGTTAAGGTCACAAAATTAAAACCAAGCAGCAGTGTTGAACTAGCTGTACCATCCCTGTCAGTCCGTTTACCTCTGGTCATTCAGCACGGTAGTAAGCAAACACTTGGTAAGGCAGATGGAGACATTTATAGTCTGTCTGGGAAGCTGACTGCTAGCTGGGATAGTTTGTCCTCTTTACCCAGCTGAAATATCCCTTTTTCCATGGGCTGCCGCAGATAGTTAGGCTTTGAAGCCTTGCAACTGTTACTTCCCACACATACTGTCTTCCAGGATTTCCTGAGAAATGCTTATAGTATAAATTATGTTTTGTTTTATATTGAGATCTCCATATGTCTTCGGATCAAGCTGAATTTGCCTGTCGGGTCTGGAATATACCATTTTTCCCAGACATCAGAATAGGAAGCAGTTCTTCCCCATGGCTTAAAGTGACCATTCCAATGGAGTAACTTGGCAGCCTTTACAAACTGGGGTGAATATCGTTTTCCAGCACTGGAACCTTACGTTGAGAGAAAAAGAGCCAAATCATTGTACTAGTACTAGTCAGAAATAAGAATGCTACATCAAACTGCAGAAAACTTAAAGGAAACTAGATATATCCCGTCCGTGAGGATAGTCCTTCAATTAATTCCTTATAAGCTTAGGCTTTTTGGTGAATTTTTCTGACTTACCAAGGTGGCGGACATTCCACATGGGGTCGATGGTAGAGTGCTGTTGATAAAATACGATCAGCAGGGGAGGTGTGGTGGTGCTGCCGGCCAGTGTTCTGCTGTACAGCCCCTCTCTTAAGAGAGATGACAAATGTAAGGTGTTAGTGGAAAATCCTGACAAATTAGCCTTAAGATAAGACCCCCAGGTTTGAAATAAGGGTCTTCACAGTGTGGTCAGCTATATACTTACTCTACATTGAGTTTCATCCATTTTTCCAGCTGGTTAGTTATATTTTGTTTTTTCCATTCTGTCAAGTTTGCAACAAAAACTCCAGGATTAAATGAGCAGGTGCTGGCTTTCATGGAAAGTTTACGAATTCTTTCCTTTTTATAGTCAAGATAGCCAATGTAATTGTACTAAAACACAAATGGGATATATAGATATTTACTGCTTCAAACAGAATAGATCTATAACTAATAAAGAATATAATAAAGAGAAAACCTGCTTATTAAACTACTTGGATTATTAGCAGAGGGTTACACATAAAGTGAAATCTCAGATTCCAAGTTAGAGTAGAAACCTAGAATAAACATACTAAGCTAGATGTTCAAGGAGAATTAGGTTGTCAAGTTCATTGACCAATCCATAGGAAAGCAACCTTGAGTTTTGGGATGAACTGAGGAATGTAAAACGCAGCAAAAAAGAAAGAAGCTCCCTGATTGTGCTGCCTTCCCCCCATTACCCTGCATTATAGAGTGTGGAGCGTCTGTACAAGATAACGAATAAGTAACTCACTTGGTTCCCTGCTCCACGGATGACAACTTTGGTAGAGGCTGAGTCACAATCTTCTGAAAATGCAGCTGCATGTCCTGGCTTCAATGGTGTATTATAAAGGGCAAGAATATCCCCTGAAATAGACAAAGTGTAAGATTTACAAAAGATTTACACTTTTGAGTTGCCTCACGATGCCTATTCCTCCCAATTAGGATGACCTTTTACAGGATACTGTAAATAAAACAACCACAACCTCCCACACTCTGGACAGAGAACACCAATGGTAACAGTCTTTGGTACCTTGCACAATTACATCATCATCCATATATATGGCCTTCTTTGCACTGGGAACCAGAATTGGCAAGTAGAACCGTGCAAAGGTTAACTGGGAAAGGAAAAGGAAAGAGGCATTGGCATAGGATTCGTCAGTGGCTAAGCCTTTATTAGAAACTCCCAGAATGCTTTTTGTGCCCATGCAGAAGACTGCTGAAGGTCTCTTTAAGAACTGCCCCACCTTGGCCCCCAGGGAGCTACTTGCAGTGCACCCAGTTACCCAGGTATTCCAGTCATTTCCTAATACAGTTGACCCTTGAACAATGCACGGTTTAGGGATAACAGCCTCCTGGACAGTCAAAAATCAACATATAACTTTTGACTCCCCCCAAAACTTGATAACCTACTGTGGACTAGAAGCCTTACATAGAATATAAACAGTCAACATATTTTATTACATGAATTATATACTGCATTACAATGATGTAAGCTAGAGAAAATGTTAAAATCAAGGAGAAAACATTTACGGTACTATATCAACAAAAATCTGTATTGAAAAAATCTGCATATAGGTGGACCCTTGCAGTTCAAACCTGTGTTGTTCTAGAGTCAACTATATTCCCAAGTACAAACAAGGATGCACAGAACTCACTGGTTTTGTGGATTCCCCCTGGTCAGGATCCTCCTTTACTTTCCCTTCCAAAAGTTTAGTGTCAAAATTCACAATTTTGTACCTGATGGTTTTCAAGGTACTGCCGCTGAGCCAGGACCTGATGAAAATAAAGCACCAAATTTCAGTTTTATATAACCATGTCCCCAAGACTGCAGCCTTCTCTTTGTGCCTTCCAAGGGCATAATGTAAGAGAAACCCTAGCGACCAGATAGGTATCTTAAAGCCCGTTCACCCCTTCCCCTCCGCAAATCTTGGTTTCCTCATCTGCAGTGAGGGTGTGGCCATCCAAGTCCCTGCCTGAACTACAATTCTGTGGTGATGAATAGTGCTCCCACCGGGCTCACACTTGGGATCACTGCTGTAGAAAAACTCTCTGTGGAGTTGAGAACGTCCCATCACCACATGTGGTCCAACTCTTGTCTCTCCAAATACATGGTGAAGTCAGAATATGATGGTAGTGAAAGCTAATTTTCGACAAAGTGGTAATCACGCTATTATAGACTCATTAATTCACTGTAATGACTAATTCTTCCACCTGAGTCTAAGGTACTGTCTCTAAGAAAAGTCCACGTTCTCTAAAGTACTGCACATTTTTTCTGTAGCTATTCTAATGCAGTATTTGTTTTTACATTATTTTAGATGGTTTTGGATAAAATGGGAAAAATAAGTCATCACAATTTTCACAAACTAAACATGAACCATGTAGAAAGCCACAAGGACAGAAATGTTTTAGAACTTTGACAACTGTTAACCTGTTAAGATGTTTCTTTGAATTTCATAAATCTGAATTCAGAGCATTTTTAAGACCTGGGTGAGCTCTTGTTCATCAGCTTAGGAGTCTATGATTAGTTACAACAATTATAGTAAGGAACATTTACTGAATGATTATGTTCTTAGTGTTTTTTATATATTTTCTCATTTGCAACACAATAATCCTCTAAGTTGGATATTTTCACCCCATACTTAGAGATCTGGAAATGGGCTCCAAGGGGTTAAGTAATGTTCCCCAGTCACTCTGAGCCAGGATCTGGATTCAGTGTCTGCTCACTTCACCACACCACCTTGCCATTGCTCCCCCATCCCATCCCACTCTGGACCTACTCAGGGTATGTCCATGAGATAAGGAACTTGTAACGGGATATAAATCAACATATTGCTTCATTTCATCTTTCATCGAGAAGCTCATTACCAAAACAGTATCTGCTTGAGTTAACAATGTGTATATGGCACAGTGATATACATCTTGGCACAAATTCCTTGTATTGTTTCTCCTACAATAGGGACATGTTTATGATACACTCACATGGAAAAATAACGTCATATGTGCAGTTTTTATGTGGTATAATTCCAACTGTATAGAAAAAGTATATACATACAGACATAAGGAATAAAAACATTTCCTGGATTGGCAAGCTGGCCTGTTCTAGAGCATCCTCTAGAAGCAGAATCATCAGGCAAGCAGAGCTCACCGGAGATGGTCTGCTGTACCATTGAGTGTAACAATGTAGAACATCACATTGGAGCGAGTGTTGTGCTGAATGCTGTTTATAGCTGCAATGGCCCCCCCGAGCCTGTCTTCAGATGCAGCAATGACCACAGGAATCTCCTCTTGTCTCCCGTCTACAGCTTGTTGGGGAACATTTGGGACAAAGTCTATGGGCTGAAACCCCACAATTCCTGAATCTGCAAAGAACACACAAGGAAGGCATTGTGATACAATCTCATGAGCTTTTGATAGCCCAAGACATGAAAAGAGGTAAAGTGGGAATTATACTTACCTCATTCTCCCCTCATTATAATGTGAGGCATATAGCTCAGAAACTCTTTTCCTATATTTAACAAGGCTTTTGGAAAAGCAGAAGCATTAAAAAAAAAAACAAACGATGGCGTGAATTCTGATACACTACTGGTGGGAATACAACAATCTTTCTAGAATGTATTTTAGCAATTTGTGTCAAGAGCCTTAAATGGGGGGTACCTGGCCGGCTCAGTTGGGGGAACTGCGACTCTTGATCTCAGGGTCGTGAGTTCAAGCTCCACATCTCAGGGGTTGAGATTACTTAAATAAATAAACGAACTTTAAACAGGTATATTGGCCTCTGAGCCAGTAATTCCCCTTGTCCTCTCTTAAGGACAAATCTGAGAAGTTAATCAGAGGTCACAAGTTTGTTTATAATTGTGAAAACCTAGAAAGAAACTAAACAGTTGTTTTTCAAACTATGAATTATGTCCCATAATAGGCATGAAATCAATTCAGTGGGTCACAATCAGAATTTGAGTAGGAAAACAGTTCCTGAATTGGAATAGAATTAGAAAAGTATCAGACTGCATCACACACAGCAACTCTAAATACTGTTTCATAAGGGTTCTTTTCTGCCTTTTATAATATATATTCATTCATTTACATTCGTTGAACACTGAGCACCTAATAGGTGGAAGGCAGTATCTAGGCACTGGGGTTGTAGCCATGAATAAAGCAGACAAATCTCTGCCATCATGCCATCATGAAGGGTAGACAATAAGCAAGGACACATGTATACTTGTGTGCTATATGTAACATGTTTCTTGTGGGGGTGCCATCAAAAAAAGTCTTGAGTCATTGTACCAAGACTATTTCCTGTGGAAACAAGCTATGGGGCATTAAAATTATGTATGAGGAGTATCTACCATCATGGTGACTTGCTTCAGATACAATCACATGGAAAACCTGTCATGTGCAGTTTATAAAGTGCATAATCTCATAACAGAAAAACTATATACACAGGAAGAGAAACCCAGGAAGGTACTATGCCAAAATTTTAATGATAGTTATCTCTAAGTAATGAAATCATGTATTCAATGAAAATTTATTGAGCACCTCCTGTGTACTGGCCATCATTTATATGCACGGGAGATAAAGGAGTGAACAAATTATTCTCATGGAGCCTGAATGCTCTTTTCATTTTTATAAATGTTCCCACCAGAACATACACTCCTTTATGTACATAGAATATGTATATATATAAATACACACAGTTACAAAACATGCTATCAGAGCACTCAGTGAAGTTCAGGGGAAGGCTATTAGTCTTTTCTTGCTGTGGTCAACTATGGTGGGTGGCAACCCCAAAATGATTTTTGACAAATGTCGTAAGGCCTCAAACATCCCTCAATACCAAAGCAGGAGCAATATGAACAACTAATTTAAAAGAACTGACAATGGAATTATAAAGTGATTTTTTTAATCAGTTGCTAGGCTTGATGGTTTTGTGTTTCTACTAGAGTCCTAGTGATATCTTCCACAGGTTAAAGGAAAGTAACCACACTGACACTAGTAAATAGGGCAGGCATCAAAGAGAAGCGTCACTCACCTGTCCCCACCTTCTGAAGCCCTGCCCTGCTGCAGTGTGAGCAGACAGCAGCCCACAGAGGCTCCCCTCAGGCCTCTGATGGGGTGAAAAGGGATCTGCTGTCAGATCAAACCCTTAACAAATCTCCACACAACAGGAGAAGGGGTGGGGGGTGGGGCTGCAAAAGCCGGAGTACCACCACTCCTTTCCCAGAGTCTAACAGCTTTTGTAAGGACAAGAAGAAAACTTCCTTTTCCTTTAGCCTAGTAATGTAACTTAGAATGTTGGGATACAGGGAACTCCAGGTCCTCAACAGATGCCAAGGCATTGGTAAGGGCTCCCATACCTGAAACCTCATTCCTTAGCAAACTGCTCAGGCCGAGGAAGTTATGGTGCAAAACCAGTAAGAAGAGAACAGCAGCCAGGACCAGGACGATGATGTTTACTGAAACACAGGAAAAGCCTGCATTACATCTCTTTACCTTCTGAGCAGCTATAAAAACAATGTAATTTATAGAAAGAGCATACCTTTACGGAATGACATCTTTCTCTTCTGTCTTATATAAATACTAGTTTTTAACCCTACAAGACAAAAACAAGCCCCCAAAGTCAGCAGGTACGTGAGAATTACCATCAAAATGCCTCAACACTTTTATTCAGGTAGGAACAACAGTATTTTCTGCCAGAAACTCATTTTGAATTAATAGTTTCCAAGAACCCAAATTGAGATCTGAATTTTATATAGTAGTCATGATAATAAAATACTTGCAAATAACGTGGGAGAAATAGATAGCTTTGTACATTAAATGTCACCAGATGAAAAGCAAAATAAATTCTACCAAGAGGAATACTTGGTAGAATACATTTCCACTATGGAAATGTTTTCTGAATGAATTTCTACTCAAAATTCCTAGTTAAATTAGACACGGACTCAGTTATCTATGATCAAATAACCTGAGGTCAGCCTCATTGGTACAAAACATCCCTGTTCTGAGTTGTATCCCATTCGGCTTTAATTGGAATTAAAGAGAAAAACATTTTCCAAATTCATTCAAAACTATACAGAGAGGGGTGCCTGGGTGGCTCAGTCAGTTAAGCGGCTGCCTTCGGCTCAGGTCATGATCCCAGGGTCCTGGGATGGAGTCTTGCATCAGGCTCTCTGCTTGGCTCTCCCTCTGCTGCTCCCCCTGCTTGTGCTGTCAAATAAATAAAATCTTAAAATAATAATAATAGGGGCACCTGGCTGTCTCAGTCAGTAGAGCATGTGACTCTTGATCTAGGGGCTGTGAGTTTGAGCCCCACAGTGGGTATAGAGATTACTTAAAAAAGAAAAAATCTAAAATAATCACAATCAAATGAGAATGTGTGTGTAACTAAATTAAACGATCAGATTTCTACAACATGTCTGGATAATGTTACCTTAAAAGATTTTATGCATCCAGGATATTATGATCTTACCTCTGAGACCTTTACCCTTTTCTACTTCATCTTCCCCCATGGGAGTACTGAACATTTACATAAGGCTATTAACTTCACAAAGCACTTTGAATTATAGCATATTTCTAAAATCAAAGTAAGTCTGAATTAATTTCATCGTAGAAGTGCGTCCCTATCAGACACTTGATTTCTCAAGACCTTTGAAAGAGAGAGAAAGATATTGAAGGATTGTTTTAAAAACTGGGGATTATCAGTCACACTACAAATTTGGGAGAAAATAATTTAGACTCCTAAAGAATAATCTAAAACACACAGTCTCCCCCTCTCATTTCTTTCTACAGAAGTACATATAACGTACATTATACCAATGAACTACTTCTCTAAAGAACACACATCATTATACCCTGAGCAGTGTGCCTCTATCACATGGTGAGCTGAGCCTTACCTACAGAAACTGGCTGACCAGGAGCTGCTGGACAAAACTAGCATTTGCTGCTTAGAGCCAATTTCCACCAAGACTGGAAAAAACGATCCCCCTCGAATAAATCTCATTTCCTTAATGGTACAAGAGACAATGTTTTAGCTCAACAATGTCCACTAACAGTTACAGATAGTGGATTGAGAGGTGTATGTATTTGTTTTTTTGTTTTTTTTGAAGATTTTATTTATTTATTTGACACAGAGAGAGAGATAGTGAGAGCAGGAACACAAGCAGGGGGAGTGGGAGAGGGAGAAGCAGGCTTCCCGCGGAGCAGGGAGCCCGACCCGGGGCTCGATCCCAGGACCCTGGGATCATGACCTGAGCCGAAGGCAGACGCTTAACGACTGAGCCACTCAGGCGCCCGAGAGGTGTATGTATTTGTGCTATTCCAGTTACCTAGACACAAAAAACCACACTCCTAGCAGGTACTTGATGTACTTAGGTAGATCAGCAGGGCAGAAACCACTTGCCTCTAAAACTCTTCCACAGTTATATATATGCAAAATGCCAATTATTATGAATATGTCTGCTCCACATTTCCTTTCCTGGTGCTATTCCTTGTAGTGAAATTCACTGATGTGGTTAGAAAGATTTCTCAAAACTTTACACAGACCCTGGGATGTGTAATAGTGGGTGTGTTTTTCTAAGAGTACACAGCTGTGAACAATGTGATCAGTCATATTCAATTTTTCACTATGGAAATTCATGTTTGTTTGGAAATTATAAATAAAACCTTCACATTCCCAAATCACTCACAAAACATGCACACACACATACAACCAAGGCAGGCATATCCAGAAATATGGGTGAAGAAATCTTAGGGAGAAAGAACACCATTTTTTTTTAACTTGCTAGCTACCTGCATTAGTCCCCACATTCTTGGCAGCTGTGCCTACCTTTCCACCTTCCCTCTTGTTAATATGTAGTCCCACGAAAGGCCATTCCACTGACACTCTGTAACCTAACCTCTAATTGTTTCCCTGGTGCAGCTTCAGCAAACACTTTCCCTCTGCTGGATCACACCCATCAGCATATTATCATGCTTTTCTATCTTCCAGGTAATTAAAAAAAAAAAAGACACCATTACCCACACGCCAGTTGATCCATAGATCCATTTCCCTGCTCCCCTCACTCTAAAACCTTGAAAAAATTGCATCTCTAGCTCCACTCCCTCTCCTCCTCTCCAGCCAGACTTCTGTCCCTACCGTTCCATTCAAACTGATCTTGAGGTCACCAAAGACCAAGGTCATTTTTCTGTCCCCTTATCCATCCCCTCAGAGGCCATCAGGAAAGTTCACCACATCCCCTCCTCAATTATGAAATTCTCTCATTTGTTTTATTTCTGTCTTCCCAGACTAGAATGTAAGCTCTATGAGAGACCCCATTGAAAGTGTTTACTGATGCATCCTCACCATCTAAAAACCACGATTGATATTAGGCATGTGATATTTGTTGAATGGTCTTGTAAATAGGAGCAAGGGTGTTCTCAACTCAGAAAGAGAACATCATTTTTTAATTTTTTTTTTTTTTTAAGATTTTATTTATTCATTCATGAGAGACAGAGAGAGAGAGAGGCAGAGGGAGAAGCAGGCTCCCAAGGAGCAGGGAGCCCCATGCGGGACTCGATCCCAGGACCCTGGGATTATGACCTGAGCTGAAGGCAGACGCTTAACCATCTGAGCCACCCAGGTGCCCGAGAACATCATTTTTGATAATGAAATACATTCAACATAAGGGCCAACACGGATTCCAACAAAGAGCTCTCCCAAATGGAACCAGACAGGCAATCTCCTTTTCTCGTATCTTATAGCTCAAATACCATAAAGCCTCTACAGCAACTGCCACACTATGAAGTGCATTTAAAAAGGGATAACACAGGGGTGCCTGGCTGGCTCAGTCTCAGAAGCCAGCGATTCTTGATCTCATGGTTGTGAGTTCAAGGCCCATGTTGGGTGTAGACATTGTTTAAATAAATAAAACTTAAAAAGGCGGCACGGGGGTGGGGGATAGTAACAGAGAGGGATAGGTCTATTTCTACATACAGCAGAAAGACTACTAGGTCTCTGCCAGGCTGAAAGGTGGAAAGGCACTAAGGATATACATCCACTTTCTCCTACCTCTTCATCTGGCTAGCCACTTGGCTTTCAGGACTCATGGGAGACTCTCCCAAACCCCATGTTCAGCTGCACCTGCCCTTAGCTCCCACATCTCCCAGGCCTCCCTATCCCAGAATAAATCTGGCTGTCATTTATTTCTGGGGTTATGCCATTGTCTCCCTTGACACGCTCTGGGCTCTAGGAAGGAAAGAGCCTGGTGTTGGTCACAGCAGTATCCTAGGCCCACTGCATGGCATAGAAAAGGACCGTGAATGTGCTGAATGTGTGAATGCGGGCGGCCGCCTGTCCCGGGAGTGCTGAGAATCCCACCGTCTGTGACCCTGACACGGAACACAGCATAGAGGCTAGAGGTCAGGGTTCCCCAGGACGGTTTCTCTCCGACACATGGGCACCGCACCTCGCTCAGAGTAACAAGGGAGGGCCTAAGTTTTTGAGGTAGACACACCCTTGAGAGAGAGGCAGAGCGAACCCTTGGTGGGTCTCTTTTGGGAGGGCCCGGTGCAGCCGGCGAGCATGCCGCACGGCCAACCTGGGAGACTCTCCGGGTGGGAGTCTCTCTCCATACCGGTGCAGGGGCGTCCGAGGGCGGGTCCCCTTCTCGAGGACAAGCCCCTTCTCTCGAGGACGTGGCCTGGGGTAGTCCCCTCTAAATTCTAGCAGTCAATAGGGCCCCCTTTCGCTTAGGGGCGACGGGGGCGGTGGGACGCTCCGGAACCTCCCCCAAGGCCCAGAGACAACCCCCTCCCGCCCTTCGTTAGGGTCCAGCCGAGCCGTTCCCCTAGGACGCTCCCCGCGGCCGCCCCTACCTGCAGCCGGAGGAGGAGGAGCCACGGCCCGCGCCCCGGCCCGCCCCGCCAGCTCAGCGTCCGCGCCGCAGGCCCGGGGGCCCAGTTCGCCGCCGGGCCGTCCGCCTCCCCTGCACTCGGGACCGAGCCCACCCGCCCGCTGGTTCCGCGGCCGTCGCGCACTCCGGCAACCCGAAGTCGGCCCACCGCTCGGACCGCGGGAGCGTGGCGCCGAACAGGCGCCGCCGGGCAGCCCCGCAGCTGGGGTCCTCGCGGAGAAAAGCCGGTCGCCATGGAGACGGGGGGCGCGCCGGCAGCGGTTAGGCCGCGGTGGTGCTGTGGAGGGCAGTTTGTTGGGCCGGGCCCCGCGGCTCCCGGCACCCGACAGCACTGACGGCGAACCCCTCGCGGGCGCGCGATGCCTCCTCTCGGCCGTCACCACCTCATCCCTCGCGGGTAGTGCGCCGGGCTACAGCGGGCTCCGAAAGCGCAGGTCGCCTAGCGATGGCGCGGGGCGGGGCCTCGGACCGTTCGGGTCTGTGGGAAACATCCGCTTCCGGGGCCGCGGCCATCGCATTACCCGGCTCAGCGGGCCCGCCGAGCCACCCGTGGTATCGGACCCCGGCGCCTACGGTCCCTGAGTCGCGGTTGCCCTCGCCCGGCTGCCAGCCTTCTCAGCCAGTCATGTTGCAGCATCTGAGCTCACTGCCCACGCAAATGGTGAGGGCTCGGCCCCAAGACCCCCGCACGCAGCTCCGCCGCCCTTTTCGGAGCACCGACCCTGTGCTGCGCGGTTCCTGGCTCGGATGGCTGCCTTGCAGTCCGTCTCTTTCCTGAATTGTGCTTCCCAGGTCCCCATCTCTCTTCCTCCGGGAGGAGCCCCCTGCCCGTGCTCTGTTAGGATGCTTCAGTATCCTCAGGAAACCCAGAATTTCATTTTTTGCAGTTTTGGGGGAGGCCCCTGACGTTGGGGTTGCCCGGTGCCAAAGCTGTGAGGCCAGGGAAGGAACTGTGCCTCTTCCCGTGGTGGAACCAATTTCTGCTCTGCTCTTCTTCACCTCTAGGATTACAAGGGCCAGAAGCTAGCTGAACAGATGTTTCAGGGAATTATTCTTTTTTCTGCAGTAAGTATTGGTCTTGCATAGTATTCTCGTTCTTCTCCCCCTCCCCCAACCAGCTTGACTGTATTTATTTACTACACTTCGTTTGTTTCCAGATAGTTGGATTTATCTACGGGTACGTGGCTGAACAGTTCGGGTGGACTGTCTATATAGTTATGGCCGGATTTGCTTTTTCGTGTTTGGTAAGAAGTTTGTGGGTGTTTGGATGTTAGTGGCTGGCTGTTAAAGTTTTCTGAATTGGGTTGGTTTGGTTGGACCTAGCTGTGAGAACCATACCAACTTTTCGAAACCTGCCTTTTGCCATCAGTGTCTCACCTTGCTATCATTGGAAAAGTAGAATGCCAAGTAAGTGTCAGATAAAGTAAGCTGCATAAAAGGACACAGCTCATTTCTTTAGGCAGCTGCTCTAAGCAGTAATCTTAAAGCTAGCAGGAATTTCCTATGGTCTTCATAATGCTCCCTCCTCACCTTTTAGCTCTTAAAGCCTTATGTGTAAATGGTGAGACTTGTACCCAATTCTTAAAATTATGTTGTCTGGGTAGAGGTACATAGTTTTCATTGGAATGTCCGTTTTGCTGCTGCTGTTTTTACCCTTAGCATAGGAGGTATTTGGGAACCAGACATTATACGTAATGCTCTTTCAAACTTCTCATGTTTAATATTGATGGCTTTTCTCTGTTCTGTCTCAGTTGACACTTCCTCCATGGCCCATTTATCGCCGGCACCCCCTCAAGTGGTTACCTGTTCAAGACTCAGGCTCAGAAGACAAGAAACCAGGGGAAAGAAAAATTAAGAGGCATGCTAAAAATAACTAATTAGGGTTTTCATGATTTAGCTTTACTGTTGCACCTGCTTTCGTTTTGTGTGAGAGGAGCTCAATTGTTTTCACACCCAAAACATGAGCTAAAACCCACTGCTGCTCTTTCAGCACAGCTGCGTGTAGATTTTGTTCTTTATATTTCACTTCTAATTCAGCTGGCTTTTGATTTATAAATATTTTAGACCTTCTCTTCATAACCTTCCTCTGAAATGAGAACAGAAAACACAAGTATGCAAAGTTTCTTTCAGGTCTACCAAAATAATGATGAATAAATGCCTCATAAATGAAAGTACAATTTAACTGTCAAAGTTTTATAATTCACTATGAGTGGTTAAATTGTTTTAATGTTTTCAATTAAAACTCAATGCAAGTCTATGTCTAAAGTCTTTTGTTCATTGTTCTGCAAGCGAACCTACGAGTAAAACCCAAAGTTAGAAGTTTGTGGTTCTGAAAGTATCATCTCTATTTTCTGTAGCTGCAAGTTCCTAACTAAAAGATGTCTTTCTTGACAACAGTTAAGCACCTATGAAAAAACTTACTAATGTAAATTTGTGGGACGGTAATATTTTGGTACCACTAAAATAAGGCTCTGTTAAGCAGAAAAAATTCAATCCATGCTTTACTTGAGGTGGACCAAAGTAGAAACCTATTCTTTTTAAATTGTCCAGAGGGCTGAAGAGAAAAATGTTCTAAAGGTTTAGTGTGTGGGATGGGAGTGGGAGGGTTATTATAGATAATATTCTATTTCTCAGTACCAGTAAATAGGACTTAATAAAATGTTTAAAAATGAGAGCAAAACCCCTGGCCAGACTTACTAAAAAGAGAAAAGACCCAAAGCAACAAAATCATGAATGAAAGAGGAGAGATCACAACCAACACCAAAGAAATACAAACAATTATAAGAACATATTATGAGCAACTCTGTGCCAGCAAATTAGATAACCTGGAAGAAATGGATGCATTCCTAGAGATGTATCAACTACCAAAACTGAACCAGGAAGATAGAGAAAACCTGGACAAACCTATAACCAGTAAGGAAATTGAAGCAGTCATCAAAAATCTCCCAAAAAACAAAAGCCCAGGGCCAGATGGCTTCCCAGGGGAATTCTACCAAACCTTTCAAGAAGAATTAATACCTATTCTTCTGAAACTGTTCCAAAAAATAGAAATGGAAGGAGAACTTCCAAACTCATTTTATGAGGCCAGCATTACCTTGATCCCAAAACCAGACAAAGACGCCATCAAAAAGGAGAATTACAGACCAATATCCCTGATGAACATGGATGCAAAAATTCTCATCAAAATACTAGCCAATAGGATCCAACAGTACATTAAAAGGATTATTCACCACGACCAAGTGGGATTTATCCCTGGGCTGCAAGGTTGGTTCAACATCCGCAAATTAACGTGATACAATACATTAACGAAAGAACAAGAATCATACGATCCTCTCAATAGATGCAGAAAAAGCATTTGACAAAGTACAGCATCCTTTCTTGATCAAAACTCTTCAGAGTATAGGCATAGAGGGTACATACCTCAATATCATAAAAGCCATCTATGAAAAACCTATAGCGAATATCATTCTCAATGGGGAAAAACTGAGAGCTTTCCCCCTAAGGTCAGGAATGCGGCAGGGATGTCAACCAGCACCACTGCTATTCAACATAGTATTAGAAGTCCTAGCCACAGCAATCAGACGACAAAAAGAAATTAAAGGCATCCGAATTGGCAAAGAAGAAGTCAAACTCTCACTCTTTGCAGATGACATGATACTTTATGTGGAAAACCCCAAAGACTCCACCCCAAAACTGCTAGAACTCATACAGGAATTCAGTAAAGTGGCAGGGTATAAAATCAATGCACAGAAATCAGTGGCATTCCTATACACCAACAACAAGACAGAGAAATTAAGGAATCGATCCCATTTACAATTGCACCGAAAACCATAAGATACCTAGGAATAAATCTAACCAAAGAGGCAAAGGATCTGTACTCAGAAAACTATACTCATGAAAGAAATTGAGGAAGACACAAAGAAATGGAAAAACGTTCCATGCTCATGGATTGGAAGAACAAATATTGTGAAGATGTCAATGCTACCTAGAGCAATCTACACATTCAATGCAATCCCCATCAAAATACCATCCACTTTTTTCAAAGAAATGGAACAAATAATCCTAAAATTTGTATGGAACAAGAAAAGACCCCGCATAGCCAGAGGAATGTTGAAAAAGAAAAGCAAAGCCAGCGGCATCACAATTCCGGACTTCCAGCTCTATTACAAAGCTGTCATCATCAAGACAGCATGGTACTGGCACAAAAACAGACACATAGATCAATGGAACAGAATAGAGAGCCCAGAAATGGACCCTCAACTCTATGGTCAACTCATCTTTGACAAAGCAGGAAAGAATGTCCAATGGAAAAAAGTCTCTTCAAATGGTGTTGGGAAAATTGGACAACCACATGCAGAAGAATGAAACTGGACCATTTCCTTACACCACACACAAAAATAGACTCAAAATGGTTGAAAGACCTCAATGTGTGACAGGAGTCCATGAAAATCCTAAAGGAGAACACAGGCAGCAACCTCTTTGACCTCAGCCGCAACAACTTCTTCCTAGAAACATTGCCAAAGGCAAGGGAAGCAAGGCCAAAAATGAACTATTGGGACTTAATCAAGTTAAAAAGCTTTTGCACAGCAAAAGAAACAGTCAACAAAACCAAAAGACAACCGACAGAATGGGAGAAGATATTTGCAAATGACATATCAGATAAAGGGATAGTATCCAAAATCTATAAAGAACTTATCAAACTCAACACCCAAAGAACAAAGAATCCAATCAAGAAATGGGCAGAAGACATGAACAGACATTTTTCATCCAAATGGCCAACACACACATGAAAAAGTGCTCAACATCACTCAGCATCAGGGAAATCCAAATCAAAACCTCAATGAGATACCAACTCACACTAGTCAGAATGGCTAAAATGAACAAGTCAGGAAACAACAGATGTTGGCGGGGATGCGGAGAAAGGGGAACCCTCCTACACTGTTGGTGGGAATGCAAGCTGGTGCAGCCACTCTGGAAAACAGTATGGAGGTTCCTCAAAAAGTTGAAAATAGAGGGGCGCCTGGGTGGCTCAGTCGTTAAGCATCTGCCTTCGGCTCAGGTCATGATCCCAGGGTCCTGGGATCGAGCCCCGCATCGGGCTCCCTGCTCAGTGGGAAGCCTCCTCCCTCTCCCACTCCCCCTGTTTGTGTTCCCTCTCTTGCTGTGTCTCTCTCTGTCAAATAAATAAATAAAAAATCTTAAAAAAAAAAAAAAGTTGAAAATAGAGCTACCATATGATCCAGCAATTGCACTACTGGGTATTTACCCCAAAGATACAAATGTAGGGATCTGAAGGGGTACGTGCACCCCGATGTTTATAGCAGCAATGTCCACCGTAGCCAAACTGTGGGAAGAGCCAAGATGTCCATCAACAGATGAATGGATAAAGAAGATGTGGTAGATATATACAATGGAATATTATTCAGCCATCAAAAGGAATGAGATCTTGCCATTTGCAACGACGTGGCTGGAACTGGAGGGTGTTATGCTGAGCGAAATAAGTCAATCAGAGAAAGACATGTATCATATGACCTCACTGATATGAGGAATTCTTAATCTCAGGAAACAGGGTTGCTGGAGTGGGGGTTGGGGTGGGAGGGATGGGGTGGCTGGGTGATAGACACTGGGGAGGGTATGTGCTATGGTGAGCACTGTGAATTGTGCATTGTGATTCAAGACTGTTGAATCACAGATCTGTACCTCTGAAACAAATAATGCAATATACGTTAAGAAAAAAAAAAAGGAGGGGAAGAATGAAGGGGGGGAAATCGGAGGGGGAGACGAACCATGAGAGATGATGGACTCTGAAAAACAAACTCAGGGTTCTAGAGGGGAGGGGGGTGGGAGGATGAGTTAGCCTGGTGATGGGTATTAAAGAGGGCATGTTCTGCATGGAGCACTGGGTGTTATGCACAAACAGTGAATCATGGAACACTACATCAAAAACTAACGATGTCATGTATGGTGATTAACGTAACAAAAAATTTTAAAAAAGGCAATTTCACACACAGAGGGAAAAAAAAATGAGAGCAAAGACCTTAATACGGCAAAAGTCAGAAAGGTTTAAAAAAAAAAAAGAAAAATTAAGACTGCAGAAATAAGACCAAGCATATCATTAAGAGTAATAAATGTGATTAAAAAGGAACTCCCAAAAGGTGTTAAACATCAAGGTGTTAAACATCAAGTTACCTCATATTTTCACGATGACACCAAAGGTTGAAAATAGGAACAAGGATATATTTGGCAGATGCAGACAGAAAGGAGGGGTAATAGTGAGAAAGTCAGATACTTAATATCAGAAAGCATTAAATGGGGAAAAAGAACATTTCATAGCTAAGATGTCACTGTTAATAATCATTATGTATTAAATATGACGTGAAATGTATAAAGAATGTTACACACGTAAGAGTTTGGCAAAGCTACACTCTTGGTAGGAGACTAACACTACCTTTCAGATTTTGGTAGATCAAGTGGACAGGTAATCAAAAGGAAGACTTTGGCACTTGTTCTCTGTACTTGAAACATCTTCCCTCATATACATGACTTGTTCTTTCCTTTCACTCAGGTCTCTACTCAGATGTGACTATAAAGAAGCATCTCCTGACCTATCAAAATAAAGTGACATGCCTCATTATTTTATATGCACTAATATATCCCGGGAACATTACATCTTTTTTCCTTGGTCCCACCCAGAATGTAAGCTTCCTGGGAACAGGGATCTTGTTATGCTCTTTCCTGTTTGTGTAGTACCTATAAAAGTTTGTGACACTTTGTAGGTGCTCAATAAATATTTACTGATTGAATAATTCAGAGCTGCACTATCCAATATGGTGCCCTTAGTCACATGTATCTATTTAAATTAAAACTAGGGGCGCCTGGGTGGCTCAGTTGTTAAGTGTCTGCCTTTGGCTCAGGTCATGGTCCCAGGGTCCTGGGATCGAGCCCATGTCGGGCTCCCTGCTGGGTAGGAAGCAGCCTGCTTCTCCCTCCCCCACTCCCCCTGCTTGTGTTCCCTCTCTTGCTATGTCTCTGTCAAATAAATAAAATCTTTTAAAAAACTTTTTAGGGCACCTGGGTGGCTCGGTTGGGCGACTGCCTTCGGCTCAGGTCATGATCCTGGAGTCCCTGGATCGAGTCCCGCATCGGGCTCCCTGCTCGGCGGGGAGTCTGCTTCTCCCTCTGACCCTCCCCCCTCTCATGTGCTCGCTCGCTCTCATTCTCTAATAAATAAATAAAATCTTTAAAAAAATAAAAATAAACTTTTTAAAAAATTAAAACTAAAAGATTGAGTTCCTCAAACTAGCCACATTTTGAAAGCTCAAAAGCCATATATGACCAGTGGCTGCCTTATCACATTGCAGATACAGAACATTTCCATCATCACAATACTTTGTTGATCAGGTCTTATTCATAGGTTTGAATAATAAATAAAGGCAAGTGATTCTGTGCATAACAGAATTCATCTTATTAAATGCCCATAGGGCCATTTCAATAATGGATCATCTACTGAGGCACAGGGAAAACAATTCCAAGAAATAAAAGTTGGGCAGGTCATATTCAGTAACAACACTGCAATGTAGCTGGAGCAAGGAGATAGAATTTTCTTGGCTTTCGAAATACAGGTATCCTCTGCTTTCCAAAAGCTCATTTCATGTCACTTTGCTTTTACAAAAGGCTTACATTTCTACAGTAATGGTTTTTTTCATAAAAGCGAAAATCCTCTTCAGATTTCTTTCACTTAGCAAAAACAGGTACTACTGTAGGTCTTTCATAAAAGCGAAGTGGCGTGTCACGAACTTTCAGAAAGTGGGGGATACTCTTCGCTTTTCACCATTTCAGCTTACCAAAGGTTTCATAGGAATGCTCTACCTTCGGATAGCGAGGGAACTTTGTATATGGAAATTAAGGAACACTACCTTTTTTTTTTTTTTTTTTAAGATTTGTTAGCACGCACAAGAATGGGGAGCAGCAGGCAGGGGGAGAAGCAGGCTCCCACTGAGCAAGGAGCCTGATGTGGGGCTCGATCCCAGGACCCTGGGGTCATGACCTGAGCCAAAGGCAGATGGTTAACTGAGTGACTCAGGTGTCCCTAAGGAACACTTCTTAAAATCAAAACCAGAATTACTGACTATTTAAGAGTTAATGTCAAAATAATATCAAAATCTGAAATGTGGCCAAAGGTATACTGAGAAGAAAATTCATGCTGTTAAAGGTGTTTTATAATTATATAAGAAAGATTAAAAATGATTAAGCACTCAGGAAAGAAAAACTACAGAATAACCAAAAGATATTGGAATGAAAACTGAATGAATGTTTAAGCAAAATAAAAATATATAGAATGGGAATAACATATGGGGGAGAATTTTTAAATTCTAAGAAAATAATATGTACATTATGGCAATAAGTGAGAAACTTGAGTAAAACTGATGTCTCTCCAAAAAGATGTAGATTCGTAAAACATGCAAGAAATGGTTAATAGTTCAGGAAAACCCAGTTTGCCAAAGATTTGCCCCAAGTGGGACTGAGACTAGGTGGTTTTACTGTTGAGTTCTAACAAACCCTTCAAAGTAAAACTAAGAGGTCTCAGAAACCAGACTATGAGCACTGTAAGAGCAAGGAGTATTGTGTTTTACTCACTATATCCGCAGCTCTTGACCTACAGCACCTGGCATACAGTAAAAACTAAAAGTCTGTTAAGTGACTAGAAAGGGAACATTTTGTTAGAATATTTTATGTGTAATTTTCAAAGAAGGTCATGTAACATTTTTAATTATAAAAAATGAAAACATTTCTGGAGCAGTATTCATTTTTAATAAAGTCCCTTGAATATAGAAGTGAAAATTTACCTATCAAGACTTTTATAAAAACAATTTATTTCCCACATGGGAATTACCCCCTTATTAAACAACTAATAAAATATGTGATACACAGTCATACATTTAAAGACAACCAGTAATTTGATGTACAAGGCGAAAAACTTCAGGAGATAAATATGTCCAACATAACTAAAAGGAGCTGGACTGCACTTACAAATTGCTTAATTGGAAAGGGAATTAGTGTTTTAGGAAAAGTTCTTGCCAATGAAAATATTACTCTTAAAAAAAGACCAGTATACAAAAATGTTGATTGACAAAGCCAAAATATTTGTTTCAATTCTTATATACTGTAAATGAGGTTCATATTAAATGAAAATAAAAGGCTAAACATCCATCAATATATGAAAAAGGAATTCAGTTGCTCAAATAGTAGATACAACTTCATATTCATATTCAAATCTACTCCCAGAATCATGAATTGACTTTTTAAAAAAATAATTTATCAACTACTACCTAGTTATTAACAATGACGAGTATCACTATGACATATTATTTACTTCTCCTATGCATTTATCACTATAGTACAATATAAAACTTCCAATCTAATTTTATGGCCCTGTAATCAAGCTAATTAGTACCTTAAAAATAAAGTTCTAAATATAAAACTGGTGGTTTAAGGCTCAGTAAACAGTAACCAGACATCTTCTAATAGATTTTCTTCTCAAGAGAGTAAGCTAGCCAAAGGTTTTTTCTTTCTTTTGTGACATTGCTTCATGTTACTCTGTTCGATCCCACTTTTCTCCCAGTTAAAAAAAAAAAAAAAAAGGAGAAATAAGGACGGTGAATGGCCTCCAATCATTATTATGGGTTTGTTTCTGTTTAAGCCAAAAACCTTTAAAAATAGGTCTTTAGTTCTGGCAGATTAAATTCTCAAAAATTCACATTTTCTTCAAAAAATTTCAACTGGCGAGCTTTCACACTGTAAGTTGTATATTTTTCACCCATGTGCTCCTGCAAACGTACCTATTTGGGAAACATAAAAAGAAAATCAGTATATAGTAGAAGAAAACATTTTTGTAATCTTAGAAGAAGAACTTTTCTGGGGCACCTGGGTGGCTCAGTCCTTATGTGTCTGCCTTCGGCTCAGGTCATGATCCCAGGGTCCTGGGATCGAGTCCCACATCAGGCTCCCTGCTCGGCAGGAAGCCTGCTTCTCCCTCTCCCACTCCCCCTTCTTCTGTTCCCTCTCTCACTGTCTCTCTCTCTCAAATAAATAAAATCTTAAAAAAAAAAAAGTAAATATACAATACAATATGTATGAAAGATGACAGAGAAAGGACCAGGACTATAGCTCCTCACATGGACAAAAACTGTACTGGCTTAATGCCTGATGTAACTATTTCAGAACTTCTGCAGTCTATTAAAGGCTTGCAACTTCCAGGGGAAGGCTTGGAGGGTAAACTGTGGTTAATTTCAATCAATTTCAGTTCCTAGCACCGCCCCGCCCCCAGCTGTGCAGATGTTCTGCAGCAGCCTGCACACAGCTTGTGGAGCCAGGGAAGGCAGTAAGAACCTTGTCCTCCAAATACTGGGGATCTGTGTACTGAGAGATGACTGCTGCTTCTGATCAGAGGTGTACACACAGAAGCAGGCAACCACTGTTGCAGCCCTCACTGATCCTGTTACAAACCCCTCCCCCTCCAGCTGAAGCAACTTACAGGGGATTTAAAGAGACCAATATATATGCATAGTGGGAATCCCAAAGGGGAAGAAAGAGGAAGAGAGATTATTTGAGGAAATAGCCAAAATGTACCAAGTTTGAAGAAAGACCTAAACATCCAAGAAGCTCAATGAACTCTTAAGTAGGCTGAAACAAACAGTTCCTACCCATCACATTATAATCAAACTGTTGAAAGCTGAAGAGAAAGGGAGAATCTTGAAAGCAGCAAGAAAGAGGCAACTCCTCACATACAAGGGATCTCCAACATGATTATCAGCAGATTTCTGATGAGAAATTTTGGAGGCCAGAAGGCAACTGGGCAGTATTTTCAAAATGAAAGAAAAGAAAGAAAAGGAAAGAAAAGGAAGGAAGGAAAGAAAGAAAAGAAAAAGAGAAAGAGAGAAAGAAAGAAAAGAAAGAAACCTGTCAACCAAGAATCCTTTATCTGGCAAAAATATCCTTCAAAAGTGAGGAAGAAAAAGAAATACTGCCATTTGCAACAACATCGATGTATCTTGAAGGCCTTATTCTAAGTGAAATAAGTCAAACAGAAAGGCAAATAAATACTGCATGATCTCACTTATGCAGAATTTTAAAAAACTGAATAGAGAACAGATTGGTGGTTGCCAGAGGTAGGGGTGGGGGTGGTTAGGGAAATGGGTGAAGGTGGTCAAAAGGTACAAACTTTATGAGGTAAATGAATTCTGGGGATGTGACCGTACAGCATGGTGACTACAGTTAATGATACTGTATTATACATTTGAAAGTTGCTAAGAGTAGATCTTATAAGTTCTCATCACAAGAACAAAATTGTTATAATTATGAGAGGTAATGGATGTTAACCAAACTTACTGTGGTAATCATTTTGCAATATATACAAAAATCATTATGTTGTACACCCTAAACACAATGTTATATATCAATTATGTCTCAATAAAACTGAGGGCAAAAAGTAAGGGAGAACTTAAGATATTACCAGATAAACAAAAGACGAAGAATTTTTACCATCAGACCCAGCCTGCAAAAATACTACAGGGAGTCCTGTTAAGTTGAAATGAAAGCAGGTGCCTGGGTGGCTCAGTCACTTAAGTGTCTGCCTTCAGCTCAGATCATGATCCCCGGGTCCTGCTGAGCGGGGAGCCCGCTTCTCCTTCTCCCTCTGTCTGCTGCTCCCACTGCTTGTACTCTCCCTCTCTCTGTCAAATAAATAAAATCTTATAAAACAAACAAACAAAAAAAGTTGAAATGAAAGGACACCAGACAGTAACTCAAAGCTGTATGAAGAAACAAAGATCTCAGTAAAGGTGATATGTGGGCAATTATCAAAGCTAGTATTATGTAACAACAGTTTATAATTCCACTTTTTGTTTTCTACATGAATTAAGAGATACATTCAAAAAATTATTAGTCTAAAAGTTAGTACTATTGTAACTTTGTTTAGTTTTCTACAAAATTTAAGAGACTAATGCATTAAAAAGGCCAGTTACTAGTTTATGTTTTTGGACTCACAATATATAAAGATGTAATTTTGTGACATCAGTAACTGAAAAGGGTGGGTACAGAGCTTTAAAGCAGCAGAGTTTATGTTATTGAATGTAAGCTGATATAAAGTCAGATTAGAGACAGATGGTGGTGATGTTGGTACTACAACAGGAACATACTTAATGTCATTGAACCAAACACTTAAAAATTGTTAAAATGGTAAATTTGAAATTATGTGTATTTTACTACAATTAAATAAGCAATATGTGTATAACACAAATTAAACAACTTAATGTGTTTTAAAATTATTAATTATTAATTTTTTAAAACAATTTTTAAAAACACTGTATCATATATTGTTGAGTCTTTAACATATAGAAATGTAATCTATTTGCCAATAGCACCACAAAGGAGGTGGGTAGCAGCAAAGCTGTATTAGGCTAAGGAAATGACTCCAGATGGTAACTTGAATCTACAGGAATAAATGAAGAGAACCAGAAATTAATAAATAACAAGGTTACTACAGAAAAAGCTACAAACATATACTTTCTCTCCTCTCTTTCAACTTCAAGAGACATAAAGCCATATAAAGAAATAATTATAACAAGATAATGTTGGTTTTGTAACATTTATATGACATGTATGATACGTAAAATGATATCACCATAAAGGGAAAAAGAGAATAGGAATAACATTTCTACATCTCACTGGAATTAAGTGAGTATAAAGCTGAAGTTGATTCTGATAATTTAAGATGTATATGATAGCTTTAGTGCAACCACTAAGGAAAGAAATGGAAAATATATAGGAAAAAAATTATTAAGGAAATTAAAATGCTACATTAGAAAATATTCACTTAATGCAAAAGAAAGCAGTAAAGGAGAAATACAAGAACAAAAAAAACACGAGACATATACAAAACAACAAGTAAAATGCAGACATAAATCCAACTGTATCAGTACTAACATTTAACGTGAATGGATTAAATGATCCAATCAAAAGGCAGAATGTTAGGATGGTAAGAATACAAGACCCAGCCGTATACAGTATCTATAGGAAACACATAATAGATCAACGGTACAAACAGACTGAAAGTAAAAGGACAGAAAAAGATATACCATGCAAACAGCAACCATAAGAAAGCTGAAGTGGCTATACTAATATCAGCTAAAATAGACTTTGAAACAAAAAATGTTACTAGAGATAAAGAGGAACATTTTATGATAAAAGAGTCAATCCATCAGAAAGATATAACAGTTATATACATCTAAGCACCTAATCAAAGCACCAAAATACATGAAGCAAAATTAATAGAAGTGGAGGAAGAAATTCAACAATAGTTGGAGACATCAATGACATCGATGGAGACATAACACTCCACTTTCAGTAATGGGCAAAACAACCAGGCAGAAGATCAACAAGGAAAATAAAATTAAAAAAAAAGAAGCAGCAGCAGCAGCAGATCAACAAGAAAATAAGCTATTTGGTCAACACTATAAACAAACTACAACTAACAGACATCTAAAAAATAGTCCCCACAACGAGAGCTGAATATAAATGTTCTTCTCCAGTGCACACAGAAAATTTCCAGGTTAGACCATATGCTAGACCATAAAACAAAGCTCAATAAATTTCAAAAGATAAAAATAATAAGTATGTTCTATAGCCACAATAAAATGCAATTAGAAATAAGTAACAGAAAGAAATTGGGGAAACTTAAAAATATATGGAAATTAAACAACACACTCCTAAATAACCAACCTTACAGAAATAAAAAATATTTAAAAGGATTGCTATAATTACATGCTAATTAGTTAACTTGGATGAAATGGACAAATTCCTAAGACACAAAATTAGAAACAGAAGAACAGACAATCTGAGTATAACAAGACACTAAGTTCATCATCAAGAAACTATCCACAAAGAGAAGCCCAGGCCCAGATGCCTTCATTGGTGAATTCTATCAAACATTAAAAGAATACCAATTACTCATTAACTCTTCCAAAAAAATAGATGATTAGGGAACACTGCCCAACACATTCTATGAAGCAATTATTACCCTAATAACACAACCAAAGACATCACAGAAAATTAAAGACCAATATCTTGTAAGAATATGGACAAAAGAATCTTCAACAAAATACAAGAAACATGACTCCAAAATCATATAAGTAGTAGTATATAACATGACCAAGTGAGGTATATCACAGGAATGCATGGATGGTTTAACACCCCAAAATCAATTAATATAACACACTGTCAATAGCATTAAATACAAAAGCCATATAATCATCAAAATAGAAAGCATCTGACAAACCCAACACCTTCTTTGAAAAACGAAGCAAAAAAACACTCAACAAACCAGGAAAAGAAGGAACCTTCTTCAACCTCATAAAGGGTATCTATAAAAACCCACAGTCAACTAATGGTGAAAGACTGGATGCTTTCCCTGTTAGATCAGAAACAAGTCAAGGTTGTCCACTTGCACCACTTCCACTCAACACTGTACTGGAGGTTCTAGCCAGGCCAATAGGCAAGAAAAGAAAACTAGAAAGTAAAACTAACTCTATTTACAGATGACATATTATATATAGAAAATTCCAAGGAGTCCACTACCACCAAAAAAAAAAAAAAAAAAAGAATATTAAACCCAGTAAACAAGCTTAGCAAGGTTGTAGGACCCAAGGTCAAGATTTTCAAAATCAAATTTATTACTATGCATTTGCAATAAACAATCCCAAATGAATATATAAAATTCCAATAGCATCAAAAAGAAGAAAATACACAGGAATAAATTTGACAAGAGAGGTACCAAACTTACACTCTGAAAACTGTAAAACATTGTTTAAGGAAACTTAAGATCTAAATAAATGGAAAATCACATGTTCATGAATCAAAAGTCATTTATTAAGATGGTAATACTCCACAAATTAATCTGCAGATTCAATTCAGTCCCTATAAGAATCCCAGCTAGCTTCTTTGAAGAAATTGACAAGCAAATTCTATAGAATTGTAAGGGACCCAGAACAGCCAAAACAATTTTGAAAAATAACCAAGTTGGAGGATTCATCTATCTTGATTTCAAAATTTACTACAAAACAACAGTTAACAAGACAGTATAGTACCGGCATAAGGACAAACACAGATTAAAGGAATAGTATTGAGAGTCTAAAGATAAATCCATGTGTATATGGTCTTTTTTTTTTTTTTGACAAGGTGAGAGAATAGTCTTTCCAACAAATGATAGACAACAGGATAGCCACATATATAAGAATGAAGATGGACCTTTACTCCAAAACATATAAAAAAATTAACTCAAAATACATCAAAGACCTAAATGTACAGACTACAACTATAATCCTTTTAGAGAAAAACCTAAAGGTAAACCTATATGATCTTGGACTTGGCAATGGGTTCTTTGATGACACCAAAAACACAAGTAGCAAAAGAAAAATAAATTGGACTTCCTCAAAACTGAAAATTTTTGTGCTTCAAAGAACACTATAAAGGAAGTAAAAAGAAGAGGAGGTGGGGCAGCAGCTGCACTTGCCACCCAAGGTGAATGATGGGCTGAAGGTGGAGCTGGAGAAATTCAGGGGGCAGGGCCCTGCCCAAACCCATTGCACCCCAAAGGTGGGGGCCTACAAAGGAGAGGCTGGCCCCAAGCACCCCAGCGCCCACAGGGAGGACCTGGAGCTGCCCCCAGACCAACAGGATTTGCCCCGACCACCGCCTCCCATTGAAATAAAGGTAAGGATTTCACACCGTTAAAAAAAAAGAGGGTGGGGGAGTAAAAAGACATTCTACCACTCCCACAGAATGGGAAAAATATTTATAAATCATATATTTGATAATAAGACTTCTATCTAGAATATATAGAGAATTCCACAACTCATTAATTAAAATATAAATAATTCAATTTAAAAATCAGCAAAGAACTTGAGTAGACATATCTCCAAAGAAAATATACAAATGGAAAGTAGTACATCATTAGTCATCTGGGAAATGCAATGAATACCACTTCATATCTGCTAAGAAGTCTATAAACAAAAAGTCAGATAATAACAAGTGTTGACTAGAATGTGGAAAAATCAGAACCCTCTTATGCTGCTGGTAGAAATGTAAAATGGTGCAGTTGCTTTGGAAAGCCATCTGGAAGTTCCTCAAACATTTAAATGTAGATTACCATACGATCCAACAATTCCACTCCTAGTTATACACCCCAGGGAACTGAATGCACACAGGAGCTTGCACACCAATGTTTATACCAAACTTAGTCACGATAGGCAAAAGGTGGAAACAACCCAAATGTCCATCAACTGATGAAAAGATTAAACAAAATATTGTGTGGCATAGCCACACAACAGAATACTGTTCAGCCATAAAAAGGAATGAAGTACTGATACATGCTCCTAGACAGATGAACCTTGAAGACATCATGCTAAGTGAGAGAAGCCAGTCACAAAAGACTACATATTTTATATGATTCTATTAAATGAAATGTCCAGAATAGGTAAATTTATATAGAAAAGGCAGATTACTGGTTCCTTAGAGCTGAAAGGAGAAGATAGAGGGCCAACAGCTAGAAGTACAAGGTTGCTTTTTAAGGAGACAATAATATTTAAAATTGACTGTGGTGAGAGCAAATATATATTTGTGAATATATTAAAAACCACTGAACTGTACACTTAAAATGGGTGAATCACATGGTATGTGAATTATATCTTAATAAACCTATTAAAAAAGGTAATCCTTAATTTAATTCAACCTGATTGAGTTGAATCTACTGAATCCTAGAACAGATTTTTTTCTTTTGCTATAAAGGGTATCAGCGTGACAATTAGTGAAATTTAAGTAAGGTCTGTAAATTAGATAATGGTATTGCATTAATGTTAATTTTCTGAATTTGGTCACTGAGCTGTGGTTATATAAGGACATATTCTTTTTATTTATTTATTTTTTTCCAGAGAGAGAGAGAGAGAGAGAGAATCCCAAGCAGGCTCTGCACTCAGTGTGGAGCCTGATGCAGGGCTTGATTCCAAAACCCCGAGATCATGACCTGAGCCAAAATCAAGACATCCAACCAAATGACCCACCCAGGCACCCCTATAAGGACATATTCTTGTTTTTAGGAAATACTGAAGAATTTAGAGGTGGAGAGACATTCTCACAAATGGATAGAAAAATAATTATACATATGGAGAATGAGAATAATGAAGCAAAAGTGGCAGAATAGTAATATTAGGGAATATAGATGAGGAGTATTCAGGAATTCTTTATATTCTTTTTGCAACTTTCAGTTAGTCTAAAATTATTTTAAAATAAAAAATTAAAACAACACTTAGATCTCATTTATTATTAAATTGCTGGAGAAGTGACATTCAGTAGTGGCCATCCAGGATAACAGACTTTCCATCCTGGAACATGGCACAATTTGTCCATAACCTTGCAGAGAAGGCCCCAGCGCTGCTGTGACTTACTCAAAGCTTTGGCCACATTTTGGCTAGGTTGAGCTGGTTCTTCCAACCAGTCTCTGCTGAGATTCCTACAGCTATTCAGAGCTCGGAAAAAATTATCAAGAGTGTTCAAAAACTATCAGCTTCCAACAATTCACAGATAAGGAAGCTCTGCTGAATGGTTTGGTGGCCACTGAGGTGTGGATGTGGTTTTATGTTGTGAGATCACAGGTAAGTGTGACATCACTGATTATGACATTTAAAAACCAATCTTTAACATCTGTTTATATTTGGTTTGAGTGTTCTTGGACCATGTGTGTTCAGACTGGAATTTGAATAAAATAAGGTAACGTATCAAAGACAAAAATAAACTGGTGGAGAAGCAACTGTATTTCTAGGAATTTAAGGCTTTACTGTTGTTGCTATTATTACCACCAAAAAACTAGAAACATAAATATTTTAAAAGTATAACTAGTCAAAAAATGTTTGTTCAGGCACTACTCTGAAAGTTTCCATAATGCAGGTGTGATGAAATGCAACCGACTCACTGGAGAATAATCTGCATGACCCAATCAGGAACTAGCCCAGGGAGAACGGGAGAAGAGTAGTGGCCTCAGAAGCACAGGAACGATCAAGAGTGATTGTTACTACAAGGACCTGGCTGTGCTTCTAAGCTCAGTTGTACCATTATGTGAAAAATACATACTACAAACTGTGTACGGGCTAATCCTGTTTGGGCTCAAAAAAAAGGCTATGATACATATATGGATGTGATGGATGTGTACATACACAGCAAACCACAGACGTATGTATAAGAGAATAAAAGGCAGTATAGAACAGTGGGTGAGAACATGGGCTCTGGAATCAGACTGTCTGCAATGAAGGCCAATTGTTCAGCCAACTGTTAGCAGTGTGACTTCGGGCAACTCATTTAACTTCTCTGTGCTACAGAGTCTTCCTCCATAAAATGGATCACTCGTAACAACTTCAGTGGATTGTTGGAGATTTAAATGACTTAATATATGTAAAGTGCTTAGAAAACCGTGTTAGTAGTAGTAAATGTTACTACTATTTATGGAATGATAGACAACAAAATCTGGAATCACCGAGGGCTAAGATTACACTGATTTTTATTTTTAAATCTGTGTGTTCTAAATGTTCTACAACAACCATATATTTATTACCTTTTTATCAGACAAGAAAAAGCAGTAATTTTTAAAAATTGGTATATAGTTGTTTGTGTTCCATAAATGTAAGTATGCCTTACTGTTCACTTTCAAATAGGTGAGCATATATAATGAATCTCTCAAAAAGAAATAAGATTTAAGTATAATAACAGTAACCTTAAGCAGAAAAGTCAGGTGAGTCAAACTAAAATTTATTTAGAGAATGATTGTATAGCATCCTAATCAAAATCTGAGCTGACATTTTTACAAAAATTACTAAGTTGATCCTGAAGCTCACATGGAAACGCAAATAATGGCCAAAAGAGTTTGAAAAAAAAAGAGTAAAGTTAGACGACTAACACTTCCTGATTTCAAAACTTACTACAATGCTACAGTAATGAAGACAGTGTAGCATAGACATAGAGACATAAACCAATGGAACATAACTGAGAGTCTAGAAATAAACCCTTACATTATGGTCAACTGATTTTCAAAAAGGGTGTCAAGACAATTCAGTAGGAAAAGAACAGTCTGCTGGGACAACTGGATATCCACATGCAGAAGAATAAAGATGAAGCCCTTCCTTGTACAATGAACTCAAATGGATTATAGACCTATTTGTAAGAACTTGTATGATAAAACTATTAGAAGAAATGATAGGAATAAATCTTCAAGACCTTAGGTTAGGCAAAGCCCTCTTAGATATGACACCAAAACTACAAATAACAAAAAATAAAATAAATAAATTAGACTTTAACAAAATTAAAATCTTTTGTGCTACAAACAATGCCATGAAGGAAGTGAAAACACCACTACAGAATAAGGAAAACTTTTTGTAAATCACATATCTGATAAAGGACTTGTAACTAGAATATACAAACAACTCTTATAACTCAACAATAAAAAGATAAATAATAATTCTAAGATATGTAAAAGGTCAGAATAGATGCGTCTCTAAAAAACATCTACAGATGACCAAAAGGCACATGAAAGATACAAACATCAGGGCGCCTGGGTGGCTCAGTCGGTTAAGCGACTGCCTTCAACTCAGGTCATGATCCCAGGGTCCTGGGATCGAGTCCCGCATCGGGCTCCCTGCTTTGCGGGGAGCCTGCTTCTCCCTCTCCCACTCCCCCTGCTTGTGTTCCCTCTCTCACTGTGTCTCTGTCAAATAAATAAATAAAATCTTAAAAAAAAAAAAAAAGATGCAAACATCATTACCCATTAGGGAAAAGCAAATCAAAACAATAATGAGGTATCACTTCCCACCTACTAGGATGGCTATAATCAAAATGATGACAATAACAAGTGTTGACAAGAATGTGGAGAAATTAGAACCATCATACATTACTGATGGGAATAGAAAATGGTACAGCTACTTTGGAAAACAGTCTGGCAGTTCTTCAAAATGTTAAACATAGACTTTCTATATGATTTAGCAATTTCCACTCCTAGGTACATACCCAAGAAAAATGAAAACATGTCCACACAAAAACAAATGTGCATAGCAGCACTATTCATAATAGTTAAAAAGTGGAAACCACCTAAGTGTCCATCAGCTGAAGAACAGATAAACAAAATGTGGTATAGCCATAATGGAATATTATCTGACCATATAAAACAATGAAGAATGTGATATATGCTACAAGAATGTGATATATGCTTCAAGGATGAACCTTGAAAACATTATGCTAACTGAAAGAAGCCAATCACAAAAGACCACATGTTTCGTATGAGTCTATTTAAATGAAATGTCCAGAATAGGCAAATCTATAGGCATAGAAATATCAGTGGTTGCTTAAGGGTGGAGGGCTTGGGGGACAATGGAGAGTGATGAGTAGAGTCTCTTCTGGGGGTATTAAATGTTCTAACTTTGGTTGTGGTAATGGCTATATAACTCTGTGAACATACTAAAAACCACTGAATGGTATACTTTAAATGGGTGAAATGTACAGTATGTTAATTATATTTCAAAAGTCTGTTAAAAAGAATTCTATAGCATAAGCAGCTGACACAGCTAATGGGACACTCACCTCTCTCTCCAATTCATCGTCTTCTTCCAAAAGATCATACACCTGTTCTAAAAGCTGAATCCCCAGGCCCTGGATTACATCAGCTCTCAAAACTTCAACTATTCTTCTGATCTTTTCAGAACCTGGCATGACAGCTAAAAAGCAATTAACAAAGACAGGGAAAAATAAATACTTTCACCACAGCAACATGAAGAACATTTTTTTTTTTTAAATCTTGTCATATTAAGATTCTTTTCACTTTGACAAGAGTTGGGTTTCATAACTTCGTATATTTTTAAAGTGATGACAAATGTATATATGAACTTATACTTCATATCTCATTACCACCTCCTAAACCTAAAATTCACACTGTCTAATTTCAAGAAAAGTCACATGAAAAATCCAAACATGCACTTATATTTATTTAAAGAAAACAACTTTCAGGCAACTTTTCAGGAACGCAACTTGCTGCATAAAACAAGATATGCCTTTTATGGAGCTATCCAAACAAAATAATAAAAAAGCAAAAAAATTTTGGCAGCATTATCTTCTTGGTGTGACACATTTCTCCAATAAGCATGCTCTCCAGTTTGCTGTAAAAAAATAAACCGATCACCAGAAGGTAGCTCTTTAAAATGGAGGTCCTCAGCTGCTTCTGCAACTTTCCCATGAAGTATCAGCGTATCCCGGTACTTCCGATGAAGTTTAAATTCTGACACTGGCTCTGGAACCAGGAGATCTTCATAGCTCTCTTTAGACTCCAATTTTAGGGTCTGAGTCATCAACTGCACCAAGTCACTCATTTCATTTGTATGACATTTCCTGGAAAAAAAAAAAATTCCCCTGTGATTTCACTGGCTTTATGAGAATTTTTCATTAAAAAATTAGATACAAAATAACATTTAGGAAGTTCTGCTTCTAAATAGCTAAGTAAGCTCTTATAGACAGACCCTTCCATAAATAAGTATAAACTCAACAAAATACAAAAATACAGTATGTGAAGACAATGGAGAATGTACAAAACCTGGAGGCAGGTTCTGGAGGAGCGTCAACAACTTTTAGCCTAAGGGAAGGCCATAGGCCGCTAAAGTACAACAGAAAACCCACAGTCTCTCTGGCCTGCAAAACCAAAGGGCAGAGTTCAAGACAACCACAGCCACTAGAAAGTGAGAGTGAAATCTTAGAAAAGAGAGACCAGAAAGAAGCCCCAGGTTCTATGTATAAATTCTGCCCAACTATTTTTAAGTAAATTACATCCATGTACAAAGTTCAAGAATATTTAAAGCAATACAAAAAATACCAGCCCCCAATGAGATAAAACTGACAATGTCTGGCACCCAGTCAAAAATACCAGACATGCAAAGAAGCAGGAAAACAACACACATTTATGAAGACAAAAAAATCAGTTAATAGAAACAGACCCAAAAGTGACACTAGTGATAAAATTTGTAGATAAGGACATTAAAGTGCTTATTATAAATATATTCCACATGTCCAAGGTAGAGGACTGCATTAATATATTAAAGAGAGGCACGGAAGTTATAAAAAGACCCAAATAGAACTCCTGGAAATTAAAAAATACACTGTGTTGAAAACATGAGATAGGATGAGCAGACTAGATGCTGTAGAAGAAAACATTAGTGGACCCAAAAACATGGCAGTAGAATCTATGAAAAATGAAACAGAAAAAAAGTATAAAAAACACAAACACCGGGCGCCTGGGTGGCTCAGTTGGTTAAGCGACTGCCTTCGGCTCAGGTCATGATCCTGGAGTCCCGGGATCGAGTCCCATATTGGGCTCCTTGCTCAGCAGGGGGTCTGCTTCTCCCTCTGACCCTCCCCCCTCTCATGTGCTTGCTCTCTCTCATTCTCTCTCTCAAATAAATAAATAAAATCTTTTAAAAAACAAAAAAACACACAAACACACAAACACCATCAGTGAGCTATCAGACAACTATAAACAATCTAATATAGACATAGTTAAAATCCTCAAGAAGGCAAGAGGGAGTCCAAAAAAATTATGAAAAACTAACGGTCAAAATTTTTGCAAATCTGATGAAAACTATAAACCATAGATCTAAGAAAACATTCTGTAAGAATTCCAAATGAAATCAGATGTGTTCACTAGAAGAGAGAGTTTTAGCTCTAACATGTACCAAAACCCATTTATAATGTTATTGATGGCAGCACTACAGGTCTGAATAAACATGTACGACTAATCAAAATAGAAACTGTTTATGAAAGGAGACAGAAAAGTAAGAACCTTACCGTTCCTTGGAATCCCCATCTGATTTATCAGTTGAACTTGTAGAAGAACTTAATTCATCCTCAGACAGACAGTGGATGAGTTTCCTTTCCTTTAGTGTTTGGAAAAACAAAATTCCACATGACAACACAACCAGAACATAACACACGCAACACTCTTAGATGCAATGTCTAGATACAGTGTGTACTTGGGTCCAATTTAACAGGAGAAACTAATGATCTAAAAGTTGAAGTTACTTTACCCAAATGATATCCCAGTTCACCCATAAAGTTCACAAGTGAACCCTGAAGAACATTAAGGTGAAGTTTTACAAGGCCCTGGAAAGTCTCAGCTATGAAGAAATTTCCTTTCCAGAAGAAAGCACACAAATACTTCTGGTACTCCAACTCCTAAGCAGAGGGCTGGTAACCTAAGGAATTTTAAGCTAGATAAAATGCCACCTAAATAAAAGCAACCTCAGTTTGCTTATATCTGAGACTCTTTGTTAAAATACCTTAAAGGATTACTTGATTTAATTATATGCAAACCTTACAACTTTGGAAAATGGAGAGGAATATCTTGATCAGTGAAACAACTTATTCATAGAATACTGTTAAAGCAACAAATCTTCCTTACTTTCAAAAACAGGAAGTTTCTATTTTTTAAAATAATTATATGCTCCTAGAAATAATGTCAGAAATTGCAATACAGAAAAATGGATAATTATTCCCCAGGTATCATTACACAGAAAATGAACATGGGTTGGAAACCTTGCAACCACCCATTTAGCCACTAGATGCTGCCCCTGCATCCTCCCTAGGGAGAAGCTAAGGAACTCTGACACAAACAGGAAACGGAGCAAAGATATGCAAATGAGACTAAAACTTGGCCAGGTAGGTAGGTATATTGGTTACACAGCAGAATAAGCAAAATGTTGCCTAGTGGAAGCTTTTGGAAGTCCTGTTTTAAAGACTACCTAAAAAAGATAGTAACTCAGCTACCAACTGCTTATAAGAGCACCTAAAAAACTCATTCCTTTAATGGAGGAAAAATAATCCTTTTAGTTATTATTCACCAGTTCTTTTCCTTATCAAGGTGAAAAAATATAACTTAAGGCAGTGCTGTCCCAGAAATCAATGGAGCTGGCATTTATGAGGTTTACTGTATTAGGCTTGCCTGATATAGACCTGTCCCCCTTTTCCATAGGACTGCGTAATGTACCTGAGCAACAGTGCAGTTGGAAGACAACCAATGGGCAGGGGCGGGCTGGCCTTCTTCTGGTGGTTTCCCTGGCCCTGATGCACTCCGACAAGCTCTCCTCACTGAAGGGCCTGAAAAAGTGAGCACCCCCAGCAGTTGTTTGTGGTGGGCTGGCCTCAGCAGAAGAGGGCTTTACAGCAAGTGCCAGCCTAGAAGTAACTCAGCATATTCATCATCACTCTGGTGTCTGACACCTCAGTTCAAACCTCGGTTCTAGGTCCACCAGCTCTGTGACCCTGGTCAAGTTATGTAACCTCTCCAAGCTTCAGTGTCCTCAGCGGCAAAATGCAGATAATGCTGCCTTCCTTTGACAGTTACCGTCAACAGGAGATAAGATAATGCTCTTAAAATGCCTCCCATAATGCTTGAGACATCATTCAATAAATAGAAACTGCTAGTACTGTCTTTAGATTATAGTAATAAGAATGATCATGGCCCTCAGCCCAGGGCAGCACCATTCTCCCAGCTTCGTCTCTCTGTTTCTGGGAAGATAGCGCTTCCTGACGAGCAGAATCTGAACATGGAAACAAATGAAACGTTCACTCCATTTCCTGTCTGAAATCTCCCAGGAGTTAATGCCACTCAAAGCCCTCTTGCTCTCTTTTTAATATCCTCTTCCTCTGATAATACAAGTTCCAGACCCCAACAGCCTATGCTGATTTTTTTTTAAAGGCCTAAGAAATTTCAAAAATTCTTCCAAATCTGTTTCCCAAATGGATCACTGATGTTGAAAATTCTTCACACCTCACAATCAGAACCAAGGCTATATCCATAAGCCAAACCAACAACCTCCAATAGATGAAGGAAAGAGAAAACTTTACCTGAGGGGAACACTTCTTCCTGTGACTGCTTTAGTCGCCTCCTCTCTCTTGCTGATAATGGTCGATCCTTTTAAAGACAGTTAATTACTTTCACCCCTACTCACTATTTTTCTAACAACTGCAAAGTTTGACTTATCATCCAGCACTATAGGAAAGGTCCTGCACAGGTCTTTAAAGGAGTATCTGTTCAAAACCAGTCCACATCACGGTTACAACTATTAGCTAGGAATGATCACAACCCTCATTTCTGGGAAGTACTCATTTTTGGAAGGGCAAATGAAAAACTCTGCATTTCTTACATTCAGAATCTACTTAGTTTCCTTAATTAAGTGGACGTGACCATCCCTGGAACTATATTCCATCCATTTCAATAAAAGCTTCTGCTGAGAATAACAATTTTTGTCCCCTCTGCTGTTTGGCAAAAGGCAGGGCTAAGATGTTTTGTTTTTAAGGTTTTATTTATTTAGGGTGCTTGGGTGGCTCAGTTGTTAAGTGTCTGCCTTCAGCTCAGGTCATGATCCCAGGGTCCTGGGGTCGAGCCCTGCATCGGGCTCAACCGAATGAGCCACCCAGCCTGCCCCAGGTAAGATGTTTTAATACAAAACCTCACAACATATGCAGGATTTTTACAACCAAAAAGTTTTATAAGAAGGTTGAAAAAAATCCAATATACACTCCCACAAACCTTTGATGATGACACCTCCCTGCTCCTCGAACAGCTCACAGACCCAATGGCCACTCTATTTTGGTTTTCAGCATCTTTTTGTGTTAATGTGACATCCGTTTTTCCAACAGTGGGAAGAGAAGGCAAAAGTCGAGGAGCAGCCTCCTGGAACTTAAATAATTAAAAAGAGGGAGGTGGGAAATTATCAATTTCCTATACAGCTACCTCCAAAGTTCCCCCACCAGTAAGTCTCCTTTGTATTTGTTAGTGATTTGCTCTCAAAAACTTCAAAACATTGCACTTTATTGGAAAGAAACTCTGCCAAAAGTGAATGACCATCTAAGAAGCTTACAGAGAGGGTGCTTATGAAAGTCACTTCCAAGAAATGAGGTGTCGACATGATTTTATGCAGAAGGGAGAAACTATTCATCGGTATAACACAGGAAGGGTTAAGAGATTTATTCTTTGTTAGCTTGTTCCCTTAACTCTCAAGATGACCTGTTCATTTTTGCTGGGGAAGATAAAATCTTTATTTCTAACTCACTGAGATTTGAAAACTAATAGTTAGCATCTCTCCATTGCCACCCCTCTCCATATGTTCCCTGTATTTCTTATGTGCCTTTTTGGAAACTGCTAATCATTCTAAATGAAGTCTATTTCCCAGGCAGCAGAATAATGACTTACTCCACAGAGCTCTCTGCTGACCTACCTGTCTCTCTTCCCCACTGTGCTCAGGCAGTTCTCTTTTCTTCTGTCGTCGCTGTTGAGAGAGGGAAGGCTCAGAGCCAGAACTCTGTGGCTGTAAACCTGGGTGGGTTCTATCTGGTTTTTCTATAACACATTCACCAGCAACTTGATCCTTAAAAATAATAAAATGAAACAAACAAAAAAGAAAACAGAATAATGAAACAGTCTTTTGAACTTCCAAATGGCCAAACTATTGTAAAATTATAACTGGAATTGAGAAGGAGGAGTGTCTTTCTCAAGATGCATGCTCATTTGCAGTGCTGAGTGGCAAAGACAAAGTGCTGATATCAGTTACCCACATATTCTGGCTTTTTTTCCTCTTTTCCCAAAGAAAAGTAAGTACTTACTTTTTAAAAAAATATTTATTTATTTATTTTAGAGAGAGAGAGAGAGAATGAGAGAGAGAGCATGAATGGGAGGGGCAGAGAATCCCAAGCAGGCTCCATGCTCAGTGCAGAGCCTGAGGCGGGGCTCCATCTCACAACCGAGATCTCAACCTGAGCCGAAACCAAGAGTTGGACACTTAACCAACTGCCCCACACAGGTGCCCCCAAATAAATAATTATATATATATGTTTTAAGACATTTAATAAAGATATTTAATAAAGATTAAATAAAGATCTTTATTCATTTGAGACAGATACACAGAAACAGCATGAGCAGGGGGAGAGGCAGAGGGAGAGGGAGAAGCAGGCTCCCCACTGAGCCGGGAGCCCGACCCCAGGACCCAGAGATCATGACCTGAGCCAAAGACAGATGCCTAACCACTGAGCCACCCAGGAGGCACCCCCAAAATAAATAATTATTTTAATTACTCAGATTGTTATTAACCCGAAACTACGGATGTTTTCGATTTACATTTTTTTATTATGTTATGTTAATCATCATACATTACATCATTAGTTTTTGATGTAGTGTTCCATGATTCATTGTTTGTGCATAACACCTAGTGCTCCATGCAGTAAGTGCCCTCTTTAATACCCATCACCAGGCTAACCCATCCCCCCACCACCCTCCCCTCTAGAACCCTCAGTTTTTCAGAGTCCATAGTCTCTCATGGTTTGCCTCCCCCTCCGATCCTCCCCCTTCATTCTTCCCCTCCTGCTACCTTCTTCTTCTCTCTCTCTTTTTTTTTAAAGATTTTATTTATTTATTTGAGAGAGAGAGAATGAAAGACAGCATGAGAGGGAGGAGGGTTAGAGGGAGAAGCAGACTCCCCACCGAGCAGGGAGCCCGATGCGGGACTCGATCCCGGGACTCCAGGATCATGACCTGAGCCGAAGGCAGTCGCTTAACCAACTGAGCCACCCAGGCGCCCCTTCTTCTCTTTTTTTAACATATAATGTATTATTTGTTTCAGAGGTACAGGTCTGTGATTCAACCAGTCTTACACAATTCACAGCACTCACCATAACACATACCCTCCCAATTTACATTTTTTTTAAAAGATTTTATTTATTTGAGAGAGACAGCGAGAGAGGGAACACAAGCAGGGGGAGTGGGAGAGGGAGAAGTAGGCTTCCCACTGAGCAGGAAGCCCGATGCCGGGCTTGATCCCACAACCCTGGGATCATGACCTGAGCCAAAGGCAGACGCTTAATGACTGAACCACCCAGGCACCCCCGATTTACATTTTTTTTAAAAACGTTCTTTTCTGGGGTACCTGGGTAGCTCAGCTGGCTAAGCGGCTGAGTCTTGATTTTGGCTCAGGTTATGATCTCAAGGTTATGAGATCAAGTCCCATGCTCTACATGGAGTCAGCTTGAGATTCTCTCTCCCTCTTCTTCTGCTCCCAGCTTGCACGCTCTCTCTTTCAAATAAATACATACATAAAATCTTAAGGGGTGAAAAAAGGACCTGAACAGATATTTCTCCAAAGTAGGTATACAAATGGCCAATAAGCACATGAATAGATGCTGAAGATCATTAGTCATTAGGGAAATGCAAATCAAAACCACAGTAAGATACCATTTCACACTCACTAGGATAACTAGATAAAAAACCAGAAAATAGCAAGTATTGGTGAGGATGTGGAGAAATTGCAGCTCTCATATATTGTTGGGAAGTAAAATGATGCAGTTGCTTTGGAAAACAGTCTTAGAGTTCCTCAAAAAGTTAAACATAGAGTTACCATATGACCCAGTAATTCCAATCATAGGTATATACCCAAGAGAACTGAAAACATATGTCCATACATAAACTTGTATAAGAATGTTCATAACACTAACAACAAAAAAAGAATGTTCATAACAGCATTATCCATAGTAACCAAAAAGTGAAAACAACCCAAATGCTTATGAACTGATGAATGGACAAATAAAATATGGTGTATACATACAGTGAATTTATTTGGTATTTTAAAAAGGAATGCAGGGATGCCTGGGTGGCTCAGTTGGTTACATGTCTGCCTTCGGCTTAGATCATGATCCCAGGGTCCTGGGATCAAGTCCCACATCAGGCTCCCTGTTCAGTGGGGAGTCTGCGCCTCCCTCTACCCCTCTCCCCTGCTTGTGTTCTCTCTCACTTTCTCTCTCTCTCAAATAAACAAATCTTTAAAAAAGAAAAATAAAATTCCTTAAAAAAAGTAAAAAAATAAAAAGGAATGCAATACTGGTAGATGCTACAACATGAATAAACCTTGAAAACATCATGTTAAGTAAAAGAAGCTGTCACAAAAGGCCATAAATTGTATGATTCTATTTATAGGCATACCTCATTTTACTGTGCTCCACTTGATTATGCTTCACAGATAATTGTGGTTTTTTTACGAATGCAAAGTTTGTGGCAACCCTGCAATGAGCAAGTCTATTGGCTTTAACGCCTCTGTGTCACATTTTAGTAATTCTCATAATATTTCAAACATTTTCAATAGTATTGTTTTTGTTACGGTGATCTGTAATCAGTGATTTCTGATGTTACTATTTTAATTGTTTGGGGGCACCACAAACTGTGTCCATAAGAGATGGAGAACTTAATTGACAAATGTGTGTGTTCTGACTGTTCTACCGACTGGCTGTTCCCCATCTCTCCACCTCTCCTCAGGTCTTCTTATTCCCTGAGACACAATATTAAAATCAGGCCAATTAATAACCCTACAATGGCCTCTAAGTGTTTAAGTAAAAGGAAGAGTCAATAGATGTGGCAAACTTCACTGTCGTCCTATTGAAAGAAATTGCCACACTTACCCCAACCTTCAGCAACCACCACCGGCCATCAACCTCAAGGCAAGACCCTCCACCAGCAAACAGATTATGACTTGCTGAAAGTTCAGAAGGATGGTTAGGCTGTAGTGTAAATGTAACTTTTATATGCACTGGGAAACCAAAATTTAAATTTGACACCCCTTTATTGCAATATCCGCTCTATTGTGGTGATCTGGAATTGAACCTGCAATGAGGTATACCTGTATGTGAAATGCTCAGAATAGGCAAATCCTTACAGACAATGGTTGCCAGGGGCTGGGGGCAAGGAGCAATTATTATTGCAACTATTATTAGTGGGTATGGGGTTTCTTTCTAAGGTTATGGAAATGTTCTGGAATTAGACAGTGATGACTATACAACTCTACAAATATACTAAAAACCATTGAATCGGTACTTTAAAAATTAGAAAACTAAACAGAAGAAAATGAAAGAAGTGAACCTGAATATAATTTGAGAGCCAAGCAGAACAAGCAGGACACATAGTTTTATCCACAAAGTACTAAGAATTCCAGTGTCCAAAGAAAGTTTAAGACTTCAATCTAATGACTTTAAATGACAAGAGCGTTATACTTGGACTTTTCCACAAAAACAAAAATTTATTTAAAACATTTGAAAATAGGGGCACCTGGGTGGCTCAGTCAGTTAAGCGTCTGCCTTCGGCTCAGATCATGATCCCAGGGTCCTGGGATCGAGCCCCATGTCCAGCTCCCTGCTCGGTGGGAAGCCTGCTTCTCCTTCTCTCTCTTGCCTGCCTCTCCCCCTGCTTGTGCATGCCCACACGCTCTCTCTCTCCCTCTCTCTCAAATAAATAAAATCTTAAAAAAAAATAAAAATTAAACATTTCAATATAAATGTATAAAATAGTTTTATATATCTTATATAAAAGATATGAAATATAAAAATCTAATAGATCAAATTTAAATATTTTAGCACAGATTATAAAAATAGTTAAAATACATCTTAAATATATTTTTAGAATATTTTACATATAAAAATGAAAAGGTCACCAAATGTTCTGGCTTTCTCTCTAATCCTCAGCTATAGCCATGTTTTATCTAACTTACACTTCTTTCCAAGTTCAAGTAGAAGTTAACCTTTAAATTTACTAGAATAGTCTCTTAGTATCAAAATCCTTTTGCTCCTTTCCTTTTCTTCTTCTCTTCCTTCCCCTTTGGTTGCAACACATAAAATACTTTTTTTTATTCCTTAAGAAATAAGATCAATCACTAACTTTCCAAGCGCAAGAAGAAATGTGATGTTACCTACTTGGTAGAACTACCCATCCACATGGAGGCCTAAGGAAGAGTGACAAAGAAATGGGAGAAAACATACAAATAGCATGCTTCTACCAAATACCCTACAGTGGGGTACAACGCATCTAAGAATCCTGTGGGTCCTATCCTTTGGTTTCTGTAATGTTTAAACTGGCACACAGAATAACTGGTTTACCTAAAATGCCAACTAGAACACAATAAACAACACAACCCACATCTTCGTAACTGCGCTTTCCAGTTCTCTCTGAAACCAGCACCTCATGCATATCACTCACCTGGTCTTTCAGGTTTTGGTCTTTGTTGAGGGGCTGCAGAGGTCTCACTGGGTCATTCCTTTCCCCAGTGACATCATCAGAGGACCACGCGGGAATTAGGTTTCTGGGTTGAGGGCTGGGCTTAGTGCCATCCTGCAGCTTCTCCTTCACTTGAGAAATACTGCATTTACTTTCTAGCTCATTAGAGGCATCTAAGTGTCTTGGCTGATTCTCCCGAACTAAGTCGTCGCTCAGTGAATTCCTTCTTTCTGCAGGTAAGATGTCAATATTCACTTTACTGATGGTGGCTAACGATTCTGAGGTATTGCTCACATCTGGTTTGCAGATGTAGCCTTTCAGACTTGCTGGTATCTTCAAGGGGCCAATGACTATGGGTTTCTCCTGGGACAAACATTTGTCTTCACCCTGAGTGAAAATATGCTTCCAACTTATTACAGCACTCCTCATACCACTTAAAATTAACTCAAAAAAGGTACAGCAGGTTCCTCAGAAAGTTAAACATAAAATCACCATATGACCTGGCAATCTCACTCCTAGGTAAATATCCCAAAGAACTGAAAGTAGGACTCAAACAGATATTTACTCACCAATGTTTATAGGGGTTAAATAATCCCTAGCAGCATTATTCACACTGGCCAAAAGGTGAAAACAACCTAAATGTCCATTAGCAGATGAACGGATAAACAAAATATGATATACACATAACAATGGAATATTACTCAGCCAATAAAGAGGAATGAAGTACTAATACATGCTACAACATGGATGAACCTTAAAAACATGCTAAATGGAATAAACCAGACACAAAAGGACATAATGTATGATTCCACTCATCTAGAATAGGCAAACTAATAGAGACAGAAAGTAGATTAGAGGTTACCAGGGCCTGGGAACAGGAGGAATTGGGAACTATTGCTTAATGAATACAAAGTTTACTTAGAGTGATGAAAGGGTTTTGGAAGATAATGGTGATGGTTGCACAATATTGTGAGTGTAGCTAAGGCCACTAAATTGTAGGCTTAGAGGAGGCTCAAAATGGCAAGTACTGAGGTGCCTGGGTGGCACAGTTGGTTACGCATCTGACTCATGGTTTCAGCTCAGGTTGTGATCTCAGGGTTGTGGGACTGAGCCCCGCATTGGGCTCTGCACTCAGCGTGGAGTCGGCTTGAGATTCTCTCTCCCTCTGCCCCTCCTGCTTATGCTCTCTCTAAAATAAATAAATATTTTTTAAGAATGGCAAATTCTATGTCATATCTATTTCACCACAATAAATAGAAAATTTAAAACTTTTAAAATGAATCAACAACCTAAATATAAGAGCTGAAAATATAAAACTCCTAGAAAAAAAACAGGCAAACATCATCATGGACTTGGATTTGGCAAGGAATTCTTAGATATGACATCAAAAGCATAAGCAACAGGGACACCTGGGTGGCTCAGTCGGTTAAGCGTCTGCCTTCGGCTCAGGTCATGATCCCGGGGTCCTGGGATCGAGTCCCACATTGGGCTCCCTGCTCTGCGGGGAGCCTGCTTCTCCCTCTCCCACTCCCCCTGCTTGTGTTCCCTCTCTCGCTGTGTCTCTCTGTCAAATAAATAAATAAAATCTTAAAAAAAAAAAAAAAAAACCTTTAAAAAAAAAAAAGCATAAGCAACATAAGAAAAAAACAGATAAATTGGGCTTCATCAAAATTAAAAGCTTTTGTGCATAAAGGGACATTATCAAGAAAGTGACAAGCCAACCTACAGCATGAGAAGAAATACTCGTAAATCATGTATAAGGATCTACTGTCCAGACTATAGAAAGAACTCTTAGAACTCAACAACAAAAATACAAAAAACCCAATTAAAAACTGGGCAAAGCGCTTAACAGACATTTCTCCAGAGAAGGAATACAAATGGCCAAGAAACTTGTGGGAAGATGCTACGTCATTAGTCATTAGCGAAACGCAAGTCAAAACTACACTGAGATACTGCTTCACATCCATTAGGATGGCTAGAATCAGAAAAGTAGAAAATCACAAGAGTTGGTGAGGTTGTGGAGAAACTGGAGCTCTTGTGCACTGGCTGGTAGGAAAGTAAAATGCAACCACTCTGGAAAGCAGTGTGTTGGCTCCTCAGAAAGTAAATATAGAACTACCACATGACCCAGCAATTCCACTCCTAGGTATATATCCCAAAACAGGGACCCAAAGACTTGTACCCAAATTTTCATACCAACAGCCAAAAGGTGAAAACAACTCAATATCCACCAATGAATGAATGGATAAGCAAACTGTGGTGCATACGTACAGTGGAATATTACTCAGACATAAAAATAGATGGAGTACTGATACATGCTACCTCAAAAACATCATGCTCAGTGAAAGAAGCCAGACACGAAAGGTCACATATTATGATTCCATTTATATGAAATACTCAGAATAGGCAAATCCATAAAGACAGAATACACATTGGTGGATTCGAGGGGCCGGGTGGAGGAGAGTATGAGGATGATTACTTAATGGGTTTGCAGTTTCCTTTTGCAGTGACGTGGAATGCTTTGGAACTAGATAGAGGTGGTGGTTGCACAACACTGTGAATGCACTAAATGCAATTAATGGTTCACCATAAAATGGTTAACATCATGTTATATAACCTGCTTAAATAACCTATCGTTTTAATACTTTCTTTTTTTTAAAGATTTTATTTATTTATTTGAGAGAGAGAGACAGCGAGAGAGGGAACACAAACAGGGGGAGTGGGAGAGGGAGAAGCAGGCTCCCCGGTGAGCAGGGAGCCCGATGCGGGGCTCGATCCCAGGACTCTGGGATCATGACCTGAGCCAAAGGCAGATGCTTAACGACTGAGCCACCCAGGCGCCCCTCGTTTTAATAGTTTCTAAAATACATACCATTACATATGTCTTGGAGCCCTCAGAAGAGTGTGACTGGAGGGGAACTACTTTATGACTTGATTCAGCGTTTCCAGAGACCACTGCAGGAACAGGCTTTGACTTAGAGTCGCCATTTTTAATATTACTTTTGGAGGTTTTTCTTTATGAGGCAGAAAAGAAAAAATTATCATCAGTATAGTGAAAATGAAAGGTTTTTACATATCTGGGAAATGTGTATATGTATTATAAAAACTGCTCCATTTAGAGAAAATAGTATTCTAAAAACCAGGGGGCATTCCACAAAACACTTGACTAGTACTCCTCAAAATCAATCAAGGTCGTGAAAAACCAAGAAAGTGAGAAACTTGGTTGACTAAGGAGACAGGAGGACTAAATGTAATATGGTATCCTGGATTGGATCCTAAAAGAGAAAAAGGACATTAGTAGAAATACTGGTGAGGGCCAAATAAAGTCTGGAATTTAGTCAACAGTCAGGTACTGATGTTGTTTTCTTAGTTCTGACAAACGTACCATGGTAATGTAAGAGGTTTATGATAGGAGAAGCTGGGGGAGGGGTGTACAGAAACTCTCTGTACGATCTCTGCAACTTGTCTGTAAATACAAGATTATTCCACCATAAAAAATCAATGAGAAATTACCTCATGTACAGAAGAACCAGCATAATTGTCAAGTTTCGCATGTTTGTAATTATACCACAACTGCTTTGCCAAGTTTGAGAGTAAGAATGATTGGTGTGCTCAGCCTGGACTTGCAGAATGAAAGTGTACAGGATTAACCCCCTTTAGTGTGACATTTCTACAACTGAGCTAACTAACCCTCTGGAGACTTCAAAAGGACCATGAGACCAGTGCTGCGGAAGGCCAAAGGTCTGTTTGGTGCAAATTATAGACGGTGTAAATAAAAAGATGGTTTTTCTTTATCCCCTGGGGCCTCTCTAGTATTACTCTTAAATCTAACATGTCACAAGGCAGAGATCGTGCAGCTCTTAGATCTTGGAACAGCTATTTAGTGAAGGTAACCCCTGTAAGTCAAAGAAAGAAATTTTTCTCCTGAGAAATTATATGCGTGAAGAGGGAAATTTATGGAAATTCTCAGAAATTTGAGTGCTTAATTTTTAAATGTGACTCTCACATAGTACATAATATAACAGGCTTCTTAGATAATTTCATTTTCATATGGTTTCTAAAACATACAGCCTTTTGAAAGAATCATACTTGATATGTCTTGGGACCCTCTAAGGAATGTTAAAGTGATTCTCTAAATGGTTTTCTAGATTTCTGATTTTAGCAATTAAGTAAATCTCAACACACGTCCTAATCATGCAATTTTCCTTCATGTTTTTTTTTTTTAATATTTTATTTTATTTATTTGAGAGAGTGAGAGAGACAGAACAAGAGGGGGTAGGGTCAAAGGGAGGAGCAGACTCCCCGCCGAGCAGGGAGCCCAATGCGGGACCCGATCCCGGAATTCCGGGATCATGACTTGAGCCGAAGGCAGTCACTTAAACCAACTGAGCCACCCAGGCGCCCCTTCCTTCATGTTTAAAAAAGCTCACCACAGGGGCGCCTGCGTGGCTCAGTCAGTTAAGCATCTGACTCTTGATTTCAGCTCAGGTCATGATCTCAGGGTTGTGAGATCGAGCCCACGTTGGGCTCTGCACTGGGTGTGGAGCCTGCTTAAGATGCTCTCTCTCCCTCTCCCTCTGCCCCTCCTCCCTTCTCTCTCAAAATAAATAAATAAATAAAACTTCACCATAAATTCTACATATGAGAATTATAGAAGCTACCTTCTTTTATTCATCTATTTAGCCACCTATTTGCAAGGGAATATCTTACGCCTTTGTGGCCTCCAAAAACAGAGCGATTTGGCGCTTTATGTAAGGCTGCCTCAGGATGCTCCTCACAGAGGGTCTTTCTTCAGGCCTTTTGCTCAGCATTGTCCTTATCAGTTCTGCCAGCTCTGGGCTATAATCTTTTGGCATTGGTGGCAGCTACAAAGAGAAATAATATCACAATTATGACTCTGGTCTTTTGAAGCAAAGTATAAGGACAAAGTAGATGTTTCCAAATATTTCTTTAAAGTCATTATCCACAGAAGAAAAGAGCCAGCATACAGGAAGCTTACTAGTGTCCTGGTCATAGCAGCAAGTTGTGAGACTATAAAAGTATATCTTTTGGGGCATCTGGGTGGCTCAGTCATTAAGCGTCTGCTTTCAGCTCAGGTCATGATCCCAGGGTCCTGGGATCGAGCCCCGCATCGGGCTCCCTGCTCGGCGGGAAGCCTGCTTCTCCCTCTCCCATTCCCCCTGCTTGTGTTCCCTCTCTAGCTGTCTCTCTCTCTGTCAAATAAATAAATAAAATCTTAAAAAAAAAAGTGTATCTTTCAAGCCAGCAGTCCCATTTGAGGACTCTCTCCTTCAGAAATAAAAGCATGAGTTCCCAAAGACCAGGATATTCACTGCAACATTGTTCTTGCAGTAGTAAACAACTGGAAACAACTTAAATGTCTATCCATTGCATAGCTTATGGTACATCCTTCTAATAAAATGTTAGGCAGCTTCTTAAAAAATATGACAGGTACCGAACTGGAAAGATGTCCCTTGTATATTAAGTCAAAAAAGCAAGTTGTATACCAATATGTACTATCTGACTCCATCTCAGTTACTGTTTAAAAGTGCCCGTGTGTTTATGTGCATATATACACACAGACTGAGATATATATATAGACAGGAAAACGCTAGGAAGGCTATGCACAAAATTCCTAGCAATGGTGATCTCCAGTGGATAGAAAAGAATAAAAAGAGAGGGAAATTTCACTCCTTTCTTGTTTTGAGTCTTAAGTAGTGCAATTACAGGTATGGTTTACTTTTTGTGTTTTTCAATATTTTGAAATTAAGAAAGTGAGTCTTGGCATAATATTAAAATCAGTAGGTGGTTTACAGCTTTAAAACTTAATGGTGTGTGGGGCTCCTGGGTGGCTCAGTCATTAAGCATCTGCTTTCGGCTCAGGTCATGATCCCAAAGTCCTGGGATTGAGCCCCGCATCGGGCTTCCTGCTCAGCGGGAAGCCTGCTTCTCCCTCTCCCACTCCCCCTGCTCATGTTCCCTCTCTCGCTGTCTCTCTCTCTCTCTGTCAAATAAATAAATAAAATCTTTAAAAATAAATAAATAAAACTTAATGGTGTGTGGATACCGAACACTGCAGAGGACAACTAGCCTTGTGGGAAGTAATATATAAACGTGGTCACTCTGGTGTCTGTATCGTACACATTGCTTTCTGCAGTTCTTAATTGGCTACTTATAATTGTGATGATTACCAAAGGAGCAACATCTTCAAAGAGTAGACTGATTTTTATTTATTATTATCATTATTATTTTACATTGTTGCAAAGTGTCTTCTAATCACCAAGTACTGAGCAAGCTGGGAATGGAATGCGTACTTTGCCCAGAGTGGACTCATTTTAGATGGGGCTCATTTAACCACGGCTGCTCAGGAGAAGCTATCAATATCGTCTCAGGGCACCTGAATATCCTGTGGTTACAAGGTGGTGGTTTTCAAAAAGCCAATTCTTCAGAACCATTAAGCCACCTTTACAAATTAGTATTAAAAAATGATCAATGCCTTCTCTTTCTAGTTCAACCTTCTCCATAGAAGGGGCCTACTCTTCTTACCTATCCACCTGACATCAACGATGACTCATTTTTGCCAATAGCTACTTACAAAGCTGCATTAACTTAACCTTGCTTCAAATATGAAAAACAATTAGTTTCAGAATAATCTTTACCTTTCCTTCAATAATCCGATAAACTAAAGAATTCATGTCTTTTGCATTGAAAGCATGCTTCAGGGTGGCCATTTCATAAACACAGCATCCCAGAGCCCAAACATCAGACTAGAAAAGAAAAATAGTAAATAATCAAATGTCAGAATGCCTTACTGACATTTTTCCTCTGAGAAAAACAAAACAAAACAAAACAAAAAAACGTTTTCGGGGCACCTGGGTGGCTCAGGCAGGTAACATCTGCCTTCAGCTCAGGTCGTGATCCCAGAGTCCTGGGATCGAGCCCCACATTGAGCTCTCTGCCCACCATGAGCCTGCTTCTCCCTCTCCCCCCTGCTGGTGCTCGCTCTCTTGCTCTCTCTCTCTCTCAAATAAATAAAAAAAGAAATCTAAAGAAAAACCAAAGACCAAAAAACATTTTCCTCAAGCCAATTCACAGAGAATTCCTCTGACTTTCTATCTGATGGGTTCTGAAGTTATGAATACTGTCCTAGAGACAGGGTGAGCTGGCATATGCAGCTTAATCCTACCTTATAGTTGTAAGGTTTGTTTGAAAACAATTCAGGGCTCATGTAGTAGGGTGTGCCAATGAGGGTGCTAGCCATGTCACAGTGGTTCTCCAACACTCGAGCAATTCCTAGGTCACCCACTTTGATGATGTTTGTTCTTGTGAGGAAAACATTTTGAGTTTTCAGATCTCGGTGAAGGATGTGTTTTTCATGTAAATACTGAGGAGAGAAATAAAACTTCATTAAATATAAAAACACTTACCTACTTACATATTCCTGACTTCTTACATACCATCAACAATTGCATGAGTGAAAGAGTTTCAGTCACCTGAATAACAAAACACTACTGTTTTAATCATCTCTAAATAAAAAGTCTGATTTACAACTTTCCAAAGCAAGAAATTAAGTTCCATGCATTAATTTGCCCAGTATCTATCCTTCACAACTATTCCCTGGTACCTTGACAATTTTACCATCTAGCATTAAATGGATCCAGTTAAAAATACGCTTACAAACTCCCCCTGAAGGGACAAAGACAACTTGTACAGGGTCAGATGCACACTCCCCTCAGACTCATGAAATCTTCAGCTTAATAATATTTTCAAATATAACAAGATCACTTTTATTTAGACACAGTGTCTAAAATTGACACAAGGTCAATCCATTCTGGACATATCTGTCCAGATCCAGAGTGGTATTTCATAAACAGTCTTACATTTGAATGTGTGTATATTCGAACACAAACATGTTTTGTATTTCCACTCACTCTGCCACAGCAGGGTTAAAGCCCATACCCCCACAGTTTAAGCATATTAATTAGCCCAACCACCTTTCAATATGACATAGCTGACTAGCTGATAACAGACATGGTCATTTTTTGCTTTGTCAACTCAGGGCCCTTAAAATTGATTTTGCTGTGAATATTAAATGAACAGAGAACTGGCATCCCCTGCAAACTGAAATCCACGTCTACTTCAATATAGACATCATTCATTCAGAAACACTCTAATGCTATAGTGAAAGGGACTGAGTCTACTTCATAAATGGATTTTTTTTTAAATACGTTTTTTTTTTTCACGTAAGCATTCGGGGAAGCAGTTTCCTAAAATCCACCTGCCATCCCCCTGTCACCTTGGAGCGAGTGGAATGCTGTGTCTGGACAGTACCTGCAGGGCCATGGCAATCTGAACAAACCATTCCACCACCTGACTCTCAGGCAGAAGCTGCCCCTTCTGTTCTTTGAGCTTTCGGTACAGATCACCTCCTTCGCAGAAGCCCATGACGATGTACAGCAGACCGTCGCCTCCCTCCCATGACTCCTTATAGGTGACAATATTAGGGTGCTTCAACTGAGACAAGAGCTGAGCTTCCTGTTCAGCGGCTCGCCGCTCTCGGCTGGAGGCATTTCGGAGGTTCAGCTTTTTGATGACATACTATGGAGAAAACACGTGATTTTACAAGGTGCAAATAAGCATACAGTTTTATAGGTGCAGAATATTGAAGGGTTCTCCTGAAATGGTCCTCAAAACCAACCTCCAGGAGCCTGTCAGACAACCTATTCATTTTGTTATTTGCAAAGCCCAAAACTAGGGAAAAGATTTGCTCTAATTTACTGATATTTTCAACAGGTTAGACTTATAACAGGCTGGAGGGTCACAAAAAATTTATTATACTTTCCATCTGCATTTTACAATTTCATTAATGGCTAAAAAATGAGTCCATGTTAACATACAACTGGATCAACCATAAAACCTGTAGTAAAGATTCCTTAACCTCTAAGTTTCCCTTACAAAGGTATATAATATAAGGCTTGAAAATACATCTGCATGGGTGCCTGGGTGGCTCAGTCATTAAGCATCTGCCTTCAGCTCAGGTCATGATCCCAGGGTCCTGGGATCGAGCCCCGCATCGGGCTCCCTGCTCGGCGGGAAGCCTGCTTCTCCCTCTCCCATTCCCCCTGCTTGTGTTCCCTCTCTAGCTGTCTCTCTCTCTTTCTGTCAAATAAATAAATAAAATCTTAAAAAAAGAAAATACATCTGCGGACAGAATGGATTCATAGATCGCATTGGATACTCAAAGGGATCCATGGCCTAATAAGGTTAAAAATCACTGATTCGCAACATTAAAAATTATTCCCACTTAAAAAGAAAGTCAATATCCCCTGACACCTTGTCCTGATACATTGCCCACAACCAATTAACAGTCCATACAGTTCATTAATCAACAAGGATATATATAAATGTGCTTTGTAAAGTGTAAACTACTGCTCAAATGTGAGGGGCTATTATTCCCATCAATATCCCATTCTCCACTCAAAAAATCCAATGACACACCCACCCCATTCCCCCTATCGCTACTGAATAAATCTCTTAAACCTGAGTTTGTGTTCCAGGCAGAGCTACCAGCACCACCAAGCAGAATAGACTAGAGAGCCTTATACTTGGGAGGGACATCTCTTTTCAGCTTGCCTGGGGCACTGCCACTGTCTTGGTGTAATTATTAATAGCGCCTCCTTCCAGTCTCGAAATTGTCCCAGTTTGTATGATACATTATATGGTCACCCTACTTACAAACCCTTTTAGAGAACTGGCTCATCCTGAGGGTCATGGGATAAAGTGCTCTAAAGAAAGGAGTGACAGCATTAGCTGTAAGTTTTAGAGGGATCACTGAGATGGCAATGAAAGTGATGGACTGAAGAGCGAGGATCAGTGGAAGCCACGGCCACAGCTCAGCTAAAGATTACGACGTCCTGGGTTGGGGCGGTACCAGTGGAGATAGAGAAGAGGCCTGCTGGCTTAGTGGACAAACGAATGGGGGCAGTGGTGTGTATCAAGAATGACACCTGGATATGTCCAGCTGGGGCAAGTGGATGGTGTGTGGTCCTACTCACTGAAATGGGGACCATGAAAGGTTTGGCGGGAAGATGATGAGTTTTAAGTGAGTCCAACAGTCTCCAGGTCAGATGCACGCGGCCCTTCAAAGAGTAATACCTGCCAGGCGCTGTGTTAGATTGTGGGAATGAATGATCTCACGGAATTGTCAGGAGTGGAGGAGGTGCGTAGATCAAGCACAACAATTAATACTATCAAGGAGAACTACAGGGAGTGTGGGGCGCGTCTTACAGTAAGGCCTGGCCTACTCTTGGTGGTGTGGGACGGCTTCCCTGAAGAAGGGACATCCGAGGTGAGCCCCCTTCAGACCACCCGCAGCCTAGCCTTCGGACTGCGGCCTCGGCATATAGCTGCCTGCCCTCCACCCCCTGCCGGGCCCCAACCCCGCCGACCTGCCTGCCGTCCCGACGGTGCCTCACGAGCGTCACCTCCCCGTAGCTGCCCCTGCCCACGACCCGCAGGTAGCAGTAGGCGGCCAGGGGCATGTTCCCGGCGCCGGCCCAAAGCTGTGATGCGGCGGCAGCGGCGGCCAGGGTCGCGGGCCGCGGCAGGAGACCCCGCTCATGCCCAAGAGGCCGCTGTGCTGGCGGCTGCTGAGACTGTCGGGCCCCTACGCGAGCTCGGAGGCTGGGCCCACAGCGACGCCGCTGCCATAGCGATCCCGGCCAGCGCAGCCCCGCGCATGCTCCCGCGGCCCGGAAGCACCCACCACAGAGCCGAAGCGCCAGGCGGCCAGAGCGGTTCCGCCATCCAGGAGGATCCGCCATAGAGCCCAAGCTCCGGGCGGCCAGAGCGACTCCGCTGGTCCTGGCGCGCGCGCCTTCTGCCTCAGTTCCACCGCCGAGAACTTCCGGGTTGCCGGGAACAATAAAGTAATAGAAGCTTCCACGTATTGAGCACATACTTGACCTAAGCGCTTTTTGAAAATATTCGCCGTTCGTTTTACAAATAATTTTATTAACCACCTACCATGTGCCAGACCGACAGAGTTCCTCTCTTCCTGAGGCTCCCATTCTAATCGAGGGATGACAGACTAGATTCTACAAGTAACATTTGTTACATTTGCTTTATCACGCAATGGTTAATGTATGCATCTAGCAATCCATCTTATTTTTTACGCATTTCAAAAGCAACTGAAGGTATCAGTACACTTCACCCCTAAAAGCTTCAGCTTGTGCATTAGGAAATGCAAAGTACTCTCATAACTATCCAAACCCCTGCACTGTGACTTGACCAAATTCTAGCATGGTTTTTAACAGCTTAAGGTAGTGTCCGTAGGAGGACCCTCCTTAAAAGACCCGTGTGTGAAAGCTCAAAGCTGCCAAAGAGTTTATTATTTGATCCAACCGACATTTTCTTTCCCTTTCCCAGAGCATTTGCCTAAAAGACCTCACAATTGTAAATCCTTCCTATGTCTCTATTAGATAGATACGTGTGTATCTCCTAAGATCCAGGAGTGTCTTTCTCAAGGACGAGAAATCCATCCCTTTGAAATGTAAGATTTGTCTACATCCAAGAACAATTTTTTGCCCAGTTGGGGGCAATATCACCCCTGTTGAGAATGGGAAATGTTAAAGAACAGAAATTCAACCAAGTAAATTTGAAGATCTGATTGACTTTATTAAGTGATTCATGAATCGGGCAGCATCCTGTCTAGCAAGTAGAGGGATACTCTAAGGAGTTGTTCAAAATGGAAAGTTTTTACTGGAAGGAAGGCAAGGAAAGGAAATTATTACTGGGGAAAAAAAGAAAAGAAAAAGAAAGAGAAGAAATAACTTTCAGCTATTACTGAAAGTTTCAGGCCAGGGCATCTTCTTTTTTGTGGGGAAGAGAATGGCAGGGTTTTTAATTGTACAGCTTGTCTCACTAGTGCTGATCAGGAAATTTCAGATTGACTGTTAGAAGGTCACATTCTTGGGTTTGGTTGAAACTATAATAAGTCTTGGTTTCCTATTGGGTGTTGGTGACTCCATCTGGGGCTTGTTTCTTTTTTTAATACTATTGCCCCCAGAAAGTTAATTCATGCTTTTTCCAGTTAATCCCCATTCCCCTCTTAGAGACAAGTACATTGGCATCTTTAATACTTACATCAACCCTGTGAAGCTGGTACTATTATCATCCTCATTTTACAGTTAAGGAAATTGAGTCTCTGGGAAGTTAAGAAACTCATGCTAACAGAGTCAGCATTGCTAACAGGGTTCTTTAAAATGGAGCCAGGAGGACATTGAGGACGTTGAGGAAATGGAGTTTATGTGTGTCTTCTGTCTCAAATTCTCAGAATTTTTGCTGAACTCAGTTAAAAGCCAAGGCATCTGCTACATGGCAAATGGACATAAATGGACTTTCTGCCTAACACTAGCCCTGGCAATCAATCACATATAGATTAGTATAACTAAAGCTATACCAGGAACAATCACATTTTGTTCAAAACAACTTATGTAGATGCCCTCTTTCTTCTTTAAAAACTCTGAACTTTGTCTCTCCAGAGTTGTTTTTTTTTTAATTTTGGTGGAATCTGTGTCTCCCGGATTGCAATCCCTAAGACCCCAAATAAATGCACATATTTTATTTTGCAGCTTGCAATTTTGTCTTTCATTGGTCAGCACTCAAAACAACATTCTAGAAGGCTTATGGCTCGCTCACTCCTAAAACTCCTGTATTTACTTGGCCCCACGTGCCCTCAAGAAAGCTTCCTGGAAAATGACTCAGATTCCCTAGATGCCTTTCTTAGTCTTCATCCATCCCTCTTACCCTCAGTAGCCTCTGCCCCTCTGGTGAGTCCTCTCCTTTCTTGGTTTCTAGAACTTTTCTGGTTCTCCTGGTCCAAACTCCTGGTCCAACTCCTGTTCTTTTGACTTCTCATGATTCCCTCATGTTTGAGGGAATCTTCTCTTCACTTTTTACCTCCTCCAACTTGCTCTTCTTCAAACCTATCATTCACTCTGCAGACATTTAGTATGGGCATGCATGGTGCAAGGCTAGTGCCCTGCCCTGGAGGCGCAAAGTGAATAAGACAGACAAAGTCCTGTCCCTGTAGGGCTTACAGTTGAAGAGAGAGGTGATCATTAATCAAAGAAGTGTGCTAATACGTTATCATTGCCAACTAAGGTCAATGTCATGCTGAAAGGTCATCAGGTCCAGCCTGGTCATCCAGGGGAAGTTGTCCTAAGCAATCATTCCTTGAACTGAAGTTTGAAGGAAAACTTCTTCAGGCAAAGGGAGCATCATATGCTAAGGCTCAATGGACTTATTTTGTGACTTCACCTCCGCAGTTCTCAGTCTGAACTCAGCACTGGGCCAGCCCTGTCTACTTCAAGACCCCAACCCCAGCAGTTGACATGGGGTTGGCGGCACACAGCAGGTGTGAATGGAGGATGAAGTGGGGCTGATGAATGAATGAGTGAAAAAGCATCTGCCTACATAGATTGGAAAAAAAGTCTGTATGGTTGAAGCTGAGAGACTCAAGGAAGGGGGGGCATGGCTGGGTGAGAACGAGGGGTCAGTGGGGCAGACCATTCAGGACCCGGAAATGTGTAAGACAGGGAAAGGTCTCAAGCAGATCAACATTTTTAAATGATGGCTCTGGTTGCTGCCAGAAAGTACACTGAAGGAGTAGGGTGGAAGTAAGGGGAGCAGCCATGTAGGTGAGAGATGAGGGTGGCTTGGGCTAGTGGTGACTGGGCGAGTCACCTCTCCTCTTCATCTGTAACATGGGAGCAGTAACAGTACCCATCTCTTGGGGGTTAGTTGTGAGCAGTACATGAGGTAGGACACAAAAGATGTTGAGAAGATGGCCAGGCACTAGTCACTATTAACTCTCCCCATACCCTCTCTCCTCCCCACAAGCCAGACAAATGTAGTTCTATGGACCAAGCTTGGTGCTGGCCGTCTCCCAACAGTCCAGTCTCGATCTTACCACATCCCTGCTCAAAAGATCTTTAGTGTTTTCCACCTAAAAGATGGGACCCTTTCAGACCTCTATGCCAGGCTGGTCTCAAACCACTTCTGAGCCTCCTTCACCACCCTCTTCATCAGGTCCTGCTTCCATGACGCAAGGTGCAGACAACTGCACCTTCTGCAAGCATGCTTCACACCTACCCACCCATTTTCTCTCCCTGTCCTTCCTCCTCCCCCTGCCCAAGGGCTGCTCTGTTTCCCAGGCACCTCCTCCAGGAGGCTTCCCCTAAGCCCTATGGGAGTGAACTATGCCTCTCCCAGGTTACTACAGCTCCTTCGTGCTCCTCTTTAGCTTCTGACACTCCTGACACTCACTGGGCTTCTTTTGAGTCCTCTGGCTCTTTTTCCCAATGCATCAGCTCACTGAATACAGCAAGGTACTCGAGGTCATTATTGTGTCCTGGAGCCTGGCACCATGCCTAACCCACCAAGGCTAGGTTGATACTTGTGCAGGAAATCAACAGAACCTCAAATGCAATTTCATGTTGACCCATCTCATTTTCCACAAAGGCCAGAAAACAGACCAGAAGGTCATTCTGGCCTGGATATGATAAACTTTTTCCCAGAAGCTGTTCTGAGAGACAAAGTCCGAGACAAGCAAACAGAGATCAAAATGGCCTCTGGGCCCCCTCACCCCAACAGGGTCACGGCAGCCAGCACATCCCACCTAGGGCCATGGTGTGGATTGACCAGGGCCATGTCTGCCCTGTGTGCTGTGGCTTGTGGGAGACAGGGAGAGTTTGGGCAGAAAAATTAAGAAATTGAAGGTCCCAAAGTGGTCCCTGGGGTTTTCAACTCTGCATCTCCTTTCTTCCTAATGATGCAGAGGCATTTCTGTCAGTACCTGATAGGCTTGGGCTTTGGAGTCTGAAAGATCTGGGTTTGAAGACCTGTCGTCTGCTGTGGGACCAATGTCCCAGGGACACCGTGAGGATAAAAGGAGACAGCAAAGGGCTTAGATCGATGCGTGGCACGTACTCAGCCCTCCATTACGAAAACACAGTATTCATCTTTGCCTCCTCTTTACCGGCCAGGCATCCCTGCGCAGGTGGAGGAGCGATGAGGCTTACTTCTGTTCTTTCCAAATTTGGATGTGAAGGTCCAGAGAGATGAAGTAACTGTCCGAAAGCACAGGTCACCCATTAAGCATCCCCAGGACTGGCCAGACGGCCTCTGGCAGAACCACTGCTAGGGTTGGTGTGGCTAGAGACATGGGCGTGGGCAGACACTTGGGAAGCTGTACTATCTGCCACCCTGGCCAGACTGTAACTGTGAAAAGTTTGCTGGTACTTAAAAAATTTTGAAAGTAACATCTAACGAACTTCAGAAGTCCACTTTTAACTGTGGCTTCTTGACGCATGTCACCATATTACTGGTGTTGCCTGTGCCAGACCCAGGATAAGATGAGCCATCGGGGTCTTCACCCTTCATGTCAGCTGAGTGCGGCTCCATTCAAAGGGGCTCCGTCCAAGTCTGGTCAGGAGTTTACACAGCTGGGAATCCCCCCAAGGAGAAAGATTTCACTGTTAAATTTTGATCCCCCCAATTGTAATATTTGCCTTCACCTTGTCTAATGTTTAATCCATGTTTATCTAGCACTTTATTGATTAACGGTCTGAGCGAAGTGACGAGGCAGCCAGAGCCTTGAGACCATGGACGGCACCATGGGGCTGCGGGCGCTACTGTGCGTGTACCTGGCCTCTCTCCTCGTCCTGCAGGCCATGCCCACTCAGGGTTCACCCACAGGCAGGCCCAAAGTCAGCAAGGTATGTGGGTAAACCCTCAGGCCAGAAACAGGCAGCTGGGCCAGGATGGGCCCAGGAGGGACACAAGACCCTCACCCCAGAGCCCGGGGCCACCCCCACCCACCTTGACCACCACTGACCAGAGAGGTGATGTCCAAGCAGCGAGGGGGAGGTGAGGCTGAGGGGTAGAGGACACAGACTGTGTCCCACTCCCACCCCTTAGCAGATAAGCTATGGTCCGCTGCACATTCCCACTCACACTTGTCCCGGTTTTGTTTTACAGAAGCAACAGACTGTGGACACAGTGAGTGAGAGTCTCTGCAAAGGGGTCTGTGGTGGGGCCATATTACAGCCTGTTTTCCCCCATGCTTCAAGGGGTGCCCTTCTATCAGTGCCCTGGGCAGAGGGACTCCATTTCCCAGAAATGGGGGTTTGCACGCCCCACTGTGCGGTCTCCAACAGAGAGGCTAGAGTGGGTCTTCCCAGAAGGGCTGGTCTGTTCTTTGGGCACCTGGCTTCTGAGCTGGGTGCTGAGCCCCCCCACAACACAGGGGTCTCTCACTGGTTCAGAGGCCCCCCTCCCCCCTCCCAGCCACAGCCCCCTCACATCTCACTCTAGGCCGTCGACGGCGTGACCATCCGGAGTTTGAAAGTCAACTGCAAAGTCACCTCTCGCTTTGCCCACTATGTCATCACCAGCCAAGTGGTCAACAGTGCCGATGAAGCCAAGGAAGTGGCCTTCGATGTGGAAATCCCCAAGACGGCCTTCATCAGTGACTTTGCCATGTGCGTGCCTGCCTGACTCCCACACCCAGAGCTGTCCATTCATCAGACCCAGCCCCAAGCCATGGCTCTGGGTGGCTGGACAGTGCAGATCATCTCCTTCTTTCCAAAAGTGCCATAGGCCAGCACCAGCTTGGAGGGGATGGTCAAGCCGCTTGGGTCTGTTCTGGGCTCCCATCTTGGAGAGCAAAGTGGGGCCTCTGACAGTATGTTTTCAGCAGAGGGCCCAAGGAGCAAAGGCCCGCACCCGAGATCTCTTGTTGGATTCTGTGGCCATGGCTGCCCCCCTCACTGCCGTGGGAACCCCAAAAAACTCTGTGGGCAGTGGGAGGTGGCAGGAGGTGCCTCCCATGAGTGTTCACCAGGACCAGGCCTTCTCCAGGTCTGGGCTGGGAGGATCTCAGCTATGAAGGACCTTAGTGGTCAGGGGCAGGGGCACTTCCCCTGAGGGCTTCTTCCTCTCTGTAGCACAGCAGATGGAAACGCATTCATCGGGGACATAAAGGACAAAGTGTCCGCGTGGAAGCAGTACCGGAAAGCTGCCATCTCTGGAGAGAATGCCGGCCTTGTCAGGTGAGTTCTGGGCCCTGCTGCCCCGGTCTCTGGTGCCGCCCTCCCCAGCCAGGATGGACCTGAGGGCGGCAAGGTGGCCTTGGCTGGGGAACAGCCCCAGGCTGATGGGAAGTGAGCAAGCTGCCTGAACCCAAATGCCAGTACAGGTGAGCTAGACAGGGCTGGTGCCGACCTGCCTACCTCTCAGACCAGCCTCTGGGAGAAGGGGGTCCTGTCCTTGGGCCCTGACCTTGACCCTGACCATCCAATTAAGACAAGGGTGAAGGGCCAAGAGACCCGGGAGTAGCATGAATGTAAGAGAAATTGATTCTGAGGGCCATGCTTTAGGTGACAAGGACCCACATGTCACTCACCATTTGTCTGTTCTGTTGTGGCCAATGGCGGTATGTCCAGGGCCTCGGGGAGAGCAATGGAGCAATTCACCATCCACCTCACCATCGGGCCCCGGAGCAAGGCCACATTCCGGCTGACCTACGAGGAGGTGCTGAAGCGAAAACTCAAGCAGTACGACATTGTCATCAAAGTCAAGCCCAAGCAGCTGGTGCATCATTTCGAGGTAGATTGCAGGTGACCATTTGCAGGGGAGCCATCTTGGGAACAGGGCTCTTGCCTCTCTCTCACCATGGCTCCGAGCCCTGGCTCAGGGCACACAAGGTGGCGTCCCAGGCCTGAGCACACGGGAAGGGGACTGACTCCTTGGGCGGTCTCTAGTGGGCTCTTTGTGGGCAGGGAGCTACCAGCCTCCCCCTCCTTTCTGAGCCTTGGCTTGCTCATCTGTTAAATGGGGCTGCTTGCATGTCCCAGAGCTGCCACAAGGATCACGAGAGATATTGAATGTCCCAGTGGTTGGTAGACCAGAAAGCCCGGGCAGCCGAAGGGGCTGTGATTGTCACTGGCACTTCAATGGTGGCTGAATTGAGGGGCCCAGGCTTGCACACCTTCATTTGGCCTATGTTTTTGGAGTGCCTACAACATGCCAGGCCCTGTGCTGATGGCTGGGTGGGTACTGCACACAGTGGGTGGCCAGGACATCAGTTGGCTCTCGGCTGAGTCTTGATGGCCTCAATGGGAGCCTGGGGGCTTCAATGATGCAGATCGACGTGGACATCTTTGAGCCTCAGGGGATCAGCAAGCTGGATGCCCAGGCCTCCTTCCTCCCCAAGGAACTGGAAAGTCAACTCATCAAGAAGTCCTTCTCAGGGAAACAGGTGTGTGGGATGGCTGGAGTGGTGGCAGGCCCTTGGGACTTCTCAGCCTGGCTCAACCCCTCATGGAGTGTCCAGGTTTGGTCTGGGAACCAGGCAGGGGCTGCAGGCTGCCCTAGTGAGGGACATAGGCATTTCATGGTAGGTATCCCAGGGAACTCGGTACCCCTGGTTCTCAGAGCAGCTTAGCAAAAGCCTGCGTGCCGAGGCTGGGGAAGCGCCCACGCTGGTTTGCATGGTTTGGGGTGAGCTGCTGACTTGCTTGAGCCTCAGTTTCCTCTTTGCTGTGTCACACCCTTGGGAAAGCATTCAGGGAAATAAAGGGCACATGAAGAAATCTCAGACGCTGTTGCAGTTAGGATCGCAAGCTCCGGGGCTCTAGGAAACAGAACTCAGTTTGGGAAGGCTTTGGTCTACCTCACCACTTACCACTTGCCATGCACCTCCCGTCTGCAGGAATTCCTGAAGTCCCCTGCTTGCCCCTTCCCCTGGTCCTGGCGGATTGTGGCATATGAGTGGGTAATACCCAGCCAGTGCCCTGCTTCCTAGTTTGCTCTCAACTGGAGCCAGGAACAAACCCTTTAGTTCCCACTTCCCTTTGGTAGTGACTCCATCATAATTCACGTAAAGGAAATGTTTCTTACAGTTTTGGAGGGGTTCTTTTTTAAACAAAGTAGGATACCCGGAGTATTAGCAAACATGCTTGCTTTTAGTAGGGGACCAAGGGGTGGGTCTGTGTCTTCCTAACCATCCTTTTCAAGTTTTGGAGGGGGTTTTGATGAGTATATCTTACTTTTATAACAAACAAATAAATGAAAAGTAAAAATTAAAAAGTATTTAAGGAAAAAACAAAAAGTTACAAGTCTAGAAAAGTATTGAGTAAAACCCATCCCTAATTCCCTGAGCACCAACACCAAGTCGAACCAGATCTTAGCTTCCAGCTTCCACCCTGGGTCCTTCCTCCCAGCCTCTGTTCTTTGTCTACAGTGGCGGGGGGCGAAGGGAGGGGGTTCTGTTTTCCAGCACAGTGTTGTAGCCTTGCTTCTTTACTCCACAGTTTGAGTTGACCGATGTCTCTTGTTCTCATACCGCTTTTATTTTGCACCCAAAGTGGCAACACTTGTTGTAGAAAAGCCCAATGTTTCAGAAGCATATACGCGAAGAAACAGGTCTTCTCTCCTACCACCTTATAGGTGTGTACTCACACCCTCCACCTTTCCAGGGTCACGTGCTCTTCCGCCCTACTGTGGGTCAGCAGCAATCCTGCCCCACGTGCTCCACATCCTTGCTGAATGGGGACTTCAAGGTGACCTACGATGTCAATCGAGACCAACTCTGCGACCTCCTGGTGAGTCCGAAGCTTCCAGCCCGACTCAGAGGCCCAGGCAGGGGGTGCTTGTGACAAGGGCCTCACTTGTTCCCTTGTGTTTCAGGTTGCCAATAACCACTTTGCCCACTTCTTCGCTCCCCAAAACCTGACGAACCTGAACAAGAACGTGGTGTTTGTGATTGACATTAGCACCTCCATGGAAGGCCAGAAAGTGAAACAGGTAAACTGCGGCTTTAAGCAAGTCCCCCAGAAGGAGCTTCTCCAGCCCCAGCCCCCACCCCACGCTGGTGTTGTCGCCAGAGTCTGGGTTTCGGATTTCTGCTCTTCCCAGCAGTCGGGGGCTCTGGCATCAGCCCCGTTCTCACAGTACCACCGAGGCAGGTGGATCCCCTTCTCCTCAGTAGCGCAGTGGGGTGCTTGCGGGGTCGTGGGTCTAGCGATGGGGGGTACATGGAACATGCCAGGGGCGATCATGGCTGTCCCTGGGGAGGTGTCTGGCAGCAGGGACAGCCCACTGCCCACGATGCTCTGAGAGCCATGGCTCCACCAGCCGAGTTTTAGACACTCTTTCTTGATTCTGCCCTGTTTGAGCTCCTGGTCATTTCTTCTCCCCATGCGGGCTCCCCTTGCCTTCTCTGTCCCCTCATCCACCCCCGGGGCTCCACAGGACACTCCTCTCCTGACACCACCTGTCTGTCCTGTCCATCCCCTCCCACTTGTCCACTGTGTGCCTCTGCCCTGTGGATCTCTCAAATGCATATCTGGAGCCGACAGGAGACACTCTCCTGGGGCCATGTCCCTCCACCAACTGTCCTGTCATTACAGACCAAGGAGGCGCTCCTTAAAATCCTGGGGGACATGCGGCCAGGGGACTATTTCGACCTGGTCCTCTTTGGGTCTGAAGTGCAATCATGGAGGGGCTCGCTGGTGCAGGCATCCCCCACCAATCTTCGAGCGGCTCAAGACTTCGTGCGGCGTTTCTTCCTGGCTGGGGGTAAGGGCAGGGGTCTCGAGTCACTCTGGCGTCGCCTCTGCCCTCTTGGAATGAGGGCATACACTGGCCTACTTTCCTTCCTTTGCAGCCACAAACCTGAATGGAGGTTTGCTCCAGGGAATCGAGATCTTGAACCAAGCTCATGGGAGCCTCCCCAAACTCAGCAACCATGCCTCCATTCTCATCATGCTGACAGACGGCGAGCCCACAGAGGGTAAGCACCTCAAGGCCTGGGCTGGGAGGTGGTGATCTCTTTGTTACGGAAGGCGTTCGAGCTGTGCTTGGAAATCCAGCCACTGGAGATGCTACAGGGGGTGCAGAAAGGCTCGGGGCAAAGTCAAGCCTGTCTGATCTAAAGACAGAATTCGGGAGTTACAAGGCATACTTCTATGCTGAGCTGGGTACCTGGGGAAGTATCTGTATGACACAGGGTTACTCAGATCCCAAGACGATAGGCAGGATTCCCAGGTTGAGTTTAATGAACTAGGTATTCAGCACCAACTGTGTGCCAAGCATAGGACTAGGGACCAAGAAGAGATACCGAGAGAACAAGATTCGCCTCTGTCCTTAAGGAGCACAGGGTCCACTGGGGTGCCAGACCCAGGAGCAGTCCCTCTGTTGAGGGCCCTGAAAGAACAGGGTGCCAGGAGGCTATAGGATCAGGGGCATCTGGCCCAGGCAGGGTCCCAGGAGGCCTCCTGGAGGAGGTGACCCATGAGCTCAGGCTGGAAGGAAGAAAAGGAAAGCAGGAAGGGATGTCTGGCAGCAGGAGTAGCTTGAGCAAAAAAAAAAAAAAAGTGTGTACAATGGAAGGGCCTGCCTGAAAACAGCAGGCCTGTGCAGACGAGGTGGAACAAGGGTGGGAAGGTTGGCAGGACCTCACAGGCCATGGCAATGACCTATGCGAGGGTTTAGAGCAGAATCCTGTCTTTTGTAGTCGCCCACTGAGCCAGCAGGAGATGTTGCCTCAAGATGCTGGTGGGGACAGGAGATAGGCGGGGGTCTGAGACAGGAGGCCTGGCCCCCAGAGACTGTGCCCCAAAGGCCCCTTGTGCCCTACATGCCTGTGATTCAGTATCCTGGCCCTGCCTGGGTGTGTGGCTGCAGGGGTGACAGACCGTTCCCAAATCCTCAAGAACGTCCACAACGCCATCCGGGGCAGGTTCCCGCTCTACAACTTGGGCTTTGGCCACAACGTGGACTTGAACTTCCTGGAGATCATGTCCATGGAGAACAACGGACAGGCCCAGAGAATTTATGAGGACCACGACGCCACCCAGCAGCTGCAGGTCTCCTCCCACCCCCTTCGCCCCACAGCGCACCGTCAATGGCAGGCGAGCCATTGGGGAGCCCACGTGGATACCCAGAGGAGCAGATAAAGCTCTTGAGTGCGGTTTGAATCAGCTGTGTGATCTCAAACCAGTTCCTTAAGACCTATGAGCCTGCAATTCCATCTGCAGAGTGGGGATCCCAACACCCCACTCTGTGAGCAGGTCTCCCATTGGGTGCCCACGGGGACCCATCAGCTCTGAGGTTGTGCCCCACCTCCGCCTACAGGGTTTCTACGACCAGGTAGCCAACCCCCTCCTGATGGACGTGGCGCTGCTCTACCCCCGGGACACCGTCTCAGCCCTGACCCAGCACCACCATAAACAGTACTACGAAGGCTCGGAGATCGTGGTGGCCGGGCGCATCGAAGACCACAAACTGGGCACTTTCAAGGCTGACGTGTTGGCCCGTGGGGTAAACAGTGGGCTGCGGAGGGGGGAAAGATCAGGCAGCACCCAGAGGTTCCAAAACCACACCTGTTCTCCACCCCTGTTCCCCTTGCCCCAGGCCTCTCTTTTGTCAGAGAAGTGTCCCCACCCGTGCACCGCGCCACCCCCTCTCCCCCAGGCCTGAGCATTCCCGCATGCAGGCAGCCTGGCGAGGGGCTGGAGTGGGACCAAGGTGGCCTTGGTTGTAGTTGTAGTCCCTTGACCAAAAATGGATCACCTGCTACTCCTTACATCATTCCCCCACAAGGCATGAGAGAGTAAGAGACCAGTGTCTTCTTTGTCACCTGACAACCTTTTCCTGAACACTTCATGTGCACCCAGCTTTGTGCCCCAGCGCGGCATGTGTGTGCATGTGCACACCGCGGGGGTCACAGGCGTGTGGGACCCGGACCCTGACCACAGGCTGTGGAGTCACACCTTGCTGTGTGGTCAAGGGTTCAGAACCGAGACTTTGAGTAAAGAAAGCTGAGCTGGACCCTGGCTCCACCCTGGGTGACCTTGAGCTAATAGGTCCAGCTCTCTGGGCCTCAGTTTCCCTCTCTGTAGCACAGGGTGATATTGCACTGGAGAGTTGTGCAGAGCGAATGAAAGACTCTGCGCACTATGTTGCGCAGTGCCCGGTGCATGAGACACCCTCCGCGGGCGAGTCCCAGCTCCTGAGGCTTGGGAGAGAGCAGCATTTGTGTGCGGGGCTGTGGTGGGCCTTTGGAGGAGTGGAACATGGTGGAAACAGCTGGCTGCTTGATGGCAGCCCCCAGAGAGAGTAACTTCAGGGGGGCAGGGCCTGCTCCTCCCATCCCTGGGATCCCCAGAGCCGAGGCCAGTTTGCCCCACTGAGAGTGCTCAGCAAACGTTTGTGGGATGAAGGTCTGAGTGAGGGTGAAGAGAGCAGGCTCGGGGAAGGGCAGTGAGGTGGACAAAACACAGAGACCGGGCACAGGTGTGGGGCCCCTGGGAGCCTGGAGCGCCGGCCAGTGGTTGTGCTCCTCATGGTGCTCGGCCCCTCTCCCCATCGTGACCCCCAGGAGGCCCGAGAATTCAAGACGACCTGCCTGGTGGATGAGGAGGAGATGAAGAAACTGCTCCAGGAGCGGGGCCACATGCTGGAGAACCACGTGGAACGCCTCTGGGCCTACCTCACCATCCAGGAGCTGCTGGCCAAGCGGTAGGACCCGTGCGGGGGGGTGGACACCGGGGCCTCTGGACCAATGAGGTGAACGGAGAAGGGGTGCATCTGGGCCTTCGAGGTTGGGAGCAGGTCAGATTCATGGCCTTCGGCTTTGCTCACTGGGTTAATATCAACCAGTTAGTCAACAGTGTGGGTGGGCCACGGTTTGCCCCTGCTGAGCGGCCAGGCAAGGGGAGGCTGCCCTTTCCATGGGACTGCTGTGTCCAGACACGCTCGGTTCATCCCCACAACCCACAGGGCAGTTCCCTCATTATCCCCATTTCACAGATGAGCACGCTGAGGCACAGAGAAGCTAGACCACTTGCCCAGAATCTCACAGAGGTTTAATTCTCTGTATCTTTCTGAGACACGTCCCTCAGCCCTACCACATCTCCAGGTTTTCCCCACGCGAAGGCTTTAAATCATGAGGTCCTTGAAGGCAACCACGGGACAGGAGCACGGCAGGTGCCCCACACGTGTTTGCTGAATGAGTGAGTGAGTGAACAAATGAGCAAAAAACGGCCAGGGAGTGCGAGTCTGCTGTCGTCCAGGCTGCGGGGCTTGGAGCAGGTGTTGTGTCTCTCAGGATGAGGTTAGAGGGGAAGGAGAAGGCCGACGTGACGGCCAAGGCCCTGCAGATGTCGCTGGCCTACCAGTTCGTGACCCCGCTGACCTCCATGACCATCAGGGGCATGACAGACGAGGACGGCCTGGAGCCCGTCATCGACAAGCCCCCTGAGGGTATGTGCTCTGTAAAGGGGCGGGCTGTGGGTCTAGGGAAGATTCTGAGGGCCAAAAACCTCCGGGGCTTTAATTCTCTTCCCCTTCTCTCCCTTCCAGATTCTCTGCCCTTGGGTGAGTTTCTAAATCAAGTTGGTTTTCAGGAGGGGCTTCCAGTGGCCGGGCAAGCAGCTCGTGCTCCAGCCACCAGGCACGGGGCTCCCTGCTCCACATCCTCCATCCCTTCACCACGAACTAGCTGCTGCCCCCTGTGTGCCTGGGGAGCCCCTGTGCAGCCTCCCTCCGGGCCTCTGTGTGAGCCTGTGTCTACCGGGCGGCCGGGGTGGGAGGGGAGGCGGAGTGCCCAGGAGTGGGCTGGGACCCCAGCAGGAGGGTCGGCCGAGGCCTGAGTGGCCTCTGGGCCCGGGGTGCCCTTGGGGAATGAGGTGTGTGCCTCTCAGGTGGGGTGGTGAGGGTGATGCTGTCCTCTGTCATTGTCCTCTACAGAGATGCTGGGACACAAAAAGAGTAAGAGGCCACATCCCGCCGACATACATCTCTACCTCTCTCCTCCCCACATTGCTGTCCCTCAGGCTGTGCATTCAGTCCTGAGCAAAGCCCCTACTTGCCTGAGGAGGAAATGACAGACAGCCTGAGGCTTCCTCACTGCCTGTCACCGGGACCCTCAGAACAGCCCCCTGACCGGGCCTGGCGACCCCTTGTGCCACCAGCTCCACCAGGTCCCCATGGAAGGAGACAGACCGGGGGTCAGCACACCCGGAGGCCTCAGGGGCAGCCACTCCTGCTCTGTGGCTGCAGGCCTGCCGCCTGGGTGGAGGGGCCTGGGAAGAGGAGCCAGCCGCTGCAGGGAAGCAGGGTACCGTCCTCCTAAATGCCATTCACTCCCCGCCAGTGTTCGTGCTGTCGGCTTTGCAGCCGTCCCCGACTCGATCCAGTTCCAACATCCAGCAGTTGCCAAACCAAGTGACTGGAGGTGAGTCCTGGGGAGGGTCTGAGGGACACCCCTGCCTTGCTCCTGGCCGGCCCCAGCCCGCCTGCCCGATGCCCAATCTAACGGACTCCATGCTATGCCCCCAGTGGACACCGATCCCCACTTCCTCATCCACGTGCCCCAGAAGGAGGATCCTCTGTGCTTCAATATCAATGAGGAGCCCGGCGTGGTCCTCAGCCTGGTGCAGGACCCGGACACAGGTATGGGTGACATCATGCCCCTTGCCAGACAGGGTGGGGCCTGGACTCCCCTGCCCTCAGCGTCCAGCCACGGACAGGACAGGGGCCGTGGCCTCCACTTCCCACAGCCTGTGTGCCCCAGTCACCTGGCTGGGCTCAACCTGCTTCCTTCTCTCCCATCTACCTGCCTGGGCCCTAGATGGCACCTGCTTCATGGACGGGTGACCCGATGCTTAGAAGGGCCCATGCTCAGTTTAATACTCTGCTCTAGTTGTCTTGAAATTCTTAACATTTTTTTGAACAAGGGGCCCCTCACTTTCATTTTGTACCAAGTTCTGCAAGTTACGTAGTGATCCTGCCCCGCCTCCCTAATGGAGCCTCTGAGTCCATCCCCCAGCAGTGCTCAGGCGGTGGGAATGACTCCCTGTCCGTCCGTGGGCCACTCTCTCTCCCTCCCTCCCAGTCTGGTCAGGCCATCTGCAAGGGTTTGCTAAGCACCTCCTATGGCCTACGGGTGCAGTCAGGACTGAGCCGAAATCCCTGTTCTTGTGGAGTTTAGTGAAGGGAGACAGACAGGCGAACAAATTCTCAGATGACAATTTCAGAGCATGAGACAGGCTATGTTGGGGTAGTGAGGACAAGGAGGGGGCTTTGGGACTGCTCAGGTCATAGGAGGCCTCTGTTACCTGCTCCTGTGTCAGGGATTAGGGCCACAGAGAAGGAGCAGACCCAAGTCCTATCCTTGGGGTGGCAAGACCTCTGGCATGGCCCAGAGGCAAGGGCTAAGTAGCAGGTAGTTAGTGTGGTGGGAGGAGAGGGGCAGGGAGAGGTGCTGTGTGGCCTCCGATAATCCTGAAAGCCAGTCCTTGGGAGGTGAGACCCTCAGAGCCAGCGTAGCATGGGTGGAGTGTGGGTGTCTCCCAGGGGGGAGGCACAGCATGAGCAAAGGCAGGCTGGCAGGCATCTAGCGAGAGCTGGGCCCTCCCTGACCCGGATGGCCCCTCACCCTACTGCAGGCTTCTCAGTGAATGGGCAGCTCATTGGCAACAAGGCCAGCAGCCCTGGGCAGCAAGAGGGCACATACTTCGGCCGGCTGGGGATCGCGAACCCTGCAACGGGCTTTCAGCTGGAAGTGACTCCTCAGAACATTACACTGAACCCTGGCTCGGGTGGACCCGTGTTCTCCTGGAGGGACCAGGCTTCACTGCGGCAGCACGAGTAACCAGGATGGGGCCAGGGCCTGGGTGCGGAGGCCAGGGCAGGGGTGGAGAGGGATGCGGAGGTATGAAGCCCCAGAGCCAGCTGAGCTGCCTGAGCTTGCCGGGCCCTTGTCCCCTGAGCCATGTCAGTGAATGACATCCATGTGACCTCCGTGTGGGCTGGGCAGACATGTGGGGCCCCGTGGACCCACCCATTTCCCTCTGTTCCCGGACCCGTGCTCCAGGCCCAGCTGCCTGCATGCCTGGGCTTCCATGGTGCCCTTGCCCTGCAGTCCATTCCCCATCACCACCAAACAAAGCCAACTCACCTCCTGGGCCCAGCACAAAGACCACCTATTCCCTGAAACCCATCTCGTCTCTTCTCTGCTGAACTCCAGAGTTCTCTGGGCTTCTCTTTCAGCACCTGTCTGAGCATGCCTTGTGTTGTGCTTATTCCTTCCTCCACTCATTCATTCACCAAAGTCTGCCAAGTACCAGAGCTGATGCTCAGCGGCAGAGTTATAGGAAGAAGTGGGCAGAGTCCAGTGTGGAGGACACAGATGATGAGTGGCAGTCAAAGAACACAGACTTTGATATTAGACAGGCTGGAGTCCAAGTCCTGGCTTTACTGCTTACCAGCTGTGTGACCCTGGGCAAGTTCCTTACCCTCTCTGAGCCTTATAGGATCTGAGTGAGAAATGAATGATGCAGCTTGATTGGAGGGCTTGGCACAGGGCCTAGCACACTGTAAGGCCTCCCCTCCTCCAACTTGTAGCAGGTAACACCCTTCCATCTGGGAGTGAGGGGGTGGGGGAGCTCATGAGAACTGGATCCAGGAGGATGAGGGCGGCTGAATGGAGAGGGGTGCCATGTAGCTGCACCTGCCCTCATGGCCGCCCGGCCCTGCAGGGTGGTAGTGACCATCAACAGGAGGAGGAACCTGGTGGTGTCTGTGGAGGATGGGGGCACTTTTGAGGTCGTCCTGCACCGGGTGTGGAAGGGAAGTTCCGTCCACCAGGACTTCCTGGGCTTCTATGTGCTGGATAGTCACCGGATGTCGGCACGGACACACGGGCTGCTGGGTATGACCTGCCCGGCAGGCAGAGCTAGGGGGTGTGTGGTGGCAGCCAGTGGGTTCGCCATGGGTCAGACTTGCAGCTGGGCACCAGGGAGGGCCCTCCTCCAACTTGGCCATCGAGGCTCAGAGCTCCAAAGAGGGCTTGTCCTGGCGAGGGTCTTGTCCCTCAGAAAGCCTGTGATCAAACACAAGGCGAAACTAAAGCTTATGTGGGCCTGGGGGGCGAACAGGGAGAGAGATCCGGTTAGCAGAAAGGTCCCGACAGACCAGGTCCCCGAGACCTCCCGGGAGGGGTGAGTCATTGGCCACATGGCTTCTCCTTGCGGCTTCCTGCATACCCTGCTGTCTGTGGGCACCTACCCCTCAGACCTCTCTTCCCAGCCAGATTCTTTTGGAATTGGTCCAAAAAGGTAAGAGGTACAACCACCTGCCAATATACCTGCTTCTTTATAGCAGCTGAACACAAGGTGGCTTTTGATGCCAAAACATATCAGACATAGTCACGCCCTTAAGAAAAAACATTCAGGCAGCTCTCTAACCCTCCAGTGAGCACCTGCTGAGTACGAGGGCCCCCCAGTGGTAACTGCTGCTTCCAATGTGCCTTTCCAGGACAATTCTTCCACCCCTTTGACTTTAAAGTGTCTGACCCCCACCCAGGCTCTGACCCCACAAAGACAGATGCCACAATGGTGGTGAAGAGCCACCAGCTGACGGTCACCAGGTAGGTGGGCTGTTCTCCCAGTATCTCTGCCTTTGGTGTTCCCATCATTGGTCGGGGCACCGGGTGTCACATAGGTGGAGTGGGCTTCTGGGGGCGGGGGTGCAGCCCTGCTTGGTCCAAAAGGTAACCCCAGCTTTTTGTATCTCCCCAGGGGCTTGCAAAAAGACTACAGCAAGGACCCCCGGCACGGGGCTGAGGTGACCTGTTGGTTCGTCCACAACAATGGGGCAGGGCTGATCGACGGTGTTTACACTGACTATATCGTCCCTGACATCTTCTGAGCCCCCAGCCAGCACACCTGTCCTTTCTTGGGACCATGGCAGCAGAGGACAGCATCTGACCTGCTTCATATGAAGCAGGTCACACTTCCCTGGTCAAGCTGACCCACTGTGTCAAGTCCCCATGACTTTCATTAAAGAGAGGCTATGTCCAACCCAGGCTGGCTGCTTTTTGGGAGGGAGGGTGGCCGGGAGGCAACCCAAGATACTGCCGCTCAGAGGGCTCTGGGGTCACGGCAGACCTGGAGGCCACGAGGGGGCCTACGCCAACTCTGCCCCCCCCTTCACTGCAGCTGCCCGACCCCCTGCCCTCTGAGCGCCTGGAGCGCCCCCTGCACACAGCTCGCCTCACGGGACACTGGCAGCTTCTACAGGCACTGTTCTAAGTGTCTTTGTTGAGTCAATTAAATGCATGCTCCCACCAGCCCTAAGGGATACTTGCTTGTGTCACGTCCATTTACAGCCGAGGAAACAGGGGTTTGGTGACTTGTCCAAAATCACTCCTAAGTGCCAGAGCTGGGATTTGAACCCATGCTGTCTGGTGTCAGCCATGTCAGCATCTGTTTGCTTAACCCCCCGTGTGGATCCTCTCGTCAGGCTGGGCAGCAGATCACAGCCTTTGGGGATTTGGGTCTAGATATTCCAAAGCATCACTTAAAATGAGCGTATGAAAGGAGCATATGAAATCGATAGGGATCTGGGGTCCCAGAGAAGTCCTGCTGGATGCTACAGCCATGGGCCCCGGGTTTCCGGAGGTAGTTCCAGGGCCTTCTCCCTCAGCTCCACTTTCCAGCTGTAGGTTTGCCATTCCAGCTGTGGGAGCCAGGATATTTCCCAAAGGCAGAGATGGCCACTCCCCAGAAGTGGTGGTTTCAGGGAGCTAGCAACGGTGGCCCACCGGCTCCGCATGCTGAGACCTGGAATGATCCCTTCAGGGCTCCTTCCCTGGGCTTGCCCTTGGGGCCCAGTTAAAGTGCAGTGTCCCAGGGTGCAGGGAGGTGAACCTGTCTGTACCTTGGGGAGCCGCTGGCCCTCAGGTGAAGGTTGATGGGCCTCTCCTTTCCAAAGGTTTCTACTTTTTCTCTTCTGGCTTTCCATCCAGTTCCCACTGCAACGGAGGCCCACGAGGAGCCAGATCAATCACACAAATGCTGAGCTCCAGGGCTGCCCCAGGCCCAGCGAACGCAGAGCCCTCGGTGGCGGGCAGGGGCTGGCCAGCAACGTTTCAGAGACCAAGCGCCGTCTGGAGCCTCCTGGGCTTCTCAAGGGAGAAGCTGCCAGATGGCTGGTCGCCCGAGCTGAGCAAAGCCTTCCTGAAGAGTGGAAAAGCGGTGAGCCCGAAGACCTCTTAGATTCCATCCAATTCTCAACTTTGCGCGTGACTCTGGGTCCCTCCAAGTGCCCAACTGTCCCTCCAGTGCCGGTTGAGCAGCGTCAGAAGTCCTATGTCGAGTTGTCCCTCCCATCAAACTCCAAGTAGTTGGGGATGAGGAGGCACCTAGAGGAAAGGGCTGGGGAAGCTCTGCAGGGCCCCGAGGAGCCGCTGGACAACACCAGTTGGACAGAACTTCTGCCCCAGCCCCCGGTCACCCAGTGGTCAGCGACCATGGGCACTGAAAAGGACCACACGATCGAGATGTCCTGGGAGCCAGGAACCTGGTGGCCAGGCTGCAGGGCTGGGTGGTGCAGCTCTGGGAGGGGTCTTCTCTCTGCTCCCGGGAGTCAGCAGTGGAGGCGGGTCCCAGTCGGCCTTGAGCTTGGTGCCAGCCGACAGCAAAGGTGCGTAAGGATTCCGGAGGCCTGGGGAGTATGGGCACTCCAGCCAGCCTGCCACATGGGTGGTGGCCCCTCGGTGGTGGCTTCATTCGGTCCAACGTCGTCTTGTCGACTCAACAACTCTCCGTCATTGTTTCTGTGGCTCCTGCCACTTCCAACCACTTCTTCCTCATAGCTTCTGCTGCCTCATGGAGTCTTCTTTCTGCCTTACCGCTCTCTCTCTGATCCCAGTAGTCAATTCTCTCTATATAATTCATAGGCAGGTGCGGAGCTTTTAGCCAAGGCCATAGGACACCATAAATTAGCTGCCATGTGCTCAGGCAGCCTCCTCAACACCATTCAGTGGTGGCCCCATGGGAGGGTCACTGGGTCATTTTGCTCAGAAGCGCATGTGCCTGGCAGGCATAAGACCGCCACTCTGGAAGGTCTGGGGGCTGGCAGGGACCTGGGGTGGCGCAGGAGAGGCCTGGGCTCTGCCTCTGAAGCTCCCATTGTCCCGGAGGCCAGAGCTCCAGCCTCCCTGGAGACTCTTAGGGGAATGACTCTCCAGGAGGTGAGGGCAGCTGAGTCCCTGGCCAGGCCCTTGGACCACAGGGATGAATATGTGACAGGGCCTGGCCCTCCAGGAGCTCAGAGTCCAGACGGATGATCGGACCCAACCGTGCAAGCCTCCACGAAAGGTAATGATGGAGCAGGCCCTCGGAGACTGGGAGCCTGGAGTAGGGCTGTCTGGGGTCAGCTAGGGGACAAGACAGGAAGGCTTCTGGAGGCAGGACATAGGGCTGGCAGGAAGAGAGGTGTGAGATGCCGAGAAGGGGAGGGCATGCCAGTGGGAAAAGAGTAAGTTTGGAAAAGCAAGTTGGAGTCAGATCACAGAGAGGGCTGGAGCACAGGACCTGGGCTTTGTCCTGTCCCTGGGGTGCGAGAACCCAAGAAGGGTAACAGTGAGCAAGGAGTGCAGCGATGGAGTTCGGAGCCTCAGGGTGACGGGCCTGGCTTTGCGCCCTGGCTGCCTGGAGAAGCCTGGGGGGCTTCTGTCCAGGAGGCCAGCCCCGAGGCCTTGTCAGTGGTGTAGGTAACAGGCAACAGTGCCGAGATGCCATTGGCTTTCAGTGTGACTCTACACCCCGTGAGCCCACACCCAGGGAGCCCCGGGCCCGTGTGCCAACACACAGCATCTGCTTTCCCTGGGAGCCTCCACGTCCCAACACTGTTGACAGTTGACAATCTTCATGGGTCCCCTTGGTACAGGCAGATCCAGGGCCTGTTACTCCACCCACACCCCAGCTTCCCGGGGAGCCACTCACCTCCTGCTCTTCCCGTCCTACACTGCAGGTCAATGACCCCACTTGGAAAACAGCAGGCTCACCATATAAGGAGCGCAGGCCAGGCCTGTGTGCTCAGCGATGGCATTTGCGTGGTGGCCCTGCCTCATCTTGGCCCTGCTCTCTAGCTTGGCGGCCTCTGGCTTCCCGAGAAGCCCCTCCCGGCCACTGGGGGTAAGTCTGTTCCCTCTTTGCCATCTGAGCCTGTCACATGGGCAGAAGCAACCGGATGGACCATCCTCTAAGTGGGGAGGGGAGGAGGCAGGAGTTTAGGCAGTGAGCTGCAGGGGACAGGGCTAGGTATTGGGCTCTTAAATCTCCCTTGGTCTCCATTTCCCCACCTGTCAAATGGGCAAGCACCAGAAAGTGCTCACCTCACTGAGGGGCTGTACAGGTCCACACCTGAGACAAGTGCAGAGGACTCCAGGAAGTGCCGAGTTGAGCCTTGTGAGGTGCAGCAGTGGTGGGGGTGCTCTTGGGGGAGCCTCAGGGGCTTGGGGTCCAGGAAAAGGCAGCATGAGTCAGGGTATGTGGGGCAGGGAGAGAGCTGGTTTGGTTCTCCCAACCCTGCTCCCCTGGGAAACCTGGAGACCTGCCCTACCTGGGCCTCAGTTTCCTCATCTACTCAGAGCCCTTCCTACTCTGAAATGGCTCTGGGAGGGTCCTATGTCCAGAGGCCCCTCCAAGGGTATGTGTGCGGGGGATCCCTTGCTGAACCCTGGCCTTAGCCCAGAGCCTGCTCCCAGGCCACAGTGGCCTTGGCCTGATTCCTGTGTTTATCTTTGTTTTTGCAGAAACGGAGCCTCCTGGAAGGGGTGAGAACTTTCACCAGGCATGGGGTGGGGTGTGGCAGGGCAGAATGGAGCTGGTTGCCCAAGAGCAGAAGGGGTGGGCCATAATGAAAGGTCCCTCCCAGTTGGCAAACAGCTCCCAGCCCCCTGCCCTGGCAGACCCCGTGTGACTCAAGACTCCTGGGAAAGAGTGCCACAGAAGCATGCTCTCGGACCTCTCTGGAAGCAGCACAGGACCGCTCTTCCACCAGCCCTGCCTCCCGTAGACACTTATCCAGCACTTGCTGGTACCAGCCCCTGTGCACAGGGCTGCGGACACACATCCTCATGAAGCATCTTTATATCCTGCTTGACCCAGCTGTCTCCCTAGACCTTCCCTCAGTCCACCACCCCCACTGGAGAGAAGGTGTTGGGGACACGAAGGCCCTCCCCACACAGTCCCCTCGGCACGGGAAAAACGTGCCTTTCTGGGGACAGAATCAAGCAATTGCCAAAGGAGAGGAGGAAGGCCGGGGTGTGTGTGAATGTGATTTCTTTCCAAGGGGAGGTGAGCAGGGAGAGCTTGGGCAGGTGCTCTGGGGCCAGAGACATGTTGTGTCTGGAGCACAGATGATGAGAGAGGCAGGACCTGCCTGGAGGATCTCAGAGCCATGGGGATGACTGTCCTGAGGGTGATGGGGAGCACGAGAGGGTTTAAGTGGGAGAAAGACAGGGTCAGACTTGGATTTGTATAAGACTCCCCCCGGCTACAGCTAGCTGCATGTACACAGATCCAGAATTAAGGGGGCAGAGCAAGTGCCCTCCGTCTCCCTGTCCCCCTTCCCCCTCCTCCTCCTCCTCCGTTTAAGTGGGAGACAGACAGGGACAGGGTCAGACTGGACTCTCCCTCCCCCCCTTCCCCCTCCTCCTCCCCTCTCCTCTTGTTCTTGGCACCAACACATGCAATACCACCCAGCATGGAGTTCCTTCTCCTGGTGCAAAACCCCTCCCTGAGGGGCTTCTTGGTGCTGAGCTCCAAGGCAGGCTGAGCTAAGGAGATTGTGGGGCCAGGGAACAGGGAGCCACAAAGGCGGAGCCAGACAAGGCCCCTGCCGGCCAAGAAGCCCCTGGTCTTTGAGGGGGAGAGAGGGGTTCAGAAGAGCAGGTTGGTTCTCCCAACCTTCACAATTGAATGTGAAGATGGAGGATGCCACCCAGGCTTCAGACACAGTGGCTGGGAAACTGGAGGGGCCACTTACCAGGCAGGGGCTCTGGGCTCTGCAGGGGGAGCCTGGAAGGAGCAGTCAGGCCGAAGGTTGGTTTCCCAGAGGCCGATCACTGTCCCCTCCTGCAGGTCGTCAACGGCATCGAGGTCTACAGTACCAAGATCAGCTGCAAGGTGACCTCCCGCTTTGCTCACAATGTCGTCACCACCAGAGCTGTCAACCGCGCCGACACCGCCAAGGAGGTGTCCTTTGATGTGGAGCTGCCCAAGACGGCCTTCATCACCAACTTCACCTTGTGGGTGTCGCCATGGCTGCTAGCTCCAGGCTGGGGGTGGCGGTGGGGGTCTGGCTCAGCATGAGCCCCCAGCTCTCTTTCCTTGCAGGACCATCGACGGTGTTACCTACCCCGGGAATGTCAAGGAGAAGGAAGTTGCCAAGAAGCAGTATGAAAAGGCTGTGTCCCAGGGCAAGACAGCTGGCTTGGTCAAGTAAGCGCCCCCCCTCACCCCTCCACCCCCCCGGCCTTGGGAGAATGTGTGGGCTGCAAGGGCTTGCAGAGATGCAGACAATAGCCCATGTTATCAGTACTATTATTATTCCATGATGATAGCAAAATGTGCCTGTAATGCTTACGGCTTTATAGAGGGGAGGGTTTCTCCCACGGGGCTGGACGGGAGCCAGGGCCCAGGAAGGACGGGCTGGTGCAGTCTGCAGGGCGGTCTGGCACCCCATTCAGGGCCTCCGGGAGGAAGCTGGAGAAATTCACCGTCTCCGTCAACGTGGCTGCGGGCAGCAAGGTCACCTTCGAGCTAACCTACGAGGAGCTGCTGAAGAGGCACAAGGGCAAATATGAGATGTACCTTAAGGTCCAGCCCAAGCAACTGGTCAAGCACTTTGAGGTAACCAACCACCCCTGCAACCCCTGCTGAAAGTGCAGGGGTGAACGTACAGGGGTGCGGGTGCGGGGCAGGGGGCGGTTGTTTCAGGGAAGGGCCCAGGGGCAGAGCCCCGAGCAGGGTCGAGAACGCAGAGGTCCAGCCCCACCACCACTGAGAAGCATCCGAGCTGAAAGCCAAAGGAAACACGTTAGTGGTGGAACTCAGGGTAGTGGATGCCAGGTGGTGGGAGAGTCTTGGGGTCACCGACCTGTCTACAAGCCTTTGAGGTCATTTTCTTGGTGGGAGACATGAGGCTTAGCCATCAGGAGTTATTGGGAGGCTGTCCCTGCACTCTCGCTGACCCTCTCCATCCCCTTGGCCTTGTCCTGGAGGCTGGCCTCTGCATTGTCGCCGGGTGACCCCTCCCTACCCTTGCCCATTCCAGATCGAGGCAGACATCTACGAGCCCCAGGGCATCAGCACGCTGGACGCTGAGGCCTCGTTCATCACCAATGACCTCCTGGGCAGCGCCCTCACCAAGTCCTTCTCAGGGAAAAAGGTGGTGTTCTCAGGCCTTGGGGGGTGGGCAGGGGCAGGAACCCGGGCACTAAAGGGACAAGTGTGAACCCCAGGGCTTGGCTGAGAAGGGGAGGGGGAAATAACCACAGCCATCCTTTCTCTCTGGCCACCCAGCTTGGGAATGAGGGTGCTGGAGGCCAGGGCTAGTGCTGCCGATGATCTGGGGTCCCAGCTGCCCTGGTGGGGGGGGTGGGACAGGGGAATTATTTATAAGGCCTGGTCTCATTCTACCTTGGGAAGTGGGCAGGGCAGGTTATTGTCCATTTTACAGATAAGGACACTGAGGCCAGAGGGAGTCCTTTAGATCTGCCGACTCCACCCTGAAGGGTGACGGTGAAAGGGAATCTCTTGGTGCTGATGGTTGGCTCTGGTTCCCAAGGCTCCCAGCCATTCCAGGGGCCTTGTTCGTCCTAGGCAGTGAATGAATGATGTTACATGAATAGCAAACCTTAGTCGTTCAGGAATTCCCGATCAAAACCCGAGGAGCACCCGCTCAGAGGGCTGGTGGCTTCTGCAGGGCAGTGTGTTTGCCCTGGGCCCCATGTCCTCTCCCCGAGGTGCTCAGGAAGGCCAGGGCCTGCCAGGTGGCAGCTGGACTGCCCAGGCGCCCACCTGCGGGCTCCTCCTGTGGGGGCTTTGCCTCCCTCCCCAGGGCAGAGCACAGTCAACAGGCCCTGGCCGAGCTGAGCGAGGCCCTCCGTCACCTCCCCCAGGGCCACGTGTCCTTCAAGCCCAGCATGGACCAACAGCGCTCGTGCCCAACCTGCACAGACTCTCTCCTCAACGGGAATTTTATCATCACCTACGACGTGAACAGGGAGTCCCCGGCCAATGTACAGGTAGCTGCCCAGGAGCTCTGCTGGCCTGGTCGATCCTCCGGTGCCCTGATGCAGTGAGGGCTGGTACAGAAGGGACTGCCGCTGCATCTCGTGCCCAGACCCTTGTCCTCAGCCCAAGGCCGAGTTTCCTGCACGGCCTGGGGATGACAGACCATCCAGCATGTTGATGGCCCTTTGTGTGGCACCTCATGGTGGGTGGGAAAGAACAGCTGTTTTCGGGAGCTGGTGAATGTCTGGATTCTATGTGCAAGAGTCGCCAAAGGCATGTTGCCTCCAGTCTCTCTCTCCCCTTCCCAGATAGTCAATGGCTACTTTGTGCACTTCTTTGCACCTCAAGGCCTTCCAGTGGTGCCTAAGAGCGTGGTCTTCGTGATCGACATCAGTGGCTCCATGTATGGTCGGAAAATGGAGCAGGTACTCTCCTCACTGCAGGTGGGGAGGGTGGGGGGGGAGGGAGAGAGATTTATTCCTAAGTGGACAAAGCAGACATTTCCAGTGAAAGAGAAAGAAGGGGACAGATAGGATTTTAAAAAAGGGCACAGAGCATCCGCCCCCTTTTGTTGCAGAAAGGACAGGCCCCAACGCCAGCTGGGCTGGGAGGACAGACGGCTGGCTCTCTGCTGCTCCCTTCCAGCCCCTCGTCTGCTGGTCTGTCTCTTTCCCAGACAAAGGATGCCCTCCTCAAGATCCTGGATGATATGAAAGAGTTGGACTACCTGAATTTCATTCTGTTCAGTGGGGATGTGACCACCTGGAAAGACGACTTAGTTCAAGCCACTCCTGAGAACATCCAGGAGGCCAGGATATTTGTGAAGAATATTCATGAACAAGGAAGTAAGAACGGAGGGAAGAGCAGACGCAGTTTACCGCTCCCCTTGGCCTGAGCAATCTGCCTTCTTCGTGCCTTGGGGCAGAGACGCTGCTGGTCTAAGCCCTGCAGACCCTAGCTGGGGGTAGCGGCGGGATTGGGGGAGCGGGTCTCAGGCTTGATATTGGGGTGTCTTCTTTGTGGGCTTGGGGAACCCACTCTTCCTTTCTCTAACCCATGATGCTGGCATCCTCGACACCTGGGGAAGCCCAGCAAGATAATGCCACAGAGAGCCCTCATCCTGGGCTGTTTCTTAGAGAGAGTGATAAGTGACGTCACTACGGCTCCCCTCTCCTCCCAGTGAGTGGGCCTGCCAGTCCGTCTGACAGTTTCCCAAACTGCTTTCACAGCCACCTTCTGGCAGCCCCACGAGGCTTGTCCTTTTGTTCCCATTGAAAGAGTAAGTCATTCATCCATCACTCACTAAGTCACTCGGTCAGTATCTACTGAGTACCACCATGCATTGGCCAACAGGGTCCTTGGGCCCAAGAGCAGGGCCTGCTGTCCTGAACTCCTCCACCCTGGTACCCTGAGGACAGCCTCTCATGATGTTGTCTGTCTGTCTGCGTGCCAGTGACCAACATCAACGATGGGCTGATGAGGGCCATCAACATGCTGAACAAGGCCCGGGAGGAACACAGAGTCCCAGAGAGAAGCACCTCCATTGTCATCATGCTGACCGACGGGGATGCCAACATTGGTGAGGCAGGCCGGTGTGGCTCTCCTCTCCTGGCTTTCAGGCCCAGGAGCGGGCATGCTGCGAGATCACGGGTGGCTCTCCCAATGGCCTGTGAGCCCTTCAAGGGCAGGGCCCTGCCTCTCCATGCCAAGGATTCCCCCCTGCCCCCACACGGGCTCGGGGCCACGACTCCACCAGCTCTGCATGTGTAGGAGTCTGATACCTCCAGACAGAGCTGATCCAGCTCGTTGCTGGCCTGTGGCTGGAGTGTGAACAACCCCTTTCTCCTGCAGGGGAAAGCAGACCCGAAAAAATCCAAGAGAACGTACGCAATGCCATTGGGGGCAAGTTCCCCTTGTATAACCTGGGCTTTGGCAACAATCTGAATTATAACTTCCTGGAGAGCATGGCTCTGGAGAACCACGGGCTGGCCCGGCGCATTTATGAGGATTCGGATGCCAACCTGCAGTTGCAGGTACGCCTCATCTGGCACACCTCTGGGAACGGGGAGCTCAGGCAGCTGCTCCGCCAAGCGACACACGCCTCCTCTTGGGCTCACATGGGCCTCTGGCTACGTCTTAGCCATCAGTGGTGGTTGATCTGTCCTTGGGCTACACAGAACAGCCCTGCTTCCTCTGCAGGATTGCCAGACCAAATACAGGGTCGAATGTGAATTCTGATAAGCAGGGAACAATGCTTTAGTGTAAGCTGTGTCCTCAGTGTGGCCTGGCGGCGCTGTGTTCGTTTGCTCGGCTGCCCTAACAAGGTACCACCGGCTGGGGGGCTCCCAACACAGAAACGGACCGCCTCCCCGTTCTGGAGGCCACCAATCCGAGGTCCAGGTGTGGGCAGGGCTGCTCCCCTCCAAGGGCTGTGGGAGCAGGGTCTGTTCCAGGCGTCTCTCCCTGGCTTGTAGATGGCCCCCTTCTCCCTGTCTCTCTGCATCATCTGCCCTGCGTGCGTGCCTGTCTCTGGGTCCAAATTGCTCCCTTTTCAGCAGGACACTAGATATATTGATTGGGACCCACCCCAAAGGCCCTATTTTAACTTGATTACCTCTGTAACGACCCTAATCCCCCAAAAGGTCACATTTGGGGGTACGCAAACTGAGGGGCACGGTCAGGGCCACAAGGAAGTGGGGCCCAGGAGCCAGGACTGGCCCAGCCTGGGGGCCTCGATGCCTGGGGGAGGCAGCAGGGGGCACCTGCCCACCTCATCCCCTCCATGTCTGCCCTGTGAACTGAGATGGCCAGGTCCCCCTTCTGGACTCCAGGGCTTCTACGAGGAGGTGGCCACCCCGCTGCTGACAAGCGTGGAGCTGGAGTACCCTGAGAACGCCATCCAGGACCTCACCCAGAACGCTTACCAGCACTTCTACGATGGCTCTGAGATCGTGGTGGCTGGGCGCCTGCTGGATGAGGACATGAACAACTTTAAGGCGGATGTAAAGGGCCACGGGGTGAGCTGGGCCAGGGCCGGGATGTGTGCTGTGGACGGGGGATCGGCACCAGTGGGGCTCCGGCCTCCTGGCTGATGGTCCAGCAGTGGTGGCCCTCGGACTGGGCCCACCTGGTCCAGGCCTCCAGCCCTCAAGCCTCTTCTCGCCCCCACCTCAGGCCACCAATGATCTGACCTTCACAGAGGAGGTGGACATGAAAGAAATGGAAAAGGCTCTGAAGGAGCAGGACTACATTTTTGGGAACTACATCGAGCGGCTCTGGGCCTACCTCACCATTGAGCAGCTGCTGGAGAAACGGTGATGCTGGCGACCCCTCCCAGAGCCAGGCCCCACACCTGTGCCCCTGACACCACCCCACCACCTACCTGTGCTCGCCCCTGTGCTGACCATGCTCTGGGGGAGCCCAAGAGGAAGAAGACTCAGCCACACCACGGGCTGTGCCCCTCCACGTATGCTCCCGCTGCCTTCCCCTCTTCTCAGCCCAGCCCCCACGGAATGGTTTTCCGGGGGCAGAGCCTGGCCTGACATATGGGGCTCAAGCAGGAGCCTGGGAGCGCCCCGAGGGCAGGGGCGGGCCTCAGCACCTTGTAGCCCACACCCAGCATGGGCCCACAGGGATGGTGAGGCTGAACACGACTGAAGGCTGGGACCCCTGCTCCCAGCCCCCAGAAGGCAGAGCTTGGGCCCATTTGAGAGCCCCGTGTCAGCCTTCCTTTGGGTGGGATAAGCCACTAAGGCCCCCGGAGTGGGGGCTGGCACACGCTGAGTGCTCAGCACATGGACGCTGGCATGAGTGATTGCTGTGACGTCATTTCAAGCCTCTTATATCTTATAGTGGGGAAACTGAGGCCCAGTCTCAGACACAGCCTGTCCATCTGTCCCAGGGAGCTGGTGAACCAGTCTTTTCTGAGCACTAGTGGGTTCTACCCTGGGAAAAAGCAGTCCCAGGCTGCCTCTGGGGTTCTTGGCCTGGTTCTGGGAGTCAGAGCAGAGGAGGTGAGGCAGGGAACTGTTCTCGGGCTGACAGTGCTGCCCCTCCCCACAGCAAGAATGCCCATGGTGAGGAGAAGGAGAACCTCACAGCCCAGGCCCTGGACCTGTCCCTCAAGTACCACTTTGTGACTCCGCTGACCTCCATGGTGGTGACCAAGCCTGAGGACAATGAGGACCAGACAGCCATCGCTGACAAGCCTGGAGAAGGTGGGCACGGAGAGTGGAGGCTAGAACTTGAACCCCTTGGGGGCCCAGAAGAGGAACGAGCCAGGCTGGCGAGACCCAGGCTTGCTGAAGTGGGGCAGGTCCATGGGGCATAGAAGGAAATCTGGCCGAGGGTTGGGGAGGGGGATGTGGAGGGAGTGAAGGCATCAGCATGGACAGTGGGGTGGGGGGTGAATAGGAGCCTCTGGATCGCTAAAAGGATATGAGTCAAGGGACTTCTTGCCTGGGGTCATTTCAAGGAAAGGGACTTTGGCTGCAGCATGGAAATGTTTATTTAGACAGGAAGAGGCACTTCTAGCTTGAAAGTTAGGCTCAGAGCATGTGCCTGGGGATTGTGAGAGAAAAGGCCTCGAGTGCTGGAGGCTTGACAAGCCTGCTCAACCAGGCTCCAAGAGGGGACTCCTAAGTGTCCCTGTACCTGGGCGTGGGGATGTGGGGTTGGCAGAGGGAGGCACAGGAGGCAAAGAGCTGGGCCAGGCCAGGCCCCTGGCCTCTAGGAGCTCCTGGCTCCAGGGTTTATACCATTGGGGTTGGGGAGGAGTTGTCTGCTGGGAGGCCCACAGCCTGGGGCCGGGGGGACAGGCAGCAAGTTGGTAGGAGTTGTACTGACACCAGGAGTCTGTGGGTCCTAACACATTTCTCCTCCTCTTCCCTCGCAGGGCCTGTGGATACAGAAGGTGAGCTTCGGCCAGCAGTGGGACGGGTGTCCCAGGAGGGGGACAAGAGAGAACCAGGGAGGCCTTTCCAAGTGCCCAGCCCAGGGAGGGGCCCTTAGGACACCTGCACTCAGGTCCCAGCACTGCTGCCAACTCATGAGCCACCTTGGTCTGGGCTCTGCCTTCTCTGAGCCTCATCAGGTCCTCATCAGCTGTTTGGAGGTGGCTTCCCCTGAATAAGGAGGAACAATCAGTATGAGAGCCTTCTGTGACCTGCAAAAATTAGCAAATTCTCACGTCAAGCACTGACACTCCATTAATTCCACAGCGACCCTCTAAAGGAGTCCTCTCATGGTTCCCATTTTATAGCGAGGAAACTGAGGCACGGAGAGCCTAAGTCTCTTTGTTGGAGGACTTAGTCAGCAGGTGGCCAAGCTGAGACTTCAGACCAGGCCCCTCCCTAGGATTCATAGCACTTTGCCCCTCTCTCATTATCAAATCGCATCCTTGTCCCCAATAAGCCCCCTCCCCCACCAGGCAGGGCCTCCCAGCCCCCACCTGCCTGCTCAGCCTCCATCAACAGACTGTGCAAACCGAGCAGCGCATCTGGCCTGGCTCCCTGCTCTCCCCTTAGCGCGGGGCTGTCAGATGCAGTCACCGGGGTGCACACTTGTGTGTATGAGTATGTGTGTGGGGGGCGGGGTTCACTACCAAGGACAACAGACAGCTGTGAACTTCTGGGGAGAGGGAGTTCAGGGGTGTGGGATGGTGTCGCTGTGAACATTATTCATGACAGAGAAGCAGACAGTCTCGTGGCTTGCACTTTAGGCACAATTTTAGTCACAATGCCCTGCCCCTGGCAGAGAAATTACAGTCATATTACCACCCGTTCTCGAAAGGAGTTCCCTGGGCATGCTCCCATTTCTAAAGCCTAACTTAGGAGTCCCATCCCAAGCCTCCATCTGTCAGGGTTGGGGCTCCACTGGAGACTGGTGACCCCAGGACAGGCAGAAGGCATGGGGCTGGGGGAGAGAGGACCCTCTGACCCCACTCACGACTGCCCTTTGGCTTCTTTTCTCAGCTGCGCGCTCCATGGCTTACCTGAGTGAGTACAGGCCCGCGGCCACAGCCCCCTGCCCAGAAGGCACTGCCCAGAGACTGGTCCTGTGCCACGTTCCCTTCTGGAGTCTTCCTGAGTCTCCTCTCTGGAACAGACAGATGGTTGGGGTCCTGAGGAGATGGGGGTGGTTTGAGAGCCCGGGGAAGCAGAAAGGGGAGGGGCACGAACCCAACTCTGGCTGGGGGTCCTAGTGCCTCCCTTGGCCTGCTTGTTTAGCTCAGCCTTTCTCTCTCTCTCTCTCTCTCTGCGTCCACAGCCAGCTACCAGCCTCCTCAGACACCCTACTACTACGGTGAGTGCCCCCCGCTCCTCCTGGGGTGAGACCCAGGCCCCAGGGCCCAGCGCGTCCTGTTAGGAGTCTTCCCAATGGGGCCAAGAGGGGAGGGGAGGCTCCCCCTGGAACGGTGAGCCAGCCCTTTCTCTGATGTGTCTTTAGTGGATGGGGACCCCCACTTCATCATCCAAGTCCCGCAGAAAGACGATGCCATCTGCTTCAACATCGATGAAGAACCGGGCACGGTGCTGCGCCTCATTCAGGACCCCATCACAGGTCGGGGCTGCTGGCTGGGGCCGGGGCCAGCTCCTCACTGTGCCCAGAATGCATCATCTTCATGAGTAGCTCACACCCTGAGGGGGCTGCCTAGAGCCACAGACTCACCAAGGACCCCAGTGGTGTTGGAGAGATGATTAGGGTTGAGGGTGGCCCGGGTGCAGCCTGTGTCTGGGACATAGTTTTTCTCTGAACACCACTCCCTGGTCCAGACAAGGGGCAGGCCTGCAGCATGGGCCCTCAGCCGCCAGCGCGACCCAGGAGTGTCTAGGACCAGAGAGGGTTGGCTCTGACTTCCTGGTCTTGCTTTGGGGACCCCACACTGCCACTCAGCAAGGCTGGCTGGAGGAGAAGGCACATCCTAAAGACCAACCTGGACTCAGAAGGTCTCGCTGGCCCCTCACTGCCCCATCCCTCTGGCAGGCCTCACAGTTAATGGGCAGATCATCGGCGAGAAGGGAGGCAACTCTGACTCCAAGACCAGAAAGACTTACTTTGGCAAACTGGGCATTGCCAATGCTCACATGGACTTCCGGATGGAGGTGACGCCGGAGAAGATCATCCTGGGGAACGGAGCCGCACAGAGCACCCTCAGCTGGCTGGACACTGTCACAATCACACAGGATGGGTAAGGCCCGCTACCGCGTCTCTGAGGAGCACTTCAGGCCGAAGGCCTGAGGAGCCTTTGAGGGATGTGGACACATCCCAGGACAGAAGATCCACAGGGGTCATGGGAGAGACCGGTAGGCCTCAGAGTTCAGCCCCTGCCCAGGGAAGGGTGACCACGCGGCCCTAGCCAGCATTGCCAGCTGGCCGGTTCACAGGACTGATCTTGGGGGAAGGGCTGCCTGGACATAAGCATTAGTTGGACCTACAATCTGATAACACACTAATCCCCATTTTCACCTTCTCTGGCTGAGCTTGTTAACTTGAACCTTCTCAAACTGCTCAGCCTCTCCTATGTCCTCAAGTCGCCCGGAGCCTAGTGGTAGGACAGGGGCAGTCACTCCTGAGGAAGCTCTGAGAGGGGGCAGAACCTACCCCAGGTCACACAGGAAGCCAGTGGCTGAGCTGAGGCTCAACCCCAGGTCTCCAGACTCCCAGGACAGCCCTGTTTCTGCTTACAGTGGAATAAGGATCCACCCAGTAGAGCACATAGTCAACACACATGAGGCATCTTCTCTCCAACACCTCTGAGATAGTTCTAGAGTCCGTGTGTTCTTAGGTGCCATGTACGGAGAAGGCCCTCCCACAATGCCCTGGATTCGAATGCCCCGTATCATGGCCGCCACCTGCTGACGTCCTCTTCTCTCCTAGGCTGTCTGTGACAATCAACAGGAAGAAGAACATGGTGGTCTCCTTTGGAGATGGGGTTACTTTTGTGGTTGTCCTGCACCAGGTGTGGAAGAAGCATCCTGTCCATCAGGACTTTCTGGGCTTCTATGTGGTGGACAGTCACCGGATGTCGGCACAGACACATGGGCTGCTGGGTATGGAATGTTCAAGCTTCACATTGTTCAGGACACATGGTAGAGGGGGGAAGCCACATGAAAGATTGTCCCAGTCACTGCGGACCCAGCACGCAACACCCCGTCAGCCTTTGCATCAACCCTGGAAGGCCAGTGGCCGGGGGACCTCTGGTGATGGCCGGGGATGGTAGCATGCAGGGGCTGACAGCATGAATGGTTTTTGTTCCCAGGACAATTCTTCCATCCCTTTCACTTTAAAGTGTCTGACATCCACCGAGGCTCTGACCCCACAAAGCCAGATGCCACCATGGTGGTGAAGAACCATCGACTGACGGTCACCAGGTGAGGGCACTCCACTGGCATCCTCCCCCTGCCCAGTAACAAGACAGGAGGAGAGAGCCCTCTCCTTCCACGCACATTGGCCCGGCAGGCTCTTGTCTCCTGTGGGGTACCTACCCTTGTTTCCCTCCGGGGTCCTGGGCCCCCTCTAGGCCCCTCCTAATCAGGAAAAGGCCAAACTCGGCCCCCTAGAAGGAGTTAATCATTTGATCTCTTTCTTGCCCAAAGAGTTCTAGACTCTAAGAATTAGCAACTTCACACCCTTTTCCTGCCTTAAGTCCATGAGCCTAGCAGCTGTCTGGTCCACCCTGTGTGTCACAGTGTCTCTTTCCTTTTTCCCAGGGGCTCCCAGAAAGACTACAGGAAGGATGTCAGCTTCGGCACCAAGGTCGCCTGCTGGTTTGTCCACAACAACGGGGAAGGGTTGATTGACGGTGTCCACAGCGACTACATTATCCCCGAGCTGTTCTGAGTAGACATGCCCACTCCTGCCGAGACGGCTGGCCCAGCTCACCTGGCATCTGGAACGGGCCCAGAGCAGGGCCTGAGGGAGGGCTGTGACAATAAAGCCCAAGGGGACACTGCCCCAGCCTCTGCATGCCTCTATGAGCCCCTGCTCCAGGGAACAGGCCGTTGGGCCCCGAGGTAGCTCCAAGGAGGGGTTGGCTGCTGGGAAAGTAACTCTCTGGGCTTCGGCACCGATGCTGGTGAAAGACAGGGTTGGTTGGGGTGGCACCTTGGGGGACCAAATGTATGGTGGTTTGGGAAGGAAAAAGCCAAGAACTGACCCTGGTGCGAAGGGGTTCTGAGAAGTCGAGAAGGGTTGAATGCACTCCAGAGTCCAGGAGGGTCGTAAGAAAAGTCAGGGGTCGTGGCTCAGTGCTCCTATCAGGCCCACAGGCCTGAAGATCTTTCTATGATGCAGAAGCAGAGAGTGCGCTGGAGCAGACCTAACCTGCAGCTCATTATGGATGTCATTCATCCCTCCATCTTCCCATTAGCTGGCCAGCCACCCCCCTCACCCATCCCCTAGCCAGCCACCCCCCACCACCCACTAGCCAGCCCCCATCCACTAGCTACCCACCCCCCCACCATCCACTAGCCAACCCCCATCCACTAGCCATCCATCCAGCCAGCCAGCCAGCCAGCCAGCAGATAAACCGAACATTCTGATTCTGGGCCAGAATCTGGGGGCACACAGCTTAGTAACCCAGTTCCTCTTTGCATGGGTGCCCCAAGTTTGCTAGCAGCTAAGCTGGGAATCCTTTTGATCCTTCAATCACAACTCATGGTGACCACCAGCTCCACCCCCACAATAAGTCCTGCGTGGGGTTGGGGGTCAGACAGAGATTCCCGGAGGAGGGGCTCTGAGGGCTCTCAGCCTGGACAACCCTCTCCCATCAGGACAACTGCAACACCCCTTCCTGGGTCTCTCTGCTTCCACAGAGGGATTCTGTAGAGCAGAACTGACCGTCAGTCCCTGCCTAAAACCCTCTAAATAACACCTCCCACCCACTGATCTTGGAACAAAGGCCAAAATCCTACCTATGGCCTCTCTCACTTCACCAACCCCACACACCAGGTGTTTCCCGTCACTTTCAGGGTTCCAGACACACGGACTGCTTCCAGTTCTGCAAACCTAACCCCTCCCGCCCCAGATCCTTTGGCTCTGCTGTTGCCTCTGCCTGCGGGGCTCTGGGTGCGCTGTGCAGAGGGTACCCGCTGAAGGAAGCTGTGGGCAGCTTGGATGGCAGAGCAGGGCCACAACCTCCTGGAAGAGGTTGGGGTTAGACTGAGAATGGCAGTGGAGGGTGGGATCTGGCGATGGGTCACCAGGAAATTCCCCTACCTCCCAGTCCAGGGGCCCGTCTGCCTGAGCCAGAACAGGGTTTCCCAGGACCTGGGGGCCTGGAGGAGGGCCCCGGGGAGGCCGGTCCAGGAGAATACATAAGGCCCTGCCACCCACTCGGTCCCGGGTTGACTGAGGAACCACGGAACTTTAAACCAGTCAGTTTTCACATCTGTAAAATGGGGAGAAAGATCTTGCCAGAGGGTGTGAAGACATCATCAGCATTATGGTTTCTGATCCTCCTGAGGCGCCTGTCGTTGTCCTGTCCCCCCAGGTAGCCCCCAAGCCCAGTGAGTTGGGAGAAAGGCAGGAGGAGGTCCCCAGGCAAGATTCTGCCCCTTCCCCCCAATACACAGTCAGGGAGACCCTCCATGCAGGCAAAAACCTGGTGGACTGTGTCCTCTCCCCAGTCCCACGTCATCCTGGCTGTGCCTGCCCCTGCTTACGGCCTCTGATGCCTCCCCCAGCTTTCCAGAGAGAAGCCACACTCCCTGGCAAGGTGCACACAGCCGGGGCTGGCCTTGTCCGGCTTTTCCACCTCTCCAGCGTCCACTTCCGCCTCACCCTGTGGCACTGCTTTCCTCCACTTCCCCTGAATTCAATGCGCAGCATTCTGGCTCTAGGCCTGGTGTCCTTGCCCTCCATTTCCACTGGGCTAACTTCTCTTTATTCTTCAAAATGCAACCCCAACCATGCCACTTCCAGGAAGCCTTCCCTGATATTCCCCAGGTTGGACAAAATGTCTCCCCCTGGGCTCTTTGTTCTCTGGGTGGCAGCTGTTGCAGTAGGCACCGTGTCTCCCGTGGTACCCAATGTACCTGCGGCACCCGGCCCAGGGCCTGGCCTAAGTGAGTAGCTGGAAAGCACTCAGGGAACAAAACAGTGAAGGGCACGGAGCTCCTTTCAACTGTTCTCAGAGAACACCTGCTCTGTAAGTGCTCTGGGCCAGAAAGTCACCCATAACCCCCCTGCTGGGGTGCCAGTTCCACAGCCCAGCCCAGGCGATGGGGTCCCGGGGGGGGTTTGGGGTGGGCAGGCATCTTGTCCCCGGATGGTAGCACTAGCCCCCCAGCAAGTCCAGCAGAGCCCCTGAGGCTGCTCCCTTGTCTCAAGGAGCTCTGGTCTGAGCCCTTCTGAGCGGCCCCCACAAGGCGACTCAGCCCGTGACCCCCGCCCGCCGACCACGCTGGATGGGGAGGCATCAGGGCGACGGAGTGTCCCCTGCTGCTGGAGACCCCTCCCACTGGCTTCTCCTCTGACCCTTCTAGAAAGAGTCACTCTGCAAACATTCTGTAAAGCCCTAGAGCCGAGAAAAGAATGTTTCTCTGGTGATCTAGTTTGCTCCCTCCCAGCAAGCCGACGAGCTCATTTCCTGCTTTACCCTGGCTGCCAGGATGCCCAGAGCACACCCTCGGTGCCATGGTTCCCTGCCCGGCCCTGGCGCCTCTGATCCAGCTCTCTCCCCTGCTTGCCTCTTCTCTTTGATCTCATCCTCCTGGTTTTTGTTTTGTTCTCTTGATGCTTTTTATTTGTAAGCCAAAGACGTGGGTCATTTTTAAAGAAGTAGGTAGAGTAATTGTAAATGGTTTCTTAGGTATGCTTTGCCTACGCAGGGATTGGGTGCCCTCTCTGGGGTGCTTAACCCTGGAGCGTGGATGGCAGAGCACAGCCCTGGCAGCCCAGGATCCGGGAGCTCCCCCATGGGACTGGAGGCTCCTGGGGACAGACCCTGGCTCCCTTCCTGGGGCCGGAGCCTCACCTCTGTATCCTCTCTGCCTGGACTAGCCTCTCGACAAGGCAGTGAGCAGACAGGCCTGACCCTGAGCACAGGTGTGGAAATCAGACTGTGTCATGTAAACCCCATCACCAAGGGGTCCCAGAGCTTGCTGAGGACCTCGGGGAGTTGGCCTGTAAAGAACTTCTGCCCAGTTTGTGCCTACCCGGGGACATTTGTTTCTAACAAGAACTTCTACCCAGTTCATGGGTCTTTTTTTTAGTTGAAACTGGTTTCCACGGACTGAGTGACCATAAAGCAGACTAAACCTTTGCTCCCAGAGTATATTCTCCTGTCCTAGACCCCCAGCTGCAAGCTAGAGCAACGTTTTATTTTATTTTATTTTATTTTTTTCTCTTATTTATACTTATTTAAATTCAACTAGCCAACATATGGTACCCGTTAGTTTTTGATGTCGTGTTCAATGATTCATTAGTTGGGTATAACACCCAATGTGGAGCAACATTTTAAATAGGTGGTTTAATCTCTCCAAATCATAGTTTCTCTGCTTATAAAATGAAGAGACTGGACTGAAATTTCGCCATGGGGCTTACTGGCCACAGGCCTTTGAAGGGCTCACAGTAGAAGATTCTAAGATTCTGGGGCGCCTGGGTGGCTCAGTCGTTAAGCGTCTGCCTTTGGCTCAGGTCATGATCACAGGGTCCTGGGATCGAGCCCCGCATTGGGCTCCCTGCTCCGCGGGAAGCCTGCTTCTCCCTCTCCCACCCCCCCTGCTTGTGTTCCCTCTCTCGCTGTGTCTCTCTCTGTCAAATAAATAAATAAATAAATAAATAAATAAATAAATAAATAAATAAATAAATAAATAAAGTCGATCCCAGGACCCTGGGATCATGACCTGAGCCGAAGGCAGACGCTTAATGACTGAGCCACCCAGGTGCCCCAAGAAAAGAAGATTCTAAGATTCTAATTCTAATGTGGGATTTAGCCAGATGCAAGCAGAGATGCCCATTGCCTGGGCTTACAGCACCTGTTTTTATTGTAATGAGTCAAAATATCCTCCCCATCGCAGCCCAGGCCCCACAGGCGGCCCTCCGGTCACACGGTGGCAGTCCTCCACACACCTTTGTGCAGCATGGGGGGGGGGCTTCACCCCTCCCTCATAACTACAGCTCCACGGACCAGCAGGAAATCTCTGTTCCTGGAGACCCCTCTTGGTAATCCAGCTTGAGCAACCTGGGATAGAAAGACGGACAGACAGAAAAATAGGTGGTCCGCAAATCTCAGGTGTGGTGGGAAGAGACAGAGATGGCTGGGGTTAGGAATGGGGAGGGTAGAGAGTCTCGGGGCCCTGAGAACTTCCTCCAGCACAGGCTGACAAGGCCCCGTCACCCAAGTGGACCCAGCTATGTGTGGTCCTCAGGGTCCGGGGCTCTGAGACTTCAGGAGGAGTTTCCTCCTTGTGATCTCTGGGCTGGGGTGGTTTCTGTGGGTCTGAGCTGACTGTCCTTTGTGGGGTCGCTAAGACCTGGGTCACACATATCTAAAGCATCAGCCTTTGCCCTGACCGTCTCTATTTGCCAGGCAAGGACAGAGGGGTAGGGGCCCAGCTCCCAGTCTCCCAGCCCCTGCCCTTGGCCGGGCTCAGTGGCCTGCTTGCATAGAGTCACCTGGTGGCAGAGTACTCAAGGCCCTGAACCCTCAGCAGTCGCTTGCTGTCATCTGCCGCTGCCGGAGGCTCCCAGAGCACGTCCTGGTAAAACTGGCCTGGGACACAAAGGATGGGTCAGCCAGGCATAAAGACAGAGAGGGAGGCTGCGAGACACACAGAGGGAAAGGCCACTGCCTGTTCACTGCAGCGGTGGCTTGTGAGGACGCCTACCGAGGGTCCCGCCAACGCGGCTGGAGAAGCGGTGGGTGTCCCGCAGAAGGAGCCGGAGCCCCTCCCCGGGGCCGTCCCAGGGTAGCAGGCCGATGGTCACTCTGTCCGGGCTGCTGAACAGCAGGAGCCCCGCCTTGTCCATGGTCAGCTTGACGCTGCGGGGAGAGCCAGGGTCCTGAGCCGTCGGGCTGGGAGCCGGCGGGGCTGCCCTCTTGTCCCCGGGAATTCCTACTGTGAAGGGACTCGGGTGCTGAGTCCCTTCAGTCCCTTCTGGGCTTCCGTCTCCTCATGGTGAACTGGGACCGACGGTAACTTAGATATAGCCGCTGCTTTCTTTATCAAATAAAACAATGGCCCCTTTCACTCCCTGGTTCTCTTAGATTTGGCTTCTCGTGAATTAGTTGGATACGATTTCGGCCGGTCTTGGTACATTTCCTCTGTCCCTTTTGTTGTTAAGGCCAGTGCCGCTTCCTTCTGAGGATTAGTGTTATTTAGGTCTAGAAGAGCAAGTCCCTTTCCCTTCTATCCTGTCCTTTTTTTTTACTTAAGATAATCTTTGAAGATCTTACCTTTTTTGTTTTCTTAGGAATGTGAGGCCCTTTTATGCATGTTGAATAGAACCCTGCTGTTACTCTGAGGTTATTTAAATGGAATTGCCCTAAACTGACGCTGTCTTCCAGTCATCAAACAAGACATAGTCTGTTTTCCCTTATGTGTATCTGCCGTAGCTCATGAAAGTATTTGGACTTTTTCTTACTGCAGGCGATAGGAATTCTTTATTCCACCCTCTAGCGTGCAAGTCCGAGGCATAGAAATCCTGTCATTCTCTGTGCATTTATCAGATAATCAGAAACTTCAAGCTCTCTTATGAAATCGGGCGGTTTTCAGGTGAAGCCCTTGGATTGTCTAGGCATGCGTTCATTTGTCAAGTGGAACCCAGTCTCTGCTGTGGGGCAGGGAGAGGGCAGAGGGCAAGGCTCTCTGTACCCCGTACAGGCAGGGGGTTGCAGGGCACGGCTCAAAGAGGGTCAGGGTCCTCGGCCCCATTCCCAGGCCCCCGTGACCTCCAGAGCTGGAGAGCTGCCTCTGGAAGGCTCTGTGGTGGGGCAGCCTCACCCAGAAGAGGATGCCGTCCACTTGCATTACCCACCAGCTGCCCAGTGTTTGATGCCGGGTGGACTCGTCGACCCCCGTCAGAGCTCCGGGAGCATGCTAAGGATGACATTCCTAACCTGCCCCGGGAGCCAGTGCTCTCCAGCTCATTGCTGTCATTACCTGGCCACACTGACCGCGCTGCCCCCCACGGCACCCCATGGGCACAGCATTGTCTAATGGGCAAAGTGCTCCTGGACCACATCCTCTTACTGGATCTTCCGCCCCGCCCTCTGAGACTCAGGGCCGGGGAATTATCTCTGGTGATGAGTGAGGAAACAGGCTCAGAGAGGGTGAGCAGCCTGCCCAGGGTCACACAGGATTAGCAGCAGAGCTAGTTCCAAACCACACGGTGCCCCACTTGGGGCAGTGACCTGGGTTAGGTATGAGGGCAGCCAGCTCCAGCCTAACTGCTCGGTGCCCTCCAGAGCAGGGGGTGGTGGTGCAGGGCTCTCTGTCTCTGCTCCTCCTGCGGGCGCAGCCCACTGCGGAGGACTCATGCCCAGCCACCCCGTCCTCAGGCCTGTGGGCTCAGGTCACCTGTCAGCACTGTCCCCAGCTAACTGATGGGGCCAGAGAGGTACCCAGACGAGGGGGGGACCCAACGGGACCCAGGCAGGGGCATACCCGGGTATCACTGAGAACAGCGTCTCCTTCCACTTGTAGGCAAAGTTTCTTCGGTTCCGGGTCACTACCACGTGCTCAGGGATGGCACGGACCTGCAGCTGGGGGTTCTTGAAGGTCACCTCGATCCACGAGAACCGGGCCTTCTCTGTCTCGTACTGGGCGGTCACCTCAACCCCTGAGAGGGTCAGGGGCAGAGAGGTCAAGACCGTGGCCCCAGCTGGGCGCTGGCCTGAGCGGGAGGTCCACCCAGACCCCTTCTCACCAGCTGACCTCCCCGCTCCCTTTCCCAAACACTCCCTCACACTGGGGGCTGTTTCCCACAGTCTCTCCCCTCATCCCCTGGTTTCAGATGGCTGTGGAAGGACCCCCGAATCCTCAGTGATGGCCACCTTCAGACGAGCCCCATGAGAAGGGAGTCGTGTCAGAAATCGACAAACGTTCATAAAGCCCGTGTGGTGTGCCTGGCCCGATGAGGTGCCATGGCCAAGGGCAAGATGGAAGAGGGGTGGTGCCCCCCCTCCTCTGTGAGCAAACAGACCACAGGCCTGGCGGGATGAGTGGCAGACTGTGTGGACCTGGGAGGAATGAGGGAGCCGTGCATTCTCATTGACTCTGGCCGGCTCTGCAGACGAGCGTGAGCGTCCCCGAGTGCTGTGCCTCCTTGCATCTGACCCGACACTCAGTTCAACCAGTAAGACCGTTCTGGGGGCTGGGGGTGCAGGCCTGGCCAGCACACACCTACCTCCTCCCACCATTCACCGCCTCCACACCCTCCACAGTCCCACCAGCACCTTCCAGCGCTCTGCTTCTGCCTGCCCCTTCCTCTGTCCAGTGGACCCCTCCTGGTCTGCCAAGGCCCAGTCACTCCTATATGACCCTGTGCAGCATCCCTGCTCCCCGGACAGCTCTTGTCTCCTCCTCTGGGTTTGCTTCCATGTCACTCTGGGCACTGACTATAGGCCACTGAGCTTATCTGTGCCCAAGTCTGTCTCCCCACCGCCGAAGTATGGCAGTGCCTGGGGCAAGTCCACATCTGGTCACCCTGGAGTGCCCAGGCCACCCCGACCTGTGTACGTGGCGCTCAGGGACATAGCCATGCCATGATCTGGGACGGGCCTGCATGGGGCAAGGTGTGTCTCCATGGGCAGGTGTCCCATCACTGTCTCTGGGGTAGTAAGTCGGGAGTCAGCGGTGTCTGGGTCTCTCTGGGTGGATGACTGGATGTGCACCTCTCACCCTGGTCAGGGTCTGAGAGCAGGTTCATCGGCCCCTGAGAGTGCCTGATGTCCACACAGAGGCGGTCCACGCTCTGTCTGGGCAGCATCAGGATGACGGCAGGCGCCTGGATGGCGGCTGGGACAGCAGCTGTGGTTCCTAGGGTAGGTAGAGCAGGCTGGGAGACAAGGACAAGGAGGGGACCAGGCCTGAGGGAGGCTGGCAACTGACCCGGGGGTGAGGCTGTCTTGGCTGATTCTGAAAGAAGAAAAAGTCTGGGTTTAGGAGCCCCTTCCCAAGGAGCGGGATGGGGGGAGCTGAGAGACAGAGACATGGATGTGTGGTTAGGGCTCCCTCTCGACCTCAACACTGGGAAACCCACGTGACAAGTCTGTAGAGCTCCCCGAGGCTTTCCTCTCCCAGATTCTCCTTGTTACAGGGTCAGAAGCTACTGCAGGGACTCTGGCCTGGGGGGCATCTTCGGCTCTTAAATCCACGCCAAGAAACACTTCGTCAAGAATAGAGGGGGCTTATGGCCGCCGAAGCAGGTATTGGTGCAGGGCCAGAAACAGAAAGGAAGAGGGCAGTCAGGACTGAGAGCAATCAGCACGCCCTCCAGCTGTCATCGGTGCCACCCGCCCTCCACCCAGCCCCGCAACCCCGGCCACACCTACACCCAACTTAGGAGAGCCTTTGTAATGAGATTTTCAAACAGGAGAGTGTGCCATTAGGGAAAATGGAGAAGACACAGGGTCTAGCCTGGCTCTGCGCTGTTTCTGAGTCCAGACCTGGAGATCAGAAACAGCTCAAGGGTCCACTGCTGGCTTTGGAAATGGAGGAAGACATCCCTTTCTAGAAGGTTCCATCCTGAGCCAGCCTCCAGAGTGTAATCAATCCAATTCAGTGAAAATAAAGTACACATTATGTCATGTCATGCCCCACCGCAACTCTCCCTGGTTTGTGCCCAGCCCTGTGCTTTGTGCTTTACCTCGCTAACTCTAGGGCCATGTTTAATGATCATCTTGAGAAAATTAGGCCCTCAGAGGGTCAGAAAGTGGCTTACCTAACAACATGTCCGGTAGCAGTGATTTTCCAGCCATAAGTGGGTAAGGATGAGGAGGACTAAGAGGTCCCTGTGGTCCGGCTCTCCCTAGGTCACTAGGTGTCTTCCTGGAAGGTCCAGCTTTGGAAAAGTTGACACACGCAGCCTTCTCTCAAGCAGTGTCATGGCTCCCCATGGCCGGGGCCCTGGGACCCAGGTCAGGAGAGGGATGTGGAGAGGGCAGATGGCTCCCCTCCCTACACTCATCACTCTGGGAGCCTGTCCCTCCATGGCCAGGAGAAGTTCAGCGTGGGAGCGATGGACCCTTCTTGAGCCCCCCACCAGCTGTCCCTGGAATATGAGCCCCCGCCCCCGCCCCTGACTCAGACTACCTTGTCCTCTACAGCCTCCTCTTTCAGTGAGGACAGAGTCTGTATAGATGCCTCCTAATCAGATATAACTGGACCTGAGTCCCAGCCCTGCCAACCAGCCAGGTGAGCCGGGCAAGTCACTCCCACAACAACCAGGGCAGAGTCTAGTCTGTGTCTGGGGTTAAGGTCCTGTCACTCTCCCCCACCCCTCCCCTTCCCTCCTTTGCCACCTGTTATTCTGGACCTTCTGTCTCCAGCGGTACGAAATCTAGAGAGTGGACCACCTGGAAATCAGAGGGACCTGGGTTTGCTTCTGGGATATACTTCTTTGGGGTCCCCAGCTGACCAGGGATTGTGTCCCTAAGTGCCCAGGACAGGGTCTGAGTAGCAGCAACCTCGTGGGGCTGGGGCCTTAGGCCCTGTGTCAGCCAACTGTCCCCCGGCCCAGCCTTTGAAGGAATTAAGCCCTTACCTAAGTAGAAGTTCTTGTGTTTGTTTTCTGGATAAAACAAAAAGAGAGAAAAGGAAATACACTGTTAGAGTGGTTTCGACAAGTTCAAAGTGCTTCTGTTTAAACTTGCTTCCCAACCCCAGCACTGAATAGGAGACCTGGCCTCTCAGCTTCCTCATCAATGGGATGGGATGAGTGTCCGGGGGATCCTGGGAAATTAGGGATGGCCGGGTCGGGGACTTGGTGGGGACACGGGAAAGGCTCTGGAGGACGCTAGGTCAAAACTGTGCTGCCGAGGAGGCTGGGGTCCTACTCTCACACCTACTGGTTTCCACAGGCTTCTCAGCAACTTCAGACCATTCTTTGCCTTCAGGTTTGGTGACCACCATGGATGTGAGGGGAGTGACAAAGCTATAGTGGAGCGACAAGCTCAGAGCTCGGGTCTCGAGGGCCTGTTTCTCAGCATCGGATGCCGAAATCCTGCAGGTGGGGGATATCAGAGGCTCAGCAGGTCCTCCCCAGATGCTTAGTCAGATTCTCCCTCCCTTCCAGACCCTTCTGGGAGGTTCCCACTGGGAGAGTCTGGAGCTCACCCACGATGCCACCAGTCTCTCTATGCCCGGGAGATACCCCGGGCCAGCTGCACCTGCCCCCCGCACCGGGGAAAGCTTGGGAAGGTGCTTGGGCTGTGTGTGGCTGTCCCAGCAGGCCCTCGAGGGTGTGGGCCACTCACATTTGCTCCAGCAGTTGCTGGATGGTCAAGTATGCCCAGAGTCTCTCCATGAAGCTGTGGAAGATGTACTTGGGGTTCTGGAACTCGTTCTCCTGCTCCGCCACACTGGACTCCGTTTGGAAGGTGATGTTCTGCATGTGCTGGAAAGAGGGGCCCAGCCCGGGCAGGGGCAGTGAGGGCCCCTCCAAGGCCAGCATGGCAGGCACAGAGCCGGAACTCAGGTCAGACCGACCTTTCCAGAGAAAGGGAAATGAGAATGGGATCCGAACCCCCGGCCAGGGTAGAAACAGCAGGAGGCAGGAAGGGCAAGTGCAATGTGGGGGCAGAAAGGGGCCCCAGGGACATTCCACACTCACCCCAAATATGGAGACTCTGGGGACAAAGAGGGAAGAGCCTTCTCCTGAAGTCAGTGGCAGAGTTGAGAAGAGAACTCAGGTGTCATGGCCCTGATAGCGCTTGGGGCCCCATCCGCCCCAACCAGCAGTCCCCTGCCCAAGCTGGTGCCCTCTGCTGGGGCTGGGTGTGGCAGGATGGTGGCAGTAAGGCGGATGCCAAGCTCTGGGTGGACTGCGGCTTCCTTCCCCAGGGCGGGGCCTTCTGGTCTCAGGCTGCCTTGCCCGCAGTCTGGGAAGTGGGGTCTGGGGACAGAGGAACCCTGCCCTCTCTCACCCCTGCTCCACACAGCAGCCGAAGACCTTATCGTGGATCAGATCCCACTACCCCTGCTGGAACCACTCCTCTGTCTCTCGCCCGCAGCCTGGTTTCCCAAAACTGCCCCATGCAGGCCACCTGCGTGAATTTTGCCCTGTCCACACACACAGCGATTTGTTTGATGGTTTTCCTTAAAGGAACGTTAAATAGATGAATACTATTTATTTAGCCTTGTCCCAAGCAATCATATCTGCGAAAGTCTTGGGTCTGGTGTTCAAGTTCTATTTTCCGGGAGACGCATTAAAATAAATACACAACTACTGAAACAAAGACATGTTTGTGAACTACCTGGAGCCATCCCGAGTTCTGCAGTTTGGGAACCTCTGGCCTTCAGGTTACTATTAGCAGCTAACGCGAATGGAGTGGTTATGCTGGGGCCAGACATTAATCCCCACAGCAGCCTTATAAGATGGGTAGGGTGACCTATTCTGATTTTTACACAGGAGGAAACTGAGGCACAGGAAGGTTACGTGATCTGCCTCAGGCCTCACCTCTGCGAGGTGGCAGAGTGGGTTTGAACCCAGGTTTGAACCCAGCCTGCAGCTCCCTGGTTGTGTGAGGATTTACCCGCACTGTCTCTCCCGAGAGGACAGTATCCCCAGGGCTAGAGAAGGACCTAGAGCAGAGCAGGTGCTGTTTCTCTCCGTAGAATGAGAGGGCCCCTCGAGGCACAGAGGCAGAGACGGGCACCACGAGGGGAGCCGGGCTCTTGACCTGGCTGCTTTGGGGCCCGAGGCAAGTTGCCTGCTCTGCCTGGACCTCAGCCTGCTCATCTGCGAAATGGGAGCAGTCCCCCCTGGCCGACGACAGCCTCCGAGGGCCGGTGTGAGGCCAGGAGGGCATGCCAAGCACCTGGTGCTCTGAGGACCAGCAGCAGCACCGACGGACTGCTACGTGTCATCTCTAAGTGGCAGAGGGCACCGTGTGACTTGTGCAAGGTCAGTCGCTGGAGCCCTGCCGGGCTGGCGTTTGAACCCGGCCCCTCTGACTGCCTGCCCCAGCTGCCCCTCCCCTGCAGAGGGGCTGGCCACACTCACCAGCTGCCCCCTGACTTTGGCTGAGAGCACATCGGGGCTCTGGTCCCGGAGCTTCCCGGCCACGACGATCTCGGAGCCTTTGAAGAGCAGCCGGAAGTTGTCCCGTGAGACCTCCTCCACCGCGTTGCTGGGGTACTCAAAGGTCACCGCTGTCAGCAGTGGGTTGGCCACTTCCTGGTAGAAGTCCTGCAAGGTGGGGGGTGTCACGAGTGCGGGGCCGGGCTCCGCCCGCCTCACCCAGGCGGCCCCCCCCGGGGCCCTCTGGCACCTGCAGCTGCAGGGTGGAGTCCGAGTCCTCATAGATGCGCCGAGTCAGGCCGCCGTTATCTAGCGCCAGCTTCTCTAGGAAGGCAAGGCTGACGTCGAAGCCAAAGCCCAGGCAGAAGAGGCTGTACTGGCCATCTATAGCTTCCTTCACGTTCTTCTGGATCCTTGCAGGGTTGGTCTCCCCTGGACGCAGCAGTGTGGGAAGGGGGAGTGAAGAAACAGTGATTTGTTCAAAGATACTTCTGGAATCTCAGAGCCAGAGGGGCCTCAGATACGCCCCCCACCCCAGCCTCGGGTCCCACGGGAAGCCAGGGAGAACCCCAGCTGCCCCCCCAAGGGGCAGCGTGTCCCGGAGTGGCTGGCGGTGCCCTCACCCACGGTGGGGTCGCCGTCGGTGAGCAGGATGATGAGGGAGACGCTCCCCTCTGGCAGCAGCTCCTTCTGGTTGGCGCTGTCCAGCAGCTGCACGGCCAGCAGCATCGCGTCGTTGATGTTGGTCCCTGGGGGGCACGCACTCTCAGGGTCGTAGCTTCCAGCCCGGCTGCCCAGGCTGGGCTCGCTGCACCAGAAGCCGCCACGCTGCAGGGCCCCAGAGGCGCTCACCTCCTTGGGTCTGGATGCTGGCAGCATAGCTCCTGGCCTGGTTCACGTTCTCGGCCGAGGCCGGCACCAGCAAGGGCTTCCACTGGGCCGCCTCCCCGCTGAAGCTGACAAGATTGAACTGGTCGTGGGGGCTGAGGTCATCCAGGATCTTGATTAAGGCTTCCTGGGTCTGGGCAGGAGGGTGGGAGACTCAGGAGGGTGTCTGAGCGGGCCTCCCTGGGGCTCATGTGTACTTGGGCTGGCATCCGAGGGCTCCCACGGTCAATGCTCTTGGGGCAGGCGATGTCCACACTCTGGCCGATCTCAACCCCTGGGTGCCCCCTACCCAGGAAGATGGAGGAGGGAGAATGCCTCCTGGACCAGACCCAATGGCATGAGGCCTGTGTGAGTTTCCAGGGCTGTGCCCTTAGCCAGAGGGACCCACCTGCTCTATCTTCCTGCCTCTCATGGAGCCGCTTTTGTCAATGACAAAGATCACATTCTTGGGTATGGTGGGCAGGCCTTCGGGGGCAAAGTGGTGCACAAAGTAGCCACTCTCGATCTGTGATCAGAGTGAAACAAACCCAGGTAATAAGAGCTGCAGCCCTGCCCTGCCCCCGACCAGTCTTCTCACCCTAATCCTTGGGTTCCTCTCTTCACACAGCCCCCTCAGTCTCTGTCCCACTGCTGACCTCCCAAATCTTCACCATCTTCCACGGCTCAGTCCAGCCCCTCTCTTGCCTTCCCTGCTCACACATGGTCCACTAGAACTCTACCCCCACTTTATCTCCTATTTGTTTTAGTATTTGAGGCAACTTATCACAAAAAGTTTAGACATTCTAAGCCTAAAATCCATTAAAAGACTAAAGACTTTAAAAACAAGGTCCATCAAAGGTGAAAAGGGAAAGCACAATGATGCCAGAAACTTGTGTGAAAGAAGCTACTGCCACTGAGCATAAAACTGAACTGTGAGCCTCCTGGCAGCCAAGGCAATAAGGGAAATCCTGCAGGGCATCTCTTTAGCAGAGGTGAAACTTCTGTGCCTCCAAGAGAAAATTGTTTCAGGGACAACATAACAAAATTACTTGTTTTTGGCCTGTGCTGCCACTGGTTCACCCTGATAAGTAGGGGCAGTTATTTTGCATTTCATTCTAGAACATACAAGCTCAGGCCCTTTTCTGGTTGCCCTACTCTTGCCTTAGAGCCCACACACCTGAATGGAGCCCCCCGAGACGGTCCGGTGCACATCGTAGCGGACGATGAAGTTGCCATCCAGGACTGTGTCCTGTTGCCCTGGTGACATTTGCTGGGAGAGCGTGGGCTTGAATTGGATGTGAGCCTGGGGAAGGATGGGCTGGAGTTGGGAGGAGCCCCATGGTCACCCCCACCCCCTCTGAAGCAAGAATTCCAGGATGCGGCCTTGGGCCACAGTCCAGGGAACGTTCTCTGAGGCCAAGCTGTTGGAGAGACTGCCTCCATACAGGGGAGTGGGAGCTGTGCGAGCAGAGGCTGGGCTCAGTTTGCACAGGATCCTGCTGGTGACCCCTCCCCGCCGTGGGTCCCTCACTCGGGCTCCTCCCCATGGCCTTCTCCCCATCTCAGGCTCCACACCAGCACCCAGCAGCCTTCTCTAGGCCCTCCTCCACCTCGGCCAAGTGGTAGCATGGACACAGACCTCCGAAGTCCCTCCAGCTCAGAGTCTGCCCATTTGTCCCGCTCTCTGGACAGACTCATATGGCTGGCCTGACAACAGGCCCCTGGGGACCCTTGCCCGCCGACCGAGGCAGGCCCACCTTGGTCTTGTTCTGCGAGACAGTGAGGGCGTCTGCCAGTTCGTTGGTCATGAAGGTGCTCTCTGTCTCCAGAAAGCTGATGCCCTGAGGCTCGAAGATGTGAATGTCCATCTGGAGGCAAGCAGTGGGTCACTGGGTCGGCCAGAGTTGGGGCTGGGCCTCACAGGAGGCAGAGGGGGAAGGAGGGGCTGCCCTCAGCGGAGCAGGTGTCTTCCTGGTGCAAACCCCCCTCCCTGGACCGGGGAGCGGGCAGTGCCGGTACCTGAAGGTGCTTGACCAGCTGCTGGGGCTGGACTTTCAGCAGCAGCTCATATGCTCCCAGATACCGCTTGAGCAGCTCCTCATACACCAGCTCGAAGGTGACCTTGGCAGCGGGAGCCACACTGACCGACACCTGGAACTGCTCCGTCTTTCTTCCGCTGGCCCTGGGGGAGGAGAGCAGCAGGTCTGCCCCTCCAGGCCAGGCAGGGTATGGCCACTGGAGGCTGGAGGGGGTCTGCAGGGCTGAAGGCAGGGGCAGCCTCTCCCCGGCCCCCCCCCCCCCCCCCCCCCCCCCCGCCGCCGGGGTCCCTCCCACCACCCGCTTTGGCTCACTTGACGAGGCCAGCGCTCTCGCCCCTGGCCACAGCCGCGCTGTACTGTTCCTGGGCTGCAGCCTTCTCCTTGATGTTCCCTGGGTAGGTCACACCTCCGATGACCCTGGGGCAGGGTGGCAGGCGTTGTGGAGGGCTTGATAGGAGCTGCTCACTCCAATCCCACCCCCTCCAGGGAGGCTCCCTGGACCTGGTGTGCCTCTTAACAGATCGACTCCTGTCTTTGCCTGAGCCCACCCATTTCTTTCTTTCTTTCTTCTTATTATTTTTTAAAGATTTTATTTATTCAATCGTCAGAGAGAGAACGAGAGCACAAGCAGGGGGAACGACAGGCAGAGGGAGAAGCGGGCTCCTCGCTAAGCAGGGAGCCCGATGCAGGGTTCGATCCCAGGACCCCGGGATCATGACCTGAGCTGAAGGCAGACGCTTAACCGACTGAGCCACCCAGGCGCCCAGCCTACTCACTTATTATGTACTTACTGTATACAAGACTCTGTGCAGGGCCCCGGATGAGGGTGGTGGGCCTCTGCGAGCCATGCTAGGCTTCTGTCTACCCTGCAGCACGCACAGTGTTGGTAAACATACATTTACTGAACAGCCCAGGGAGGCAGGTTGCAGGGGAGGCAGGGCTGAGGTAGAGCCTGGCCTCCACCCTTGCAGCCTGGCCCCACATTCCGGCTTGGCCGGTCTACCTCACAGCCTGCCCCCCGCGGAACTGGTCAGTCACCAGCGGGCGCTTCCCGGGGCGCACTTTTGCCCAGCTTGTATGCAGCTGTGCGGGCAGCCAGAGGAGGAGCGGGGTGCCGGGCTCCCAGGCCAGTGGGAAACGCGGGTCTGAGAGGCTCTGATCCCTCTCCCTGCAGCTGGCCCCTCTTCCCGCCGGCACACGGCAGGGCTGTCTGCACAGAGGCGGGCCTCTGCGGAAGTAGGTTTGGGACAACTGCTGCACGGGGCCCCCAGGGCTGTGCACACAATCCTAACAGCTATTCTTTGGGACTAGAAGGAACTGCTGGGGCTTTTCCTCTGGAAGAAGAACTGCTCCAGACCCTCCTTGTGAGGTGAGCAGGGACGTGTCAGCGAACCTACGCCTGGTCCACCTGGGTGGGCTGAAAGGGTGACAGTGGGCAGGGGTGGGCAGGGTGGGTGTAGCTAGGGCATTAGGACCCAGTTTCCTACCTCCCCACCTTCCTGACCTTCTTGGTCACAATTTAACTCTGGGCGAGGGATGCTGCTACTGAGTGGGCCACAGGGCTCCTCCTCCCAGATGCCCCAGCTGGGACTCCCCGCCAGGCCAGAGAGCAGGGCACCCTGCCCCCTGCTTCCCCATCTCCTGCAGCAACACCATCTGACCCAGAGAGGGGTGCAGGCCCTGGGCTCTCAGCACATGCCATGCATCTGGAAGCTGGCTGCCTGCTGGTCTTGGCCGCCCATCGGAGGCTGGGGGTACCCTGCAGCACTCAGACTGCAAGTCGGGCAGCACAGGCCTGGCTCCAGGATTAGGAGAAGCAGGGGGCTGCTGACGGGGGTGGCACAGGGAGCGAGGAAGAAGCTGACCGCAGGGACCCAGGCCCCACCGCAGTTATTTCAGAGGTCTCAGGGTAGTTTGGGGACCCCGGCCGAGAGAAGCTTGCTCTGGGCCCCATCCATCACCCTCCCTCAATTGCTGGGATCAGCGTCTCTCTGGCCTGCCCTCAATCACTACCTCTCTCGTGGGGCCAGGGGCAGACGGGGAGGGTTCTCAGGCATTTAGCAAACATTGCAAAAGAGTCGGGAAGGGTGGGGGATGACAGTAGAGGACAAGGTGAGGAGCAGCCCTGAGCCACAGAAATCCCAGGGGCCTCCCCATGCGGCCTTGGGCCCAGAGCAGAAAGGCCCTCTGCTGTGTCCCAGGTGGGAGGGAGGGGACGAGCTGGCTTAGAACTTCCTGTGACAAAGAGATCGCCCTCCTCGAGGCATTGCTCCATTGTGGGGCAGCCCAGGAGTTAGGAAGTCATCTGTATTCTGAGCTGGACTCTGCCTTTTATGACTCCCTCCTGCCTGGGCCTGGCCTCAGAATGCCCCAGCTCTACTCTTCAGAGGCAAAGACACCAAGATGCTGTGGTTCTCCATCTGTCAACTGGGCAGGTTGGTGGATGGTGGCTGGCGGGAGGGATAAATGGAAGGGTGGGTGGAGGGATGGATAGAGGGAGGGAGGGATGGAGAGATGGAGGTAAGGATGAAGGGAGGGAGGAAGGGAGGGAGGGACGGATGGCAGGAGGGCTGGATGGGTGGAGGATGGAGGGATGGAACATCTCTGACAATGCATGAAGTTCATGGGTAAAGCCTCTGGTCCCTTGTATTGCCTGCAGGCAGAGCACACACGCCTAAGGCATCCATCCTGGCTCACCTCACATCAGGAAGAGGGTCGCTCTTCCCGACAGGGTGTCGCCAGGGAAGATGGTGTCATGGTGCTGGGTTGCAGGAGGGCGATGGGGAAGAGGGCAGGAAGGCACCTACATGGAGAAGTTGGTGATGAAGGCTCTCTTGGGCAGCTCCACCTGGAAGGTGGCCTCCTGCATAACACTGGCCCTGTTGACCACCCTGCTGGTGACGACGGTGTGGGCAAATCTGGACGAGACCTTGGAGTCCACGCTGAGGCTGTAGATGTTGATGCCATTCTGGACCAGTGAAGGGGGAGGGGTGGGACTGTTTGAATGTCACCCCAGCTTGAGACAGCACTCTTTAAGAGGGGGCCCTGCCCTTGGTCCCCGACACCACTGAACCACCAAGCCCCCGGCCAAACCCCACGAGGCATTTCACATGTGAACACTGGTCTCACAGCAGAGGGAGCTGAGTGCTTCGTCCCCCACCCTTCAGTGTGTCCGGGAGGTGACTGTCACTTTCTCCTCGGGCCGGGGGCCTTAGAGGGGTCAGGCAGCTTCACATTTGATCTTAGCTCTGCCCGGTGAAAGGGTAGTGAACAAGTTCTGCGATTTCTGGTGCCCTCGGCCTCCATGGAAACTGGGAAAACAGCTCTTGCCTGTCTCCCACCAGGTGCTTACAGGAGCTGGGAGAACGTGGAGGAGACGGGGGGGCCCAGTCTCTAATTACTGGGAGGCTTCCTCTTTGCCCCCCTTGACCCTGCGGCCCTGGACCCTCCCCAGGTACACGCTCTTCTCCTCCAGGTCTGCGGTTCCCCAGGAAGGACGTGTGCACGCCTGCAGCCTTGCACACCTGCTCTCTGCACATGGCATGTTCAGGCGCGCGCGCGGCTTAGCACTGAGGCCGGGTGGCTTGTAGAGTGCTCGGTGGCAGACATTGGATGAAGTTCTTTCTAGATCTTTACAGGTTTGAGCTTCATGACAAAGCTCTGAATAGCTTTTCTTTTTGCCGTTTTACAGATGAGGAAACGGACACCGAGAGTGTAAATAACTCCTGCGCGGCCACTCAGCCAGGGAGAGGGAGAGGCGGGCTCCTGGAGCCCATTCTCGCCCAGCCCACCCCCTGCCGGCGCCCGGCTCGCTGGGCCGCATCGCCTCCCCGTAAAGCAAAGCGGGAGCGGGGTCTCCCGCTGCTAAATGGGAGCGCATCCAGAGAGCGCGCAGGCTAATGCCCGGCGTCTTCGCGCACGCGCTGCTCCACGCTCGCCCGGCTGCACGTGCTTGCACACACACAGGCTCTCCTTGTTCGTCGGCTCACGCCACCCCCGCTCGGGCACCCGCGGATGCCCGTTACCTTCTGGGCGGCCGCTGCGTGGAGGGCAGCCAGCAGCAAGAGCAGCACCCGCGCCAGGCCCCAGGGGCGGCCGGGGGCCGAAGGCTTCATCTGGGCTCCAGTGCCCGGCGGGTCGCTTCTGAACTTGGGAGGAGGTGGGGAATGAATTAGTAACATGCTCGCGGCCCCGCCCCTCTGGGGGCGGCTTCTGGGAAGTCGGGATCTCCAAGCCAAAAACTGCAGTAGCCTCAGCTAAGCAAACTGTGAATGTCCCGTGGACCTTGGCTGGGGCTAGGAACACGTAGTGAGGAGAAGCGGGCTCAGGTGGGAAGTGGGTCTGGCTCTCCCTTGGAAAAGTCCAGAATCATCCCAGGCCACTACCAACCCCTCGCACCAGCCCTTCCACCAGCGGGCTCCCTAGGTCTGGGAGACGCAACAGTGAACCAGCCTGCTCTCCCTAAGCCCAGCCTGGGAGAAACAGGGATGGCCCAGACCAAGGGGGCTAGGGAGTGGCTTCCGGGAGGGGGCAGCGGGGACCCGAAAGGTACTGAGCAGCCATTGGGGTGTCTGACTGGGGCAAGGTCTGCTGGGGTCGGGGCAGGACGGAGACCCCCTGTTTCTGGGGTGAGAGAGACTGGGCCCAGGAGTCTTCTTCTCTGCGTTTGGGTCCCAGGCTGCTGTCGGGCCCCATTAATCTAGCTAGGGCTCTTGGTTCAACCCCAGCAGGGCCCCCAGAATGAGACCCGCACTTTGGCAATACCAACCGAGAGCCATAAAGATGCCCGCACCTCGAGGCCCAGAGGTCTCCCTCCAGGGCATTTATTGAGAGGAAGGCGTGGAACAGTGAGGTGGTGTGCCACGGTCCCGAGCCAGACCGGAGGGAGGGCACCGGAAGGCGTGGGCTAGGATTACCGGTAACTTTTCTCAGTTATCCTTTAATAAACTTGAAATGTCTTTGTAACAAACAGCAACGAAGTGAATAAATATTGAGGGATCTGGACGAAGCTGGTGCTTGTGTCCCTGGCGGTCCCAGCTCCTGGGTCTGGCCACGGGTAAGGTTCAGCAGTGTGGCCAGGTGCCAAACCCTGGGTCAAGGCTGGCTTGGTGACACTGGTGGGGGTGGGGGTGGGGGGTGTGAGGAGCAGCCACGTTGGGGGCCCACACAAGATTCTGAGGCAGTGACTGGCCGCCGGGGTCTCCTCCATCAAGGCCAGCAGCATCCAGCTCGGGGGAAAGGGCAGCAGAGACCCGGGTGCTGTGTCTGGCTGCGAGGAAGTGTCCCCCTTCCTTAGCACACCTGCAGCCAGAAGCATCTCTCTGCACGTCTACACTGCTTGCCCTTTGGCTCTGAATAAGGTTGGGATCATATGGGGCTTCACACCCCTGCGGCAATCTGAAAGAGCCTCCTCAAGGAGCACAGAGGGCAGGCCCAGGCCCTGTCCCACCGGAGGTCTGCTCCTCGGGGCACAGAGCACAGGCCCAGCCTAGAAGCAGCTATATAAGGAGGCCGGGCTGGCTGAGGACGTGGGAAAGGCTCCGAGCAGCCAGCCCCACCTGCCCAGGGGGCCAGCCGGCTTCCCTGCAGACAGTAGCCCTGAGTCGGGTGCCGCAAGGCCTGGCCCTGCTGGTCCAGCCTGGGACTCTGCCTGTGGTTTTGCCGTCACAGGGGGATGGGCCTCTGCAGGCCCAGATCTGACAGCTCCATGCACACAGGGGACACTGAGGCCTCGTGAGCCAAGGGCCTGGAGTTCCCATGATGCAGGCAGAGCTGTGGGAGTGGCAAGGGGGAGGCTCACCCTGTGCGTGGGACAACAGCTCAGGAGGTAGCCTACCACTGGCCAGAGAGGGGCCTCGACCTGGCTCTGTCTTTGAGGGGTATGAGCTGGCAAGGAGGTAGTGCAAACAGGGGTGCAGGGGGGAAGGGGCTGGGAGGTCCCTGGTCTGGCAGAGCCTTGGAGTCCTTGGACGCATCTCGATTGTTTCTGTGGAAGGCAGGCAGAGGGGTGAGCCTCGGGCCCCCACCTGCTTCACTCTGAGCAGTGTTCCTGTGGCCCTTGTCAGACAGGAGGGGAAATCGAGGCTCAGAAAGGGAGAGACTGGTTTGAAGTCATACAGGAGCTCAGCACCAGGTCTCCACGTCCAAGGCTCTTTCTAGCATGTGGCAGTAGCCATAATAGCACCTGCCTTACCCTCTGGGACCTCCCAAAAGCCCACGAAGGGTACGGAACATGCCCCACACCCTAACCCGCCTGCCCCTCCCCTACACTTAGTGGCCATGGCCGGTGACTAACTAACAGCCTCCAAATGCTGGGGCCACGTGGGCATGCTCTTTATTGGTGTTCCCTGGGTGCTGGTGCAGAGTCCCTGGGCCGAGGGGCCAGGGCTGTGAGGGGTGGGTGGCTGTCGCACAGGCAGCAGGTAAGAAGGTGCATTCTGGCATAAAAGAGTTTTTGGGAAAGGCTCCTGCGTCTGGGAGTTGGCAGCAGCAAGGGGAATGGGGCGCACGTCTTAGCCAAAGATGCTGTTGGCAGGTCCGGCTTTGGGCTTCTCGAAGACGGTCTCAGTGCCGGTCCGGTTGCTGCTGAACACAGATGGGGCGGTGGAGCCAGCTCGTTCTGTGGGGAAGATGGGGAGGTGGCGGAGGCGCATTTGTGGGGGGTGCCCCCCTGAGCTCAAGAGCTCTGGACTCTCAGGAAATGACCCTGGGGCCCCCCCCCCCCTCCCCCCCCCCCCCCCCCCCCCCCCCCCCACTGACAGCCATCCATGCCCTCCACCCCCACTGCCCGGGAGGATACTCACCACACTCCCGCATGACCTGGTAGGTCTTGGACTTGATCTCCTGGTTCTTGGCTAGGTTCCCACGGGCCCCCTTCAGATCTTCCTCCTTCACCGGGGGGCACTTCTTCTTGATGGGCGCCTCCTGAGCACCAGCCTTGGAGAGCCCAGAGCCTCATCTTAAAACCCCAGGCCTTGAGGCTGAAAGCCCCTTCCCACCTCTGTGCCTTGGCCCTGAGATCCCTCTTCACTGGTCACTGAGCTCAAGCCAATTGAAGGCGCCACTCCTCTTCCAGGAAGGTTTCCCAGTTGTACTCCACCCCCCACCCCCAAGTCTCTCTGTCCTTCTCCCACAGACTGGGACCTCGGGGACTGTGGCCTCATACTGCCTGCCTGGCCAGACTCAGGCCTGGGCACAAAGGGCAAAGGGGAAAGGGACTGGTTTTGAGGTGGATTTCAAGGGGTGAATTCCACGACCTGCTCACTGGATGGCAAGGGGTCCCTTAGAGCCTGCCTCTCTCTCTCCCCAACTGCCCGCATTTACCTTGTGTGTTTTGGGGGTGGGAATAGGGTAGTAGAATCAGATCCCCATGAAGTCAGTCTGAAGTGAGCACCCCCCCATGGATCAGGCAGCAAGGAGAGCCCCCCACTTAGCCTGCTATTCTGTCTGTCCCTCCAGTACTAGGGATATTCAGACTCCGTGCTTATCCTGGCAGCCCCAGGCGCCCACGAGTCTGAGGCCTCACTCCTTTCTAAGCCCTGGGGACAGGTGCAGGGAATCCCTGGTCTCCAAGTCTGGGCTGGGCTCCTGGGGCAACAGGCTGCACCCCCTGCACAGAGATCTGTCCTGCTGGGGAGATGCCCAGGCAGAACTGTGTACCTACAGATCCAGCCTCACACACACTCACACACAGTCACACACACATGGCTACAAACGAGTCATATAGTCAGCTTCGTTGCACACAAAAGCATACACAGAGACTCGAAGTATCCTACATGTCGTCTCTACCCTCCGGGCAAACCAGGGAATACCACCGAACCCAAGATAAATAGGGGTTTGTCGGCAAGCTGGGGCTGGGGGATGCCCTCCCTGGGCCGTGGCCGTTCAGGGGCTGCAGAGACTCCTGTTTACACCTGGAGTTCAGCTCAAGACACGACCGTCAGAGAGGACAGTGTCCAGGTTCCCATCCCCGCCCCTGCCCCCACACAGCCGGCGCTGGGCCCTCCTACCTGGGACATGGTGGGTCCCCTGCTCCTCTGACAGACGCGGAAACCGGTGGAAAAGATCAGAGCCGCGCCAGCCCTCTGGGGCTTATATAGTCCCCTTGCCTGTCCTGGCAAGCCACTCCCCTCCTCGACGGGTGTCCCGATGATTCAGGTCCACACGGCCTCTGGCTTCAGAGTTTATTCTTAGAGATGAGAGGGTCTGGCTGAGCACTGCTGCCTGGGGGGCTGTGGCCTGGAGAAAGCCGGTGGCGGGGGAGGCCCTGTGCCCTTGGCAACAGCTGCTCTAGGCCGGCAGGGGGGGTCGGGCCTGGCGGCGAGCAACGGGAGTGTGGACGCCTGTGTGCAGCCTGAGCGCCACCCCCCCCCCCCCGGACGGTCCATCCCCACGCAGTCCCCGGGGCGGGGCGGGGGGTCCACACCAGGCGGAGCCCTTCTGAGCTTGTTTTTCCTTCTCTTCCCCCCCGCTCCCTGGATTCCAGAGGCAAGAGACTTTCCATCCCTGCCCAGCAGGGCAGAAGCTTCCCGTATCTGACACTCGGGAGCATGTGCTCATGGCGCGGCCCCCCACGGTTCACAGGGGAGCAGCTGTGGCCGAGGGAAGCCCGGGGAGCCGCTCCAGCTCTTGGCTGCTGCCCCTGTCCTCTGTCTGACTCCCGGGGCAAGTTCAGCAAAGGGACAAAGAGGCAGGGGGTAAAAGTGCCCAGGAAGGACCAGGAAGAGCCCCGTTTTCTGGTAAGGGCACTGGTGAGTGCAGGCAGGGAAGCTCACAGAGCCTCTGACTGGATGAGGTCACCCAACGGTGCCCGGCCTGAGGGCATTCAGGCTGCTGAAGAGGGTGGGTGACATCCGAGCCCGTTCCAGGCACTGAGCTGTGGGGCTCAGGGGAGACCCTCGCCGCGCATGGCAGGACTCTCCACTTGGGGTGAGTGTGGAGTGGAGGGGGCCGGGGGTGTCAGCCACCCCGAGCTCCTTGTCAGTCTGTGATGGCGATTATTTCTATCGTTGGAGGTTCCAAGCAGACGGAACGCCACCAGGCACTGCCATTTGCTTACCCCGAATGCCACTCTACTGCTGTCATACCTCCAATCCCACCCCAAGCCCCCGCAGGCCGATGTGAGGGCTGCCAGGCTCCATCTGGAGCAAGCGCTGACATGAGGAATGCCTTCCAACGGCCAGGGCCACCCACGGGGCACGGAGGGCAAGCCCGGCTGGGAGGGGCGCTTCGGCACCGTCCCCACAGCTGCCTCTGCCCGGGAGGCACCTGCCTTCCAGCCCCGTGGCCTCAGGGACAAGGATGGGGGCTGTTCACTGCTCACACCTCCTTCCCCCAGCACCACTTGCTCCTCAGGGGGAGGTGGAGTACCTTTTCCTGGCATAGGCAGGCAAGTGGAAAGGGCAAGAGTATGCTTAGTTTTTTCCTTTGGCAGATTCTGGCTCCTGGGTCTTCACCAGGTGATGCAGGTTCATTCGTACTTGGTTTCCTGGGGAGAGTTGTTGTTGTTGTCTTCTTTTTTCTTTTTATAAAGATTATTTTATTTATTTGAGATAGGGAGAGCGAGAGCACGAGTAGAGGGAGAAGCAGGCTCCTCGCTGAGCAGGGAGTCTGACACGAGGCTCGATCATAGGACCCCGGAATCACGACCTGAGCCGAAGGCAGCCGCTTAACTGACTGAACCACCCAGGTGCCCCTGGGGAGAACCCTCTAACTCGCTGGGGAAATTTTCTTGACCCCACTAAGCTGTTTCAGCTCTAAAGAACACACAACCAACAACCACATGTGATGGTTTCTTTTTTTTTTTTTTTTAAAAACTGTATTAAGATGTGAAACTTTATTGTAAACCATTTTACAATGTAAGTACATCGTCTTCCCTTTCATTTCAAAAATGTGTTTCTGTGAATCTTACCACCACTGATGAAACACCCCCACCGGAAGGGCAGTGGAAATAGGCCATGGTTTGCTCAGACAGTTCTGAGTTCTAATAAACATCATGTAAAGAGAGATCAAATGAGACCCACCCACCCACTGGGCCAGGAGCTCAAGGTGCTGACGGCCGTTGGACCGGAAGTCCCTCACCCAGAGCAAAGCCCTTCAGAGCTGCCAGTGTTTCACAGGGTAAAACAGAGAGCTCTCCACTCCTGGTCGGAAGGGTGTGCAACTTCTAAAAGCCAGCCCTGCACCCTATAAGGTGGCTGCTTTGGCCAATGAGAAGTTCCCAGAGCCTTCTATGTTGGCTTGGCTGCAGAAAGGCCAGTGAGTTGTTTTCTGGACGGCACAGTGGGCTCCTGGGCGCCTTCCGATGGGGACTCTGGGCTGCAGGCTACAGGACTAGAGTGCCTAGGATTTGAGCCTTTACAGGTTTTCCCTTTAAAGGCATGACAGTCAACAGTCGCCTAGGACTCTCTGTTGCCAGGAAGGGGCATGAGTTAAAGCTTGAGGCAGGAGGCCACCAGCGTGCCTGAGGGTTAACTGATGGGCCACAGGCCTTTACCTCGAAGGTCTTCTGAGAAGACCAAGAAGCCACTGCCGCCTGAGATCTCACCAACATCCCCCCCTTGCCATTGTCAACACCCCACTGACAGCAAACGGAAATAAGGCTAACAATGATTCCTTCCATTCAGACATGAGAGTTCTACCTCATCAGGTTATTTCCATTAGGTACCAGAAACTTGTTCATGACCCTGACTTACAAGCTTCCATCATGGGTGCCCTGGCCAAGTCCACATCTGCACAGATCAGATGGATAGCACACAATATCCAGTTGGTGTCCCATGGTTTCTCAAGCACTGTGACACTTGCCATAGGGCCGGGTAAAGAGCTGTACCTTGTAAGGCACCTCGGGGCAGGTGGTAAGGAGACTCATCCCAGAGAGGGAGGACAGCTCAGGAGAAGGTTCTGACCATGGCCCTCTGCATCTGGTCTCTTGGGACAATGCACCACAGAAAAACCCCCAGTGACTGCAGGAAACACTCCAGGGAATACAAACTCTGTGTGTGTGTGTGTGTGTATACATGCACGTGCACGCGCACACACACACACACACACAGGAAGGGAAAGAAAGGCCAAGCCTGCGAGGCCACGCTCTCCAGGCCCACACACCACAAGGCTCTCTGCGATTAGACACCCATCCCCTGGTCAGCTGGCTCTATGACCGTGGCTCAGAGACTACAGCCCTTATTGAAATTCAGGATACAGGAAAAACCACCCCTCACTAGCCACCACTTTGCTCCCCAAACACGACAAAACACGGGCTGCCCCACCGTGATGCTCCCACAGCAGGGCGAGCGCTCAGGCCAACCCACTCCGCTGTGGTCAGCAGACTCCCAAAGCTACAGGGGCCTGGGGCCCTACTGAGGAGTGAGGGCCACTCCCCGGGGAGGGGACCCGGGCTTCGAAGCACCTCCCCTGCCCGTGCATGCAGACAGCCAGCTCTCGCACCTCGACCCGCCCCGTCTCCGGCTGCCCTGCTGCTTTGAGGCCGTGAAAAACAGGACGGCCGGGTCGGGCAGGCGCTCCTCAGACTGTCGTGCAAAACAGGGAGACAACACCAAGACAACAAACAGACGGCGGCCCGAGAGGAATTCCTGGGGCTGGTCCAGCAGCTGGTTCCAAAGGCTCCACCTTGCACCGGAGGCAGGGAACACAGGGCTGGCTTCTATGGTCTCAGCTGCTCTAGACACAGACCTCTAGGCTCTGCTCTTGGCCACGTTTAACTAAGACCTCTAAACTGGCAGCAGAAAGCCAAGCGGCTGGACCCACGTGCCCCCGGCCTCAGACTGGCCTTCAGACCAGCTGCCTCCCCGCTCAGGCCCGGCCTTTACAGAGCCACTGGGTTCGTCCCTTTCAGACAAGGGCTCCTCTCCCTTCCTGCCGGGACCACTCACCTCATCTCATCGCAGATTACCTAAAAATATCCTGAATACAAAAACTCCCGACTTCTTCTTCCCGCCAGTTCACATCCCACGAAAGGCAGACAAACCCATTTCTTTGGGGATTAAAAAGAGTTTTTAAATACAATAGTATGAAAATATAACTTAAAAATATAAAAGTCAACAGCATACGGAAGACTTAAAAATCTATGTTTTGCTCATTAGTCCCATAGGAAATAAACACATACTCAAAAAACATTAACACTGTGACAGCTCATAAAACTGGCTTTAGAAATCAGTAGTTACAAAGCCATTTGGAGTAAGAAAGCATTGCGGTTCCAACTTGGTCAATGAGTGACTTTTAGCCCAAAACGTGTTACGTCCTCACACTCCCAGAGCCTTGGGGAAAGGCTCTACCCAGTCTGTGTGCGCGTCAGTTTTCCTCCTCAAGGCCACCCAGCCAGACACAGGACGGGGCTTCGGGGTCCCTCGCAACATCGTTTGGGACAATGACAGACACACAAAATGCCTCGCTTGCATATTTGGTCAGTGTTTGTAGTGCAACTGAGTGGGGACCTCCGGCTGCCTGGAGCCCCTCGGTGCTGGCCCGGCCTCCCTCTGGCAAGTGACAGCAGTCTGGGAGCGGGCGGAGACAGCGAGAGGACTGGAGGTAGAAGAGGAGGGGCAGAGAGGAGGGAAGGAAGGGCACTGCGGAGCGACCGCCTGCTGACCTGGCGGGGCCCCCACACCTGACCCCAGCACAGGAGCGCGTCAGACAGGCAGCCCGAAGCGGTGCTTCTTTTTCTTCGCAGGCTTCAGGGGGGTCAGTCGGCGCAGGTCCTCCTCCACGTCAGACTCCTCCATCTCGTCGTCGGCGGAGATCAGGATCTGGGGCGGTGGAGAGGCACGGCCTGAGTCACCACCGGCTGGGCCTTCTTCCTCTGCCCTCCCTGCACCCTGGCACCGGGGTGCTAACCCGTCTAGAAGGCCCCGAGACCAGCGCAGATGTCACTTACTCCCGGTGTATTCACGGGCTCCCGAAGCCAGCGCCGAGCGGACAAGGCCGCCCCTCGCTTCTGCAGCCAACCTCCAGCTGGGACGGAACCCCGGTCAGAGCAAACTCGGCAAGGACCCCCACCCTAAGGTCATCCTGGCAAAGAAGCCCAATCTGGACACAGGCCGTCCCAGGTCCTGGAAGGTGCCCTACAGACAGCAGAAGCAAACTGAAAAGTCCCCTCAAAAGGAAAAGAGAACCTCTGTGGGGCACACACGAGGTAGACCGCGCTCAGTGCACCGAACCCACTCTGCAGCTTGTGCAGACGAGCCCTGCACGCTCCTGAGCGTCTGGAATGACCCCACCGTGGAGCAAGGGCATCCAGGCAAACAGTCCCTTCCTGCCCACCTGCCACGCCGCCTGCTGGCTCCTCAGGCCTCTCGGCACCAGGGAAGCACAGGGACGGTGCACCCTGAGCTCATTCTTCCCAGGGCAGGACAGCTGCGTCGCCTCTCCCTGGACCACTTCCCTTGGGGGGTTCCCTGAGTATACCTTCTCTCTGGCTCCCTACTGCCCGTCCAGACATGCCCCCATCACCAAGCACCTTGCCCGTCTGGCTGAGACCTTCGCCTGCACCTCATTCCAGGTCATTCCATCCTACCCTATGGGACACACGCTGCTCTGGCCACAAGGGGTTTCGTGTGACCCAGAGGCCACCCGCGTGACCACGACTGCTCCTGAGTGGTTGCTTCTGCCTGTGGTGCTGCTTGTCATTCATCTAACGTTTATCAGGCTCTTACGACAGGACAGGCCCCATGCCAGACCCTAGGGACACCTGGAGAAACTACGGGCTTACCCTCTGTCCTACTCTTCTAGCCAGCTTCCAAAACTCCCTCCAGGATGCCCCCAGGAGTTAAACAGACCGTCCCAGGGCTTTGGGAACGCCTCAGTGTCAGAAGGATCACACCGTCTTAGAAGGAGCTCTTCAGACGCTCACCTTCACCTCATGCAGCCTGAAGGTCTCTTGGGGAAGACACTTCCACAGCCCTACCCTCACTGCAGAGCTGGGCACACTGAGAAAGCTGACGAGGCCTCTCAGGGGGCAGCCCTCACCCTGTAGCATGGAGGGGTGCAGGCTGCCCAGAAGCATCACTTCGCCTCTATGCTCCTATCTGTGACCACCAGTCTCCCCGAAGTCCAAACCTTTAAACCTAGGAAACCTGACAGTGAGGGGAGGGGAGGTTCCCCGGAAGGTCTGGCTACCCCTATGTTTTAGAAGTTTCTAGTGGGCTTGGCCAACACCTCTGCTGCTCTGCAGTGGTGAGCAGGGAATGCAACACCTTAATGCTTAAAGGTCTGCGATCAGGCCCAGGACAGTCCTTGCCAGCTTCCCTGGAACAAGGCAGCCCCTCCCTTCCCTGTCTTCCTCCACTGACGGAGGTCCGGACTGTTGGAGGCGAGCTCCTGCTACCCCATCGGGTGCTCCACCTCCCTGCCGTGGGAAGGCCAGGGGCCACAGGAATGGGTCCTTGCTGGATGGAGGCTGTCAGCCTCTTCTTCCTCCCCCCCGGCCAGTGCTGGGAAGACCAGATGCAAACAGAGGCCAGGGACCTCCTCAGGACGGGGCGCGGCATGAGGGCTCGGCCCTACCTCAGACTCTGACTCCTCGTGGGACGCAGCCCTTCGATAGCGGACCTTGCTCCCGTTCCTCGAGTCCTGGTTGGCTCCCCTTTCTTCTAGTTTAGCTTTCGTCCTCCCCTTTCTCATGAGGAAATTGTCGACTACCCAAAACATCAAAGCCTGTGGGGAGGAAACGTGCATGTTACTCTGGGATAAGCCATCTGTCAAAGCACAGCAGAGCCCATCGCCATCCTTCCCACCCGCTCCAGATTACAGCGTCCAGAACAAGGGGAAGAAAAGCCTCCTCCAGTCCCCCAGCTCTCTCACAAGCGTACAAAGAGATTCCCACCCTCCACGTCCTTTGCTTCTGCTTTCTTATCAGACAGCCAGCAAGAAAATCCTGGCCCTCTTCACCCTGAGTGCTGGTAACTGATGGGGACTAGCTGCTGGCAAGGTTTCTGCGCTGAGAGGCTGGCCCGCCCACTCTGCCACGACTGTCAGCCCCAGGCAACTTTATTGTTCCTTCTATTTCCTAACTTCTAGCCAGTGTGCTCATGAGTTTCTCTTGGAGCTCTGGGGTCAGGGATAAGACAGGGGTGAATTTCTAATATCCCGATCCAGAAGTTGCTCGTTGTGCAAGTGGAGGGCCTCCTGGGCAGGAGGTCCCCTGGCAGGGAGGGCAAGACAAAGTTTCCAGGACCCTCCCTCTTGCACGGGGAGCCTGGATCAGGGATCTGACTGCTGAGGAAGCAATCCTGCCATTTCCAGGTCTGGGGTGGGGAGGGGCCTGGAGGCTGTAAGGGGCTTTGTCTGTCAGACTCAGAACTGTGAACAGGACACTGGAAGGCAGAGAGCACATGGGGGTAAAATGCAACATGGCACTGACATTGACAAAGAAGGGGACGATCAGCATGACGATGGCCAGTTTCAGGTCTGGGTTTTCAATGGGATTCAATAGGGCCACCTGTAAAGAGAAGCAGACTCTGTGAGGTAGGGAGAGACCACAGAGAAGGCGCCTGGGGAAAGGGGGGTAACAGCACACATCACCCATGGGGCCCTGAGAAGGGTGGCTTAGCTTAGATGACACTCCCCCAGAACCCTGATGGGAACAGTGCCTCACGCCCAGGGCTGCATGGTCTGTCCCTAGGTGTGACTGCTAATAAGGGACAGACCCCTCGGAGAGCACTTGGAGCAGTTAGGGCTTTAGCAGCTTTCCCAGTGCTGTGGACTTGGGAAACATAGTGGGCTTACAACCACCGAGCAGAGTAGGGCCCACACACCACGAGGCACGGAGGGTGGGGGTGGTGGGGCTTCGGGGAGCTGGAGGGAATGAGGTCGGTGGATGCTCATTACAGACACTAGCAATGAGACGCCAGGCCACTTCCTAACAGAAATCCTGCACCCCAGCCACCTCCTGAAGGACAACAGCTCTGAAAAGCCTTGGTTTATTTTCTTGAAAAATAAAACTCCGACACAAATAAAACCAAAAGAGGGGTGCCTGGGTGGCTTAGTTGGTTAAGTGTCTGCCTTTGGCTCAGGTCATGATCTCAGGGTTCTGGGATTGAGCCCCCTCCTCCGGCTCCCTGCTCAGCAAGGAGTCTGCTTGTCTCTCTCCCTCTGCCCCTCCCCCCTCTTGTGCTCGTGTTCTCTCTCAAATAAATCAATAAAATCTTAAAAAAAAAAAAACCACCACCACCAAAGGAAGGCCAAGTTCTGAGCTATTCGAAGGCTCTTTGGCTGGTTTCATGTGGCCACGTGGGGGAACTGGGCAGTAGAGGCTTATCTACACAGCACCGGGGCCAGAGGGCAGGGCCGAGGGACCCCTGGGAACAGCGTGTGGCCAGCGGGACCAGGTACCTCCTATGGCACCCAAAGCCTTGATTAAACCACTGGCCAAGAGAGGTGGGTGAGGATGCAAATGGAGCGAACACCCTCCTGACAGTTACAGGCGGGAAGCCTAAAGACCGAGTCAGCCAGGAAGCAGCCCGAGGGCAGACTCATCTCCACTGGCTTTACGTGTCTCCAAGCTTAATGCAGGGCAGACATTTGCACGATTCAAATAGACGGATGCTAAGTGAAAAAACAACTTCCTGCTCCCGAAAGGCTGCCACAGCACACAGAATCCAGACCGCATTCGTGGAGGTGGAAAAAAAAAAAGGGAAAACAAAGAACACATTTGGTTTTCCAATAAGGTTGGGGCATGTGGGTGGTAGGGGACAAGTCCCGTCTTGCTCGGCATCCCAAGGAGCTCCTAAAGAAGGGACAAGAGGCAAACCTTTTTCCATTGAAGTATGAGGAGGACGATGAAGACGACAGACTTTTCAAAAATCATGATCACGATGTAAAGAGCACACTGCCCAACCCAGGCTCCGCACTGCAGAGGGTCTCCTGCAGGGACAGTGGGTTCGCAGTCACGCGGGGCCCAGACGCCAGGATCTGAGCCCATGTCCCACCCATGCCCACAGCTCCCGGGAGCCCCCACCAGAACCCTGGCTCTAAAGCCACTTCATGAGCCCCCAAAGCACCAAGAATCACTTCAGCCCGACCAGACACATGGGGGTGTTTTAGACAAAATCACAGAATTCCTAATTTGGAGATACCAGAGTGGCATTTCTTTCAAGAGATTCTAGGATATAATTAAGGAGACTAAAGTTAGTAAGTGCTCACTGCTGGAGCTCAGAGAGCTGGCTCTTTCTGTCCCCGGCAGAGCTGTGTGAAGCAAGATTGCTATTATTATCCGTTGTTGATTTTTCCAGTGACTGTGGCGCTATCCATCCTTTCTTCCATCCATGGGCTACCTGACCGTGTGTGACTATGAAGGCAGCAAACCTCCTCTCTGCCGGTCTGCTGCCCCGAGCCACCCTCCCCAGCTGCTCCTGCTGCCCTCAGCCCTGAAAGCGGAATTCGTACTGGAAGAATCTCGGTTCTGTCTCTACGGGGTAGCCCAAACAGCTGTGCTGGGAACAGGGAGGGAAAAGCAGGCAGAGAGGCAGGAGGGAGGGGCTGTGCCTTGGGGCCGTGACAAAGGTCCATCTGTGACCCCATCAGTCACTGTGCTTGAGAAATGGAGAAATGCAACAGTCCACGCTGGGGCACATGCAGGCCCTGGAGGGCCTCCAGAATGTTTCAAAAAGGACTAGAGGAAGGCTGGAGGACTAGCCCCAGGGACGGGGCTGTATCCTTGGGGACAGGCAGAACCCATGGGATGGGCCCCTGGGGAGGTACACATGCCAAGTGGAGACCTAGGGAAGAGCTGGGGGGGGGGCGCGGATTGGGGGGGGAAGCCACCGGGGCTGGCTCTGGAGGCTCTGCTGGAGTTGCCTGAGCATCGCTGGCCAGAAGAGGGGGTGGAGGGCAGCATTTCAGGGGAGCCAAAGGCCCCCCCATCTGGGCTGTGAGGCGAGAACCTGGCCCATAGCGAGGCTTCTGGGTTCTCGTGCGATGCTAGGTCTCCGTGGCCACGGCTGCGCAGGCACAGATGCCAGAGCAGGCCCAGCCGAGCCAGAGCCTGCCAACGGGGCGCGGTGCAAGCGCAAGCGAAGACCTTCATGCAGCGTTAAGGACACACCACCAGCCGTTCCTCTTCTGGAAAACCTCAGGAGCAGGGCGCAGAAAGCATGCAGAGAGCCATCAGGGCTGCTTCTGAGCTCGTCCTACTTTCACTTCTGGGATTAGACACATCTGAGCCAAAAAATCACCTTCAGAAGCACAATCTCTCCAGCTAGATTTTTAATGGACCGCTGGAATCCCCTCAGTCAACTGCGTGACCTTACTGAAAAAAGTTCTCAGAAATAACGGATCAAAATATTTCTTAAAAATCATAAAGATCGGAGATAGACAGAAAGCACTAGTAGGAAACATCTCCGAATGTGGACCGGCGTGTTTGAAGTCAGCAGACCAAGGGGCCACACTTCATGTCAAAAGAAAACTTGCTCGCTCCATGCGCTGGCTCCGTCTGCCTGTAAGCTTGGCAGTGACAGACAGAGGGGGACAGGCTTTCCGCCCCTCCCCCACCCCCGGACGCTGAATTGACCCCACACTGCTGAGTGTCAGCACCACAGCTTGGCCATGGCCGCAGCTTCTTTCATTTATATGCTTTAATAAGACAGCTAAAAAACATGGTGAAAAAAGAAGAAAAGTCCCCTGTAAACGCGTTCCCACCCTCCCTTCCTCCTCTGCGTCTGGACCACCGACAGCCCCAGCTGGAATGAGCGTGTGTGCCGGTCTGCTTTTCAGGTTTGTTTCCTTGGAGAGCCTCTCAGACGTTCCCCACTGTCTCACTGTTCATGGACACATGCGCCAGGCATTCTCGATGTGTCTTGCTTCTTACCACACTGGACAACCTCAGGCAGATGGGTGTTTTGTGTTTGTTGAATAACTTCCTCAGGAGAGATCACAGGGATAGGGGACAAATGGACGGAACATGTCTGTCTCCCAAGGCTTCAGGAAGGGAGCATTAGGACAGGGGCAGGCAGCGAAGCCCACAGACCACTGGCGCCCACGGGACACAGACCTGCTTTCAGGGCTTCCCCTGGGGGAAAAGCTGCCTGGTCATCAAACCGCAAGCACAGTTATCACCTGGATCTTGTCTCGCCCCTCAGGGCTGTGTGGCTTATTCCCCAAGTCCCATGTGCTTGTTGCCAAGTTTATCCTCTCCTCTAAGGACAAAGGAAGCACCTAGAAAACAAGCCCCTCTCCTTCACTTAGCCGAGAAGAGAGCTTTGGGGCCTACCTGGAAATATTGCCTCAAGAAGATGGGCCAGTTAACAGGTGTGGTAGGTGGAATAATGGCCCCAGAGACATCCACATCCTAGTCCCAGGAACCTGTGAATATGTTAGGTAACGTGGCCCAGGGGAAGTACGGCTGCCAACCAGCCGCCTCTGAGCTAGGGACAGTATCCTGCAGTATCCACGTGGGCCCAGTGACTCACAAGGGCACTGAAGGAGGTGCTAGAAGGTCAGCATGATACCATGTGAGAGGAGCCTGACCGGCTGCCGGCCCCTCAGGGGCGGAGGGGCCACAAGCAGGGAGGGCAACCAGCCTGTAGGAGCGGGAGACGGCAAGGACATGGATGCCCCCCCGGAGGCTCCAGAAGGAACCACTCCTGCTGACACCTTGACTGTAGCCAGTGAGACCCATGTGGGACGTCTGAACTACACAGCTATGAGGTAAGAAACCTGTCGTTCGAAGCCACCAATTCTGTGGAAATCTGTTACAGCAGCGACAGGACACACGACCACAGAGAGAAACAGAAATCGGTAAGAGAGGATGTGCGCCGTCCTCCCTCAGCCCGGGGAGGGAGGACTCGGGATGCTCATCTGGAGACGCCCTGGTTTGAAGACTCTGGGAAGACGAGGGTGGGAAGGGGGTCGCCGGGTGGCACGCGACTGGCTGTGGGGGGCTGTCCCGCAGCGCCGGTCACTACAGCCGAGCCGAGGGCGCTGCCTCCCAGGACGATCTCACTGCCCTCGGAGGTGGTGGCAGAGGCCACGCCCGCCCCCAGCTGCGCGTCACTCAACCCGTCTGGGTACCTACGTGTGTCCGCCAAGCGGAGGGGTCATGACTCGGGGCTTCTCAGAAGCCTTCCCTCAAGCCACGGGAGCGTACACCGTGTGCTGGACGCTATCTAAAGTCCGTGACTCATCAGGCATCAAGTAACGGGGCTAAGAAAAGCCCTCCCCTGAGTTCATCTCCCCTCAACAGAGACAAACAATTGCTTAAGGTTTCTGAACTACCCAGGCGCTCACAGAGCCGGCTCCACGGATCGGCCCCCCTTCTACACGTTAGTGCCTTGTGAGTCTTCAGTCATCGAGGAGGGGGCGGCCCTGAGGCCCAGAGCCATGAACTCTGTGGAAGGTGTGACCAGGAAAGGGGAGTGGAGATCCAGAATGCCTTCCCTCTTGTCCTGTGTGTCCCTAGGTAGCTGCGGCCCCGCTGGTGCTGTTCCCACTGAGACCAGGAGCTCCTGCTCCCAGACAGCAGGGGCCAGGCGTGAAGGAGGGGGGGAGACCTGCTGTTGCCCCTTAACCCTGGTGTGGCAAGGCCTGAGGAAGGCACTCTTCCCGAAGCCTTGTGCAGGCCACAGCCAGCTGCTTCCCTGGGCATACAAAGTGAGGGGCCAATTCGTTTGTGCTCGCAGAGTGGGAGGGCAGCTTCCTAACCAGGCCCTTGTCCTGGGGGTCTGAGGAGAGGGGAGGGGGTCTAAGATGAGCCAGCAGTCACAGGTCACCTGTTTTAAGGCGAGTGAGGATGGTTCCTGGTGACTGCACGCGCCCGATGCTGGTGGGGAGCCAGCCTCCAGTCAGGAGACAGTAAGGCGACTTGGCCCTGGCGTGGGGGTGGACAGCCCCTGTAGCGAGACGGCCCGATGACAGGACAAGCACAGACACGCAGCAGAAGAGGGCCACCTCCCTACCGACCTCCTCCCAAACTGAGAGCCGTCCCCATTTCTCTAACAAGGGGGGCAGGTCGTGTGGGCTCGGTGAGAAGCCTGGCAGAGCGGGGTAGCCTTACAGCCTGCAGGGGGCGCCGCCGGTGCCCTCCGGCGGACCTCCCTGTGTCTCCGGTCTCTGGGCTCCTGCCATCAAGTGGCAGTGGTGTGCACATCTTCACGCCTCAGATGGGTGGCACTGACACTAGCCGGGGCATGGTGTTCAGGCCCCAGAACCAGCCCCACCACCACACAGAGGAGACAGAAACCGGCTCCGGAACCTTCAAATCCACTGGCCTGGAGAGCTGACCGGGGCAAGGAGCAGAGTGCCCCTCCCCCCCAGACCCCCACCCAACGTCCGCGCTACATTACCATATTCGCCAAATCGCAGGGACTCCCACTGCTGCCACTCCACCAAGACGCTGACGGCGCGCACCCCCGCGTAGATGAGCAGCATGCCCACGGTGGCGTCCAGGAGGAAGTTGATGAGGTACCTGGGAGAGCAGCATAGCAGCGCCGTCAGGAAGCACCAGCCGGGCAGCAAGGGCCCCTGAGCCCGGCCCTGTGTGCTTACCAGGGCCACCTTCAAGCCGGATGACCCAGCACTTCGGCCTGTTCTGGGGGGCCCGTGCAAGAGGCTGCGGGGCTCACTCCCAGGACCCATGATAGCGTGCTGACACTCATCGGGTCAAAGAACTTGAGGGAGGAGTGGACAAGGGACAAAGAAACTTGAAAGACCTCCAACGCTCCCACCAAATGAAGACCTGACACAAGACACAGTGCCTGGAAGCAGCAAGGACGTCAAGAGGGAAACAGAACTGAATTCATTAAAAGAAATCTGCTCCATGATGCTGTTCACACCCTCAGCCCCAATACTGCTCCAGGGCAGCTCAGGACACGGCTTCTGGGGTTTCTTAGACCAAAGAGGGCAGGGCCACGGGGCTCTCGCTCATCCCTGTGTTTCAGAGCCTGCCATGGAGGCAAGCGTATTTCTAGAGAGAGCTTTACTCCCATGGAAAAGGCAGGATGATGGAAGGAGAGAGGGGTCAGCAGAGCTCTCCCACCTCAATCCTGTGTTCTCATAAGGTCTGTTTCCATGTGTCTGACACACACCTCCTCCCTCACCAAGGAGAGGCCCTCCCTCGAGCGCCCTGTCCCTGGATCTTGCCGGACACCCTGGTCACACGCGCCAGTGCTCCAGACCAAGTAGGAGACAGGCCGTCACTGGGTCAGGTACCGGCCCCCGGGGACGCCAAGTGGCTCAGAAAGCCCTCAAAATACTTTCAGATGCCACAGACCAACTGCGGTGCTTTCCAGCTGCCGAGGCCGGAGACATTTCATGCAGACTCGCAGCCCCCACCTAAAGACCGACGCTCTGGTGCCAGGCACACACTGACACGGGAGGGAGCACGTCCTGCTTGGCGGGTGCTCACGGCCCCATGGTGCCCTGGCGGGGCCAGGAAACCAGAAGGGCGGACAGCGGTGTCTCCCGCCTGCCCTTCCTCCTTAACATCACAAGGGGTCACTCTCAGACCAGAGACCGAGGCAGAGCAGCCGTCCAAGGCAACGTCTGCAAGTTCTCAGCAGGCCCTCGCCTAAGCTGCTCTCAGACGCGTACATCTAATTGGTTTCAAGTGGTTCTCACAGCTGAGGCTCGCCCTGGAAGCCACAAGAACACCGGACAGACACACGTCAGTTCATTCATCCCCTCACCAAATATTTATGCCGACTGTGCGCCAGGCCCTGGGGCTAAAGACGGAAAGCTCTCTACCCAATACAGATGAGGCCGGCGGATTGGCCGGCTTCAGATCCCAGCTCCATCACCATGAAGCCGTGTGAATTTAAGTTCCCTCCTCTCTCTGTGCCTCGGTTCCCCAAGCTGTAAAATGACGATAACCAAATTATAGGGCTAAACTGTAGGGCTGTTATCAGGATCAAATGAGTCAGTACGTGTGAACAACGCCTACCCGTAGTAGGCACTATACAAATGTGTGGTTTGAATCATGGCCCCTCAGAGTCACAGAACCCTGGATGTCACAGAAGCTTAACTCCCTCCCAAAGCTGTCGGGATGGAACAAGGAGCAGAGCCCCCAGCCCAGGGGACCCCTGCAGCCACAGGGGGCAGCTCTTCCTCTCTGTAAGTTTCTCCTCTCCCAGAGCTGAAGCTGGCTTCCCTTCCGGTCTGCAGATTCCCAAGATGCCTCCAGGCCAGCCCAGCCCAGCCCATCCCCCACCTGTAAAAAGTCACAGGGCAAAGCCAGGACAGCAGGACCTGGAAAAGATGGCAGGGCCCGGGTGCCCTCCACTCCCCAAGCACCACCTGCTCTCCTACCCACTGCTGGGGCTCTCACACCTTTCCTAACTTTTAACAACATCCTCCAGCTGAACTGTTAACTCCCTCACCAAGACGTGAGCCTATGGTTTCCAGTGGTGCTTATACTCAACAACTCCTGAAACCTTCACAGGAATCCTGGGCATGCGGCGGGACACACAGGACAGGGGAGCAAAGTGGGGCTCAGTCTGGCCTCTCAGCCAAGTGCCTTCACCATACCAAGCTCCACCTTGGGCCCTTTCTCCTCCAGGCTGAGCACTCGAGATCTGTCAACAGCCCCTTCTCCATCCTTGCTGTGATTCAGTTTGCCAACGTCCTTCTTAAAGCTGTATCATCTTCTTTTTGCAGCCGGGCAACGGAGGTGCTGCAGGGGGGAGCCACACGGCCGAGGCTGCACCAGGAGTGAGGTTAGTGCGTCCGGCGCCAGCCTGCCTCTTAGTCTATCCCGGTCAACAAGACGGACATCTATCCCGGACATCAAGACGAATTCACCAGGGGATGACTCCAGCCTGCTGGGGGCTCAAGAGTTGGAAAGACAACCATCTCCCAACCATCTCCCCTACGGGACGATCACCTTTCCTTCCAGTCCCCCACTTTGGGACTACACCCAAACACCCAAACAGATCATAACCTTTCCAGGTCTCAGAGAAAGACTCTGGGCAGGGAGACTTCATAACTTCCTTCTGAAATCTGGGCCTGGACTAAATGTGCACAGTCACCAAAAAAGGAGGCTTAAAAGAATCTTCCAGTCCAAATGATCTCAAATATACACGAAGCCTCTTGGCAAGGGACTCACGAGCCCCCGCCATGTTCTCTCAAAGGCAGGGCAGGACGGCGGTGGGGGTGTTCCAGGCAGAGGGCAGCGTGAGCAAAGGCACAGAAAGAGGAGACAGCTGGTGGGGTTGAAGGCCTCCAGCACAGCATGACTGGAGCAACAAGTCTGAGCCAGGAAGGTAAGAGATGGAGTTGGGATAGGGCAGGTGAGCCTCCTTTTCCACTCCATCTGGGGTTTCGGTCAGATTGCACAGGGTGGGGGGCTGTGTGGAAGGCACACTGCAGTGATGAGCCAGAACCACCCATGATCTTCAGGTCAAAGAGATCGATGCTGGTCAACAATGGCTTTGACCCTGAGTGTCTGGCACCCCAGAGAAGCCCCCCGTGTGTCCTGTTCTAGCAGAGATATTCCTTTAGGGCACTATGCTGCCCCGCTAGGGGCCAACCCCTGCCGGGAGGCATAAAGCTACTAAAACACCACGGGCCAGAGCTTGGATGAGCAGAGAGCCAGCGCACAGGGCAACTGGCAGCAGGCAAAGCCCTAAGAGGCAGCTGACAGCTGTGTATGTGAACCCACAGGCAGCACAGAGAGGACGGGCTCTCAGGGGAGCACAGAGCACAAAGCGGGGGTTGCCCCCTCCCCAGGCTAGAGGGAACAGGACTGGTGGCAGAAAGCAAGGCCAGTCTACATTCGCGGCAGAGGGGTGGGTGATGTTTGTCCTCGAATACGGGCCACTTACAGTGAACAAGGGTCCTCTTCAGTGAGATCTGCTAGGTACACATTTGCAAAGTGGATGAACAGCATTCCTATGGCTTGTTTGGAAGTGTCTAAAAACCTGTACGAAATAGGAGCAGCACTTGTTACCATCCTGACAGGAGGGTTATATCCAATTTGGGGAAAATGAGAAGTCTGAAACAGGAAGAAAGCCACCGGGAGCTCTCAACCTTCCCTTTACTAGTCGCCTCTTTCTGGGGCGTTGGTACTAACTCAGCCTTGGCGCCTCAGCGACCTTTCAAAACCTTCAACAACACTGCATCTGAGCTCCCTGAGAGGCCCCTGATTTAGAACACACATTTAGGGGCGCCTGGGTGGCTCAGTCGTTAAGCGTCTGCCTTCGGCTCAGGTCATGATCCCCGGGTCCTGGGATCGAGCCCCGCATCAGGCTCCCTGCTCCGCGGGAGGCCTGCTTCTCCCTCTCCCACTCCCCCTGCTTGTGTTCCCTCTCTCGCTGTCTCTCTCTCTGTCAAATAAATAAATAAATCTTAAAAAAAAACCCACACATATTTAAACACATTAAACACACGTTTAAATTAGGTGTTTACTTTTTCACTTTTTGTCATTTCAAAATGAAATGCTGACCACAGCTTTCGACGAAGTCGAAGGCGCCTCTATTTTAAAGAGCTCCCACTGGACGCCCCTCCGAGCTAAAGGCCGTCTGTGCAAGACTAACAAGACGCACAGATCCAGCCCCGCGGCTGAAGCCCCAGAGACTTCCAGCTGTTGCCATTTAAGCCCTGTGCTACATCGGGCCAGGCAAACTTCTTCTGTAAAGGGTCAGAGGGTAAATATCTTCGGCTCGCAGCAACCCATCATCCTGCCACTGCGTGTGAAAGTGGCCACAGAGCCCGCCATTCCTCTAACAATTCAGTTAAGAAAATGGACAGCAGCCTGTGGGCTGTAGTCTGCCAACTCTTGGGCAGGAGTTTCAAAAAAGAAAAGAAACAAGGGTGCTAGTTCTGGGGACACTCTGCTGCCCTGTCCGGAGGGGGCCTTAAGTTTCTCGTCTGCCATGCACACCTGGAGACCGCTGGTGGTCTGTGGCTGAGGAACCTCTGTATTGGGGCCATTTCTCCTGGCCTCCCAGGCTGGGCATTCAGGGTTGGGCCGGACCACTGAAGGGGGTCATGAAGGGGCACATGGGCACGGGACAGCAGGACGGGGTCTCAGAACTGAATGGACCTTAGAGATTATCCAGACCAAGCCTATGACTGAAGCTTAAAAATCATTTCCTAAAATAATGGCAAAGTAGAAGTCCCCAAAGGGCAATGTGTGTCCCACAGAGTGCCCCAATTCCAGACCCTCCCCAGGTCCCCCGGCCCAAGCCAGATACCGAGATTCGAGAGAAACTGATTGGGGAAAATAAAAATAAGCCTCAACATTCACAAATAATGCACTGAAGATCAATCAAGCATATGCTCAAAATGCTGTAAAGGGCCTTTAACACACTGATTTATCTGAAGTCTTCTCTGCAGGGGGAAATGGCTGTTTTATTAGCACAGCTGCAAGCCTAAGGCAACCCGAGAGAGTCCGCGTCTTGTGGACATGATGTTGTCCTGAAGAGCTGGCGGTCTGCCTTTTTCCGGAATTCTGTCTTTGAAGGCGGTGTCTGAAGTTCTACCACCCTTTTATGAAGGACAAACTGCCACCATGGGGTCATCCTAGGACCAGGGAAGATGAGTTTTGGGGAGAGGAGCATTCACATGGTGTATCTGACGCATCTCCAGATTTAGAGAATGTTTTGCTTACACACACAGACTACAGAACCCAAGGATTTCCCACAACCTAACAACAAGGAGACATAATTAAAGAGAATAAAGAATAAAGGCAGAGCTCAACATTATCTAGAGGAACTTCTAGAAGTCTTTCGTATTAGATGTAGTTCCTGATGATTAATTCAACTAAGGGATTCCGACACTTTATGCGATGCAGAATCGCTCCCATTGCCCCCCACCCTGCAAACCCCAAAGAATCCACAGCATTGTAGGAAGGTGTTAATATATACATACGCACCATATCCTCCACGGCCGTCTCTCGTGCTTTGGTTCTCTGAAGCGCTTGACTGGAAGAAAACACACACACTCAGCGGCTTGCCACAGTGACAGCAAAGCAAAATGCATACAAGGAGGGTTATCAGCACACTCGGGGCTGACCCTCTGAGTTAAGGTCCCTGCTCTTTTAACATGTGACAATATACACTAAGGTCACAGAGGCCCTGAGCTGCTGGTCTGACCAGTACAGCCTCTTCAGAACTGGACACTTAGGAAGAACGATACCTCACAGTGTGTGGAAAACTATTTTCTTCTCCTTTGTGACGAGGTTCTCTCAGAGAGGGCCTGGAGCCCAAAAAGTGGAACGCACTACTTCCAGCTTCAGGATATGCTCCACACCCAATGACACGTCCATTCAGCCCCCTACCCACCCCGCCCAAATAGTGACTCGGCACCCACTCCAAGCCCAGCACTGAGGAGACAAAGGCAACAGCAGGTGTCCGGCAGGAGAGCAGGCCCGTAACCATCTAGTGAGGCAAGTGCCAGGGGACAGGTATGTCTGAGGCAGGGTGAGGGCACAAGGGAAGAAGGACCACCCCCGGCTGCCTGCAAGGACGTGGGTCAGGACAGGCTGCACTGGGCGGGGGGGGGGGGGGTACGGTACAGAGCACACACAAGCTCACAGGACAGGGACATAACATGGCAGACAAACTGAGCAGGAGCCACGTGACGGAAGGTCTTGAATGCCAGGCTAAGGAGTCTGGAAGGAACCCCGTAGGGAAGGGAAAGCCGGGACAGAGTGCTAGGCAGAGTCAAAGACATGGTCGGAACTGTGTTTTAGACAAATGGCTCTGAATCATGTAGATGGTGGGTTTCTGGGGCTGGAGAAAATGGTGGCTGAGCCCCTGTACCAGGCAGAGGGGGCACCCCGCTACAGCTCAGCCAGTGGGGGTGGGGTGCTCCTTCAGCCACAGGCTGACCTCAGACGGCAGAGGACTGCCCAGACTGACACCCTCACCTCGGGTCTGCAGATGCAACCCCACCAGACTGTCTCCACAAGTCTACCCACAAAAACAAGCCCTGAAAGAGCTGCTGCCCCTCACAAAAGCACCAAGGAACAGATGCACCAATGCAGGCCCACAGAGGATGCCTCGTTCCTACGGGCAGGAGGCGAGAACCGACTTCTGGCAGAGCCCCGAGCTGCCAGTGAGGGTGCAGGAGGAGGAGGAGGAGGAGACGGGGAGGCAGACCTTGGTGCCCAAATCGATGGACCCTGCTTCTCTAAATGCAAACAAGCTGTCTGCAGTTTGCAAAGCGAGAGCTGTCTGTATACAGAAACAAAACAGGTCTTGTGTTCAGAGACATTTCGATTGACCAAAAAGCAGGAGGAACTGTAAGGAGGTCTGTCATTCCGTTGATATATCACAGATCCAAAATATGAACAGCGTCAAAGGATCCGGAGGTGGGGCCAAGAGGTTCTGCTCGCCCAAATGGTTCTCAAAGGCAGGGGGCCTCCTCCCCACAAGTACGCACGTCTCACGGGGCACTTGGGAAGGAGACGCAGAGGAAACTGGGCCAGGACAAAACCATCTGGAGGGAAAGCCCCAGTTAGGACCAGAGCCCCGTCACACACATTGGTGCTTCTGCCTCCTCAGGGGAATCTGTCCCCGTCAGCACAAAATAAACACAACCTGAGGAGAACGTCCTCATTCCGAGGAGACACATGCTGAAGTACCAGTGGCTGCAATTCACCTGCAACTGGTTTAGGGAAAAAAACTACACAATATATATTACAATTATACAAAGTAACTATATGATAAATGGTATAATACATTAGAAGTAATAAATACAGTATCAGCTATTATATAATACACCTATTATTTATATTAATACGATCTATAATATAGAAAGAGAAGCAAATGTGGTGTTATGGTCTTAACCCTCAGGACCTCAGAATGTGGCTGTAGTTTGGAGACAAAGTCTTTACGGAGGTAATTAAGGTAAAATGAAGTCATATGGGTGGGTCCTAATTCAGCATGGCTGGTGTCCTTATAAGAAGAGATCAGAACCCACACAGATGGACGGGCGACCATGTGAGCACCAGGTGAGAAGGTGTCATCTGCAAGCCGAGGGAGAAAGGACCTGGAAGAATCCAACCCTGCCCACACCTTGATCTGGGACCTACAGCCTCCAGACCCGTGAGAAAAGAAAGTTCTGGTGTTCGAGCCACCCAGTCTGTGGTACTGTATGGCAGCCCCAGCAAACTAACACATGGGGCAATATAATAATCGGAGAACCGAGATGAAGGATATTTGAGTATTCATTAAATGACTAGTTAAACTTTTCTGTAGGTTTAACGCTTTTTTTTTTGAAATAAAAAGTTGGGAGGAAAACATACTGTAAACGGCATGCACGAGTACAGCCATTCGGAGGTCCATCTGGCAATATCAATCAAAATTTTCAGTGCCCAGGCCCCCCCCCTTTTTTTTTTTTTTTAGATTTTATTTATTTGACAGAGAGAGAGACAGCGAGAGAGGGAACACAAGCAGGGGGAGTGGGAGAGGGAGAAGCAGGCTTCCCGCTGAGCAGGGAGCCGGATGCGGGGCTCGATCCCAGGACCCCGGGATCATGACCTGAGCCGAAGGCAGACGCCTAACGACTTGAGCCACCCAGGTGCCCCGCCCAGGCCCCTTTAAACTGCAAGGCACTGCCAGGTGTGTGTTCTACACGCATTATTGCAACACGCGCCAAGAAGCCCAGGGCTCGGCATGGTAATACTGCCCTAACAAAACCCAGAAAGACACCAATGTCTGTCAGCGTGGGGCTGAGGATCCCTGTCACGGTATGATGCAACATTAGGCTGTCACTGGAAACAACAAGGTCATCTGCATGGACTCATGTGGAAAGGTTTCCACACTATATTAACAAATTGCAGAATTAATATGCCTCCCATGGTTCTGTTCGTATCCATTTTTTTAAAGGATAACTATTTATATTGGTGTTATGCATGTGTTTTTTCCCTAGAAGGATACCTGACTATTAATAAGGGCTGCCTCTGATGAAAGGAATTAGGGTTCAGGGGAGTAGACCTATATCATTCTGAATGGTTTTAAAACATTCTTCTATATTCACATCGCTTTTATTTCAAAGAATTAAAAACAAAAAACCACCTGCGTCAGAGACCTGTGCTAAGACAGCAAAGTGGGACATGGGGGACACGGTGTGGGTCACGGGGGGCTCTGGGACAAGAAGGGAGAAGGATGTGTGCGTGTGCTGGTCTGTGCTTGAGGCATGACCTCACACAGGAGCACCTCAGACGGGATTCAGAATGTCTTCAGGTTCTCCTAAACAGAGGAGTGTGACTCCTGCCTTCTTCCTGTCCATCTGCCATCCCCTCTCCCTAGATTATTTCAGTGTCTAAAATCTTTTTATTCTTTAATTAAAAGCAGAAGAATCATTCAAAGAGCTCCTCCAGATCTGACATGGCAGGAAAACTCAGGAAACTTTGTTCACCCACACAGTTGTGCTGTACCGAGGGGTCTGTGCTGTGACAGGTCCCGTTCAGGGGACAAAACAGACAAAATCCTTGCCTTCCGTGCATTCTCGGGGCAGGGAGAGGGGAGAGAATACCTGGAGAGTGTCAAGGCGGCGACTGCGACTGGAAAGCGGGAAAGGAGAGAGGTCTGGGAGGAGGTCTGGAAGGTGAGCCAAAACCCAAGGAGAGGAGGGGAGAGTCCCAGGCATCCGCACAAGAGCCCTCAGGCGGAGGGCTGGGCCCGTGAGCAGCAGGAATGTGGGCCTGAGGTCAGATCTCCCAGGCCTCGTGGCCAGGGTGACCTGGGGGCAGCCACGGGGCAGGGGGGCTGTGGCCCACAGCTGCTGTGCAGAGAGTGGCGGGAGGGCAGCACGGTGGGAGCAGGGGGGCAGATCAGGCCACCACAATAACCATGGTTGAGTGGGCCCCCGGCCCAGGTGGTGGCAGGAGGGGGTGAGTGACAAGAGGTGGGGGCCCGTACCTTCAGCAGTGAGCCAACAGGATTTGCTGACAAGGGGGATGTGGCTGTGCATCCGGGACGACTCCGAGGTGGGGACTGACACAGTTCCACTCATTCCTGTTTTTGTTTTGGTGGTGGGGGGGTGGGGAGGGGGGTGGCAAACTAAAAGGCCCGGGACACCCGTGCACAAGAAACAAGGCGCTGCCCCCGAGTCGCCCACAGACGGACACGGAGCCAGGCGCCCAGTCCCATGGAAACAAGTCTGTTCCCCGCCGGAGCCCGGCAGCTGTTCTCTGGGAGCCCTGCAGAGGGTGGCTCAGGTGCAGCTCCATGACAGCCCACCTTTTTGCTTCTGTAGGACGCAGGGAACTCAGACGGAGCCAGAGGCCAGAGCAAAGTGCAATCCGCCCTTCCCAACGTAGCCACCGCACAGCCTGAGGCAGAAGGCTGGGGCAGAGGGCACAACTCAAGTGTAGGTCAGGTCCCTGAAGGCAGGACACCACCAATCCCAGGCTCACGGCCTGAAAGAGCCCCTAGTAGGAAAGGGAGCAGAGTGGGGGATGGAGAGTGGGATCAGGGGAGGGGCTGTCGGGTGTGCGGCACTCCGTGGTCCCTGACACCTGGCACACAGGCCCCATTCCACTCCTTGAACGACGCTGCACCACCACCTCTAGGCCATGGTGGGCTCCGAAGCAGGTGCTCTGTGTTTATGCACATGTCCTGAAGACGGGCACAGGGTCCCATCACCCCTGAAAAGGAGGAGTGGCCAAAAGCCAGACAGATGTGGCTTTAAGTCCTGTCTCTGCTTACTATCTAGCCAATTGACTGTGTAAAAAAAAAGGGGGGGGGCGCTGCCAGGTTGGCGTCAGGATTAAACGAGAAGCAACTGGTGGAAGGGGCTAGCACAGAACACGTGCTCAGGAAAGCGACTGCACTCAGTGGGCCCTGACCTGGCCCCTGCCTTCCCATTCCTCCTCTCTGTCTACTCTCCCGAGGCCCAGCACTGAGCCACCCTGTCTTGGTCTCTGGGTCTCTGAGAAGTATGTGACCTTAGGTCTGCCATCTGCAACCTGACCTCTCCACAGGGGCCCAAATACTAGGAGGGTCCCAGGATTCCCTGACCCTGCTGTCCTCCCTGGGCTGACTCCCCCGTGCTCTGAGTGCTCCTCTCTCTCTCTTCTGCCTCCCCATGGTTCTGTCCTCCCTCCACAGGCTCCCCAGCTTCTATGCTGCGGGCTCTCTGGCCCCCTCCCCTCCCAGCCCTCACCCCCCAGTCCTGCCTGGCCTCACCATTGCTTCATAGAACAGAAGTGTCCTCTCCTCTGGGGCTCCTTACTTTCCTCCCCCATTCAACTGTCGATCTCCCCTGCTAACTCTGTGACTGGTCTTCTAGATGTGTCCCTTTCCCCATTTCTACCACCAAACTAGTCGGAGCCTCAGGACTGCTTTCCTGTGCTAAGGAGACTGCCTCCTAACAGGCCTCCCTTCCAATTGTCCCAGCCACCCACCTGCGCTTCCTTCCACCTACACTGAGCACTAACATTGCTGGGCACACAGCACTGGACACTACAGCCCGGGCCTTGCCCTCAGCGGACTTTCCATCCAGTACTCTGCATGTCATTTCACTTGCCTTAAAACACTGCTCTCTTCTTTCCTAATCTTACGCATCTCTGAATTAAAATACATCTTTTGGAAGAGATGAACATATGGAGAGTATATAAAATTCAGAATACATTCTTTTGGTTAGCATTTGGATGGTACATCCTTTTTAATTCCTTTTTTTTCAACATTATATTTAAGATGGGTCTACTGAAGGTAGCATATAGGGGAGATTTCCCCCATAAACCTGGCTCACAATTGTAGTGGGTTGAATGGTGGTCTCTAAAAAGATATGTCCAAATCCTGACCCCCCCCCAAATCCCTGTGGATGTGACCTTATCTGGAAAAAGGGTCTTGGCAGGTGTGATTAAGTTAAAGAACTTGAGACAAGATCATCCTGGATTAATGAGGTAGGCTCTAAATCTAATTACAAGTGTCCTCTGAGAGAGTAGAAGGCACAGGGGAAGGAGAAGTCCTTGTAAAGACAGAGTCAGAGACTGGAGTCTAGCAGCCACAAGCCAGGGAACCTCTGAAGAGGAAGAGACGGGGAAGGATTCACCGCAAACTCACTGGAGGGAGTGTGGCCCTGCCAACAGCTGGATGCTGGACTTTGGGCTTCCAGAACAGAGAGAATTTCTGTTGTGTTAAGCCAAGAAGTTTGTGATTATTTGTACAGCAAATGTAAACTAATAAAGCATTTTTCTTTTTCTTATAAAAAAATTTTTTTTGAAGAGCACAAACATACTCAGTGAAGTCTCCCGTCCATCTGCAATGCCAGGTCTTGCTTCACTTCTCAGAGCCAACCACAGTCACCCAGATCTTGTGCAGCCTTCCAGAGACACACCAGGTGAGTCCAAAGAGGGATAGATGTCTCTTCAAAGAAAGACAGTCGCATACTCTGCACGCTGCTGGACCCTCGCTGCTCTCACTGAACGCCCCCCTCCCCGGATTGCCAGCCGGACGTACTAACCGGGCCACACGGGTGCCCAGGCGCCCGCGGGGCTCGCCACCACCCGCCAACTCTGTCACGCGTGCTCTTGGCTCACAGCCTCCCTGGACGGTACAAAGCACAGTGCTCACTCCTCTAGAACCTCTAGAAGTTCTGCGCTGTTCGTGCCGCATGACAGGAAGGCAGTGATGGCTTACCCGATTCCACCTGTCTGTCCCACACCAGCAGCCGTGTCACTGACGGCTCACATAAAGCTGTGGCTCGGTTTTGCACACGCCTCTCCGAGTCAGCATCTACAGGATGGGGGCCAGGCACCCCACTTCACGCTCCCTTTCAGAGCCTCGCCTGCTGGCGCTCCCACGGACTTGCCGTGTGACAGAAGACAGCTCAGTTTTACATACAGTCATTTCCTTCCATGTCACAAGGAGGAAGACATATGAGGTAGTGTTAAAAAATCATGGGGGGGGTGGATGGGGGTGTCTGGCAGGCTTAGTCGGTGGAGCGTGAGACTCCTGATCTTGGGGGCTGTGAGTTCGAGCCCCATGTTGGATTGCTTAAAAATACAATCTTTAAAAAAAAAAAAAAACCCCACAGGAGTTGGAAAGGGAACACTTACCATGCAGTCCTATTTAGAAACTGAGTCATAAAAAAGCACAACTGTTTGGAGATTAAACCACACAATTTAAGAGAGCTGTTTGGTCCATGCCAGGCGCAGTGTGAGAGAAGGGAGTCCAACCTCCTCAGTGTAAAGAGTGGAGACAATGGAGACAATGATGGGGAAGGGGTGATCTGTGCGGGGTCACCAGGTAGTCAGTAGTGGGCCTGGGATGAAATCAAGCCACCTGAGCCAGCCTCTTCCTCCAACTGGCCCTGGCAGAGACCGCAAGCCACACCCTGCCAGTTCTATAAGCCCAGGGCCCCAGTGCTCAGAAAGGATAGAAACGGTCCAGGGGAAGGGGGCGCTGAGCAAATCCACCTTCATTGATAGAACCAGCAATCAAGGAAAATGTTCCTGCACTTTCCCTGAATTATAAACAGTCAAGCCCCATCCCAAACCTCCTCAGTACCCGCTAGTGGCAGGAAAAGCCCAGAAGTACCAGTTTCTTTAGGGCAGGAAAAGGTCCCAGAAAGCCACTGAGGTAGACTGCTGGTTGCCTCCCCCAAACCCCCTTTCTTCCTTCCTAAGGACTTAGTGGCACAGCTGACAGACCACATCCCCAGATGCCCTTGAAGCTGGAGGTGGCTACAGGACTAAGTTCTAGCTGAAGACAGTGTGAAGCCCAGGGTGGACCCCTTTTCAAGGAGAAATGAAGGGCCTGGTGATTCCTATGGCAAGGAACTAAAGGCAGTCAAGCTGGTGTTAGCTTGGAAATCTAGTCCCTGCTTTATCAAAAATGTTATTATTTTAAGCAAGTCACTTTTCTGGGTCTAAGTTTCCTCAACTGTCTACTTAAGAGGGTCACTGTGGGGAGCAAAGCATCTGTGGCTGTGGCCACCAGGTTCTTTACAGGATTATTTCTAACCTTTGTGACAACCCTGAAAGGTAAGGCCAAAGGGTTTGCCTTGAGGCCAAAAATAGCGTAAGATCTGCATCCATGTCTCTCTGACTGCAAAGCTCACATTTCCCCTGCTGTCCTGAGGAAGCCTAGTCCAAAGGCAACGGAGGTTCTGGTCTGGGTGTACCATAAGGGCAGAAGTTCAGGGCCTCCTGACTCCAGTCTTCTTCCCCTTAAGCCCTCCCGCACATGAGCTGGAATGAACTGAGCATGACGCCCCTCGGTCAAGCCTTTCAGTGCGTGCCCCACCTCCCCTTCCTCAGGGAACACAATTCAGGCTTTCTGGCTTGGCAAACTGCGCCCTCCCCATGGCCTGGCACCTTCCGTCTTGGTCCTGTCACTCACATGGTCACTTTGGCTTGGTAGGGCCCCCATGTTTAACTCTCAGGCATCCGACCAGATTCAGTTCAGGCAGCTCGAAGATTTGCCTCCTTTGCAGTAGAGTTAAGCATCCCTCCGTCTGGCTCCCCAAAGCCTCCTACGCATCCTACTCTGCATGCCTCTGGATTGATATTTCACATGCGATATTGAGGATTTGTCTGTCTCTCCTGCCAGTTAAGGAAGCAGACAGAGACCCTGTCTTATTCATGGCCCTGTACCTAAAGGAAGCAGGCACTTAACCACTGACCGGAACAAAGGGAGCGGAACACACTACAAGAACACTTGAGTCAGAGGAGGCAACAGCTTAGGGCATGGAGTGCAACCTTGGTCCCAAACCTCGCAGCAACACTTACTGTGGGGATATGGGAAGCTGTTTAACCTCTCTGGGCCTTACTCTGCCCCTCTGGAAAATGGGAGGATTACAGCAGCCGCCTCCTACGAGTCTTTAATGAGACAACATATGAGAGTACTTAGCAAGTAACGCGGCGCCGCAGAGAGCAAGAGCGCACAGCTAAGGCTCACCTGCACTGCCCTCTAGTCTTTCCCTTTCCTTTCATGTTACAAATCACTGTAACCAGTTTGGAAACCAAAGAAAAGTTATCTAACATGTAGCCATCCAAGTACAACCAAGCCCACTGGTTGTCACAGTGCCTTCGTTCTGGTTGCAAAGCTCCTCCTGCCTTGTGCCTCCCATGTGGGACCGGAAGAAGCTGGGCCGGGCTGCGCTCTGTTCCCCGGTCATTAGCCTCCGTCAGCTCTCACCAAAGGTTGGTCACTCAGAGAATTCCCCAAACGCGGGGGGGGCTCCACCTCCAAGGCAGGATGCACGGGCGAAATGCCGAAGGACCGGCAGGACAGGTGCCCATGACCACTGGCTGGACACGGCTGGTTCCTGCTCTGCCTCGCACTGTTCTTGGCTGATTAGAGGAGACCCACTGTGAAATCAAGTCCGGGCGTGCAGAATTTCTTCCTTAATCACTTGCAGTCAGGAAAAGACTAGAACCGATGTGGCACTGATTCAAGAAACACCATGACACAAGACACCTGTCCCCAGACAGCGATCCAGAAGGAGGAGCAGGTCGGAGCTGCTGCCCATGCGGGCAGGCTGACGGGCACCCTGGGATTCAGCACCTTTCGGCTCTGCTGCCCACTCTGGGCGTCCTGGCCTTGATGCCAGTCCCTCGCTTGGGCCTGTCCACCAGGACGGAGTGCTGCAGGCCCTGGGCCTTTCTCAGTCCCCAAGCCACCTGCCCAACCTGCCTGCCCTGCACCCTGATCCCTTCCGCTGTTACGCGGGGAAGCAAATCAATAAACCACCACCATCCTGTATCAAGACATCTTGTTATTTTTTTAAATGGTAGATATATTTTTAAAAGTTTTTATTTAAATTCCAATTAGTTAACAGAATGTAACACTAGTTTCAGGTGTACAACGTAGTGATTCAGCACTTCCATACATCACCTGATGCTCATCATGACAAGTGGCCCTTCTTCATCCCCATCCCCTATTTGACCCATCCCCCCACCCACCTCCCCTCTGGTAACCACCAGTTGGTTCTCTGTAGTTGAGTCTATTTCTTGGTCTCTTTTTTCCCCTTTGCTTGTTTGTTTCTTAAATTCCACATATGAGTGAAATCATATGGTATTTGTCTTTCTCTGACTGACCTGCTTAGAATAATATTCTCTGGCTCCATCCATGTTGTTGCAAATGGCAAGATTTCATTAATTTCTATGGCTGAATAATATTCCAGTGTGTGTGTGTGTGTGTATGTGTGTGTGTACCACTTCTTTATCCATTCATCAATCAATGGACACTTGGGCTGTTTCCATAATTTGGCTATTGGAGATAATGCTGCTATGAACACTGGGGTGCATGTATCCCTTTGAATTAGTATTTTTGTATTCTTTGGGTAAATACCCAGTAGTGCAATTGCTGGATCGTATGGTAGCTCTATTTTCAACTTTTTGAGGAACCTCCATACTGTTCTCCAGAGTGGCTGCACCAGTCTGCATTCCCACCAACGGTGCACGAGGGCTCCCTTCTCTCCACATCCTCACCAACACCTGTTGTTTCTAAAATCAAAACATTTTAATGGTGGAAGTTCAGCGCCAAAAAAGGTTGATGGAAAAGCTACCTCTGAAGAGAGACCTTTCTAGTGACCCTCAAAAATCACACCCCATGGGCCAATACCATTGCCCTTTTGATCACAGGGCGGACATTCACCCTGGACAGAGAGAAGGCTGAGTCAGCTGCGTCCAGTCAGAGAGCAGAGAGCAGGCTGCATTTGCTCACTACGCTCAGCAAGCGCCTCGTCCGAGGAGAAAGAACTGTGAGAGCCCCTAGGGAACGGCAGGAGCCAGCGTGAGCCCGCCTGGGACTGTGGCGTTCCCGCCTGACGCCAGCCCCACCTCCGAGCCTTTTCCTGGGGCCGAGCCTGCAGAGGCCACCTGCAATGGCTCTTGCCACAAAGCGTCCCGCTCAGAGTCACACTGTTTTATGTAGTAAGACACAACTATCCGTTCATTTATTCGTCCATCTGTCCATCCATCCTCCACACGGCTGCTGGTGGAGGTCTCAAAATGTCAATAAAATTATATCACCCACCGCTCCACTTAAAACTCCCAAGACACATAAGTGTGTCAAAAGTCACACCTTATACTGTAGACGTGTGCATTTTACTTTATGTAAATGATACCTCCATAAGAATTTTAAAAACAACAAAACGAACCCAAAACCCTTCCATGCTTTTCCACAGCAGCTAGAATAAAATGCAGGCTCCTTCTCGTGGCCAAGGGACCATAATGACATAGGGCTCTGTCTGCTTCTCCAGCCTCATCCCCTCCGGCCTTCTCTCTACACACTGCACACACCAAGCTCCATCCTGCCTTAGCACCCTGGCTCACACGGCACTTCCTGTCTGGACACTCTCCTCCTTTCTATTCTTGTCGCAGCTCCCAGCTCACCTCCTTGGAGGCCTCTCCGGATCCCCGCACCCCCAGCTGTGTACATCCTGGCCTGCTTCCATCCTTCACTCGCATTTCCCACTTCTGTTTTCTTCTCCCCAATTACTCCTCTCGTCTCAGAAAATTTTTTTAAGATTAATTTGAGAGTGAGCGCGTGCACACACACATACACACACATATGAGTGGGGGGCGGTGAGGGGCAGTGGGAGAGAGAGAAGCAGACTCCCCGCTGAGCAGGGAGCCCGATGAGGGACTCGGGACTCGACCCCAGGACCCTGAGATCATGCCCTCAGCCGAAGGCAGACATTTAACCCACTGAGCCACCCAGGCGCCCCTCACCTCAGAAATTCTTATGTGCTTCCTTGACTACTGTTTTCTCCCCCTAGAAACTAAGCTCTGCAAGACCAGGAACTTTGGTTCTGTTTATCCCCATACTCCTGGCATCGAGAGGGTGCCTGGCTCTTAAAGGGTAGCTAAACAATATTTGTTGAACAAAGGAATTCATTCAGCCTGTCACTTAAGACATATTTATCGAGTACTGTCCAGGATTTATTTTTAATTCAGTAAGGTCCATGAATTTGCACAAAGGGTTCTCCCAGAAGCTTAGCTTGCAAGCCCTTCGTCCTGCAACAGGACAAAATTGCTTAGCCCTTTGGTTTTGGACAAAGTAATCTGCCAGCAAGAATGCCAAAGGACAGCCACCCAAAACCTCTCTTCCTCCTCACTGGCCACAGGGCAGGGAGAACCGGCCAAAGTCTCCCTCACCACATTTGGCCTTAGAAAGAAAGAATCGGACAATCTGGGTTTGTAAACAGCTGAAGCGCTCATGAACATTTTTTGGTAAGGACCAGATGAAGCCAAGGTGCACAGTTAGCCAGCTTTAATCCTCCTACATGGAGGTTCTGCCAAGGGCTGAGAAAGAAATGAGAAAAAAACCTAAACTCTCTAGCAAATAATATGCTTAGCTCTCTAAACATGGGGCTCCTTAGGACGGCAGCTTCCCCTGGAAGCAGGGCAGCTGTGCCATCTCCTGACGATGGTGACCTCAGCAGGGCCGAGGGGGCACTGTCACCGTGCAGGCGCTCCACGGGGCTCTGTTCGATGGAAAGACACATGAATGGCTGATAAACACCCAAGGAAATAGGCAAGCTCAATAAGGTGGGTTTTAAAAATGCAAATCAATAATTACTGTCTGCCAGATTAGCCAAGATGAAAACACTGGGGGAGGATATTAGGCAACAGGGACTCTGAAGTTGCTGGCGGACAAGTAAATGGGGATGTGTGGGGGAGATTTGTGCTCTTGTCCCCGGAGCCCCCAGTTGAGAGGGGACGTCTGGTTGGTGTCCAGGTAGCCACGGTGAACGGAGACCTCTGGGAGCCGGGGACACGCTGGAGGTGGAACGAACGAGGCCTCCAGCACGCAGAGTCTGAAGGACAGGAGGAGCAGGAGAGCTGCAAATATTCCTAAAGAAGGAGGGCTTGTCAGTGTAACTTCTTCCTCCACACTGACGGAGGCGCCACGCGTAAACGGGCTGTCCTAGGACAGTGTCCCTGGGCTGCTGGGGAGCCTCCAGGTCTGGGGAACTCTGAGAGACACCGCACCTGTTCCCGCCCTGTGTCACCCCTGCACTGCTGACCAGTACTCCCTGGCCCTAAATTTCGGAATTTCATTTGACCTCACAGAGGATGGAGATGGGTGTGGTTTTTTTACCTATCGACCCACAGATGACTTGGAAAGTTGCAGTGGGTATCTATTATGATTTTAACTATTTATACACCATGACCCAGAAACTCCACTCCTAGGATTTTCTTCTTTAACTGCACTCACACAAATGCCCACAAATCTGTATAAAAGGGTGTACTGCAGCTATGAGCATAGAGGATTTAGAAACCACCTAAATGTCCATCAATGGGGGAAGGGGGTAAATGTAAATTATCATCCAGTGGAAGTCACCATTAAAAAGTGAGGCAGAGAGGGTACCCTCGCAATGGGTGGATTTTATGGCATGTACCTTACACCTCAACAAAGCCGTTTAAAAAGTGAGGTGAATCTATCCGCATTGATACGGAAAAATGCCCACTTTAAACGGGGAAAAAAGCAAGTCACCAAAACAAACCTACTTTGATTTTTTTTAATGATACATACAAACAGAAATTTCAAGGCACACACATTAACTGTTACCTATGGTTAGCTCTCTAGAGGATGGAATTATAGGGAACTTTCACTTTCTATGCTATGTATTTCCATAAAGTTTTAGTTGTTTACAAAGAGCATGCATTACTTTTGTAGTTAAAAAAAGGTCTTAAAAATGGTTACTTGGGGGGAAAAAACTTCTGATGCTAAAAACATTAAATAATTTTAAAAATGACAAAATTACAATTTTGCACATTAGGTAATTAAAAGCCTTAAAACCTAACTCATTAGCAATCTCCTCCTGAGAGAAAAGCTTCCAGCAGGCAGAATTCACTGGAGACAGAAAGCACCTCCACCTCTGCAACCTCATGGCTAATCAAACAGAACAGGACACGGCCCCAGAGCCTGCATCTCTCAGAGGTAACACATGCAGCCCCTGGCCCAGCCCCACCTCGCAGGGTGACCCATAGCTCAGGCAGCCAGAAGCTTGTCTGGGCACTGCTTCCTCTGGTCAGAGGAGACACCCGCCAGCCCCGTCGTGCAGTGATGAGCTACACATTGCAAGATGGATTTTCATCCTTGTGACCCAAGGCTCTGAAGTGATTCCAGCTGCTTAGGGTGATCCAAACTCAGCAGAGAACAGAACATATAATGGGTACAGGGAAGGCTCCTCTTGACATGGTTTTTACACCTGGAACCTGGAAGGAAAGGGTACAGATCCAGCCACACATCCACCCATCAAGAGTTAAACATAGAAGCCAAAGGACTGAACACAAAGTTGCTGACTCACTTAACTGGGTCATTCAACTCCGAGAATTTCACTAGGAGAAAAACCCCAATGTACTACGTTTCATTCAGAAAGATGACCACACTCACCCTCTGACCTCCTACAGGCCATATCCTTTAAGTACCATTCCCAGACAGTGGTGAAGGGGCCACCCAGCCACCCACCTTGCTCAGTTGGCAGCCCTTGTGAACACTCTGGGTCCCCAAACGTACCTTGAAGAAAAACAGCCTTGTCTACTACCCACACCCAAAATGCATAACTTACTCAATGGAGTTCCTAGGAGGATGTCTGAGAAAAACCTGATCAGATAAGCCTTCACCGGCGTGCGGAACACTGAAGGCTCTGGGCACTGGACATTAATTGACCCAGCCGCTCGTCATGCCCAGCCTAAGAGGCAGACGGTACCATCCCAACTTTCGGATGAAGAAACTGAATCTCAATGCAGGTAAGGAATTTTCCAAAGTCCAGGACCAGAACCCAGGCCCCACTGCTGATCTTCAACACCCCCCTCCCCATTAAACAGGTTCCAACATCGGTCTCACTGAGCTTGGCCTTTTGGTACAAAAACGTAAAGCTTGTGAAATGCAAAACTCTACATGCAATCCAGACAGCACTATCAAAAGTCAAAAACAACCTCCCAAGGAGAATTAGCTCAGAAAATTTATATGCAGATGGACAGACAATTCAAGAACTTTACCCTACACTGAAGGTGGCTAGCAGTGTGTATGTCTACAAAGCATGCATGGTCCAAAATTCCAAGGCTGGGGGTAAGAAGTCAAGTGTTAACTCAGGTTAATCTTGGGAAGGTTTGGCTGTCAAAGTTCATCAGGACAGGGAAGAGGCCACACTGGCTGAGGCCATCCCAGATCTCCTTTGTCAAGCCCTGCCTCAGGCTGTGCTGCCACCACTTGGCCTCCCTCAGTACAGATCTGGCTCTTGCGCAACCCTGCTCCTCAGGCCAGCCCAAGCAGTGGGCAGGAGGAAAGCCCTGCATCTCCCAAGAGTGTGCAACCCCCTCCTCCATCACCATATTCCTCCGCCACCTCCCACTAGCCACTGCTCCAGGTTCTGTGCTCCTGGGCTGTCACGGCTAAGTGGCACAGCTGGGAAGGTGGGTTCACAGGAGAGAAGAGTTCCCTTTCTCGTGCCACAGTCTGGAACAAATCCCCTGGGCAAACCAGTGAGCTTCTCTAAGTGTGTCTGGGTGGTGTGGGGAGGAGGCAAAGAAACAGTAGCAGGAGACTGCGCAGTGGTGGGGAAAGAACGAAGGCCCGGGAGGCAGGACACTGGGTTCAATGCCTGACCCAAGACTGGCTGCGAATCCCTCCAGGATTCTTGTCTTGTCTTGTCTTGTCCAGGAGTCTTGCATTAAGTTACCTGTATTTTTCCAATTCTATTAACAGACAGTAGGGTGTGCACTGTTCTACCTCCTCAGGATCACCTGCTATGGAGGTCAGTGAGCCAAGGTGGGCCTCGGTGAGCTTACAACTATTCAGCAGCCCCATGCACTGGGTGAAGCATCTTACCAGCTCACTTAATGCTCATACGAACCCATTAAGACAGGTAATCACCTCCCTCATTTGGGGCACAAGAAACAATCTCCGAGCATTCACACATCACCTGGGCTGAGGCTGAGGCTGCCCAGTCATGTGGCATGGTGGTCTCTGAAAGAACAAGGCATTCACCTGGCAGAAGGCTCTTCATCTGGGACAGGTGGGGGCTTTGCCCTTGAATTTTATTAGTGGAAGTGAATTAATAAGCACCCTCAGCAGAAAAATTAATAGAAGACCAGCTCTTCTCTTGATATCAGAGTCACAAAACTACAGTTAAGACCTTTTCCCTAGCTTCTCAATCCAGGGTAGTTAGCACCCAGAGTCTTCTCTTTTCCAAAAATCCAAGGGGTGTAACCAACCAGAACCTCAGCAGAAGAGAAGCGACAAACTTCATTTCCTTAGCCCCAAAGCCTGGGAGTCAGGGGGCAATGCAGAGGGCAGGTGAGGAAGCCCTCACCCTCCAATAATAAGCTGACCTCAGGGGGCTTGTGACCTTAAGTGCCCAGATCATCAGGCCCGAGGAGCTCGGACATCTGAAGTCCTCCTTGGCGGGCAGGGGCAATCCTACCCACGGTGGTCTGGTGGATGCTTCAGGTGCCTTGGGTTCTGCTCACAGCGATTTCTCCTTTTCTTTACATAAAACAGGTGGACAGGGTGAGAGGAACACCCCAGCAGTGTGTACACCAGTAAAAGAGGAGGAACGACATGAAGGGACCATGGCCCTTAGGACGGGGAGCCCCAGGCTACCCTAGGAAAGGTGGGTCTGAGTCAAATTAGGATTCCTCAACTCCCAGTGCTCACTCTGTCCACCTGCCTGCTAGGACCCCTCCCATTCTCCTCTTGTGAGGGTACTAACCAACTATCGTCCTTCTGTGAGGGCACTAACCAACTATCATCGTGTGGCATGGTAGTCACAAGAGACACTTTCAAAGTTTTCTGCATCCCTTGTCCCATCACGCAGACTGCAGAGTGAGTGGTCACACAGATGAAGGCTAGGTAGGCAACCTGGCTAAAGAGCAAGTAAGTCAAAGGGAGGTCTGCCTGCATCTCTCTCCTTGAAGGCACCGAAAACGACAGCTACAGGTACTGAGGGAGAGCTGCCTGCAGAACATGGGTTTTGGAGAGGGGCTTGCTGGGTGCTGTTTTGGGACTGACTCACAACTGTGTCGTCCTTGGTTCCAGCCTTCTTAGAAGCCTAGAATGAACTTAAATGAATCCCAGAAAATCACAATGCCCTGGCCCTGCTATTTACCATTTCAAACAGGCCTGCCTATGTCAGCTCTTGATGAGAAAGGTCAGACACAACTCATGAGGCCCTGGAAGAAAAGGAGGCGTAGGGCCCTACCTGTCCTTAGACCCTCCAACACAACAGCACTGCCAGGGAACGTGCTTCCTTTGGGCTTGCTGGTCTACCAAGCTACCTGCAGGAGACTTAATAAGCTTCTTACCACACCCAATGCCATGCAAGAGAAGCCAGAGGCTGTACCACTCACATGGGCCGGCAAGTACAGAACCCAAAGAAAGCAGAGCACTCTGTCAGGAAACGACCAAAACAATCCAACACAAGAATCAGGGGAGAGGTGACCACGCCTACATACAGGCTAGGGGCAAGGGAAGAGCAGGTGGGAGAGGGAGAGATTGAGGCTCTGGGCAGTGAACAAAGACTCTGTACAAAGACTCTATAGAACAAAGCTATATACTAAATACAAGCCAGAACTTTAGCACTTCCTCTCTCTTAGCATTGAACTCCTTGGGCTGCTGGCATCTTTGAAAGAGGGGTGAAGAGGAACATCCCTCAAGTGCATCCTTATAAAAATGATACTAAAAAGACCAAACACGTGTAAAAAGTCACGAATGAGTAGAATGAGTAGGCTCCACTTCAATTATCAGTCCCTGTTTTCCTCCCACATGTAACTCAAAGGCTTATTATACCAATTGATCTGAAATTTATCTTGTTCAACAATCTACCGTAGACTGTAGAAACTCTGATTTCCTACTAGTTAAAATACAAGCAGTGAACAATGAGGTTGGCTTGGCAAACAATATGACAAATTGCCCCTCTGAGGCCCTTAAGACTAAAGCAGTGGCCAACTCTCATCTTGGAGGAGACGTTCACTGGTGTCTCTGAGCCTGCTTCAACCACCTTTGGGGGCTCAGCCCACTCACCAAGGTGAAATCCATCCAATCAACAAGATCTCACTTGTCTGCCTCTCACAATCAACCCTCTTTGGCCACTCAGCATATAAACCTGGAATCATGAGTTATTGGTTCAAGTGATCTGTCTTCCTAAATAGATCATAGACTCTTGGAGAGCAGCGATCAAGTCTCAACTTTTCTCATACTCCCTTCACTATATTAGTTATGTACCACTATGTAACAGATTGCTCCCCAACTCAGTGGCTGAACATGTATTATCAGCTTAGCTGGGTAGTTCTGGCTCATGGTCTCTTGTAAGGCTGCAAACTTACAAACCATGGGAAGTCTTGACTGGGGCTGGAAGAGCCACTTCTGAGAAGCTTCACGCACTCTATGGCTATTGGCTGGACTCCTCAGCTCATCACTGTGAACGTGGGTCTTTCCAAAGGACCGCCTCAGTATCCTCAAGACATGGCAGCTGGCTTTTCCCAGAGCAAGTGATCCCAGAGGGATCCAAGTTGCAGTTCTTAGATAACTTAATCTCCAAAGTGACACACCATCACACTTCCGCCATATTCTGTGGTCACACAAACCCTGACGCAACGTGCGAGAGGACTACACAGGGTGTGCCTATCAGGAGTGGGGATCACTGGGGTGTGTCCTGGAGGTTGGCTGTCCTGTGCCCTTTTACATTCACAGGAAATTTTTACTGAAGGTGGAACAGATGACCCTTTCCGGGGCGGGGGGCGTGGAACTGAAGCTGTTCCTTTGCTTTTCAATTCCGTCTTAGCCAACACTTGGCTCATGCTCTCCGCTGACCTGGCTGGCTGCCACCCTCCAAGGCAGGGAAAGTGAACAGGGCACTAGAAGCCATCACCAGTGTTTCTGTCCAACCCTACAGGAGCTTCCCCTGTTTTACTTCAACAACCAAAAAATGTCAGCTAAATTCAGCTTCTCAAACAAGAGGGCATCCTATCAGTGCGGTGAAGTCTGCTGACAAGGGCAGCATGGACCCAAATGATGCCATCCATGGAGGGGTATCAAGAAGGGCCGAGGGCTGACGCTGGCAGCCTGCTTTGGCAGGGCAGGGCAGGGCAGATGATTCAACAACAGAAAGGAGGCACTGGGATCACACGATTCCCCACGCACGGCCTCTCAGAGCCCAAAGCCACGCTGCTGCACTGCTGCTCATTAGTGGTGAAAGTATTTTTAAAGTTAGGAAAGCAACTCCATTTCTCCCCAATTTATGCAATTCCTACCACCAGCCATAATCCCTGAGATTAGAACTACAGTAGACAGAATTTGTAAAAAGGGCCCAGGAGCTGAGTTGGTAAGGCAGTACGTAAGGACTGGAGCCACCTGCTTTGGGTAAAGAGGGATCAAAATGCTTTCGTCCATTTTTTTTTTTTTCCTGCCTTCATTTATAAAAGCTCTTTCTCCCTGGATACAGAATCCTGGGTTAACAGGTTTCACTTTGCACTTTAAAGATGTTGTTCCATTGTCTTCTGGCTTGAATAATCTGACGAAAAGTCTCTATCGGTTCTTATGATTATTTCTTTGTATGTAGTGTCTTTTTCCCTCTAGATACTTCCACAATTTTCTTTTTATTGTTTTTCGGCAATTTGATTATGCTGTGGCTTAGTGTCATTTATTCTGTGTTCATGTGCTTGGGGATTATGAGGCTTCTTGGATCTGTGTGTTTATAGTTTTCATCAGCTTTGGAAAATGTTCAGCTATTAGTCTTCAAATATTTTTTTCTGCCCTTTCTCCTGCCTCTTCCAGAAATCCAATTACACCTTGGACTTCTGATACTTTCCCATGGGTCACTGGGGCTGTTTGCTATTTGTCTTTCTTCTGTGTTTCATTCTTAGTTCGTTTATATTGACTCACTTTTCTCCTGATTACAGATCATAATTTTCTACCTCTTCACCTGTAATTTTTTATTAGAGGCCATACATTATGACTGCTACACTGCGAAACATTTGGCTTTTGTTGTCTTCCTTTAAAGAGTACTGAAGTTTGCTGGCGTGAGCAGTTAAGTCTGTGAAAACAGTTTGATTGTTCTGAGGCTTCCCCCCCCCTCTTTTAAATCAATTCTGAGGTATAATTTACATACCAAAATGCACCCATGTTAAACATAGTTCAAGAGTTTCGAGAAATGTGTACGCTGATGTGACCCTCCCTACCACCAATATACTAATTTCCATCACCCCCAAAACTATCTCCTGTTCCTTTGCAGTTGGCCTCACACCTACCACACCAAGGCAACCTGCTTTCTTCACTATAGATTCCCTGTTTTCAGAATTTCATATAACTGGAGTCGCATGGTAAGAATATACTCTCTCAAGCTGGATTCTTTTGCTCAGCATGTTCATCCATGTTGTGGCACGTATCACTAGTTCATTCCTTTTTGTGGCCGACATGTATTCCCTCATACAGAGATACCACAATTTGTTTATCCATTCATGTGTTGATGAACATTTGGATTGTTTCCAGTTTGGGTCAATTATGAATAAAGTTGCTATGAATATTTATGTACAAGTTCTTTTATAGCCCTGTTTTCTCTTAAGTAAATGTCTAGGGGTGACACTGCTGGGTTGGATGGTAGGTCTAATTTTCTTTCTTTTCTTTCTTTTTTTTTTTTTTTTTTAAGATTTCATTTTTAAGGGCGCCTGGGTGACTCAGTCGGCTGAGCGTCTGCCTTCGGCTCAGGTCATGATCCCAGGGTCCTGGGATCGAGCCCCTCAGCAGGCTCCCTGCTCAGTGGGGAGCCTGCTTCTCCCTCTGCCTCTGCTCCTCCCCACCCTCCTGCTCCCGTGCTCTCTCTCTCAAATAAGTAAATAAATCTTTTTAAAAATTTTTCATTTTTAAGTAATCTCTATACCCAACATGGGGCTCAAACTTACAACCCTGAGATCAAGTGATCAAGTGTCGCCTGCTCCACCGACTGAGCCCGCCAGGTGCCCCAGGTGTAATTTTCTTTATGAGAAACTTCCAGTTTTGTGAAATGGTTGTATCATTTTATATTTCTGCTGTCAATATGTAAGAGTTCCAAAGTTCGTATCTCTTCAACTTTTGGTACTGTCAGTCTTTTTAATTGCAGCCATCCTGTGGGTACACAGTGGTATCACTGTTTAACGTGCATGTCCCTGATCACTAATGATCAGCGTCTCATGTGTTTACTGGCCATCTGTAGATCTTCTTTAGAGAAATATCTATTCTGATCCTTTGCCTATTATTAAATTACACTGACTTTTGACTGAGTTGTTAGAAGTCTTTACCTATACTGGATACAAGTCCTTTGTCAGATATTTCTTTCCCAGTCCGTGGCTTACCTTTTCGTTTCCCTTACAGTATGTTTTGAAGGTCAGAAATGCTTAATTTAGATGGAAGTCCAACTTTTTTTTTTCTCAAGATTTTATTTTATTTATTTATTTCAGGGGGGGGGGGGGGGGGAGCATGAACAGGGGGAGTGGCAGAGGGAGAAGCAGGCTCCCCGCCCGATGCGGGACTCGATCCCAGGCTCCTAGGATCATGACCTGAGCTAAAGGCAGATGCTAAACCGATTGAGCCACCCAGGCACCCCTCTTTTCTTTTCTTTCTTTCTTTTTTTTGGTAACAGTTTAAATTTTTTGTGTCCTAAGAAATCTCTGCCTATCCCAAGGTCACAAAGATTTTCTCCTTTGTCTCCTAGAAGTGCTACAATTTTCACTTCTACATCCAGATCTGTGCTGTAGTTCTGCTCAGTTTTATGGTATCAGGTTTGTTTTCAAGCTCTGTGCCCTCTCCGCCAGGGTAGGCAGTGAAGTCTGAGAGCAGCTTTCTCAGATAAGAAGGATCTTCAGAGGTGTCTACCAAATGCCCCTGGCGTTCAACAAGGTCTCACATCCAACTGGACAGATCGTCTCTCCCAGCCCTAGAAGCAGTTCAGCTTCCAGCTTCCCAGCAGCTGTTCTTGGCTTTGCCCCGTTTCCCCCCATGCACGCACAGACTCATGTGCAGAAAGAGACTTGAGGAGACCCCTGAGCAAATGTCTAGAGCTTTTCCTCCACGGAGCTCCTTTTTCTCCATATTGTCCCTGGAAATTCCAACTGCTTTGGCTTCCTCAGCTCTGTCTCCTCAACCTGGCAAGGCTGTGGGGCTCTGCTTGGGTTCCTCCTCACTGCTCTGAGAACTGGAAATTGCCTCCGGCAGAAAGTTGCAGAGGAGACCATAGGGCTTACCTTATTCTTTCCCATCCCTCAGGGACCATTATCCTGAGCCGCCTGTTGCCCAATGTCTGCAAACAGTTGTTTCGTATGTTTTCTGGTTGCTTATAGAAGAAGGGCAAGTTCTATACTGCTAACTCCTTCATTGGCAAAAGTCTCTTCGTCCACTTTTGTACAGGCTCAAATGTTACATTTATCCACACGGGACAGAGTCCTCTGACTTCAACAAGCCCTGGATTCCAATCTCAGAAGGAAAGCCTTTGGCTTTTTCCTGGTGCATCTACCTGGCTACACAAATTGTTGCAATGATGCTCTCAGTGAAAAACCAAGCAGGTAGGAGACAATGCAACCAGATGGCGTTAAGCAGTCCATGTACAGAGGCGACAGGAAGCCCATTGAGGTTAGAGAAGCAGTGTCCCTATGTCATGAACTATACGTGAACCCTGCACACGGCAGGCAGGCGGAGCAGTGGGAAGCCCAGGTACTGGAGTGAGACCCCCCGGGTTGAATCCCAGTATTCCACTTAGAGGCTGCCACAACCTGAGACGGTTCACTCAACCTCTCCGTGCTTCAGTTTCCGCAGGTATACAGTATGATAACAGGAGTACCTGCTTCAGGTGGCTAAGGTGAGAAATAAATGAGTTAACATATGTAAGGCGCTTACAGGGCTTGACACATAATAAGCACTACGCAGTGTGACTCAGTATTGTCGCCAGATCAAACACGGGCCAAAGCACCTTTAGCCAAAATGCCTCAGAGCCGGTGGCTCTGACCTCCCAACCCAGGGGAGGCTTTATAAGACGACTGAAAACAGATCCTATGCTTACACAGTCTCAACATACCCCCCCACAAGTTACTCACTACAAAGGGGGACATGCTGACTTCACAGTGGAGAGACCTGCAGGAGCTGCCTTCCTGCAGTCGTCAAGAGAACTTGGCCGGTACTGGGGGAAACCCGCATCAGGTGCCAGAGGGTCCGGCGCACTGAGGAGGTCACAACATCACTTACGCAGCATCCCTGCCAAAAACACGTAACCTGAGTGTAGTTATGAAGAACCATCAGACGAACCCCGGCTGGGACATTCTACAAAACCACTGGCCTGTACTCTTCAAAAGTGTCGAGGCCAAGAAAGACAAAGAAAGGCTGAGGAACTATTTATTCCAAGACCAGCTTCCAGGTGGGGAACACCCAGCACTGTGCCAGCACCAGCCTGGCCAGTAAGCCAGACCTGGCCCAGGGAGTGGCAGGGGTCATACCTGGACAATACGGACCGTCTGTCCTGCAGCTTACCAGTATGGGCTAAGGTCACTAGGGGAGGCTTCTTGGAAGCCAGGGAGGATGTGGCTAGGTGGGAAGGAAGGAGAAAAGCATTCAGGGGAAAGAGAGATGTGGGTAAGGGGAAGAGGCAGGAACGGGTTTGGCAGGTGCGGGGGCTGGGAGAAGAGCGGCCTGGGGCACGCTGCCACATCCAGTGTCCCATAACATGGCAGTTCTCGGCCCAGGCTACAAGGCAGACCATGGGGGCTACGCTGTCTGCAGCACAGAAAGAGTTCAGAAAGGGAGGGCAGGTCCAGGAGCCTGGCCGTCCTGCAAGACGCCAGGACACCACCTTAGTTCAAGGCAAAGAAGGACAGGGCTGCCGGCAGCTGTGGTACTGTGGGGACAGAGGAGCTCCTTGGCATGGTTCCACGGCTGACCAGGTAGGAACACCTTCAGACTGCAACCCGCCCGTCACAACCTCTCCTCAGCCTTGTGCCTCACATTACCGCAGACCAAAATTCAGCTGGAGCCATGTCCACACTGGCCCAACCTGAAAGCCTCCATTTTTGGGGGGGGAACGAGATCACTAGAACTGTCAGCTCCCACCCGACTGGGTGGGAGATCGTCCCATCCACAGCAGTGGCCCTTGAACGACAGTGGTCCATAGCAAGACCACAGTGTGTTTGTTGGCTGTTTCCCTGAAGACTTTTTTACCTATCTGGGGTATTAGTAAGTTATTTACTTTAACTCGTTGAAAACGACAAATCCATATATAATCTGCTCAGTGATCTGAGGGGCAATCTAACATTCTTCTTAACTCTCCTTTCATAAGGCAATTTTTTTTTGCCAGCAATTGATCAGATTTCTGACAGAGAAATCTGGGGATAGAATTACAAACCAGGGTTCTTTTTTTTTTTTAAGATTTTATTTATTTATTTGACAGAGACAGACACAGAGAGAGAAGGAACACAAGCAGGGTGGGACAGGGAGAAGCAGGCTTCCCGCTGAGTGGGGAGCCCGATGTGGGGCTCCATCCCAGGACCCTGGGATCATGACCTGAGCTGAAGGCAGACGCTTAACAACTGAGCCACCTAGGTGCCCCGCAAACCAGGGTTCTTGACAGAGAAAACACATTCATGCAGGCCTCCTCCACTGTGTCTGCAGGACCCCAGCACCCGCCCCTCGTCATTAGCCTCTCTTTCCCAGACTTCTGGACCCCAGCTCCCTGCAGGGCTCAGACTGAGGGTGGGAGCAGGGGTGGAAATCTTCAATTCTTTAATCTTCAAGTCTGCTGCGTTGGACCGACCAGCAAATATTTTGGGCACAAACTCACCACCCAAATAGAAAACCTGCTCTCGCGTTCTGACGCCGCCTCGGCCCAGATGCTCACACAGCCCTCGGGTCTGGGCAAGAGAGGCGGTGTGCCCCACTCCTGCAGGATGGCGTCTCCGGCTTGTCCTGTCACTGGGGTGATGCCAGTGCTCACCTCTCTACATCACTGTCCATGTTATTAAGTGAAAATGTCTTCTAAGAAAACGGAAAAGCCCATAAGGAACACTGATGAGCTTAAGAGGTTAGAGGAGGGGCGCCTGGGGGCTCAGTCAGTTAAGCGTCTACCTTCCGCTCAGGTCATGATCTCAGGGTCCTGGCATCGAGCCCTGTGTCGAGCTCCCTGCTCAGCCTGCTTCTCCCTCTCCCCCTGCTCCCTTCTCTCTCTGCTCTTGCTCTCTCTCAATAAATAAAATCTTTAAAAAATTTTTTTAAATTAAAAAAATAAGAGGCTAGAGGAGCCCAGGGACTAGAACAAAAGCTGGGGGGATAGGGAAGAAAAGCATTCTGAGAAAGGTGAACATATAAAACAATATAAGGTTGGTTCTGCTTATGTCCCGAGCTACTGTGCATACAACTGTGTCCATGAAAGAGAAAACTAAAGACAAAGTGTGAAAGCTCTTGACACCGACCACTGATTGGGGATAGGAAAAGCCACAGACACTCAACACCAAGTCTTTCAAAGAAATTTTAGAGCTGACAAAAAACACAACAGTTGAGTGCCCCAGCCAGCAGAGTGACCCTACCTCCCCTACCCCTGTGTGCCACCCCAGGGCCCCCACATGAAAGCACGCCCCAGGTAAGGCCCAGCCTCACGCACAGCAGCTCGAGAGGGGCCTGACGGCGGCACAACATGCCCTCTAGGATGAGGAGGACACTCTAAATCAAAGGAAACGTGGGAGGACCTGTCATTTGCTAAGATGGATCGGAGTAACTCAAGTTAGAAGTCTTTTCATCATAGTCACAAAGGTGATTTCAGTGGTTGACAATCCTGCTGGGGTAGGTACAGGATTTCTAGAATGTGCTCACACCTGGCCTTCTCATATGAGATGTTCTTTAGCGGAGCCCCAGCCCACCAAAGCCTGGGACCGTGCTCGCAGACCAGGCCTCGGCCGGCCCGGCAGCTATCCAGAATCGAGACTGGAAGCGCTGGTGTGCAATGGGAAGGGCTGCCAGTGAAAGCTAGTCCACAAGAGCAAGCGGCTTCCTTTACTAGCTAGTAGCCATGTCTCTGGAGCTGGACAGCCGGTTCCTCGGGGGGACCCCATGAGATCTAAAAGGGCCGTGATAAAGCGGCTTCAAAGGAAATGTCCGCAGAGAAACAGTCCGAATGGAGCACAAAGTAAAGGCAGAACCTGACTTGTCGCCCAATAATTTAACTCACCCTCCCTTTTAAGTGCAAGCTATAGGAAAAGAGGCCCGCAACTGAACGGGAAGGCTGTCTAGAAGCCTCCTTTCTTGGGAGCCTCTGTCCCGTGCTCTCAGACCCCAGGACGATGGCCCTGCTCACAACCTCCTCTGGACCTTGGCTCTTACCATTCCCCATGTCCCCTTCCCATCGCCCCTTTCCCTGGTGCTGTGCTTGAGGAGGGATTCCCCATGGATGCTTCCCCGGCCACAGGCAGAACCCCTCCTCCTTCCCCTCCACGACCCGGGCCACAGCCTGCTCCATCCAAGAGCCCCTGGGGGACGGGGTGCGGGTCTCGGCAGTCCCCTGTCGAGGCAGCACCCAGGCCCTTAACAAGCCCCGCAGGGCACTGTTCTCATCCTTCAGGGGCCACAAACTGACCGAATCTGTTCTCCAGGGCTCCCCTGAGAGTTCACTTAGTGACCCCCAAACTGAATAAATGCAGTTCTCAACAGGGACAACTCTGCGCTCCACCCATCCCGCCCCCCTAGGTCACACAGGGCAGCGTGTGGAGACATTTTGATCTGTCTCAGCCTGAGGGAGGGAGGTACATCTGGAACCCAGTGGGGAGAGGCCAGGGACCCTGCTAAACACCCGACAGTGCACAGGACAGCCCCCGCAGCAAAGACTTATCTGGCCCCAAATGCCAACAGTGCCAAGTTGAAAAAGCCTGGGTGAGATGGAAAACTTCCCAGTGGTGGAGCAGTCGAGAGGCTCACAGACCACTTCTATGCATCAGTGAGGAAAAAGGGAACTTGAGGGTTCTCCCCAACTCAAGGTTATAAACTACACTCTTTGCAGCACCAGGGAAACAAACTGCGAAAACCAGCAGGTAACCTGAAACCAACGAGAGCCGTGGAGGGCCCTCCTCACCAGCTACTGAACCGACTCAGCTATACTCAGCTATACTCCCTCCCCAGTGCTCCAGGAGGCTCAGCCCCTGGGGAAGGACGGTCATCCTCAGGCAGCCAGGGAGAAGCTGCACAAAGGCCTGGGCTGGGACAGCAAACCCCGGATGGAACTCATACATGCACAAAATGACTGCCAAGTCATTTCAAATGTCTACTTTCATGTTATCAAGAGCCATAAAACAGTCTGAAGTTCCAGGTGACACTTTGGACATTAAAAAGTATTATTAAGAAAGAAAATCAGAGTGGTTTAAACAGGAAAAAATGAGGTGACATAGCGAGGGGTTAGGGTCCTCAGAGTACACCTGTGTGGAAAGGGGCTCAAGGAAGGCAGGCAGGGGTTGGGGAAGTGGTTAAGAGAGTCTGGAGTCTGCTGGGCCTGGCTTACATTTCAGCTCTACACCTACTAACCAGGATGGTGTTCGCTGTCCTTGTTCCTTCCGGGGTGCCTGGGAAGTACATCAAGGGCCAGGCCTAGGAGCCAGCACGATGGGGACTCAGTACAGAGCAAGCTTCAGGAAAGACAGCGGCTCTAGGGGCCAGTGCCACCACCTGCCGTCACAGGACCTGGGGCAGGGCCTCGGATGCAGGTTAATCACCTGTACCCAGGCTGCCCTCTCAAGGCCCATGAGACACTTTGTAGGTGAAAACACAGGTCAGGGTTAGGTGAAGAAAGGAGAGCATTTACCTCTACTAAAGCCATCTGCTTTGGCTACATGCTAATTTGGAATTCACCAGCAAGGAGCTGGTTGTGTTCAAGTTTTCTACTATTATGCAGTCTATGAAGAGGGTGAAAGGTAAAGATGTCGTGAAACAAGATAGCAAGGGAAATGTTTAACCTAATTCAGAAAACAAGTTACTCAAGCACTTGTGAATCGCTCTTCAATGGGACTCTCAAATGCAAATACTGTAACAACAATGAGGATGACTTCACACCCCCCACGCCCCCTGCAGAGGGCCTAACATGTGCCTGATACTGAACCAGGTTCCTTATGTTCTTCCTAATCCCCATAGGCCCAGAAAAATTATTATTTCCATCTTACTGGGGAGCAAACGGAACTGTCGGGAAATATAGGTAGGCTGCTCAAGAGCACAGTGAGGCAGAAGCAGAAATGGAAGCCAGGTCAGATTGGTTCCAGAGCCAGGGATCCTGCTATTTTTAACCACCTGTAAAATTCTTTCAAAGAGACTTCATCTTCATGCAAATATTATACTAATTGCAAAGGATTTTAAACAGATCATTAAAGCAGTGGAGGCTGGATAGGCCCCTACAGGGCAACACTTGACAGAGGTATTTAAAAGGCTAAAAAATGCATTTCATTAAGTTACTCTACAACCCAGACTGTCCTCTAATTCAGACAACTCCCTCTTGCCCTGATTTTACTCCAAATTAATTAAGTTTTACTATAAATAGAGATCACCATTATGAATACATGCTACCAGATAAATTAGTGTTTAGAAACCCTGAGAACTCTCTTAAAAATAAAGATTTCTAACCGGCTGCCACACTAATGTTGGCCATCCTCTTTTCCCCTGTGGGCACAATACCAGCCTGGGACCGAAAAAGGGATCTTCCTCAGCCATGGCTGGCACTCCGGAGGGAGCAAAGGAAACCGACATTTATTGAGTGTTGCGTGCCGGGCCCTGAGACGGGGCTTCTCTCCTGAGCTCCAGCTCAGCCACCACTGTGCAGCCACCACTGTGTCCCGTTGTGACCACTGAGGGAAAAGTTACTGGGGAACAGGATATTCCCCCGATCTCAAAGGATCACCACCACCGAGATAATTTATTCATTGCAAAGGGGAAAAGGTACCTTTACAAGGGAGAGATCCAGAGGCCTCACCCCTCCACCAAGTAGTCGACCTTATTATTACTGATAGCAGGGCTGCCCGAGGCCACGAGCTTCCTGGTACCTGGGAGGATGAAGCACACAGCACTGCCTACGGAGTATTCTTGCTGTAAAAAAGGTTACCTGAGTCTAAAACCTCCTCCAGATCAAACTCAGGGAACACAGGGGCCTGTGAAACAGCTCACACACCACCGCAAGGAAACGCCCCAGACAACTCCAGAACACGGGATGCGGTCCGTGACAATTGGCCAGCACTCTTCAAAACAGCAATGTCATTAAAAAAAAAAAAAAAAAAAAAAAGTGTGTGCAAGTGAATGTAGGGGGAGATTGTTCTACAGTAAAAGTGACTTCAAAACACAACTAGTGCAACGTGTGGCCCTTTACTGACTCCCAGTTTATTTAAAGACCCCAGCTCTGAGAGACTTGGGACATGTGGGCAGTGTGGGTACGGACGGGCTGTCAGGTCACACAGTGGAGGTGTACATTTTCTCAGGCATGATCATGAGACTGTGATTATGAGGAAGGCTGTCCTCCTTCTCAGGAGATGCGACAGGAAGTTTTGAGGGGTGAAGTGTGATCCTGGCTGCAACGTATCTTCAAATGGCTTGGCCAAAAAAAAAAAAAAAAGAAAAAAGAAAAGAAACAGAAAAGGTATAAAGAGAGAAAGCAAATATGGCAAAATACGAACAACTTCTGAATCTAGGTGGAGGGCTGATACTGTATTATCACTGGATTACTTCTCATCTTTCCTGGATGTTTGACATTTTGTAAGGTAAAGACTGGGCTACAGTGAGGAGAGGGGACCCCAGGAAGGGTGGTCCCGCAGGTGTGTGCGTACACAACACATAGGGAGGCCGGTTCACCATGTGAGAAAACCAGCGACTCCTGTATGAGATTGAGATTTCAAAGCTGGGCAGACCGGTGTGTGATGTTCCTCTGGGTCTCAGGAAAACTCTCATTTTTCAACGCCAGCAATGTTTTTGTAAAACATCGACCTGAGAGTCAACACTCCCAAATGCCAACACACACGCTGGCTGACCCCAACCTCTGGCTGACAGCTGGGCCACAGCCGTGCAGTGGAACAGTGTGCCGGGCTCCAGGCTGGCTCAGCTCTGTTCTGCTGTGACTCTGGTCTGAGCAACTTCATCAAGTCACAGACTAGAGATAAAGCCACCAGAACAAGAACGGTTTAGCAGGCAGGTCGACAAGCCCCCTTGCTGCATTTCTTTCTACTCAGACACCAATGCTTCTCAGTGACATCCCAGAGAACCCAGACTGGAAAGTCCCTTTATAAGCTTGCCTCTGAGTGTGTTCAGCTCTCCTCTCATACAGAGGGTAGCTTAGGTGGAGCCTCTGGAAAGCTCACCACTTACAGAGGTGTGAGACATGCTAACATGTCTTAGCTGACACTGAGACATGCCTGTGGGTGCTGGCTGGTAAGAGTCTGTGTGTTTATGCAGCTTGAAGAAAGGTGACATACATTCACCTGGCATTCTTAACTCTCGACCGTCTGGGCTGAGACCATCTGAAAACCCCCATACAGAGCCAAGCACCAGGATGAGAAATTCTTGCGAGAATCAAAATCCTCCTACACACACACACACACACACACACAAACACACACACACATCTATATGTGAAGTCTTCCTCCAGGACAAAATCCTCTAGGTAAAAAACACAACCACCTGTAAATGAAAAAAGTGATTTTTCTGGGTAGAAAAAGAAACATAAAGACAGCAGTCTGAAGATTCACTGAATTCAGGGATGCGAAGTGATGAAAAATGCCTCAGACAGTCTAGCAGAGAAGGGGGTGCAGCCAATGAACAGAGCTGGTCTGACAGGAAAATGGAACAGTAGCTGCCCGCAGAACTGGGGAGCTGTTGGAGAAGAGAGCCAATGAGCCCCTGGTCCAGGGGGACAAAAGCACCCGGGAGGGAACAGACTGTGACCCCAAAGAGGTTAACTTAAATTGCTCAGGAGAGACGACTGCTATTTAAAATATGCTCGACAAAGAAAAGTGGAACTGATGAAGGATGGAGTGGCCTCATCTTAACACACCGAGACCTCCCTCAAGGCGGCAAGGTGGACACCCGTCACGGGAGCCTGCCCTCTTGCCAGCAGCTCTGCCTGACTGGGAAACCGACGCTATGTCTGGGAAGACAAAGCCTGGGCAAACCAAACTGCTCACAGATGCCCTTCCTTGAGAGCACCTCCACCCACTTCCCTCGTGACCAGCAAAGTCACTGCAAAACGTGATGCAGCCCCTGAAAGATTCCCTCCTCATCCCAGCAGTGCCAAAGGGGAAAGCCCCACAGTTCTCAGAACAGAACCGACAAGTTGAAGAGATAAGCAAGGGCAGAGAGTTCTCAGCCTTCCACCCCTTCTCCCCGTCACTCCTCCTTATCACTGTCCCAGGAACCAATGCCCATCTCCACACACAACCTCCATGTCTAGACTTACAGTGAGCAAAAGGCCGCTCTGTAGTCTGGTCTTTGCAAACAGAAAGCACCCACCGCAGTGGGGTTTGCACATGTGCTCACACTGAAGATTAAGCAAAGTGAGCATGTCCCTGAAGACTCCAGGGCCAGCGCTGTCACTCTGAACACAGGCAACCTGGCACATTTCTCAGCAGCGAGCAACTCTGCCCTGTCATAATCACATTTCCCACGGGCGCCTGGGTGGTTCAGTCGTTAAGCATCTGCCTTCCGCTCAGGTCATGATCCCAGGGTCCTGGGATCGAGCCCCGAATCAGGCTCCCTGCTCCTCTGGAAGCCTGCTTCTCCCTCTCCCACTCCCCCTGCTTGTGTTCCCTTTCTGTCAAAAAAATAAATAAAAATCTTAAAAAAAAAAAAAATCATCACATTTCCCACCCTGAACCATGGGTATCAAGCCCTCAGGAATAAATTGGGCCATCAGCAGCAATCAAATCCAAGGAAATAGCCAGGGCGAGGCTAGGAAATCATAAGTTAGGGAACAAAATGTAATCCCTGTAGTCCTTCAGAGAGAAAGGAAGACCAGCTGGAGGAGACAGAAGTGGGAGGGGAGAGGAGACCCACACACAGTGTCTTGAAAACACACACATACAGTTCATGCACCCAAGTCAGCAGCTGATTTGGGCTAAGGAGTCACAAATTATTACCGTGGGAACAAGTGGGTATTTGTTCAGCTGGGAAAATAGCAAGGCAAGTAGGGACTGAAAAAGAAAGAAAAAGTGGCAAACATACACGGTCAGGTACTTGGGGTAAGATTTATCCAGGCCAGGCAACCAGAAGAAGTGTCATCCAAAACAGCCTGAATGAAGCCTGGGAGAATTCACTCAAATAAGCCCCCGTGTTATGACAAGCAAAGCTGTAACTCCAGCAACTGCACCCTAGATGACAAATGCACACAGCTGCAGGATCCGTCCCCAGTACGAAGGAGCATACTTTCCGCAGAAACTTACCACTCTGCCCATGTGAGCACGGTAGGGAAGTTTTGAGAACCTGTCATTCTGGAATTAAGACCTCTGTAGAGATCTTTATAACCCTTCCTTCCTCCAGAATGCAATCACAGGGGCACTCCTAGGCCCACAGCCAACTGAAGCCTCCTGTTACTGTAATCGAGGGAAGGATGTGCACCAACAAAACAACACAACTCCAAATGCACAGCACACTTGACAAACAGGGTGGAACTTCTAGTTTTCCAGAGGCGCCATCTGGGGCTTTCTTCTCCATCAGGAACCTCTCAAGAAAGGGCCCCCAGGGACTTAGCACAAGGATTCTGCGACCTCCCTAGACCCTCTGAGCCGCCTCCTCCACTATGCCACTAGGTTGCCTGAGTCTCATGGATATAAAGGAAACTTTAAATACAAGTAATAGAGTGGGTTGGGCAGGGGGAACAGCCAGGGGAGGCTTGAGATGCAACTTAATTAGGAAAGGTTGGGACAGAGATCGAACAGGTGGACCTGTTCAGGAAGGAAGGAGGGGAATGAGAAGTGGGGAAGAAAGCAGTCTGAGTGGGTCCTGCTCCAACCAAAACAGAAAATAAAGCTGGGGGAAGGGGGCGGGGGGAGGCGAGGCAGGAGGAAGTGGTACTGGGAACGCAATGCATGGCCTTACAATCCAGGTATTGCAAAGTAGCGGGATTTAAAAGCCAACGAGAGACAGCAAATCTTTGCGGAGTGAAGGAGCAGGGAAAAGCCCAGCATCAGACTGGGGATTTAGGGATGCGGGTTCAAAGTGCGAAGGGGAGGCGAGGAAGAGATTCTATGAGGGGGCACAAAGGATTATTCCAGCTGGGGGTTCACGGCCCCAGGCTGGAAAGTGGAGTAGCCTTCATTCGCGATGACAAGGTAGCAGGGGGGCGAGTTTTAGGCAGTTATCTCGGGAGAGAGGCGTGTGCGGGCTGTAGCAGAGGAGAAGGGGTGACCCCTGGCTAAAAGCTGTCGCGATAAGGCCAGAGACTCGGGACCCTGGGTCGGGGGAGGGAGCTCCCGCTAGTCTGGGGATGCCCAGCCTGCGCTCGCGGGCAGAAGGCAACCCCGCCAAAGGGCCCGGGGCCCCAGGCCTTAACTCTTCGGGCAGGAGGGTCCCCGAGGCGGGGCTGGGCCTGCGGTGGTCCCACAGGGCCTCAGGAGGGGCGGGGGTCCGGGACTCACGCATCAACGTGCTGAAGGCCACGACGCCGAGCAGCCCCTGCAGGAAGATGCCGAAACTGTGCATAAGCGCGCCGCTCTCGCAGCGGCCCGCCCCGGACGCGACGGTGGAGGGCGGCCCGCCCGGGAGCCCGCGGCTCGCGTTCCCGGCGGGGCCCTGCATGGCGGGCCTGGCGGAGGGGCGCCAGGCGCCGCGGCCAGCCCGCCCGCCCGGCCTCGCTGCCTGCGGCGGCCCGCGCCGCCGAGCTCCGGGCCGGGAGTCCAAGCCAGGAGCCGGTACCTCCGCCCCGCGGCCCACTCGCCGCCGCGCGTAACCCGACGTCTGAGACCGCAGCGCCTGATTGGCTCGGCCGGGCGTGGGGGCGGGCCTCGGCCGCTCCAGCTCTTCCCACCCCCCCATGGGCGGGACTCCGGCCGGGCGTGGGGGCGGGGTCGTGCGTCCAGGCCACAGGTAGAGCGGAACAGGTGAGCGCGGCTGTACGGGTGGGAGTGAGCCCAAGGACCCCGGGCTCCAGGTCGGGAAGGCAGGAGCCGGGACCATCTACGACTAAATTTTCTTCCTTTCCAAGATGAAGCGCTCATACCCTGCAGAATTTATTAAAAATACTCCTGGATTCCACCCTCAGGTTTTGATTCAGTAGTTCCGAGACAGGGCGAAATAGTGTGCATTTCCAGCTAGCAGCCTAGATTATTCCGAAGGAGGCCGTGAGGAAAACAATCCAAGGCTCTGCACACAGGCATATTCCTTCCAATCCAGACGTTTGGCGTCCTTCTGCTTTCCTTGTTAGTACGAATATTGTGACCAAAAGCTTATCCTCGATTCGTCAATCAGGCCCGAGTCGACCTTTTTTCTTCCCTAAATATTATGTAAATGGTCATTTTAATCCAATCGCTGTCCTTTAGAAATATACGAGGTTTATACCGAAAACATGGGAACATGTCCCCATCTTGTTCGTCTTGAACATGCTTCATAAAGCCAAATTGTTGGTAACTGCCAGAATCTCTAAGGTCCCCCTCCACACATGCAGGTTTACTCCCACCTTAATCCTCTGACTCCTTGGAACCAGCTCCCTACCTCTACCAGGGCCTCTAGTCCCTATTTTCCCATCTACCTTCCCAGCGCCCTCTGGCTTTTCCCCAGACACTTCTTGTTGGTGCTCTCCAGTCCCTAGCCTTCTTGCTGCATCCACTTAATGACCATGTACACATGGTATTACTCCAGTAGACACTGGGCTACATTTGTGGAACAAGAAAAACTGTATTAGGGAAATTTTCCCTAAAAGATAGCCACCTTGGTGCTCACTTCGGCAGCACATATACTAAAAGATAGCCACCTCAGAATTCCAATGGGCTAAATGCTTACAAAAGCTTTCTTGGTTGACAGGAATATTAACCTGATTATGCAGAGAACAAAAATGCTATTGGCTCCTTAGAGCCTTCTCTTACAATGCACTTCACACCTCCTGTGTCTTAAATGGCATTCTAGCTGCATGTACCACTGTTCCCTTTTCCCTGCTGAATGGTAACTATTCGTGCTTGAGGCCCGCCTGACCTCCCTCTCCCCAGCAGGCTTCCACATGACCTTGTGTATACTGCTCCACTAGAACTTTTCTGACTGCTCCGTTAGGTGGCTGTGCACGTCTCTCTCTTCACAGCTGAGTGTGAGCCTTCTCAGGGTGGGAACTGGTTTTTATTCATCCTTGAATCCAACATAGTGCCTGGCACAGAGAACATGGCAACACTTTTTTAAATTAAACTGAATTTTAATTTATAAAATTTAAAACTCTCCACAAGTATTAACCATGGGAAAATACAGAAAATCAGGTTAAGAAAATAAATAGGTCAGGGAAAATTGTGTTACTGTCTTTAAATCTAAGAAGGTCTCTTATGGGGATGCTCAACAGTTATAGTCCGTGTTCGGAGGGAAACAAATGAGAGGATGTGTACTTAAAGCAGAAGAGATTGTGGGCTGGGCATAAGGAGACTGTTAATTGCTTGAAGATATAGGCAGCTTAAGGAAAGTTGCACATAGAGCTGAAGAATGAAGTTTTTGACAAAGCACTGCTCTGCACATCCAGATGTGGAGGGATCCTTAAGGCCCGTTGCTGCTGTACCAAAGCAAATGTAGACAAATGAGAAGCATTCTTCTGAGATCATGGGCAGATTCCCCAACGCCAGGAGCAAGGTCGCTGTGGGGAAATTCTGCTCTTCCTACCTTTCCTGAACTGCAATTTTAAAGTACCCAAATCCAGAGGGTAAAGATCGGACGACAGGAGAGGGGGGAAAATTCTGGAAAGGTACATTTTATTGAAGTAGGAAGGAACTTTCTCCTCCTTTCAGAGATGATTCTGAGGCCCCACTGGAAAGAGTTTTGAAGGATTTACTCAGGCCAAGATGTCTTCTTTGCTGTCAAATGAAGTTAAACATAGCTTAAGACCTGTTTTAATTCTCTTACAACCACTTAAAACTGTCATAATATACCACAAGTTCTTATACACTCTTATTTACAAAAAAACCCCACGCAAAATATTCATCCAAAATAGTTATTTTTTAATCCCTTGAAGTTATACCCATCAAACTTGATGGTAGTTATTTTAATAGGTATTCTTGTGCATATTTTTCCTTAATTATACTTTATCCTCAATGCATAACTTTTAAAATTGAGAAAAACAGCAAGCAGGAAGGATACAATGCAATATGCATTTCATTTTGTTCCAAACAAGCAGCTTAAAAAAAAAAAAAAAGGATAGCATAAACAAAGTGCATCGGTTCCAACAATTCAGTATCAGAAAGAGGCCCAAGGACAGTGCTGGAACCAGCCAGAAGTCCCACCCTAGCAGGCCTCTGATTGTCTTTAGAGAATATTCAACCAAAAAAAGGATGAAAGGAAGAGGAAAAGAAATGAGCACTTTAAAATCTCAAAAGAAGCATTCCAACTACACTTCCCTAGAGCCTTCTTGCAAAAGGATATAAGGAACTGTCCGTTTTAACTTTGTCTAACCTTTGTACAGGCCCTTCAGGCATCTGCTTTGTGACTTGATTTACCCCCAAAGCCTACCCTCATCCTTCCAGCACTATTTGCCCACCTCCATTCTGCCAAGTCAGGCATGCAGTTAGGTTAACTAAACCACGTAGAAACCCCTCAGGACTGAGTTTCCACACATCCTGAGTACAGGCACCCCCATTAGCAATGGTGGCATCATCTCACTAGGCAGTATCATCCTTTGTCCCCAAAAAAAGATCAGGGTCCACACTTGACTGCTGGTGTTGAGGGCTTGTCCACCAAGGCTGTAGGTTGTTTCTCTTTTAAAACAGTCCTTTGTGATAGGCCATAGCACCAGGACAAACCCAAATGGTGTGGTAAGTCAGAAAAGACATAAGGGGAGGGAGTTTTAGGCCTGTTTCTCCATTCCCCCTCTCCTGGTTTTGCTGGTTCTTGTGAAAAATCTAAGAGTTCTGAAACACCAGAAGCAAGAAAACCTCCAATGCATTTACTGCCCACCACCTTCTATACCTTCACCCTGGCAGGCTGCCCTCAGAAACAAGGCTACCCTGTGGTCTGGGGCAAGTATGAGGAAACCCCAAGTGAGAAGGTTTAGAACCAGAACCATGGATTGGGCTCTGAGTTTAGAACTCTTCTGCAAAAACTCCCAAGTCCATAGGTGGCTTGCTTGGACAGATTCAAATTTCCAAAGTATGTACATTCTCACACAAGGGGTGAGAATCATCAAAATTCACTAACAGAACATTGTAAAGTGAATCAAGTCATGGAAGAGTTACAACTGCAAGAAAGGGACTGACTTCTTTTTGGCTTCGCAGGGGACTTTGTTCTACAGAGTTTCTGAGATAGCATCATGACCGTGACACATGATTATTTTCAGTGGACCCAGGACCAAAGACATTCACATTTTAAAAGGGGGTCCCTGGTTCGCACCGAGATTTATACTTCACTTGTTAGTGATGTCTTCTCCTTCATCTTCCTAAGGCCAAATGATAACACAGAACACTTCTGAACTCTCACACACACATTCCATCCCTAGTATACGGGATCAGTGCCCAAACCCAGTACGTGTTTCCACTGTCAAGACTAAGCTCCTAACATCTCTCTCAGAGCTTCTGTGGACATCAATCAAATCAGTGAACGGGGTCTTCAATATAAGTCTTTGGTGAAGGTGTCAAGTAAATATAAGTGTGTGTGAGTTTTCCCAAAGGTCCCATCTAGATAATTCTTACCTACTGTTAACGATTTCCTAATGTTCTGTGTGTCCCCCAGAAATACTTTTTGGCTTGCCAGAGGGGAATGGTTCTGAGTCCTGCCATAGCTGAGGCCTCCTAAAGCTTTTAATCTGTATTCAGATACCACATTAGTGACGGAATTAATAAAAGAGAGTGAGTAAAATATATTCAAGTCCTCAGGAAGCTTTGGTCCAAGGCCTTCTCTCTCACAGTGAGAATAATTTTACTTCCAGGAGAAGAGGCATATAAAAGCCAAGCTCTGAGCTGGTTTTCCATGTCTGCCTCTATCATAATTCAATAAATATTTACCAAGAAGCCCATCTCTTCCGGAGGTTGCTAAGTATCCTTCCCTGACCTCATGCATCTACAACATACATGCTGGGAGTCACCTACTTCGCCAAAGAAAGGCAGATATAGGTAAAGCCCCAGTAATGCATCCCCTGCGTTAGATACCTCAACTCTCCAACTGAGAAGGATGAGGGCAGTTTACAAACGAAAATAGCATAGTTTCCAGAAGCCCACAAAATACAGTCAAAATGTCACAGCAAATCTTCATGTACAATAAAAGGTTTCCCTAACATACTAACATAGGCTAAGAGTGGTCGGTCAACTTCAAGGTCCAGGAGGCTTATATAGTCCATTCACCTGTTTCCAAGTTTGTCAATTCAGGATCAAAAAATGGATCATGGAAAACTTCCTGACCCCGGCTGTGGGGCCGGCTGAAGGTGAAATTCAGACAAATGCAGCCCCTCACAATGTATCTCTCTTAAGAGGGTATCAACCTTTAAAAAACAAAGTTCATGTATCCATGTGTAATATATAAACATTTACCCCAACATGGTGAGTTATTATCAGGTTTAAAATCTGTTTCAGAATCAGAGGAATTAGACTGTCACTGTTGTCCAGCCAAGCCCCAGCAGCTTTATGAGGGAAATAGAGTCTAAATTGTATACTTAAAAAAAAAAAGCCCTATGCCAAATTCCCAAACAATTACCTTCTCTTATCTAATACCTGGGAGTGGGGGGTGGGGGTATATAATTATTTAATGCAGTTGCCTGAGAAACTGTATCTCACCATGAGAATGCAAGAACTATTAAGGGAAACCCAACTTAGAGTTGGCTTCTCTCTAAGAGAAAGCTGAGCTTGAATAATCACGGTACACAGAGGAGCCAGCCGAGCCCTGACTATATCCAGATCCAAGACTACTCAGGGCCGTGAGTTTCACCTTTCCAGGGGCTCTGCCCCCTTTACCTATGTATGGTTTTGGAGAAGGCGAAAGAGAGACAACTTAACGTATTCACTGTTGCACTTGGTCAATTCTCTTTCATAGGAAGTAAATCTCATTTCCCTAAATAAAAGAAACATTGATCTTCTTCAAGGAACTCCCTTTGCCTCAGTGCCTTAACTGCTGAGGTCTCAGGAACTTTAATTGTGTAAGTTACGCACCCCCTGCCCCAAGACCATGTACTTAACACTAATTGTTCCCAAGCATCTTATATATGCTTCTCTTCCATAGGCATAGAATGACATTTTTAAAAACTGGATCTCTGAGTAAGTTGAAACATATTAACTTTTACTTAAATGAAGCTTCTTTCCAGGTCTATCTGGTGGTTACCTAAGCAAAGAATTGATGCTTTAATATATGGTTTGGTTGGAGGGCTTGAATTAAGGTGGTTCATAAATAATCCAGTGAAGAAAGGGTGCAGACTACAGAATGTCTGCCAAGGTCCATAAACTGTTGGGAGCAGGAGAGGGTTCTGAAGAAAAGGGAAAAATCAATAGTTTAAATTTGTAATATTATATTTGTATAGATGTTTAGAATTCACCAAGTTTGTAGTTTTAAAACATTTTAAAATCCTGAAGATGAGTGATTAAGTTATAAATTTGGAGGTGACTAGGATAATTAAAAAAAAAAAAAACAACCCCAAAACACTCAGCAATGCAAACCATTTAAAGGAAGCAATCTATGTGTGCACCTTTCCTCATTCCTCCCGGCTGGAACAGCACAGCAAATGCTATTATTCTATAGTTGCTAGCAGTGCAATCCTAAATGAAAATTTCCCTGTAGTTTCATGTCAGCTTGAACTGGGCCAAAAGAAACACCTAAAAGAAAACCAAGTTGTTGAGCCATTGAGTGGGAATTCTCAGCCTGTAGATTACATTCAATTTAAAGGTTTCACTAAGAGGACATGTAAATGTGACTAGCAAAGAGGTTTCCAGAATCCTTAACCACCTCTCAATCTTTATGCGGCCACTGAGGACATGAGGACACACTGTTACAGAAACTCCATGCTCTGCATCACCCCCCCAAATGTTTTCTCTGTTGTGCTTCTACACTCTCTGCCTGGAGACACCGAGAAAGAAAGGGAAATGGGTTTTCCTGTGGGTCCAAGGAATACCTACTGATTTTCACCCAAAGTGAGGACTCTCGAAATGAAACAGACAGCTATAGAGGAAAGTAAACATAAAATAAGAGCCACTGAAGTCCCTCTGAGGACTGATGGGGAGAGATCAACTCAACAGAAATACCCACAATCTTTGAGAGACCACCTAACAGGGAGCCCACACTGGGTCCAGGCAGGAAACCATGTAGCAGGGTTCTCAGATCAGGCCAGGAACTGGTATAAGTGCTCACATGGTATTTTTAAGAGAGCAAACAGTGTTTTGTTTTGTTTTTTCTCCAGCTTCTATCATAGTTTTAGTGTTCATGTAGCTTAAAAACGGCATCATACAAAAAAACCTTACACATGGCTGTAAGCTCAATCATCAACAGAGGTAGTAAACAAAGGAACTCCTAAGAATAGATTTTAAAATGGATCAAAGTGTGACTGTACATTCAAAACCCTAGAGCCACGTCATCATCCCCGAAATGAACTGTTTTAATTTAAAAAAGCTTAAAAACACAATGACAATGAAGCACTGATGTGCCTTAGGCACAGTCCCAAATCAGTGCTGACTTAAAGCTATGTCCTCTCTTTCCAAGAAAGAGAAAGCAGAGAACAGAGTTCAATCTACAGTGGGGAAGAACAGAACAAAAAGAAAACAACCATAAGGGTGCTTTCCAGCAGCCTACATTACTCTTCGTTTTCAGGCCACACCACTGGAAATGCTGCTGCTTCTTACGTGAGTCTTTTCTTCACAACTCTTCTTTTTTTTTAAAACTGCAATCTGCTGACCAAGAGATGTCCACATTTCCACTGGCAGGAGAGCCACTTCTGTGCAGTTTTTGCTTCCTCAGTGTGGGTCCTCCTTCCCTGAAAGTGCAAAGAGAGCAAGCCGACCCCGGCAGGGCCCGGAGCCCCAGGGCTGACTCAGCTCCGTGCGCGTAGAGCAGTGAGAAAGATTTGCTGCATTTGTGCTTCGAAGACACAGCGCACTTCGGTTGTCCTTCTCAGTTGGCAAACTGCTCATAGAAAGCAAACTTGATCCTTTCTATGTGGTGGCAGAGTTTGATGGCAGGGCCCAATTTTAAGTCCATGCACTCCTGAACAGTGGGAAGGGTAAGGAGCAACAGGGCCTGCCCGTCAATTTCCTGTTAAAGCATAAAATACGCATTATCTCTGATGTGCACATGGACGGCAGTTCAATCAAGACAGCCCCCGTTCCCTTTGGCTGGGGTCAAAATCAGAGTCCCTGCACTTTCCTTACTTTCCCCCTTAACATAAGCATCACACAGTTTCTTCCAAGTACCCCTGGCAGTCCTCCATGCTAATGAATCTTCAGAATTAAGGATAAACTCTTACCAAGGATAAGAATCCATTCTACAGTTTCTGCTCTGCAGAAATTCAATAAACAAACTAGCTTTGTAAGTGGCTACTAAATGTACCAAAGGAAACATCTTTTTAGAGGATGCTTTCTAAATCTGAAAGAAAATATTAACTATAAACTTCAACGTTTTCCTACTCTGTAACATTCATAAAAGCCTGATGAGCTCGTCAAAGATGTTCAGTTTAGAATCTCCCCAATTATCAAAAAAAAATTAGTTTATTTGTTTAAGGTCACAGACTATTTGTTTCAGAAAACTTGCCTTAAAACTGATCGCCACTTTAGAGCCTAACATATTATAGATGTTAATTATTCTTAAAAACAAGCAAATAATTACTTTGGAAAAGAAGAGCACAATTAAGAACTGCATGCTTGATTTTAAGCCATTTAAATATTTGAGGGATAGAAACAAAGTCTTGAGAAAAATGGCAACACAATGATCATTCGCTTCAAATGTGGGGAAGTCGGAATCATGACCTCTTACAATCCTCTTTCTACGACTCCTAAAAGGGGAACTACATTTCTTTTCTTTTGGATAGATATAGTTTTCCTCAGACTTGTAAATAAATCGCTATTACACCCATAGTCCTTTGCTAAAGAGACAAATTACTAAAACTCACAGGTCTCTACAATTACCTGGTCTAGAAATATCCTCGCTAACGGAGCACAGTCGGTGGATCTGATGAACCGGACAACGTCCGCCACACTCCACTTGAGGGGGTTACTGTCCAGATGGAGCCTCTCAGCGACTTCAATCCTGATTTCCTTCATTGCCCGCAACAAAGCAAACCAAATGGTGTCAGAGCTATTTTATTCTAAAAAAGTCTCTCTATATAAATTCATAACCCTTTGAGGCAGGATTTAAAGGGGTTTTAGGGCATGATTTCTCCCAGCAAAGATGGCCAAGGTCCACATACACTAGGTACTCAGGAAATGGTTGTCTTTTATAATAAGAATTATCAATGGGGAAGAATTTATCTCAAAGTTCCAGCACAAATAATTTGGACAATTTAACAGAGAAAAATGGTTTTTAAAGTTTCCTATTTGTTCCCTGGTCTATTTCAACTTGCTGTCTGGTAGGGTATGCAGTGAATGGGATGCTACTTCGGAAGAAAAGAAGGCTTACCTAAATCATCAAGAAATCATTTACTGCTTCAGTTCAGGCGATATATTTAAAACACAACCCAGTTTTAAAACAGTGACTTAATTGCCACTCTTGTAGTGTGTACGTTATGTAATACACATATATGTATATATTAAATATACCAAACAAAATAGCTTCACCAGAATCAAAAGGATAACTTATTTCTACAGAACCATCTATCAAAAATATCAAAAAAGCAGTTTTCCCTAAACTGACAGGTTTCAGCTAAAAAAAAAAAAAAAGTTCCAAAAAATAAAAATAAAATAAATTTAAAAAAGTTTCATTTCTAGTTTAACTCAAAGTAAGCAGCTACTCAGAGAGACCTTCTTTCTGATAGGTAGTTGATCTCCAAATAATCCTTGCAATGCAAGTAAATCACTGAATTTGGAATTCTTTTAAGAGAGACCTGGGAAATTCAACTGAAGCCTGTACTGAAATAAATGGAATGCTCACATCACTAACAATCAGATTTTAGAGGGGCACCTGGGTGGCTCAGTCGTTAAGCGTCTGCCTTTGGCTCAGGTCATGATCCCAGAGTCCTGGTACTGAGTCCCACATCAGGCTCCCTGCTCGGCGGGGAGCCTGCTTCTCCCTCTCCCACTCCCCCTGCTTGTGTTCCCTCTCTCGCTGTCTCTCTCTGTCAAATAAATAAAATCTTTAAAAAAATCAGATTTTAGAGGGAAATTCTAGAGAGAGAAATAAAAGGCACTGTATTTTAAAAATGGGTACCTTTGGTGAAGGAGGTTTATTCTCATCATCAGAAAATGAAAAAGTGCGAAGCTCTCTTTTTCTCCGTTGTCTGTCTGGAGGCAGCGATGTAGAGATCTCACTTTGGGTGGGAGAGGAAGAGCACGACTTTTTCTCTGACATTTCTGACTCTTCCTGTAGCTCGTCCTGTTGCTCAGATGTACTGCCCTCACTCAGGGAATCGTCATCCCCTTCATCTGGGTCATCCTCATCTTCACCCCCACTTCCCTAGAGGAAACGGAGAGAAAAGTCTCATTGAAATTCACGACAAATCAGCTCCTGGGCCACAAACCACCTTCTGCTGGGCCAGGATCTGACTTAGAAAGGCCCGCAGGTCGCCCTTCTGTGTCTGTGCTGGACGGCAGGGATCTCCTGGCTTCCAGACAGGACAGGTACATCACAGACCTCGTACCTGGGGCGAGCCTGCTGGAGTGTTATCAACAGATGCCGAGGAGCGTTTCTTCTTATGGACAAAGACATTTTTCCGCCTCTTCCTCCTCTTACTGGCTTTTTTCAGGGCACATGCTAAGTTGCTATGCCCACCAGGTGGCCTCCCAATTCTTTTATTTTTCTTCTTTCCATAATAGTGTGCTAAATGTGAAGGACAAAGAAAAATGAAGTAGCTTCACGATTTTTGTACACCTCACACCACAAGAGATTCTACTATCACAGCAGAAAACAGGTATACTGTATTTGATTAACGTTTAAATTCTGTATCAGGGAATACTCTTAACTGTCCAGATCTTAAATGTACAGTATAATTAGTACTGACAAATGCATAAGCCTGAATAACCTTCCCTCTATCAAGATATAGAACATCTTCATCAACCTAGAAAGTTCCCAGGGTCCCTTCCCAGTCAGTCCCCCTCACCAGAAGCAACCATATTCCAATTTCCATCGGTATAGATTAGTTTTGCCTCATCTATGGAACAAGATGCTTCTTGGACAAGGTTTCTTTCACTCAGCATGTTTTTGAGTTTCACCTATGTTGCTGTGTGTATGAATACCTCATTCCCTTCTACTGATGAACAGCATTTCATTGTACAGAACATACTAGTTTAACTATTCTCCTGTTGACAGGCACCTGGGCTGTTCCCAGGTTTTGGCTGTTACTATTTGGCAATGAACAAGTTCTTTTTTTTTTTCATCCAACAAGAAGCCATAACTTTATTAATGATAGAAACAGTACAAATTTCAAACCAAGCTGCAGTTATTCTTTTGAAACACCAAAAAAAGTCCTCATGTTCAGATGGTTACATTGTTAATTCCATAATAGCATTTACGGTATCATTACTGTTGTTCTTCAGGGCTCAGACTGCCTTTGCTCTTGACACATTAGCTTGTGACGTGACCGATTCTATGTCCTTAACCTCTACACCGGTTTCATCAACCTCTTCCTCTTCACTCTCCTCTTGTACAGCTGGAGTCTGTGTGTTTTCTTGAATGTTTGAGACAGCTTCACCTTGAACCCTGAATTTCTCAGCAGCTGCTAGTTGTGCCTGCTGAGCTAAATCCTCGATCTTGGCTTCCCCCAAAACTATGTAGGTATCTGAAGCTGGGCTCTCGTAGACATCTGGTTTTGTGATGACAAAGAGGATATTCTTAGACTTCCTGGTAGTGACTCTTGTAACCCCTGTAGGCTTCCATGCCTTCTTTTCACTCTGGCTGTTTTGCTTTACTGACTGGTTCTTCATCGATTCCAGCGGCTGCTGCCAGCTGGGCCTGTTGTGTGGCTGCCTGTGTGGAATCCTGTTCCTCAAGCTCTGGTTCTGAGTCATCACTGTCAGATTCTGTTCCGGACCCTGTCCCAGCCTGGGGCTGTGGCAACTCCTGCTCCGTAGCAGGGACGGTTTCTGTGGCTTCAACAGGCCTTTTGTGAGGGGAACGCGGAACCAAGATGGCGGCAGAAAGAGCGAGCGAAAGCGTGACCCACGCCTGCTGCAGAAGGAAGCCTCGACAATGAACATTCTCGTCCAAGGCTTTTAGTGGGCATATTTTCGTTTTCCTCGGGTAAATACCTAGGGATGGAAGTGCTGGATCATACGGTAGATGTAGATTAACTTTTAAAGAAACTGTCAAAGAATTTCCCTAAAGGGTTGCATAACTTGACACTCCAACCAGCAACGTCTAAGAGATCTAGTTGTCTACACCTTTGCCAACTTGTGGGACTGTCCATCTTTTTCATTTTAGCCAATTTAGTGGGTATGTAGTAATTTCTCATTATAGTTTAGATTTGCATTTCCCTGATGACTAATGATATTGAGCACTTTTTCATGTGCTTAATGGCCATCTTTTTTGTGAAGTGCCTAATCAAGTCTTTTATTCATTTTTAAAATGGTTTTCTCTTTCTACGTCTTTTTTATTGAGATATGATTCACAATATAAAATCCATCATTTTAAATTGTACATATCCAGTGATTTTTAGTGTATTCAGTATGTTTGCAATTACCACTATCTAATTCCAGAACATTTTCTCTTTTTATTTTTAAATTTTTAAAAATTGAGGTAAAAGTCACATAACATACAATTAACCATTTTCAAACGTACAGTTCAGTGGTATTTAGCATATTCACAATGTCATACAACTATCAGCTTTCTCCAGCTTCCAAGTTTTTCTTATTATGGAGTTGTGGGAGTATTTACTACATCCTGGAGAGATTCTCTGAGCAGAAGTTTTTAATTTTGGGGATTTTTTTCCTTTATGTTAGTGCATTCTGTTTCCTAAGAAATCTTTGCTTATCCCTAGATCTTGATGATACCCTTCTTGTTTTCTTCTAGGAGCTTTACAGTTTTAGCTTTTACCTTAGGCCTATGATATACCTTGAATTAATTTTAATATATAGTGAGGTAGGAACCAAGGAGTTTTGCTTTTGTTTTTTTTTAATTTGGAAAACGAATTGTACCAGTGCCATTTGTTGAAAGAACTTCTTTTCCCTGTTAAGTTTTTCATCTTTGCTGAAAATCATTTAATCACATCAATTTGGGTCTATTTCTGGCCCCTCTGTTCTGTCCCATCACTCTGTGTGACTATTTAATCCACCCCACTACTAATTACTCTACCTTTATGGTAAAACTCAAAGGCAGACACAGTAAGTTCTCCAACTTTATTCTTTTTCAGGATTCTTTTGGCTATTCTAGATCCTGTACATTTTCATATAAATTTTAGAATACAAAGACAATTCTAAAAATGAACCATATATATTCTAGCTCTAAATATATATCCTAGTTATATATTAACATAAAAACAAAATATAATGTAATTTTTTTGCAAAAAAAAAAGGATTCTACAGGATATAAATCTATTTGGTAACACTCAAATTACTAACTGGGAAAAATCACAAACACTCTCTCCTAAAGTCTAGGCTTATATCATTTAGAAAAATAAATTTAGACAAAAAGCTAATAAAGTCTGCATATCCTCCATAGGCTCAAAGTGATATACATGTATGTAGAGTATATTTCACTTAGCTATTAATACTTGCAATTTGCTAAACTAAGTGCTGAATATGACCCTATAAGCTAACACCAATCCCTGCCTTTAAGGAGTTTACCATCCAACAAATATAAACAGAAACTACAAGGTTAGACTCTTCTATGATTTTGAGATTCAAACACTAATTAGCAAGCTCATCATGCTAAATGACCTCAGATCAGCAGCATCAACAGTGTCTGGGGGCTTGTTGGAAAAGCAGACACATTTAGACCCCAGATACCCACAGACCTGATGAATCAGAACTTTCATTTTAACAAGCTCCTCAGCTGATCCGCATGCATGATAAAGTTTAAGATACACAGGATTAGAGATCCCTAAAAGAAATCTTCAAATTTAACAAGGTAAAATCTTCCTCTCTATTAATTCTCCCAAGTGACATCAGGGCTTGTAAAATTTAAGGGAAGGTAGGATCAGAATTTTGTCTTTGGGCAACAATGCCTTGACAAGGCTCCGAACTGGAAATTTCATCTATGACGTAAGTGTGCGTGCGCGCACGCAATTTCACATATAAGAAGCTAAGCGGTGAGAGGGATGAGGTGTTGCTGTGACAGTTCTGAGTGAGGCCTGAACTACCCCCTTCCCTACTACTGATGCCTCCCAACCACGGCGGCTTCTTTGCTGCTCCTTGCAGACACAAAGCGAGCTCCTGCTCCTGCCTGGGCTCTTGCTGCCCCCCGTCCATAACACTCTCACCCTGATGTCCACACAGCTGGCTCTCTCGCGTCCTTCAGTTTGTTACCTGGCAGGAAGACCTCCCTAACCACCTCTGAACAGCAATCCCACCTCCTAGCCTTCCTTACTCCCCTCCTTTGCTTGCTTATCTTGCCTCACTTTTCTCCATAGTACCTGTCTCTATTTGTTCACTTATTATCTGTCTCCCACACTACAATGTTTATTACACGTAATGTGTAATTTACATTTACATTTACAATGAGCACAGGAATTTGTTTTTCTTTACTGTAGCACCCCAGTGCTGGAACTGTGGTGGCACACAGCGGACACATACTAAGTACTTGCAGACTGTATGAATGAATCACATATCCCATCAGACGCAATAGCTAATTTATATACATACTATATGTGAAAGTTAGCAAATGGGCCTGTGGGCCAAATCTGGCCCATGGCCTGTTTTGGTACTGCCCTCAAGCTAAAAATGGCTATTACATCTTTAAAAGTGTTCCTTAAATGTGAAAATAAAACAAAACAGAGAAGAATATGCAGCAGAGATCATATGACCAACAGCCTAAAATATTCATTATCTGGTCCTTTTTCAAAAACAGTTTGTATACCTGTGTTATAGGTGAATGCTGCAAAAGAAAAACTTTTCAAGATATAAATGGTGGCCAGTTGTCATAGTTAACAAATTTGAAAAACCGGACTCACTGTATTTGGTCTTTGTAAGCACAGAGCAGTTCTCCGAGCACTTGTCCAGAACCATCCTCGGGCCAAAGAGATTAGGACAGCACTCCAGTTTGATGCAGGTTTGCCGGCAGAACTCAGTGACGCGATCTGCTGTCTTCACTACCTCAACAGTAGCCCGGTAACTCTTTCCTTTGTATCTGCCGTGGAAGATGCCAGAGACCAAGTTTACTGGGCTAGTGATTACCCAGAGAAAATCAAGTGCATTCACAGACCTGAAAAATATCTTTGCTTCTCAGGATAGTCTATGTCCCTTATAGTTTGAGGATTCTAAAAATAATGAGTTTATGCATATTGTACTTAAATCAAACTTACCACCTAAGCTATGACAAATGAATGTTGAGGTTTTTATATTAGCAAATGAGGCTCTTGCTTTCTGGTTCCTCAGTTTAAGGTTTCCAAATAGGAACTTCTACACTAACTACTGAAAGAAAAGTGACTTGCACTAAGGCTTTCCTTTACCCTTGGGCAGTGATCCTCAGAGTGTGGTCATGGACCAGGTTCACCTGCCAACGGTCACATTGACAGGGTCAGAAAACAAGAGCAAGTGTTTATAAACTTTAACAGTAATTTGCAAAGGTAATTTTATGGCTCTTAAATCTAAAAACAAATTATTCTTGTGTTTTATGTCTTGTAATTTTCCTATTTCTTATAATTCATTTTTACCATATTTTATAAAAGTACTGGCCCATAACAGGATGGAAACTTGTAAAAGAAAATGAATCTGGTCCTTCACCACAAACAGCTGAGGAAGAACTGACCGAGAGGACATAACTATTCTAACATGATACATGGAAGAATGGGCTCTGTGGCCTGTTAAAGACAGGTAAGAATAAAGGGCAGAGGAGGTTACTTACTTGGCTTTCAGGACCTCCCCACATCCATGCCACACGGAGTCTTTGTCCAGTTGCAGCTCCCGAAGGACACGACTGGGTTTATAGGCTGCATTGATAAGTAAAGTGAGGACCTGCGCTCCATTTTTAAAGCAGAAATATGGGTTGGGAATGAGAAAAGCAGACTATTAAAATCTTGTTATCCCCCAGAATGTCATTTAGGAGATCAATTCTAGTCATATTCATTAAGAAATACTAACAAAATAATAATATTCAAGATACGACGGCTGACCAAAGTGGCAACTAAGACAACAATCAGACCCTCTCAGACATTCAAAACACTATGGTCAGGAAGAAATAGACACCATGAATTAAAAATTACTCTGGCAAATGCTTCTAAATCCTTCGCCAGTCCTGGTAGACACAGAAGCTCGGCCTCCCCAGACCCTGCCTTGCCACCCCATGGGCTGAAAGCCCCAGCAGTCCTTACATCTGGTATGCACAGAGCATGGCAGCTGGGCAAGCCTGGCAGGTGTGCAGCTTTAACACGGCCCCCCGGGAGTGCCACGCAGCCTCTGACTCCTCGACCATGCTCCCACTCATCCCTGCACCATGCTCAGGCAGCCTCTGACAAAAGCCCTTTCTATATGAGCATAGGTGAGCATGCTATGTGAAGAACTGCCTAAGTGAACATTCCCGAAGGAGCAAAAGTAATGATGTGTCTGGTTCATTGAACAATACAGGAGAAAAGTGAGTCATTTCTGATCAAACCTAGCATTGTCACATGTATGGCATGCAGATCCTTGTACGGATGAGTCCATGAGACTGCTGTGAAACTTCCAAGTTCTTTTGCCCTGGGCAAGAACCTTACTTACCTCTCTAAGGACCAGAACACAGTTCCCAGGTCCTACACATTGAGGCAGCTCAGCAATTCTTCCTTTGTTAAGATATGGCCCTGAGAAGCAACGGTGGTTGAAATATATCTTTGGACAGCAATATTTTCCATTAATCATAACTGGGAAATGAAGAGAAACAAATATTCAGAACAGTCATTTTCCACTCCGTGTTTCCGAAGTTGGGTTACTAGGGGGTGGGGGGGGTGGCAAGCATATCCACCATTATATAAAGTTATAAATTATATATATTTTTAAAGATTTTATTTATTTGACAGAGAGAGATACAGCGAAAGAGGAAACACAAGCAGGGGAAGTGGGAGAGGGAGAAGCAGACCCCCCGCTGAGCAGGGAGCCTGATGTGGGACTCGATCCCAGGACCCCAGGACCATGACCCGAGCCGAAGGCAGACGCCTAATGACTGAGTCACCCAGGTGCCCATAAATTACATATTTTGAAACTTAACACGTTGCCTGAGAGTGCCCTTGAAATACCTTAGACTTACAACAACTCTATTACAGAGCTCATCACTCTGCCCACATCAAACAATAGCCTGAATTACATGTAGACTGACTTCAGGGTTAATATGACACTGTTTCAGAGTCTCACACTTCCATCAATAAAGGAAGTAAAGGATTGACTTTAAGAACCCATGATGATGGGGCGCCTTGGGTGGCTCAGTTGGTTGAGCACTGGGCTCATGATTTTGGCTCAGGTCATGATCTCAGGGTCGCTCCACATTCAGCGCAGAGTCTGCTTGAGATTCCCTCTGCCCCTCCCCCAGCCAGCACACATGCTCTCTCTCTCTCTCAAATAAATAAAACCTTTAAAAAGAAAACAACTCTTAAAAAATGAATTAAAAAAAAAAACTCATGAGGATTCTTTTTTTTTTTTAAGAGATAGAGAGCACGTGTGCATGTATGCAAGCAGGGGGAGGGGCAGAGGAAGAGGGAGAGAGAATCTTCAGCAGACTCTCCACTCAGCGACGAGCCCCATATGGGGCTTGATCTCATGACCCTGAGATCATGATCTGAGCCAAAATCAAGAGTCAGACGCTTAACCAACTGAGTGCCCAGACTCCCCATGAGAACCCATGATGATTCTTGAAAGTCAACTATTCAGTAATCTCTTCTGGAATATTTCTAGGCAGTGATGATGAACATTTTCCAGAACTACAGTTTGTCCCCTTAAAACCACCAAACTAGCATGTCAGCAGTGCTCTATGAGGTAGGCATCCTCCCACGCCTGGGATTCCTCTGAAGGCTGAAAGTATGCTATGAACACATCTCTAAGTTCTGTAAGTACTGTGGGGTGTTACGTGGGCATAGAGACCCCTCTATTTTCCCGTGTGAATGCTATACTTCAATGTAATGTTTTTTTATTCCCTCATCGAAGTTGGCAATTCCACTAATAAATATACGAAATTCAAAGACACTAAAGCAGAGAGAAGCCCTGCTGATGGACACTGTTTTGGGAAAGGGAATGTGTGCACTGCCCACTGCTGATAGGATCCTGAAGCACAGAATGTTCACTCTGGAACTAAGAATGCAGTCTCAGCACAGAGGTCAGCATGTGGGCGCCCACTTCTCCATCTGAACTCTGCCACCTAGATCCCCCTCTTCAGGATTCAGGCCCGTATGCTCCCCCCTGCTGGCAGTATGGGCAGCATATGGCTCTCAGCTGGATGTTATCCTGGAATTAGCCTCAGCCTACCCTCTCACTAGGAGAGAGACACCTTGCCCAAGGTCCCACCCTTCGTGAGTAGACAGGGAGCTGCAGCCCACTTCTAATAACTGACCAAAAGGGAGTACAAAGGTGTGGCCACTACGCCTCAACTAGGGATGACTCTGAGTGGCCACACCAGCTTAAAGGCTCCCTTGTGGGCTGGAAGAAACTTCTGTTACAAACAGCACTGCAACTCAACTTCTCCCTCTGCCCAATCCTGCCCTCTGCCCCTGCAGCTGTTCCCCAAAAGCACTCCCCAGTGACACTCCTGCATGCAAATATCAGTCTCAGACTGTTTCCAAGGTAACCAGAACTATGACAAAACACAAACCAAAAAAGAACATGGCTGAAGTCACTTGGGAAATATTAGTGTCTTAATTCTATAGTTTTAAAGACTTGCCTTGCTTTTTTAATTTACCTTACCTTTTGATACCAAATCAAAACCACAATGAGCTATCACCTCGCACCTGTTAGAATGGCTATTATCAAAAAGACAAGAAATAATAAGTGTTGACGAAGAGGTGGAGAGAAGAGAACACTGGTACACCACGGGAATGAAAACTGGTAGAGCCACTCTGAAGAACAGTATGGAAGTTCCTCAAAAAGTTAAAGAGAGGGCGCCTGGGTGGCTCAGTCGGTTAAGTGACTGCCTTCGGCTCAGGTCATGATCCTGGAGTCCCGGGATCGAGTACCGCATCGGGCTCCCTGCTCGGCAGGGAGTCTGCTTCTCCCTCTGACCCTCCTCCCTCTCATGCTCTCTGTCTCTCATTCTCTCTCTCGCAAAAAAAAAAAAAAAAAAAAAAGTTAAAGAGAACTATCCTGTGATCCAGTAATTCCACTTAGGGTGGAATTTATCTGAAGGAAACAAAAATACTAACTTGAAAAGATATCTGCCCCCACCCCCGCCACATTCATTGCAGCATTATTTACAATAGTCAAGATATAGAAGCAACCTGAGTGTCCATGGATGGATAAAGAATGGAATATTATTCAGCCATTTAAAAAAAGAAATCCTGTCATTTGTGACACCATGAATGGACCCTGAGTTTACTCACTAAGTGAAATAAATCAGACTGAGAAAGACAAATATCATATGATCTCACTTATATATGGGATTTAAACAAGACTCCAACTCACAGATACAGAGAACAGGCTGGTGGTTGCCAGAGGCAGGGGTAGGGAGTGAAGGTGGTCAAAAGGTACAAACCTCCAGTTATAAATAAGTAAAGGTGGTCAAAAGGTACAAACCTCCAGTTATAAATAAGTAAAGGTGGTCAAAAGGTACAAACCTCCAGTTATAAATAAGTCCTGGGGATGTAATGTGCAGCATGGTGAGTGTAGTAGTAATATTACTGTATTATACATCTGAACATTGCTAAGAGAATAGATCTTAAAAGTTCTCATCCCAAGAAAAAAAAATTATAACTATGTGGTGGTGGATATTAACCAGACTTACTGTGGTGACCATTTTGCAATATATACAAGTACTGCAAATCACTATGTTGTACATCTGAAACTAATATAATGTTATATGTCAATTATATCTCAATAAGAAATGGGTAATTTTAAAAAAGATATTTACTAATAATGCTATTCTGCTGGGTACTCAAAAGATACCATTATGGTCAAGTAAGAGTTATCCTAGCAATGTAAGGATGATTCAACATTAGGAAAAAAAGCTATCACTGAGATTTACCACATTAATAAGCTTAGACAGAAAAATCATATGATCATCCAATGCTAAGGAAAAATTATTTTGTCAAGGTGAACATGTGTTTATGACCAAGGTTCCTAGAAAACTAGAAATAAAAGGGTACTTCTTTAGCAGTTATATGCCAATCACCTATTGAATAAAGTTTAAATACCTTCCCTTTAATATCATGAATAAAACAATGATGCCACTGTCATCATGCCTGTTAAACACAGGGATAAGTTCTATAAAGAACCATAAGGAAATAAAAGTAAACAAGTATAGCAAACTGGTTATTATAATGAAGATAATCACTTTTTGAAAAGGCCCTGATCCTCATCTGTAAGAGATAGAATGAGAAGGCAGTGAGTGGAAAAGACAAAAGTGTGAGTTTTGAACTTGCGAAAGAGCCGAATCACATTTCTTTTAAAATTTTATTTATTTGAGTGAGAGAGAATGAGAGATAGCACGAGAGGGAAGAGGGTCAGAGGGAGAAGCAGACTCACTGCTGAGCAGGGAGCCCAATGTGGGACTTGATCCCAGGACTCCAGGATCATGACCTGAGCCGAAGGCAGTCGCTTAACCAACTGAGCCACCCAGGCACCCCCCAAATTACATTTGACCCATCTATTCATAAAGCTGTGTGGCCTCTCTGAGCTTTGATTTCTTTTCTTTTCTAGGCATTTACTAAATGCCATCCAAATGCATAATCTGTGCTAGAATACACACAGCCAAGATGCTAAGCATACAACCAGCAAAGGCGGAGCTGAGAGCAGTTCCAGGGAGAGACCCTCTGACAAAAGGCTTTGGCCTCCAGCAATGATTCTTGCTTCATTCATCAGGCATTGCCTCTGGGACAATCTATTTTTCCAGTGCTTTATTTTTTTAATTGTGAAATATGTAGCATAATGTGTGTATCGCAGAAAGTGTTTAAAGAACAATAAACATCCACCTCTCAACCACCCAGCTTAAGAGACTGCACTGCCTAGAAAGCCCCTGGTTCTTCATCTAAACTCAGGGATGAGAATATTGACCCCTCCAGAGCCCTTGGCACCCAACAAGTGATCAGGAGAGAATAGTTATAATTATAAATGGACAAAAATATCATCCTAAAGATAATTATTAAACTAAACACACCTCAGACAATTTTAAGTCTTTAAAGTCACCATTAAGAGACCCCTCTGTGAAGCTACATCCTATAAATCAAATGTACTGTTTCAGATACAGTCCATTAAAAGAAACAGAAGGTTCTCGTTTCCATAAGGCTGCATACACTTATTTATACCTGAGTCTGTGGAGTTCAGCTCCTGATTCTTCAGGCCCTCATGGACAGTCCTGGAGGATGGTATTCTGGGTCAAGATAACACAACAAAATAGTAAGATAATCCTTAAGGTCAGTGAAGTGTGAAGGTTCGTTCCCTTCAAATCTAAGAAAGCAAATGTGGCAGACTGCAAACTGTATAACAGAAGGTGCTTCCCTGATCACACTTTTATTTTTTTAACAATTGTTTTTAAAACTATGTACATGGTTTAACGAGCCAACAGTCTGTAATACTTCATATTCAAATCAACTTTCATTCATGTGAGCAACAAATTATAGAATTCCTTCTGGGATTCTCAAACCATAAGCAAATTTTTCATCTTTTTCAATAGTCAAAGAACAAAAACATTCCATATAAGGGTCTATTTTCTTCTATCAGTTTCAAAACTAAAGACAAATTATGTTTTAAAAATCAGAGAATTATTCTCTATGCAGCAATCAATGAAAAAGGCTAACTTCTCGTTTTTAGACTACTTTGTGACTAAAACTTTGGATCCGTCTCGACAACTAAGTCAAGGAGAAATCCAAGGCCAGATTGTTGACATTGCTATCTCACTTCTCTACCTGGAACTGAATTCTGTGGCCTCTCTCTCCACGTCTGATGTCAGTTTTATTACTCACACAGCCACAGAAGCAGCCCTAACTTACACAGAATTTGCTATAGACTGAATTGTGTCCCCTTAAAATTCATTCCCTGAAGCCCCACTGTGACTGTGTCTGGAGATAGAGCTCTTACGAGGTAAATAAAGGCGTGACTCTGACCTAGGAGGGCTGGCTCTCCCTTCCAGCTGGCCCTACCATGTGAGGACGCAGGAAGAGAGCCCGGCCAGAACCAAATTGGGTTGGCACTTTGACCTCGGACTTCCCAGCCTGCAGAACTGGGAGAAAATTAATTTCTGTTGTTTGAGCCACCCAGTCAGTAGTACGTTGTTAATGGCAGCTTGCGCAAACTAATACAGAATTGAAAACCCAGTGTTTAGAAACACACATGTACATTATTTTTAAGGCATCACTAATTAAATTGCTTCTCAAAAGCTATGTATGAAGGTATAAAGGGTTTCCCAAAAGAACACAAAGGCACCCCTGAGTGCACCTTTTCTTTCAGAGCCACTATCTTCCACCTCAAGTTTTTTTTCATTGTGACAAATCATATCATATCCTAATTTATAATTTTTGCTCTTCCTTAACAAATAACAGTACAGAGATTCTATTTCCTCTCTTATGCAAATGCTTTCAGGCTCTAAAAGCCAAAGAAAACTCAACTGGTGGGAACATCTTGAGAAGGCATTTTACCCTTTTGTATATAATGCCATTTCAGAAAATGCATATGGTGTAAGTAAAAGTATGTAACCTATCAAAAGCTGAATTAAAGAATTATGCCTCTACCTGAGAAAATAACATATGAGATGTACTCTCTGAAATAGTGATTTCTTTTTCTAGATATTCTAACTTTCAAATGTCAACTGTTCAAACATACTAGTATATTACTTACTGTTTTTCTGGTTGAACCACTGCAATTTTCCTCTGTTTGTGTACTGTAAGAAGAAAATAAAACTATAAATGTCAAGAAAAATAAACAAAGTTATATATATATTAAGCTAACATTAGCATATTTAAAACCCAGTCATGTGTATATTTAACTAGTAAGTACTATGAATTAAGTGCTGATATATCTGAGTATCTAGACTAAGGCACATTTTCTGGGTAGGAGGAGTCTTTATACAAAGACCAAAAATAATATTTGCAAGGTTCTTAAATCCATTGACTCCTATGAATATTTTCTACACAAGAAAAGATAGTCAAAAGAAAAACTGATTTGGGCAAGGATGCCAAGACCGTTCAATGGGTCAAGTACAGCCTTTTTAACAAATAGAGCTGGGAAAACTGACTACCCACATTAATGAAGTCGGACTCTTACATTATACCATATACAAAAATTAACTCCAAATGGATCAAAGACTTAAACATAGGGACCCCTGGGTGGCCCAGTCAGTTAAGAGTCTGACTCTTGGTTTTGGCTCAGGTCATGATCTCAGGGTCATGAGATCAAGCCCTAACATTGGGCTCTGTGCTGGGTGTTGAGCCTGCTTGAGATTCTCTTTGTCTCTCTCCCTCTGCCCCTCCCCTCCCCTCTCTCTCAAAAAAAAAAAAAAAAAAAAAAAGTTTTAAAAAAAGACCTAAAGGGGCACCTGGATGGCTCAGTCAGTTAAGCATCTGCCTTCAGCTCAGGTCATAATCCCAGTGTTCGGAGATCAAGCCCCACGTCGGGCTCCCTGCTCAGTGGGGAGTCAGCTTCTCCCTCTCCCTCTGCCCCTCCCCCTGCTTATGCTCTCTCATTCTCTCTCTGTCAAATAAATAAAATCTTTAAAAAAAATAAAAAAATAAAAAAATTTTTAAAAATAAAAAATTTTTAAAAAGACCTAAACATAAAGGCTAAAACTATAAAACTCTTAGAAGACAACGTAAGGGAGAATTTTCATGACATCAGATTTGGCAACGATTTCTTAGATATGACATCAAAAGCAGAGACAACAAAAGAAAAAATTAATTGGACTACATCAAGATTTAGAACTTCTGTGCACCGAAGGACACCATCAAGAGAGAGAAAAGGCAACCCACAGAATGGGAGAAAATATTTGCAAATCATGTATCTGATAAGGAAAGGATTAATATCTAGAATATATAACAAAATCCTACAACTCAGCAACAACAAAAAACCCATTAAAAAAATGGGCAAAAGACTTGAATAGACATTTCTTGAAAGAAGATATACCAATATCAATAAGCATATGAAAAGGTGCTCAACATAGTTAATGGTTAAGAAAATGCAAATCTGGACCACAGTAAGATACCACCCTATACCCACCAGCATGGCTATTATAAAAAAGAAACAAACAAAAAACCACCCAACAAACAACAACAACAAACCCAAAAAACAAACAAGCAAACAAAAAACTCAGAAAGTCATGTGGAGAAAGTGGAATGCTCACACAGTGCTGGTGGGGACGAATAGGGTCTAACAGTTCCTTAAAGTGTTAAACACAGAGTTACACTCAAGAAATGAAAACATCGTCCACATAAAAGCCTGCAGACAAATGTTACAGCACTGTTACTCATAACCGCTACGGAATGGAAACAACCCAAATGTCCATCAACTGAGACCCAGATAAAGAAAACATGGCCTATCACTACGATGCAATAGCACTAAAAACTACACTGGATGAACTCTGAAAACATTATGCAGAGTGAAGGAAGCCCATCCCAAAAGATCACATGTTGCACGATTCCACAGGAATTGTCCAGATCAGGCAAATCTATACAGTAGGAAAACTAGGGCTGGGGGGCAGGAGGTAAAAAGGTGACTGCCAAGGCGTACAGGGCTTCTTTCTGAGATGATGCAAATGTTTTCAAATGTTCTGTGGTGACAGCTGCACAACTCCATGAATATACCAAAAACCACTGGATTATAGGATCAAATTTTATGTTATATAAATGACATATTCAATAAAGCTGTTTTTAAAAGGGAGAGTGGGGTGGGACGTGTCAGGTTAGGTTACCAAAACACTCTGGCTTCCACCTTCCTCAACCTCTCTTCCTCTCTTCTTGGCTGGCTCTGATGGAAGCCAACTGCCATGTTGTGGGCTCCCCAACAAAGAGGGCCACGTGGCAAGAAACTGAGGGAAGCCTCCGACCAACAGCCAGCAAGGAACTGAGGGCCTCAGGCCAAGAGCCACGAGGGAATGACTCTTGCTACGTGGCAGCAGATCCTCCCCGCTGTGGGGCTTGAGATGGCTGGAGTCCTGGCTGAACCTTGACCGCAGGCTCATGAGGGGCCTGGATCCAGAGCACCCAGATTCCTGACCCGCAGAAACCGCTAAGATAATCCATGCTTGTTGCAATAAGTGATTTCCTATGCAGGAACAGACAACCAGAACACCACTTTGTTTTTCTCTGTAATGTCCAGATTCATCCTAATTTGGAAGCAGCCACACAGGATCAGCCCCCTGGCCCAGACATAGACAGCTACCTCGTGCTCGGCGAGGGGTGCTGAGGGGATGGCCATTGGTTTCACACCAGCCCAAAGGAAATATATCCATGGATTCCACACTCACAATACATTCCGGTATGGGCTTCTTAGAACCTGTTTAGATTAAAAAAAAGTTTTAGACCATTAAACAGCCTTCTTCATCAACTACTTTCTAGACAATATTCTACCATTGCAGGAATGCAGACACAAAATCACCTGAGCAAGTTCCTTTTACACAGAAGTCATACTTTTTTGTATTGACAAACATTAAGGAAAAAAATTAAATATGCCCTATGCATACCTGTACAAAAATGAAAATGGGGGCGCCCGGGTGGCTCAGTTGGTTAAGCATCCAACTCTTGGTTTCGGCTCAGGTCATGATCTCAGGGTCATGGGATCAAGCCCCGCGTCAGGCTCTTTGCTCGGCGGGGTGTCTGCTTGAGATTCTCTCTTTCCCTCTGCCCTTCCCCCTCCCTCATGCTGTCTCTCTTTCTCTTTCAAATAAATAAATAAATAAAATCTTTAAAAAAAAGAAAAAGAAAAAGAAAATGGGTAGTGGCATACAGGGTGACCCCTAGTTACAGAACAGCAAATAAGCAACTGCAACTACCAGCAGTATCATTCAGATGGCTGACAAATATAGTCAATTCCATGAAATAGCTGGAAAACGAAAGGCAACAGTGACAGTTTTACTCAATGAGAACGTTAATTCTGGTCCTTGGGAACAAGCTAGAAGGTAGAGCAGTGAAGTCAACTCGGGAAGTGATGTTGCTCGGCAGGGGTAGATTCAATACTGTCCCTGACATCTGCATTAAATGCCAATTCTACAAACTGGAAAGAGTAGGTACCAAGTCTATTTGGTAGCCAAATAAGAAAGAAACCCAGGCCATCTATTCAGTAACTGCAGTGCTGAGTGCTCACATAATGCTTTCCATCCACAAACCCATCCAATCATTGAACATTACTTTTAGTATATCTTTTCTATTTTACATACTTTTTGGTTCTGTTGGTTAGGGGCAAACAAAATACTATCTCTTAAATGAGCTACATGTTAATGCTCACGCTTATATATTCTGGTTACATCAAAACATATGCCTTCTGACTTCTACTTTCTCTTCAAGAAAACAGGAGACTCTGCAGTCAAGGCTTTTTGCTTACATTCATTTTCTAAAATTTGAAAGTCAAGGACGGGAAGAGAAGTTTCTAGCTAAGAATCTTGCACTACAAATTACGAGGGTCTTAGCAAGACCCCCACTTAGCTAACTGCTGCAGTCTAACAAGCCACATCACCGGGGTAAGCAGGTGGGGGAGAGACGAGCGGCCACAGGGGGGCGTCTCAGGGGTCCAGCACTCACCCTCCAGCTGGAGCCACAGGTAGGAGCCTCTCAGTGCAGTAATGGTGGCAACGCATACTTCGTCGGGGAGAAGAGGGTTCACTGCCTCAAGCTTCATATTCTCCTTAAATTCATGCTCAGAAATGGACTGGAAAATAAATGATCAAATCCAAACACATTCTATTAACTCATGGGCTCATCTGAGAGACCTAGTCCAAGTAATACTTAACTCTACGGTAACACTTTGAAGCTATACATTTATTTTGCTTTGTTTTGTTTCTTAAAGTCAAAATGTCTGTCTCTCTTGGTGCTGTAAGCAGTATATGGTCTCTGAGGTCAGGTATACCCACGTTATTGCTACCTGTGGGACTGCGCTCAAGCTGTGTAACCTCTTTTTGCCTCCGTTGCTTCATCTGTCAGATGACCCTGAGAACACTTACCTCACTGGGTTATTAGTAGTTTTCAATAACATGAAGTACCGAAGGCTCTGTGCCCTGAACCACTGTTGGTTTGTTTCTCCTCCCATAAAGGGCTTGATCACACAATACGCTGCCTGGTTCCTACTTATGTGTGTATCATAAAAAGCAGTCAGGATAAATAATGCTTATGAATGAGGGAAAATATATGTTTGAAAAATTTGCACCTTCTGGGTCAAAATGGAGAATTGAACCATATTTGATTGTTCTCTCTTCCTTCTGACAGCACACTAAAACGAAAGTGTTGGGTTTTGTGTTTTTGTTTTTTTTTTTTTTACATAAACCTACTAGGACAGATGTAACAGGAGACAATAACAACATTTTATAAGCTAAAATTTAGAAGAGCATCTAGAACTAATGTAGCAGATTACAGAAGGGTGAGTGTAAGCTGGCAGCGAAGCGGGCTAAGAACAGGCAGCTCCAGGTACTAGGCAACTGCAGGTAGAGAAGAAATAGTCAAGATATGCTGAAAACATTTAAGAACCAGTTAGGTCATACCATTGGCTCCTCCACTCCACACCCCAGAGCAACTATCCCATCCCTTCCCCTACAAAAGGTGAGATGTATCCTCCAGAGAGGATCAGAGACAAGAGATCGCGGGCAGGAGGGCATGGGAGCTGCTGGGAGCCTACATGCAGTGCCCAAAACAGGGGTTTGCACATGGAATGCTGAGAGGTCCAGCCCTTGCCTCTAAGACGGGGAAATACGTGGTCATATGACAAGCCCAAGAAGAAACACAACAAGATATGGATTTAGGTGTCCCTGACAAATGGCCAGCCAGATCCCACCCTAAAAAGAAGTTCAAGGTTGACAAACCCCACCCACATGCTCAGAGCCTCCAATCGGCTTTAACTTTTAGTACCCCCCTTCTTAAATATGAGCAAATCACCAAGCATTACCAGACATCTAAAAACATGAAAGCTAGGGACCAAAGTAGACAAAACAAGCAAAGTGGAGAAAACTTTTTATGCAAGAAGAAAATTTCCCAAAAGGCAGGGGTAATTAACATCCCCTGAGTGATAAGAAAAACTATCACATCTTTAAAACAAGAATAATATGCTATTAAAAATAAATATTCAGAGACCAGAAATAGTTCTGGAAAATAAAAATTTAAAAAAGTGATAATAAAAATTAAAAACTCTAAAGAAGGGTTGAAAGATAAAGTTTGGGAAAAGTGGTCTGATCCAGAGGGCCAACATACAAATAAAAGAAAATCCAGAAAAAGAGAAAAGAGAAAATGCAAGGAAGGAAATCAAAGAAGAGATGCAAGAGCACTTCCCAGCACAGAGAGGAACAAATATCTAGAGAGAAGGTGCTCGCTGAGAACCCAGCAAGTGAATGAACACAGGCCAACAAGCCATGCTGTGGCTCGGCTAGGAAACGTGGTGACAAAGATCTTATAAACCTTCCAGGGACGGAGTAAAAGGCAGATCATCTATGAAAGATCAAGAATAAGGACAGGTTTCAACTTCTCGACAGTTCCACTGGAAGGATGAAAACAACTAAATGATGTTTTTAAATTGCTCAGGTAACTTCTGACCTAAAATTCCACATTGAGTCAAACTATCAATCAAGTTAATAGAATGAAGACATTTTCAAAGATGCAAAGTCTATTAAAATTTACCTCTCTTGCGTCTCATTTCAGGAAGCTACTGGGAGATGGGCTCCATCCAAACAAGGGAATAAACCAAGAAAGAGGCTGCGGTTAGACATAAAAAACAGGAATCTTAAATCTTAAGAAAGGGGAGAGGCAAATCCTTGAGTGACACTGAAGGCAGTCTCCAGGCCTAAAATCTCACGGCAAGCCCAGTGAGCAACCTGTCTGGGGAGAGAGAGAATGGAGGTTGCTAAGAGGGATGTCTCTAAGAAAAATATTAGAAATGACAAAGTTCCTACATCAAGGTTATCTAAGTGGTCACAGACTCAAGGAAAAGAGAATGTGTCTATGGAATATCTTGTACTTTAACACTTCTACCCTAAAATACAAAGAAATAACTGTAACTAGGAAAAACACAGAGGTCTAGCTGGACCCAAGAGACTTCGGGAAATGCTACAGGGCAGCTATGCGAGCATTCGCTCCGAACATGGGACTATGACCCAGGCCCAGGTGCTAGTGTTCTTCATAGTCATCTCGCCTCGCTCAGGGCGGAATCTCAGACTCTGCAGAAGTGGTTGGCGGCACAGCCTTTTCTTGGTCCTCCTGGGCTCCTGTCAGTGAGACAGCTGCCTTCCTCTACCACACACACCCACAGAAAACGATAGCTGCTGCTGGGAAGAATAAACCGGAGTCACTGGAAAACCGCTGCCGAAACAGGTGTGGGTAAGAGAAGCGTGAAAGGATGGGGGAAAGGAGAAGTAATTACAAACTGACAAGAAGGTTGCATCCCTATTGCTTCAGAGTATCAGACTCTTAATTTTGGCTCAGGTCATGATATCAGGGTCATGAGATCAAGCCCCGCCCCGCCTCAGGCTCTGTGCTCAGCAGGGCGTCTGCTTAAGGATTCTCTCTCTCTCCCTCTGTCCCTCACCCCACTTGTGTTCTCTCTCTCTCTCTCTCAAATAAATAAATCCTTAAAAAAAAAAGAAAATTAAGTTATGAAAAACAAGGCAATTATTAACTTGAGGACAAATAAAAAAAAAGAAAATCATAAAATAATGCAGTGCTCAGCTGTGAATAATATATGACTGCATATCATAGTGTAAATACTCAATTCAGATTTAACCCCGAACTGTAATATAACTCTAATAGGAAGAAGAGGTGAGTAAGAAAGAGGAGGAAGGTAATATAAAATAGCTAAGTGCTCATTTACCATAACATACAACCAACAGACATGTCTAAAATTAATGACTCAAAAGATGGCAGCATACTATTTTGAAGATGATTTAAGTATAAATATCAGAACAACAGTGAGAACAACGGGAATGAGTACTCGTGGAAAGGGAGACCACAGAAAGGGACAGGGCAGGGGCCTGTTGTCTTATGTTGTAAAGCTTTTTACTGCTATTTGGCATTGTAAACCATATGCATGTAATATTCTCACAGAAGTATTTTTAAATAACCTTAATGATTTCTTTCTACTTAATATTTAAACATTTTTTCATATTTTTTTAAACAACGAAAAATAATTATGAACTAAAAAATGTACATGATTTCAACTAAATAAAAAAACTGATAAACTTTAAAACCAATTAAATTAACAAATTAACTTCTGCAGTCAATTAGTTTTTCCTTGGACCATTTTATTATACTCAACAAGCTGCTCATTTGGGTTGAGTGAGAGGACTGAGTAATAACCACGTGAGCATGGAAAGCACAGCAGTGACTTGCAGCCCCAGAGCATGGCAATGAGGGGACCGGGGTTCTCACCGGAGGAAAGCACCTCTGGGGAGCAGCTTCAGCACCACACTGTTTGAGGTAGTCGGCCCAATCAAAGTCCTGGCCCGGGTAGCCTAGGTAAGGACACAAAAACAATGATTCACACCACACGTGCCTGCCTGGCTCTTCCACTCTGCCAGGTGTCCACCCACAACTTCTCATTTGCTAATTTGAGGACTTTGCTCATTTTAGGGAGGAGGAAAAACCACCTATAAATCCAAAGCATCGTTCAGGTTATAAAACAGAGCAACTCTGGTCAAACCATAGCAATATAATAAAATTCTTCAGATATGTTTTTTAAACTTTCAAGTTTCAAACTATGCATTTATTTTCAACACTACTTTATATGATTAGCTGCTGGCAGTTTACTGGAAGAATTTAAGCCACTTACGACTGGACTTGATTTGTACTAATAAATCCAGTCTTACTCTCCATTCTCTTCCAAGTTAAGCTCTAAAGGGAGAGCCAGCAGATCGTCTCTTTCTTCTCACGAAGCTATGCCTTCACACATCCTAGCCACGCCCGACACAATGCTCTCGGCACTGTTTTCAGATTCCTGTTCTACAGAATCGCAATGCTCTTACAATCTCAATCATGAATTCATTTCAGAAGGAGTTGAGCTTAACTGCCTGCTTCAGTCCACCACGGTTGGCGGCAGAGGCCTCTCCAACCCGACGCGCTGGCTGCACCGTCTGCCCGGCTGTTTCCGGAGCAGCCCTCCCTGCCGCGCAGAGCGGAGGACCTCACAGGCACACCGCGGGCCACTACGCCACCTGACAGCCGCCCAGGCCTCTGCAGTCCCTCCTCTGCCCACCTCAGACCGGCACCACGCTCTCCCCCTGCCTCCACCTCTATCCCTCACAGCAAATTAGCTGCATTTTCAATTACATAATCCACTACTTTCCTCCTACTTACAGAGACAGAGGAGTTGTCTATAACAATGCTGAAAGCTTCAATAGCTTTAATAATTGCTTTTCCTTTTCACATAACGGCAGCAGGTAAGATAAAGAACTTGGATGTCCAGAGCCTTTCAGCAAAGCAAGAACATCCTCCTGCAGGCGTGTGCCCTCCTGCCACCACCACCAGGCAGGCATGCCCACTCTCTGTTCATTGATGGAGAACCTGGAGACTCCACTACTGTTTTCCCCTACTTGCTCCTTGAAGGAACTGTCATACTCACTTTTGTCTCCCCAGTGACAGACAAAGCCCAATGCCTAGCTCATAGCAAACATTCCACAAATGTTTGTTGGATGAATGGAGGCTGAATAAACAGCAAAAGGGTCTGAGTTTATGACTCTTGTTAACACAGAAGAGTACTTCTAGCCCAGTGTTCCAGCATTCACCATTTAGAAAGTGAAGCTATGTTCACCAAAAGCCTACTAATAAAGGATACACAGACTGCCAATCAAATAATCTGATGTGCTGATACAAAAGTCGGATAAACATTTGACATGTCCAGATATTGTAAGTTTAAAAATATTAAAAATCCCAGTCAAGGTCAACTATCGTCATATTTAAGAGCCTTGATTAAAGGACCAAAGATTATACTTTGCAGGGGTGCCTGGGTGGCTCAGTCAGTTAAGCATCCGACTCTTTATTTCGGCTCAGGTCATGATCTCAGGGTTGTGATATCGAGCCCCATGTGGGCTCTGCACTGGATGCAGAGCCCGCTTGAGACTCTCTCTCCCTCTGCTCCTCCCCCAACCCCCCCACTCACACGCACGCGCTCACTCTAAATAAATAAAATCTTAAAAAAAAAAATTATATTTTGCAAAGTTGCAAATACCAGGAAAATGAGTTGCTGCTTTCCTACCTTACAGCTTCTCTGAGTCCTGCTCTTAATCATAAACCTTCCTCTGAAGTCTGATGAGCCTTACTCCAAGGGGATGCCCAGAAACCATCAGTCATCTGCCTCCTACCTCCCAGCTCTGGTATTGAGCCGTTTTCTCATACGTCAGCTCCTGACACTCCCTGTGCACCCTACCCTCACTCCTCTGTGCCCTCACAACAGACACAAGGGGGAGCAAACTAGGAACCTGCATGAAACCCCAGGCCGTTATGAAGATATATTTGTCAAGGTAGGAGGACAGAACATACTTAATATTTAATAGTTTTTGAGCTTAACTTATATCTTGTAAATATGTAAATATATGGAATCAAGGCCTTCATTTCTATTTGTCTTGGAACTCAAAAATGTTAAGGACAGGCTGGGGCAATGAGGAGGGAGAGAGAGACAAAAGATCCAGGTGATGCCATCTGACAAATCCTTCATAAAAATAAGCCCTTGATGAACAATTCAGAACAGAACCACCACCTACCAGGAGGGGGGCTGATGTGTAAACCATTCTTCAGACTCCACTGCACGGGGAAAATACCAGGACTGTCAGCATGGCACACAAAAGATCGCCGTGCATGATTCTCTGGTCGCAAATCATCCATTTCCACCAGGAAGTACTTCTCATCAAAAACCTGCGCATACAATCAAACAAACATCACAGACAAATGGTTTTATGTGCATGTATGAAAGGACACATATGTGTGTGTCATTTCCTTGGCGTGGACAAACATGTTACAAAACTGCATAGCCATAGTGGGTATGAATAATAACACTAAGCACTCAATAAATGTTACCTATGTGTCAGGCACTGTTTTAATTACATGCTTTTCATGCATTAACTCAGTTTTAACCTTCCTTACAACATAATAAGGTAGGTACCATGATCAACCCCATTTTGCAGATAAGGAAACTGGATTTAAGAAGAGGTTAAACAACTTGCCCCATTTTACCCAGCAAGAAAGAAGCAGAACCTGGGTCCAAATCTAAGTATTTAGGCTCCAAACAAAATTTAGTTCAGACTGAGTGAGGAGTCTACCACAACTTGTACATTAGATTTCTGGATCCTAGCCTAGTTTCAAATGCTAAAAAGGTTTTATTAACCTGCCCTGGCTCCCTGACACCCCACGGCCCTTCAGACTCCAGAAAGGGCCTCTGACCCCACTGCAGGGTCAGAATCCCTCCCTGTTCTTAGAATCATCTTCTCCTAAGGCCAAAAAAAAAAAAAAAAAAAAAAAAATTAAATCTCAAGAGATCAGACTAACTTGGCATCCAAGCAACCACTCCTCTAATCACACTTCTCTTCTGGCTCTACTCTGGGTAAGCGGGCTCTACTCTAGTCCTGAACTAACCCCTTGTCTTGTGCCTCAGGGCCAGTAACAGAGTTACCAGGGCCGGACAACCTGCCCAGCTCCTGTGCTTACGCTCAATAGAAGCCTTACTTTTGGCAGCCTTCCGAAAGACTGGAGTCTGAGTCTGGACTCTGGACTCCATTCTGGAGCAACCCTGGACAGATCTCATGACACGGACCACCTGCCCCACCCCCACGTCCCCCACTGAGCCTTGCACCTGGGGGGACTCTGACACTGTCACCCGCGCCCAGACTTCTCAGACACCACGGCCTGCCTGCCGGGTAAGTCCCCTCTAGTTACGCACCTCAAGGCCTGCCCCAAAGACCATGCCCCACTACTCTGGCGCCTAAGCTTTGGTTGGCTGGGCCACAGAGAACTGGCCAGTACAAATGCAAAATGTGCACAGAAGTCATTCTGGCCTCACAGTTTAGGAGAAACATGGCTCAGATTAGCAGAGCCTGACGATCAAAACTCTAACTACTTTCCTAAACCAGTCACCCTGACAGGTATTCGTACCAAAAGAGCTGCCCCCATTTTACCTTAACAACTGTAGCAGGAGAGATCCCAAAAGGAGACCAGGGGTCCACAGCTTCCAACTTCATATTTACAGAGAATGAATGAGTGCTAATCACTTGTTTGTCCTGAAATGTAAACACCAACAGGGAATAAAAATACAGTATTTTCACATTCATTTTATACTCATATATAGCTGAATACTACTCTTAATTAATTAAAATAAAACTGTCCAGTTCCTGGTAAATAATTTAATCCTATATTTTCTTTCCTGGAAAAAATTATTCAGAAACAAAAACACAGGAAGTACTCCCACTCTCCGTATTTGGTACACAAAGGCCATCTGGAGGAGAACAAGTTTATTTTATAATGCATTGGGGCTATGCAGTTAAGAGTGGACAAGAAAGGGCGCCTGGGTGGCTCAGTTGGTTAAGCGACTGCCTTCGGCTCAGGTCATGATCCTGGAGTCCCGGGATCGAGTCCCGCATCGGGCTCCATGCTCGGCGGGGAGTCTGCTTCTCCCTCTGACCCTCTCCCCTCTCATGCTGTTTCTCTCTCTCTCTCTCTCAAATAAATAGATAGATAGATAGATAGATAGATAGATAGATAGATAGATAGATAGATAGATAAATAAAATCTTAAAAAAAAAAAAGAGTGGACAAGAAAAGACTCAAATACTTTTGGAGAATGTTAGGAGAAAACCTAGACTACTTTTGGAAGAGAAACAGGATGCGCATCGCTCCAGCCTTCAAAGCTCTTGAAGCTTTCTGCTTCAGACACCCCGGTATCCTTACTGACCTGCCGGCTGGCTGGCTGTGCGCTCGGTGCCACCCCCGACTGCCCGACCTGCCAGGAGAAGGTGAGCACCCACCATCCCGTTTTGGTTTTACCTTAAATAAGTATGACGGCAATGGCTCTTCCTCCTCCTCTTTCACTTTGGCCAGGATCTCTTGCCACTCAGCTTCACTTTTCAGATGCCGGATGGCTTTTGTAAAACAAGACAGGACATTTTAAATGAGGAGAACGTACACACTTTACATCTGTTCTGAAAGCATTCATGTAAACAGAAAGTCACTTTCCATGGGGAAAGAAAGGACTCCAGCGCACTTATGCCCTCTCCATTCAGAGCCTGCACCGTAACTTCAGTACTTTGTCCCCTCTGTTCAGAGCCTGCGTAGTAGGCCTGGTGAAAATACCCACAGCAAGATCATCAGGACTGCTGCAGGCCATAAAATAATATAACACCCAAACTGAAGCACACAATAAGAAGTGCAAATTGCTTTAAAACAGTAACTCCAGTTTTGAGATTGTTGTTATTTCTTCTAATCAACAATTCACTTTGAACCAAGACCTATCCTAAGACCTATCCTACTCCTATATCTATCTAAATGCTACTCAGAAAATTTTTCTTCAATTTTGGTAGGAGGTCAATATGAGTTGGAGCAGGAGTCCATAAGGTACAAGAGGTATGACAAATTACTAAATTAATAAACCAAAAGAAAAATAGGCACTTAATCAAATATAAGTTTTTTTGCAACATCTCTATTACACTTTTGTAATATGCAGAATAATACTTTTTTTGTCTCAACATTAATAAAAACGTAACAATAATGTAACAGTTAAGAGAAAAATTACTCTTCACCTAATGGGGGCTGAAGCTCATATCCTTGTTGAGCAGCCCAACCAACGTGATGAAGAAACGGATCCAAGTAATACAACCAATGCTCAAAATTGTCAGAACTTTCAAGTCCTTCATAACGCAGCTTCAGCCTTCCCCCAATGTTTTCTACTACAGTAACAATCCAAGTGCTTAATGAGTCCCGGAAAGCTTGACATTCTAGCCTGGAGCCTGGAGCAATGAGATCTAAAGGATTCCTCCCGTTGCGGAGCTGCAGGTACAAGAGGTGAAAACGATTATGAGAAGTTCACACAGTATTTTAAAAAGTCAAGCTGTAAAGGATCTCCAATGAGCCTTTATATTTCTACCCACTCAAAGCCATGACACTGCAAGGCCTAATTTCATACAAGTCCCTATAGTATTATTTCTAGATGACATGAAAATGTTTATCTTAAAGAAAATTCTACTTATAATGCAACAAAACTATTCTAACAGACCTCTGTCTCTGGGACTATGTTGTATAGTTTCATCTAGTAAAAAATTTTAAATTATCATTATTAGTCTGATTGTAAAAGCAAATATGATCACCATTAAACAAAAAATCAAACATGACAAAAGTCAAAATCCGCTACAATCCCACCTCCAAGAAAGAACCATGATAAACACTTTGGCGCCCACTCTGAGATTAGGTTTTCTAGACCCAAGTCAACATCTACCTGTGTCTGTCTCTCTCATGTTTTTTTTGGAAAATGGGGCACTGTATACTCTTTTTCAATTCATGTTTGCCACTTTATACATCACAGCTATCTATTCTAGCACATTTAATCTTTATTCTTTTATACTGTTTTGCTGATATTCTGTATTATAAATGGGCAGTAATTTATCCACTTATATGCTGATGGCACTTCAGTAGTTTCTGATTTTTTACTCATTTCACAACAATGTTCCTATGAACACAGTGTTTTGATTATGCTGATGGAACGGAAAAGTTTAATTATCACTCTCTAGATACATATTAAAAGCTACAGTAGGGGTGTTTGGGTGGCTCAGTTGGTTAAGTGTTGTCTGCCTTCAGCTCAGGTCATGATCCCAAGGTCCTGGAATCGAGCCCCACATCGGGCTCCTTGCTCGGCGGGGAGCCTGTTTCTCCTTCTCCCTCTGTCCGTCCCCCCCAGAGCTCGCTTGCTCTCTCAAATAAAATCTTTAAAAAAAAAAAAAGCTACAATAAATAATAAAAGGGAACAATGATTCCAATATCATCACTTAACCGTTTCTTTATATTCAGACTTACATTTTTTTTCCCTAATAAGAAGAGCTCTGCGACACTTACATATTCATATATATACAAAAGAACATATGTACAAATGGAGGAACACGTTCACAGCTAAAAATCAGGATGGCAGAATCAAGGTCAATGTACAGCTGGATATTTATTAAATCATTTGTTCGTGATTTCATTCATTCATTAAAATTTTACTGACTGTTTGTTTAGCGTGTACCAGGCCCTGGCTAAGCATAATGCAATGAGTCAGAGGATAAAATATAAAGGTTAGCTGGAAATAGAGTATTTACCAATCGAGTTTTAAAGGGGAATGTGAATGGATCACAGAATGAGATGTAAGAGTCAAAACTATAAAACACATAGAAAATATAGCAGTAAATCTTTGTAACCTTGCGTTAAACAAAGCCTAATTAGATATGATACCAAAAGTACAAGCAACAACAACAAAATAGATAAACTGGACTATATCAACATAAACTTTTGTGCTGCAAACAATATCATTAAGAAAATGAAAAGACAGTCCACAAAATATTTGGAAATCATGTATCTGACTGGACTTGTTATCAGCTATAAGGAACTCTTACAATTCTATAATAAAAAGACAATCCATTTTTTAAAATGGGCAAAGACATTTCCCCAAAGAAGATATACAAATGGTGGGTGCCTGGGTGGTTCAGTTGGTTAAGTGACTGCCTTCAGCTCAGGTCATGATCCCGGGGTTCTAGAATCAAGTCCCGCACTGGGCTCCCCTTGCTCTGCATGGAGCCTGCTTCTCTCTCTCCCTCTGCCTGCCACTCCCCTTACTTGTGCTCTCTGTTAAATAAATACATAAAATCTTAAAAAAAAAACCCAAAAAGATATACAAATGGCAAACAGTACAGAAAAAGATACTCAACATCATTTGTCATTAGGAAAATGCAAATCAAAACGAGAAACTGCTTCATATTCACTAGCATAGCTATAACCAAAAGACACTAACAAGTGTAAGCAAAAATACGGAGAAATTGGAATGTTCATACGTTGCATTTCACATATGCCACAAAGAATGTAACTGGTATGACAGAAAGTAACAAAATATAACTTAGAAATGTCATAACCAACAAATTGATTTCACAAAAACAAGAAATCTATATTATATTCACTAACAAGCTCAAAAGGTACACTAATTTAAAAGGACTGTTGAAGGCAGGTAGGTAGTAAGAATACAACAGGTCTGCTGTCTTCTGAGCAAAAGAAAAGGGGGTCTCACGTCACCCAGGGTGGGAGTTATAAATTCCTGAATTAAAATCAACACCTGCTCGGTGACAGAGAGCCCCAAAAGGCCACATTTTCCAACTTCATTGAAGAATCTGGAAAACTAGATTTTTACGTGTTAGCAACAAATTCAGAACATTTTAGGCACTAAGTAAGGTACCAGTTGGCAACCTCTTGAGGATAAGTTTAAACCCACCAATACCCATTGTCATGTCTGTAGTAAAAATGCTTATTTGCTTTAGAGTGATAAATGAGCAACCAATTTTAAGATTCCTTGGACAGAAAATATCACTGAAGATGAGACGGGTTTTCCACACTGATTCTGCAAGCAATAATACTCACGCCTTCTAGCAGCGGAACAGGAGGGCTACATGCTCCCATCAGGGTCTGCCGCAGAAACTCATCCCAATCAGACACTTTATCTCTGATGCCTAGATGAGGGAATAAATGAGTAAACAAATGACTACTCATAATGTCAGCTACAGAACACAGGGAAACTAAACTCAACCTAATACAGAGAAGTTAAACCAGTGAAAGTGATTTAGAGATGCATTTGTACTTTTATTATCTGAGTCCAACAAATTACTTCTTTCAGAGCTTAAAAAAATCCCCCTCTAGATAGATCTACTTCCTGATTAGTTTAATAAGAGGTGTACACAAAACAAAGAGAATACAGTAACAGGGAGTTGGGCCCAATTTTTTTTTTTAAGATTTTATTTATTTATCTGACAGAGAGACAGCGAGAGAGCACAAGCAGGGGAGGGACAGAGGGAGAGGGAGAAGCAGACTCCCCACTGAGCAGGGAATCCAATGCAGGGTTCGATCCAGGACCCTGGGATCATGACCTGAGCTGAAGGCAGACGCTTAACCAACTGAGCCACCCAGGCACCCCAGGTGGGCCCAATTTTATCCAAAAGTTAGCTACTTTTTTTTTTAATGATGGGAATCCTCAAATATATATAAAAGTAGAGAAAAGAGTATAATGACCCCATGTACCCCAGCTTCAACAACTGTCACTTCATGGTCTTTCCCGGAGTTGTTGGCAAACTACAACCTGGGGGCTAACTTCAGCCTACTGTCTATTTTTATAATTAGAGTTTTATTGGAATGCAGTCATGCCCATTTGTTTACACATTGTCTAGGGCTGCTTTGCACTACAAAGGTAACATTAGGTAGCTGTAACAGGGATCACATGGCCTGGAAAGCCTAAAATATTTACTCTCTGGTCCTTTACAGATATTTTGCCAATCCCTGATGATCTACACCCTCACACAGTCCACCTCACCCAACCACAGATTATTTAAAAGCCAATTCCTAGTATCATATAATTGTACCATATAAGTTCATCCAGTTTAATCTCAGTATGTATTTCTAAAGATTTTTATTAATATATTTGAGAGAGAGACAGAGAAAGAGTGTGCGAGAGGGGAAGGAACAGAGGGAGAGGGAGAGAGAGAATCTCAAGCAGACTCCCCGCTGAGTGCAGAGCCTGACATGGGGCTCAATCCCACAACCCATGAGACCATGCATGACCTGAGCTGAAATCACAAGTTGGACACTTAACCGAGTGAGTCACCCAGGCACCCTAGTGTGTATTTCTAAAAGTAAATAACTTTTTATATAAGCACAATATCACACCCTTAAAAATTAACAATAATTCTTCAATAAAAAATATCTAGTCCATTTTTAAATTTCCGCATATGTCTCATAAATGGTTTTTCCAATTTGCTTGGTCAAATCAGGATCCCAATGAGATACATATACTGCAAATGGCTGATATATTGCTCAAGTCTCTTTTAATCCATATGTTCTTTCTCCCCCTCCATCTCCCCACTCTCTCTCTCTAGCAGCATATTTGCTGTTGAGAGAGAGCCTTTTGTCTGTTTAGAGTTCTTCTGCGTCTGCTTTTACTGGCTGCCTCCCTGTGGGTGGTAACCAGCTGCTCCACTGACCTCTGTATTTTCTATAAATCAATATTTAGGGCTACAGGCTTGATCGAATTCAGATCTGACTCTTTTTGGAGGGGGCTGTCGAGAACAGTTCATAAGTGGAGTTGTAACCTTCTATCACATCCATCAAGAAGCACATTCAGTCTGGTTGTCTCTTCTTTTGTGGTGTTAGCAGCTTTTAATGGTCACTACATAGATACACTGATTCATTAGGGACTAAAAATGGTGATTTTTCCATCATCCCTTTTTTTGTTTACTAACCAAAATATTCTATAAAGAAAAATTTCACTTCTTCAACTACTTCATTACCCTGAGGTGTAGTTCAAAGAAAAAAGTCAGGATATTTGTTTGATTCTCTTTATCTTTCCCTGTATCTACAAGAAATCTATATTATATTCACTAACAAGCTCAAAAGGTACACTAATTTAAAAGGACTGTTGAAGGCAGGTAGGTAGTAAGACTACAACAGGTCTGCTGTCTTCTGAGCAAAAGAAAAGGGGGTCTCACGTCACCCAGGGTGGGAGTTACAAATTCCTGAATTAAAATCAACACCTGCTCGGTGACAGAGAGCCCCAAAAGGCCACATTTTGGGGCTTCGCTAGCATCCTCCAAAGGCAATCAGTGAGAGTTCTGTTTACAAGTCTCACTAGGAAATTATAGACTACATCACATATAACATGTTCCAGGCCATCGCAGCTATTGTCCTACTAATGCTCACTCTGTCCTGTCTTTAACCAGAGGGAATCTTTTTTGACACATGACCCTAGTAAACAGTCACTGACATCTTTCTTACTTTTGGTATGAACGGTGTCCCAGGCTCAGCTTGTACCTTTCCTGCCCCAGCCCAGGAATCGGCTCCTTCTCCAAGGAGCTCTAACTTATTCAGGTGAAATGGTATTTAGAGGTCATAATTAGGGTGCTGAGGGTGCTCATTTTTTAATATTCTTTATGCTGTTTGTGTTTCTAGGCTTTTTCAATATCTAGGACTAAGAAATACCTTCCCCTTTTTTAAAGACATAAATCACATCAGGAGTTCATATTGATACTTCCAATACAAATTCATGAAGACACTGTTTCTATTAACTTCATTTATCCAACTTCTGTTTCCTTTCTTTCCTGCTGAAAATCCTAGCTCTCACACATTTCATTATGACTTAATCCCACAATACCCAAATACTACTTCAAAATAACATCAACTTTGCCACTAACAATGATTACTGAAAACAGCTTACTTCTGTTGCTGTTGCTATGTTTTATCCCTATTAGGGATGTACACTTATATTACTGTATCTGAAAGCCAACAGTTTGGTTTCAACTATTTCAAAGAAATAGTTCTCTGAGTGGTCACTTCACAATCTCCATACACAGTTACATTTCTATGCTTTTTTGTTTTTTAGAAATTTTTTTAAAATTTAATTTTGTTTTATAGTTGTATAAAATACATAGTTCAAAATTCAAATCTACAAAATAGGTACATTCAGAAAATCTAGCTTCTATCCCTGTCCCTCACTTCATTCTATTTCTTTCCTTCCCCACAGGTAACTTTTTTTTTTCCTTAAAGATTTTATTTATTTGAGAGAGAGAGACGGAATGAGAGAGCATGTGAGCGTGAGTGGGGGAAGGGGCAGAGGGAGAGGGAGAAGCAGGCTTCCCGCTGAGCAGGGAGTCCAAGGCAGGGACTCAATCCCAGGACCCTGCGATCATGACCCGAGCTGAAGGCAGACGCTTAACCCACTGAGCCACCCAGGCACCTCCCCACACAGGTAACTTTTTAAATAGACTTATTCTTTTATTTTTTAAAAATGAACACATATACACATTCATATACTCCCCCCTCCTTCATTCTTTATACATTTTTTCTATTTTCATAAAACAAGATATCCAGGAGAACACTCCCTGACTGTATGTAGATGGTCCCCATTTCTTTTTACCATGCATTGCAGCTTTAATCATTATCAAGTACCCTTTTATCTCATAATGCTTTCTGATCTGAATTCTACCTTTATGAAATGCCAAGACTGACACTCCTACTTTCTTTTCTATTTGATTTGATTTTTATATATCTTTGTCCATCCTTGTATTTTAACCCTTTCAGAATCTCTCCATTAGGTAGGTCTCCTGTACATATGGCGCAGGAGTGGGTTTTGCTTTCTGAGTCAACCTGAACCATTTTTTTACTTTTAATAGAAGACTAAGCCCATTAACATTTATTGATATTATCAATAGGTATGCCCTCAATTTTGTCATATTGCCAAATATCATATAAGTTTTTGATATGTGTGTGTGTGTATGCACAGTCTCTCACTATGTGATCTATTTTATTTGAACATACACTTTTTAAAATCTATCTTTTGGCGTTTAGAAAGGTTTGTATTTTTGTTTTTCTGGTTACCTTAGCATATACAAATAACTTTATATAACACTTTAGTTCTATTTTTGGACTATTTTCCATTTCTTTGTTCTATAAACAATACTAACATTAGCCAAAACCTCTTTTTTCTCCTCTTCTTCACCATCTCATTTCAGGTAATTGTCTTTTACTCTCAATTAACATTTAAAAGGTAATTAGTCAAAAAAAAAATAAAAGGTAATTAATTACTCTGCAGTAAAGCTGCTTTTTTTTGAAAAGGCAGTGAGCGAGCTTTACCACTATGCACATGCCCTCCCCCTCTGCTGCCTCACATTTTTACAGTTACACTGTATCTACACTGTCAGATTATGTAGCCATTACACACTACACTGTCTCCTTTGTAAACTTCATTTAGTTTGAAGTTCTACAGCTACACATATATTTAATGTCTCATTAACAGCTCTTATGTTAATGTCTCTTTATTCACTTGGTTTTCTAAAGCTCAGTCCCCAGTGGATATCTTGGGAAGGGCTCACAGGAACATTGTTCCTGAATTGTCACATCTTTGTAACAGACTGCTTAGGGCCTTTATACCTGAAGTTCAGTGTGGCCAGATGTAAAACCCTTGTCTCATAGATTCTTTTACTGAATTTCTTAACTATTCATTACTGTCAATTAGTCTGATGACAATCTTGTTTCCTTCTTTTTCAAGAAATTTAGACCTTTTGCCTGAATAACAAAGGGATTTTATTTTAAAGTTCAAGTGTCAGGGGCACCTGGGTGGCTCAGTCCATTAAGCATCTGATTCTTGATTTCAACTCAGGTCATGATCCCAGGGTCCTGCGATTGAGCCCCACATCAGGCTCCCTGCTCAGCGGGGAGTCTGCTTCTCCCTCTGCCCCTCCCTCCTGCTAGTGGTGTCTCTCTCTCAAATAGATAGGTGGATAGATAGATAAGTAAACAAATAAAATCTTTTAAAAAAAAAGTTCACCTTGATATAGCTGTTCTCACTTGATTTTCCCATGTGCAAAGTGAGCCCTTTCTATATGTATTTCAGTCCTACTTTATTTCAGTCAAGTTTTCTTGAATGAAAGTTTATTGTATTTTATTGTTTCACTGTTGTGGTTTCCTTCAGTGACTTTACCCCAAGTCTTTTTTCTTTCCTCATTTCTTTTTTTTTTTCCCTTCCTTTTCATCCTCTATCTTCAGATATTATCCATGGTAGATTTGTTCCTGTATTCACTTTAACTTAGTCTTCATTTCTAATATGCTTTTATTTCTAGTTCTTGCCTAACTCCTACTTTTTCTCTTTTCAAATTCCCTTTTCTCCATCTCATTTCTGATTTTTATAAATTTTATTTATACTTTTTCTCACTGCTTCTAACGTTGTTACTACTTTCTCTTAGTTGGTTTTGAAATGTTTTTGACACAATGTTCAACTCTTTTGTGGTTGTTTCTCTGGAATGATTTTATTCCACCCTTCTCTCCTCTCTCTCCCTCTCGTTCTTTCGTTATAACCCTGTATCCAACTAAAATCATTTCAATTCGATGCATTTTCCTAGACTCTTACAATGAGATGGTCGGCCAGTAGCTTCATGTCTCTAGAGCTTCCTCTTACAATGTTTTTTCACAAAATGCTTCAGATATGGCAGCTAGGGGCTACTGGGTGGCTCAGTCAGTTAAGGGTCTGACTCTTGGTTTCAGCTCAGGTCCTGATTTCAAGGTCCTGGGATCAAGCCCCGCATCAGGCTCCACGCTCAACTTGGGATTCTCTTTCCCTCTGCTCTGCTACCCAACCCCCCCGTTCTCTCTCAAAATAAATAAATAAACCTAAAAAAAAAAAAAAAAAAAAGGCCGCTACAAACCCACAGACCCCCAAGGACCCTAACACCCAAATCTTCATTTCAAAATGCCATTCTTCACCAAAAGAAACCAGGACTTCTTGGAGAAATGGCCGATTTCAGGGACAAGCTTCTTTTTTTTAAGATTTATTTATTTATTTATTTGACAGAGAGAGAGGCAGTGAGAGAGGGAACACAAGCAGGGGGAGCTGGAGAGGGAGAAGCAGGCTCCCCGCTGAGCAGGGAGACTGACGTGGGGCTCAATCCCAGGAAGCTGGGACCATGACCCAAGCTGAAGGCTGATGCTTAACTGACTGAGCCACCCAGGCACCCAGAGACGAGCTTCTTGAGCTAAAACATAAGAAACCACTCAAAGAATGATGGGAACGAACAGAGGACACATTAGCCAGCTTAAAGGGGTGCCCACTTGCCAAACCCAGGACATCGTGCGCATCCAAATAAATAACACAGTAAAGGATTATAACCCATTGAGTAAAATAAGAATCATGAAGTCTACCCTTACATACATAGATAAATGTATGTATGTAAATGGGGGGAAAGGAAAGTTCTTTCTCTTGTAGAAAGCTTATCATGATATGTAGACAGAATTAGAAAATACTGTTTGGTAAACATTAGGGTAATAATTGTTTAAGATAAAAATGATCAATCAGTGCTAAAAATAGTGGGTAAAAGTTTGAGGAGTGATGAGATATTTACATTATCTCAAAGTATCTTCCTACAAGATACTTATTAATTTAGAGGTATGAAAGTAATTTTATGGTGGAAAAACCTGGCATACAGCAAATTAATCAAGTGATAAAAGTTATTATCACCAGTTACAGGGCAAACCAACAGCATGTGTGTCCTAATAATGACTGATGCTCTAAAAGGACAGAGAGTCACTCCTGCATTTTTCCTATCAAAAGTGCACAATCTGAGTCTAAGGAAACATCAGACAAACCCACACTGTGGGACATTCTAAAAGAATAATTGGCTTGTACTCTTCAAAAACATCAACACCAAGAAATAAAAAGAAAGTTTAAGGAAACTGAAAAGACACGACAATCAAATGCAATGTATGATCCTGGACTGAATCCTGGACCAGGAAAAGAAACAAGGCATAATCAACATTATCAAGAAAATTGGCCTGTACTTTCAAAGATGTCAAAGTCATGAAAGACAAAGACTGAGTAACTGTTCCAAATTAAAGGCATCTTATGAGACATGACAACTGAATGCAACACATGATCTGGGATTTCCTTTTACTATTAAAAACATTATGGGTAAAAACTAAATAAGATCTACAGATTAAATAATAGTGTTATATCAAAGTTAATTTCCTTATTTTGTTACAAAGTTAATTTCCTTATTTTGTTATTTTTACTGTGCTAATGAATGTCCTTATAAGTACATTAAGGTATGAGTAAAAGGGTATCATGCCTACAACTGACTCTCAAATGGTTCATTGAAAAATCATGCATGCATGTGTGTATGAGAGGTAGAGGGGAAGGAGGGAGAGGGATGGATAACATATATTTGGTAAAACATCAACATTTAGGGAAACTTGGCAAAAAGTCTCTAAGAATTTTCTACACTATTTTTGCAACTTTCCTGTAAATCTGAAATTATATCAAAATAGGTTGAGAGAAAAATATATAAGCTCTGATATTTTCTTAAACCTGAAGCCTTCTTTCCCCTTTCTCCATCTTTACATGACCTTCCTCCTCCTCCTTCTGTCCTACTTAATTTGGATTCTACTCCCCGTAAGGCTTTCCTGGAAGGGAACTTCAGTTGACTCATTTTAAGAATTCATAGGTCCCAGATCACCTAGGGGTGAGAAGAGGGAGGACAATAAAATTAGAAGGGAATCACCAGCGCAGCAATCTGGCCCAATGCACTTCAAGACAAACAGACCTACAAGTCCCAAACTCAGAGAGCCTCACAGTTTTACAGGATGATAAGCAACTGATGCTCCCTAGGAGTATCATAAAGACGCAAGTCTTTATGAAGCCTCAAAAATAACTTTTAAAGACAGGGAAATGTGCATTATTCCTTATCAATATTTTCATTCAAAATGCTAACCCCAGAAAGTGAGAAAAACCTGTGCGTGGGGGAGAACGAAGACCTCAAGGTTGTGCACACAGCAGTGCCACGGCACGTCTCCACAGCAAGTACCGCATTACCTTCCGGGGCTTCAAGGGTCTTCTTATTCTGCTCACACCACCCGATCGGGTAGAGGCCGGCCTTCCTGATGTCACACCAGAAGTCGGCCCTCCGGTCCTCGCCGTACCCTTCGTAGCGAAGCAGCAGCAACTGCTCACATGTGGTGATGATGGTGGCAACCCAGTAGGATTCAGGGTCTGTTTTCACAGCCACCTCCAGCTTCATCCCAGGAGCAAATCCATTTTGCAAACGTGTATCCACCTGAACAGGGAAATGTTACTAACCACCACGTAAGTATCTCAACTGAGTATTTCTTTAGCCAAAATTCTTTTTTAAGACTTACAATTCTGAAGCACTAAATGAAATAAAACCTTCCCAAGGGAAACCTGAGAAACTCCAATTCTAACTCATAGCAGTGATCCAAACAAACAGGGAACAGCATGCTGCTCTGTTCCAGCCGACTCCGAAGGAATTTTAATACAACTCAGTATTTTCACCAAAGCAGCCTACTGTGATTACAGAAGATGTTTTCTATGAAGTGCATAAATCGCTAAATGTTCACCATTTTAATAACCTTCAACATATTATGTTTTCAAGAGTGATTTCTCCATCCTTCAAAAAATTTATGAAGTCAGAAAAGGGGAAGGACAAAAGAAGTATAATATATAATATATATGTAATATATAATATTATATATTATATAATATATAAAAAGAATATATAATATTCTTCTTATAATATTATATTATAATAAATTAGTATAATATGTACTATATGTAAGGAGCCACACCTCCCAGTGCCCCTGAAACAGTCTATGTTTACACCTGTTATCCTTGAATAGTAATTAATAATGCCCTGTTTCTCTCTCCAAGTGTCCTAATTCAGATGATAAATTATATGGTCACAAAGGTAAAGGTGAGCAATTCTGGAACTACTTCCTATGTATACAAAGATTAAATGTGTACATATATTGTGGGAAACGAGAGCTACGTTTCTCACTGTGGGAGAAAGAAGTAAAAACAAGGAAAGAGCAGACTAGCACGATCCTTGTGGCGACTAACTGGAATCAGCAGTGTCAGAATGAGGTCACAATGACAGACAAAAAAGAGTACAGATGTGTAGGTATGTGTGTGCTAATATATCTCCTAGCTCTGTGAATTGACAGGGATGATAAGTAATGATACTCATCAGCAATAAGCAAACTTAGTGTACAAATTCTTCATTTATAAATGCCACCTCCAATAAAAAAAGAACATGGGCTCCATGGAGAAATAAGTGATTCCAATTCTGGAGTAGGGAAAACACACTAAGTGCCCGGAATATCTTGTGATGCCAGAAAGTAAGGAAATCCTCCAAAAATGACGGGGGCATTTGGAAAGGACATGGGAGCCAACCAGAAAGATCCCCCAATGTTCACATTAGGGACAATTTGAGCAATAAAATAAATAATAAGATCAATGGATTATAACCCATAGATTTAAACAATATCCATGAGTCCATACTGTAAAAAAATAATTAACAAAGGGATAGATCCTTAGAGTAAAAGACCAATTAATAAATACAGAGAAAAATGACAGATACAGAAAACCAGGGGCTCCTGGGTGGCTCAGTCAGTTAAGCGTCTGCCTTCAGCTCAGGTCATGATCCCAGAGTCCTGGGATCGAGTCCCACACTGGGCTCCCTGCTCAGTGGGGAGTCTGCTTCTCCCTCTCCCTCTGCTCCTCCCCCCGCTTGTGCTCTCTCTTGCTCACTCTCTCTCTCAAATAAATAAATCTTTAAAAAAAAGAGAGAAACAGAAAACCACCATTAGACAAACCACAGAAATAAACACTGCAGGCAAGAATCATGGATCAGGGCTAAAATGACTGATATTTACATAATCTCAAAGGTTCTCCTATAAGATTTTTACTAATTCCAAAGGGGAAAACAGTACAATCATAATGAAGAACTATGACAGACACCACCCTAACTAGCTGATAAAAGTTAACATCACCAGTTTTAAAACATCAGTACCGTATATCCTTGATACCACAGAGTAAGAAAAGCACAGTATCATTTTTATGAAATTCTTCCCAAATCTGCATAAACTCAAGCTAATCATGAGAAAAGCCCAAACCCAAATTGAGAAATATTCTACAAGATAACTGATATGTAATGTGCTCTTCAAAATGTCCAGGCCATGAAAGACAAAGAACGAGGAACTACCAAACACGGGGAGACTATGGCAGCCTGACAAGTAAAGGCAATGTAGCAATCACAACCACTGAGAAGTGAGGAGAGTCCTGGAAAGACAGTCAGGGAGGGAAAGTCCTACATGCTGTACAAAAATCCTTCCCCCTTCTCATCACTGCCCTGCCAAAGTCCTGTGAAAGGTAATCACTACCCTGAATTATAACACTGTAAATACTGTCTGTGTGTTAATACTATATTCGTAGAATTATGCAGTATGCATGTTCTTCTGTGTGGGCTTTTCTCCAGCCCAACAGTGCTTATGGATTCATTCATGTCGCATTTAACAGTTTATTTCTTCTCACTGCTGTATAGTATTCCATTATACAAGTTATCCATTCTAATGCTACAAATAGTAGGCACTGTGAGAGGTTTGCAGCTTTGAAAGACAATAAATAATACTATCATGACAGTACAAATATTTGTGTGTCTCTGGTGCATACACACATGGATTGCTCTAACAGATACAGCCAAACCACTTCCAAAGTGATTGCACCAGTTTACTCTTCCAGTAGTATATGAAAAATCCTTTTTTAAAATATTTTACTTATTTATTTAAAGTCCTTTTGCTCCAACATTCTAAGCAACATTTGTGTATGTTCAGTCTTTTTCATTTTAACCATTTTGGAAGGTGTGCTATGTATCTCATTGTGACTTTACTTTGCATTTTTTCATTATTAATGAAGATGAAAACCTTTATTAGTCATTTAGGTTTCTTCTTTTGGGAAATGGCTAAGTTCCTTGCCTTTTTTTTTTTTGTCAAGTCTGTATTTTGGATATCAGTTCTTTGTCAGTTACTTGTGTTACAAATATCTTCTCACTTTCTTTTTTTTTTTTTTTTAAGATTTTATTTATTTATTTGAGAGAGAGAATGAGAGAGAGCAAGCACATGAGAGGGGGGAGGGTCAGAGGGAGAAGCAGACTCCCTGCCAAGCAGGGAGCCCGATGCGGGACTCTATCCAGGGACTCCAGGATCATGACCTGAGCCGAAGGCAGTCGCTTAACCAACTGAGCCACCCAGGCGCCCTCTTCTCACTTTCTTGATGGTGCTGTTTGATGAACAGAAGTTCTTAATTTTAATGTACTCTGATTCATCAATGTTTCTCCTTTAAAAGGTCAGTGCTTTTTCTGTATTTTTAAACAAATTTTCCCTATCCTTATAAGTCATAAAGATAAAATACTATATTATTTTCTAGAAGCCTTTCTTATTTAGCACTAATATCCACTTTGAATTAATCTCCATGTATGATAGTAGATAAGAGTCAGGTTTTATTTGTTTGAAGATACATATACACAATTGACCTTTCCTCACCACTGGAAATTGCCACCTTTGTTATAAGTGTCCCTACAAAAGTGGATCTGTTTCTGATTCGTTTTTCCTTAGAGCAGTACTACACTGCCTTAATTTCCATATCTAGTGCAGGGAGTCTTCTCGTTTTGTCTTATTCTTTAGCTATATCTGGTTATCCTTGCTCCTTTGTATTTCCACATGAACTTTAGAATCAGACTGTAGGGGTGCCTCAGTCGGTTAAGCATCTGCCTTCAGCTCAGGTCGTGATCCCGGGGTCTTGGGATCAAGCCCTGCATTGGACTCCCTGCTCAGCAGGGAGTCTGATTCTCCCTCTCCCTCTGCTCCCTCCCCTCACCCCCACTAGTGCTCACACTCTCATGCTCTCTCTCTCTCAAATAAATAAAATATTACAGAAAAAAAGAATCAGACTGTCAATTTCTCCCTAATTTTTTTTTTGGTATTTGACATGGGTTGCAGTAAATCTACAGATGTACTTGGGGAGAACTGACATCTTTACCATAGCGAATCTACCATTACATAAACAAAGTATATTCCTTCATTTTAACTTATATCAATAATGGTTTGCAGTTACTTTACAGATTTTTGTTACATTTATTCCTGGGCATTTGATGTTTTTATGCTATTGTAAATCACATCTTTCAGTTTCCACTTTGCTGCTAGTATATAGAAATATAATAGATATAAATAAATAAATAAATTATATATATATATATATATATATATATTTTTTTTTTTTTAGAGAAGTGGGGGGAAGCAGAGCGAGAGGGAGAAAATCTTAAGCAGGCTCCACACCAGTGTGGAACCCGACGTGGGGCTCAATCTCACAATCCTGAGATCATGACCTGAGCTGAAATCAAGAGCTGGACGCTCAACCAACTGAGCCACCCAGGTGCCCCTAGAAATATAGATTTTTTATGCTACCTTGTTTCTAATACTCTTGCTAAAGTTAGTCATTAATTTTAAAACTTTTTTTTTCTTTTTAAGATTTTATTTATTTGCGAGAGAGAGAATGAGAGAGAGAACATGAGACGGGGGAGGGTCAGAGGGAGAAGCAGACTCCCTGCCGAGCAGGGAGCCTGATGCGGGACTCGATCCCGGGACTCCAGGATCATGACCTGAGCCGAAGGCAGTCGCTTAACCAACTGAGCCACCCAGGCGCCCAGTCATTAATTTTATATCTGTAAATTATTTTATTCATCTGTAAATAATAACATTTTTTTTCCTTTCTTCCTAATCCTTATACATTTTAATTGTTTGTCTTATCTTATTGTATTGGCCAGAATCTCTAATACAATATCAAACAGAAGTCATGTTAGACAACATTTTTATCTTGTTCCATAATTAAAAGAAGGTATGCATATTACTATTAATAAAGTTTGCTGTAGATTTTTTTTATAGATATCCCTTAGCAAATTAAATAAATTCCCATCTATAGTTTGCTAAGAGTTTTTGATATTATGAGTGGGTGTGGAATTTTACCAAATATTTTTCTCTATATAGTGAGTTGATAATGTAATTTTTCTCTTTTATTCTGCTACAGCGGTCAATTATGCTCTTCAAATATATTTTCCTGACTTTCTTTTCTCCTGAGATTCCAATTACATAAGCATTAAGCTTTTTTTATACTGCCTGCAGCTGCTGGATGTTCTGGTCTGGTTTTTTGCCACCTCTTTTCTCTTTGCATTTCAAGTCTGGGCAATTTATATTGACTTATCTTCAAGTATACGGACTCTTTCCTCATTTGTGTCAAGTCTCCCAATAAGCCTGTCAAAGGCATTTGACATCTCTTATTACCATATTTTTCATTTCTATGATTTCCACCTGACTCTAATAGTGTCCATCTCCACTGAAATTCCCTTTCTGTTCACACATGTTGTTTAGAGACTTTAACCTAGTACTCATAGTTATTTACAACTGTCTGTCTGATAGTTTCAATATCTGGGCCTTATGAGTCTAGTTCTATTGAATGCTTTGTCTCTTGACAGTTTGCTATTTTTTTCTTACTTCTTCATGTGTCTCATAATTTTGGGTTAAAAGCCAGACATCCTGTATAGAATAATCGAGATTGAAACAAATAACACTTATGCCTGGAAATGGGCATGTTTCTTTTTAGGCCTTAAATTTGAGGGAGAAGGTTAAAGTCAATGTAGTTAGGAGTGGAACTGGGTTTGGGTTTTGTTGTTGTTTAATTATTCACAGTACACCACAGGCTCTAAGATACATTAGCATTTTCTATTTAAGGTAGAGGCTCATTTGCCAGAGGGCTTTTTCCCTCAATATTTGCTGCTCGACCCTCAGATTTAGGTCTTTTCTTTGTGACTGCATCTCAAAGACCACCTCTCTCCACAAGCTTGTCTGCCTCCTACAAACAGACCTTTGTTACCCAACATTTCCTAACTTGGTGGTTGAGGACAAGCAGGAAAGCACATTCTCTGAGATTCAGCCTCAGTCTCAGTCAGGTTCTGTGTCCTGAGTCTTAGGAATAGGAACTTTTCAGGGCGCCTGGGTGGCTCAGTCGTTAAGCGTCTGCCTTCAGCTCAGGTCATGATCTCAGGGTCCTGGGATCGAGCCCTGTGTCAGGCTCCCTGCTCCGCGGGAAGCCTGCTTCTCCCTCTCCCAGTTCCCTTGCAGTGTTCCCTCTCTCGCTGTGTCTCTGTCAAATAAATAAATAAAATCTTTAAAAAAAAAAAAAAGGAGTAGGAACTTCTCAGTGATCTTACCCCTCTCCCAACTGTAAGGGACCTCGATTGCTCCAGCTTGTATTCCTATCCCTCTTCCAGGGACAAAAGGCTTTTATTTCTTCTATCTCTAGGCTGCAATGGATTACCCCTGCATTCTGGGGTTAACAGGGTTTGCATCCCTTCCCCTAGCAGCTTAAAGCTTTTGTTCAGGAAGACTCAGATAAAGCTTAGTGCCTTTCCCAAAGCTGGTGCTGTTTCCTCCAACAGACATGTACCATGAGGAAAACTATTTTACTACCTTAGACTCGTCCTCCTTGCAAATGTGGTTTTGCCTCTAATTTCTTCTTCAGCCCCATCTTCCCTCCCTCCTTTATTCCAAACTGGGTCCTATAAAACTCTTGCCAGCAGCTTAAACATCCATCTCCACTGTCCTAGAGATCTGAGTTCTACCAGCTTTGCCTGTGATCAGCTATCCACCGGCATCTCTTCCCAGCATCTTCCTATACCACTGCCTGATTTTCACTATATTTGGCAGCCCTTCACGATATACTGATTAAAGCTTACAAATATTTTCTACATTTGATGATGAGAGAGTATACATCTATTTTTCATTCTCCTTGTTGCTTTGCCAAAGAGAAAAGGTGGATCTGTCTCTTTAAAATGTCATTTTTTTAGATCCAGGATTTTGGTCAGAAAATTTGTCCTCCATTTTCATTTTAGTATAAATAAATAAGCTTGTATAAATACATATCAGATTAGTAATAACACTAAAAAAAAGAATTCAAAAATATTACATGATCACAAATAGACTTTCTATGTTAAAAAATATTGAAACCGTTTATAAAAGATTAGTCAATATAAAATGAAATCCTTACTTAAAATATATAAATCTCACCACTTCAATTTAAGAAAAACATAAATGAACTAAAAAACAGAAAGGACAACTATCATGACTGAGTTTTTACAAAACAAACTGAAAATAAGCAGGATTCTTCAGCTTATAAAAACACTTAAGAATACAGTTCAACTTGACAAAATCAAACAATTCTGAGTGAGTGTTTGTGCCTTCTCAAATCCTAGAACAAAGGAACTATGCCCTGTTGAACACTGCTATGGACTGAATTGTGTCTCCCCAAAATCCATATGTTCAAATCCTAACTCCCAATGTGACTGTATTTGAAGACAGCACCTTCACGGAGGTAGTAAAGGGGAAAGGAGGCCATAGAACTGGAGCCCTGATTCAGTAAGATTAGTGTCCATATAAGAAGAGACACCAGAGAGCCTGCTCTCTCACTCTCTGCCATGTGAGGACACAGTGAGGAGGCTGTCAGCAAACCAGGAAAAGAGTCCTCACCAGAACCTAACCATAATGGCACCCTGATCTCAGGCTTCCAGTCTCCAGAACTGTGAGAAAATAAAATTCTGTTGTTTGAGCCACCCAATCTATGGTATTGTGTTATGGCAGTCTGAACAGACTAAGACAAACATGAAATCAATAGAATCAATAACTCTTTATGTTTTAAGATGGAGTGTAAGTGAACAGGTTAAAAAACTAGGTCTGAATATAAATTATTAATAAAATTTGGAGTATTTTCTTACACTCTAAAGACATCACACAGGGCAAATATGTAGTCAATGGATTAAGAATTAAACTGGGCTATTAGGGCATAAAACTACGCTGCACTGGCCACTAATCTGACCCACTATCTGACGTTACTCACGCTTCTGCTCAACATGAGAGAAAGCAATAATGTTACTGAAATTACTCCCAATGTGCAAGCCAATGGTCATAAAACAAAGTGCAAGAAAATAAACCATTTTCTTCAATTATAGAGGGTTTTTTGACAAAAATAAAGGAATATTCATGACTAGTCAAAAAGACAAGTCCTGCACTGAGTGGCAGAAAATACACAAAACCAAAAAGGATTTTAAAATATGTCCAGGAGGGCCTAGCTGGCTCAGTCAGTAGAGCATGCGACTCTTGATCTCAGGATTGTAAATTCAAGCCCCAAGTTGAGTGTAGAGATTACTTATAAATAACATATTAAAAAAAAGTATGTCCAGCTTTCTTAATGAGGGTGGCAGGAGGAGGGAAAAGGAAAAAGCCCTCAAATCTTTTCAAGTGCTCCAACTTAAAATAACTCTAAACTCTCTAATGAGGGTACAATGAGACAAAGGAATGGGACATAGTGAGTAAAACAAATACAGTTACTGCTTACATGTTTAAAAGATCCATAGGGAACTGCAGTGGACCCTGTCTCTTCTAGATAATCTTCCCAGCTTAATTCCACTTCTTCCACACCAGATCCAGCATCTGGAATTAAAATCAAAACAAAAGGAAACAGGTGACCCCAATTAAAGAAAACTCAAGGTATAAAAACATAAAATTAGTAACCCTAACTTACACAATTTACTTCACAACAAGTTAACTGATTTTACACACAAAATAATTATGTGGTTTTTTTTTAATGGCAGGTTCCTTTACTGCATTGATTACTGATGAATCCCAACAGCACGGAAGTGTGACATGCGGTCGGTCTCCTGCTGGAATCCATCAGGGATTCACTCAAATGCATTATATGAAGCTGGTGAGAGTGTAACTGTTACAATCACTTTGGACCATCATTTAGTATCTAATGCCAACTATTTGAGATACTTAATAGGCATTTCAAATGTAAATTTTCAACCTGATTCTTCCTTAGTACTCTCCAACTGAGTAAAAGACACCTCCACCAGTCTGTATTTTGGCTCAATCCAAGAATGTTGAGTCATCCTTGTTTTCCAACTTTTCTTGCACATCTTACATCAAAACCATCAGAAAATTCTGTAGGTACCACTTTTAAATTATATCCCGAATCTAACAACTTCCCATCATTTCTATTGCTCTCTCTCTAGCCCAAGACCTAACCACTATATCGTTCACCTTTTAATCCCAATTATAATAAAATCTAAACTCTTTGGGAGACTGCAAAGGCCCAACATGGTCTGACCTCTGGCTACCTTCCCTGCCACTTCATCCCCAATCAGCCTCTTTGCTCCCTGCACTCAAGTGACCCTGGGATTCTTACTGTTCTTCTCTAATCATGTTCTTTCTTCCAAGCCTCCTCTGCATTCATTTCCTCAGCTCAAAGACTCATTCCCCAGTGTCATTCCCAGCTTCATTTCATTCAAGCCTCTCCTCAAATGTCCTCTCTCCAGAAAGGCCTTCCATCAGTACTTATCTAAAGCAGAAACCCCAGACTCCGCTTTCATTATCTTAAAGGCATTCATTTCTACTTGACAGTATGCCATACATCTTTTTATCCTCCCCATCAGAAAATAAACTCTATCAAGACAGAATTTTGTTTTGGTCACTCCTATATCTCTGTCACAGCAGACTCAATAAATTTTTGTGGAGTGGGCAAAGATTCAAATATTCCAGAATCAAATAATCCCAATTTACATAAACTCTCGAAGAGCAGGGTTTTGTTTCCCCACTGCCCACAACAATGCCTGGCACTAGCAAGTTCACAATAAACAGCTGCTGAATGAGTACACCCTAGGGGAGCCTAGGCTTCACACAAACACAAGGAGGCAAGTACAAGGATGCTCACCACAGCACTGTTTGTAATAGCACCAGACAAAAGCAATCAGCAGGAGAAGAGCTAAATTACAGCAATTCTACAATGGAGTAGTACTATATAGCAGATGAAATGAATGAACTAGTATTGTCATAGATAAATCTCAAAAAAAAAAAAACCCACATCGAATAAAAACAGCAGGTGCAGAATGAAAAGCACAAGATACAGTTTAGACTTCAAAGGAAACTTTGCAGTATCAGGTTTATAAATGCATGCATATTAGTAAGAGTATAAAAACAAAGGTGGGGGGCGCCTGGGTGGCTCAGTCGGTTAAGCAACTGCCTCCAGCTCAGGTCATGATCCCAGGGTCCTGGGATCGAGTCCCACATCGGGCTCCCGGCTCAGCGGGGAGCCTGCTTCTCCCTCTGACCCTCTCCCCTCTCATGCTGTTTCTCTCTTGCTCGCTCTCTAATAAATAAATAAATAAAATCTTAAAAAATAAAAAAAAAAAGGTGAGAAGAACATACATCAACTTCAACAGTGCTACCTTCGGAGATGAGAGGAGAAAATAGGATTAGAAGGGAAGTACAAAAGAGGCTTAAACCCTATTAGGTTTTATTTCTTTCAAAAAAAAAAAAAACACATGAAAACATGTTCAACATCATAAAGGAAATGCAAATCAAAACCACAAGGAGACACACCTCACACCCACTAGAATGACCGTTACCCAAAAAAGCAGAAAACAAGTGTTGACAAGGATGTGAAAAATTGGCATCTTTGTGCACTGCTGGTCTGGTAATGGAAAATGGTGGGGCCACTGTGGAAAACTATATGGTGGTTTCTCAAACAATTAAAAAATACAATCACCCTATGATCCAGCAATTCCACTTCTGGGTACATACCCCAAAGAACTGAAAGCAGGGACTCAGATATTTGCACACAAAAGTTTAGAGCAATAAGAGTCATAAGAGCCAAGAGGTGCAAGCAACCCAAGTGTTCATAAACAGATAAACGGATAAACAAAAGATGGTATATGCACATGATGGAATATTATTCAGCCTTAAAAAGGAAGGCAATCTTGGCACATATGACAACATGGATGAACCTAAGGACAGGATCTCGCAAAAGGACAGATACTGTATGATTCCACTTAAACGTAAGAGCTAGAGCAGTCAAATCCAGAGAGACAGAAAAGAGAACGGTGGCTCCCAAGGACTGGGGAGAAAGGGAGGTGGGGAGTTGTTATTGTGTAACAGGTACAGAGTTTCAGCTTGGGAAGATGAAAAAGTGCTAGAGATCACTGTGCTGATGGTCGTACAACAACGTGAATGTACTTCGTGCTACTGAACTGTACACCTCAAAATGGTTAAAAGGGCAAACTTTGTGTTAAGGATATTTTACAGGAATAAAAAAAATGGGAACAAATATTGGACAATGTTAACATTAATTCTTACAGTAGGTACCACGGGTGTTTGCTGTATTGTTTTCCATTCATTTTTATCCATGTGCGTTTGTTAAATTGTTTTCCATTTGTTTTTACTTGTTGGAACAAGTAAAATGGAACAAGTAAAATGGAACAAGCCAACAAAGACTACACTGGAAGCATCCCGGAAGTATGGGTCAGTAGAAAGTCAATTTCCATTACCAAACCATAATAAGGTTGAACACTCATGGTCCTTAGCCAGGAACCTTCTCCCTCAAACAGCATGCTAATTTACAAATAAAAAAATAAACACCGACTACATTAAATATAATGAATTAAAGAACTAAAATCTCTCATAAATTAAAAACTACTAACAAGCCAAGAAGAAACAAACTAATAATCTGCTAGAAAAATGAGCAAAATACATGAAAAAGAGAATTTATCAAAAAGAAATGCAAATGGTCCTTAAACATATGGGAAGATGTGTAAATTTACTCATTTTAAAAGAAATGTAAATTAAAACTACACTGAGATATCAGATTGGAAAAAAAATTCCAAAGTTTGACAACATACTCTATGGTAAGGCTGTGCTTAAGCAGGTAAAGCACAATGACAACCCTGGTGAAGAGAACTTGGCAATACTAGCAAAATACATATGTATTTACCTTTTGATCCAGCAATCCCACTTCTAGGAATCTCTCCCAAAGATATGCTGGCAAAAATACAAAGACATGTACAAAGCTATTCGTTGCAGTACTATTTGTAATGCCAAGATTGGAAACAACCCAAATGTCCATCAGTAAGGAACTGGCTGAATAAAATAAGGTCCCTACATCCATATGGCTGTAAAAGGGAAAGATTACTACATACTGATGTGGGATAATTTCCAGTATCTAAGAGATACGACTATGAATATATATATGTATGTAGTCACACACATACTTGTTTATAATTTTTAAATGAACAACAGAAGAGTAAAATAATAAAAACCAGTTGCATATATAGGGAAGAATGAAAAGGATGAATAGTATCAGATTGAAAATGGGAATGTTACATAATTTTGACTTTATCACTATGTAGATACTTTATAAAATTTTAGAAACATATTTAAATCAAAAGAAAAAAATTCCAACTGAAACAAATATGCCTGTTGGTGACATAACCACAAGGAAAACAGGATTACTTCACGTCATATTAAAATATAATATCTGACTGCAAACCCCAGTGGAATATATTTAGAGGCAAAAACCATGAAGAAATTTTAAACCTCACACTGATATTAATACTTGGAATGTTGGTACTGTTGAAAAAATTATAGAAATATTATAGGGTAAAAATACGTGATATTAACATCGTTATGAAACAACACAATTCCAAAAGAAAAGAGACACAAGCGTAAAAGCCCTGCAATTTTAAATTAAAATTGTGAATATAAAACAAAGCCATCGGACTCTTTTCTCTTCAAAAGACGTGTAGTTTCCAGCTATGTCAATGGATAAGGCCTACAAGAAACGACAACCTAGTATCAATGAGCACCCCAGCACCCAGACTGCGGTCTCTAAATATTATATCCACTATCAATAAAAAAGAAAAATACACAGTTTCCCTGAGAAATGGTAGACTGTAAGTCTGGGGCAGAAAATGTGCAAGAGGTACCTGGGAATCTTACTACCCTAGAAAGCAAGGACTGGAACTATCAAAGATACATGACATCACACCAAAAGAACACAGGAACCAATCTGAAAGAATGCTCATTGCTAGAATGGGGCAATTTGATCATCAAATGAAGGATGATAGCAATGGAATCAAACTCATCACATATGTGTATGTGTGTGTATACGCATGTGTTTGCACATGCACATGCATGCACTTTAAATCCATGAGTTAACAATAACATTTAAAACAAAACACTGATAAACTTCCTAAATGGCAGAGTAAGTACCTCGGTGAACCCACTCTCCCAGAAAAGTAGCAAAAACGCTGGCTAAAAATGATGAAAATCAATTATTTCAAAGTTGTGAAATTAGCTGAAGGCACACAACAAACGGAAAAGTTAACTATTCAAGACAAGCCACTGGACGTGGTTAGAAGAGCAGGGTTGTGGTTTAGGTTGAGACTATTCCCATTCCTCATCCTTCTTCAGCTCAAAATAGAAATTTTAGAATTGAAAATACATAACCATAAGAAAACTCCATAGTAAGCCCCTTAGCAGAATAAAAAGGATAGAGGGGAGAATGACTACAATTAAAGACTGAGGAAAGAAAAAAAAATGAAAAGAGTGTGGGACAGCAAGAAAAGATCTAACACTGGTGCCCACAGAGTCCCAGAAAAAGAGAAAGAGAACAGGGCTGTACAAGTATTTGAAGAAATAATGGCTGAAAATTTTCCAATTCTGGCAAAAGACGTAAGATTCAAGAAACTAAGAAAACCCCAAACAAGATAAACCCCAAGGAAATATGTGCAAAGACACACCAAGTGTCAAACTTCTGAAAACTAAAGACAGAAAAAAACCTTGACAGCAGGAAGAGAAATTTAAGGTGAATGGAGGCGAGGGAATTCCAATGACAGCAGATTTCTCATCGGAAACCATGGAGGCCAGAAGGCACAGTATTTTTCAAGAGATGAAAGAAAAGAATTTTCTACCCAGAATTCCATTTCCAGCAAAAATATCCTTCAGTAATTAATAGGGAAATTAAGGCACTGTCCTAGGAAGGTAAAATATTTTATCACTAGCAGATCAACCCTAAAAAAATTCTATAAACAGAAATGGAATGACAGAAGAAGTAATCAGAAAATCAGGAAGGAATAAGGGACAATTTCAAGAGTAAAAATACTGGAAAATATAATACATTTTCCTCATCCTTCTGACTTTAAATTATGTTTGACAGTTGAGGCAAAATTTAACAGTGTCTGATGTGGTTCTCAAAGTCTGTAGAGGAAATATTTAAGACAATTATAAAGGTAAATAGATGTAAAAGTAGGTAAAGTTTCCACACTTGGCTCAAATTAATAAAATGATGACACCAGCAAGTATGCTAAGTTATGTATAGATAGTGTTCTACCTAGGGCAACCACTAAACAGCCATACAAAGAGATACATTCAAAAACACTATATACAAATCAAAATGACTTGAAAAACAGTGACAATACCAAATGGCAGAGGGGGATGTGAAGAAACCAGATCTCTCATCCATTGCTGGTAAGAATGTACAGCCACTCTGGAAAGTAGTTTGGCTGTCTCTTTATTAAACATATGATCCAGCAATTGTGCTTCTGGGTATTTACCCCAGAAAAATGAAATCTTAATGTACATGATTGCTCACAGCAGCTTTATTGTAATAGCTAAAAACCAGAAGCAACCAAAATGTACTATAGTAGATGAAGAGTTAACCAAACTGTAGTACACCCATGGAATACTACTGAGCAATAAACTGATACATGCAAGAATTTGGATAGCTCTCAAGGGCATTATCTTGAATGAAAAAAGCAAATTTCAAGAAGTCATATACTATGTGATCTATTTATGTAACATTCTTGAAATAACACAGAGATGGAGAAGAGACTAACAGTTGCCTGGGGTAAGAGAAGATTGGGGGACAGTGTGGGATAGATGACGGGGATAGTAGAGAAGAGCTCTTTGTGGTAAGGGAACAGTTCTGTATCTTGACTGAGGTTATGGGAAGCTACATGTGATAAAATGACAGAGAACTACATATACTTTATACATAGGTCAATTTCCTGGCTTTTATATTGTACTATACTTAGAGGAGATGTAACTAATGGTAGAAACTGGGCGAAGGGTACACAAGACCTGTCAGTACCATCTTTGCAACTTCTCATGAATCTATAATTATTTCAAAATAATTCAAAATAACTATCAAAATTAAATTTTTTTAAGACGTCTGTTCATAAAAGTTATTTGCTTTTTCAGCAAACATTATGAGGACCCCCTAGTGCCAGGTTCTCTGCTAGGGACAGAGAAAGAACTCATATCTTCAAAGAGCTTCCCGTTCAGTGGTAGAAAGACAAATCAGACAACACAGGTAAGTAAGAGAATTCTGCACTGTGAGAAATGAATTCTGCTCAGCAAAACCAATACCTGCATCAAGCTGCTGCTCCCCGTTCATTTCCACAGAACATGAGCTGTCTCCTCCCCACGCAAAGGGCAGGCCTTACAGTTCTGCTATGATCTGAAGATTACTTGCAGGTCTCAAGCATTTGCTCAATGGGCATCCAAGGGTCCAAATGAAAGTGCTGGAAAATCAAAAAGAACACATAAACAGCCTGAATCCCAAGCATGTTTACTCATTCATAAGACCTGGCACTCCAGTGAGTTAGGAGGGCACATAAAACAGACACACACTGGCAGAATAGAGGGGATTAGAGAAAAAAATGGATACCTTTCCTAATTTTGGAGACTGCGTATGTAAATGTGTGTGTGTGTGTGTGTGTGTGTGTATGCAGAGACTGCACTACCAAGATCTTGATATCTAAAAATCACAACAAACTAACATGTATATGAATCACTCTTTAACCTTAGATGTAGGATTTAGCACCATGACTCCTACCCACAAAAACCCTAATTCCTAATGAATTTCTGAAGGAAAAAGGTAGCTTTCAATGCTCTGTCTTATCCAATGAATAAGATTAAGGATATATTACTTTATCTAGTTTTTTATTGCATTTATCTAGAATATTATGCAGAACCAAAAAGTATCAATTACATTAGTCTACAGTTACACTTATAAAGGGAACCTCTCCAAAATAAGCTTTGAACCCATTTGTTTTTTAGAACAGCCTTATTATAATTCACATACCAAAATTTCCCACTTTAAAAAGTGTATAATTCCACAGTTTTGAGTAAATTTACAGAGTTGTGTAACCACCACTATATCCAGTTTTAGAATATTTCCCTTCCCCTGAAAAAACACTTCATACCCACTTGCAGTTCCTCCCCGTCCTGTCCAGGCACAGAACAAGTACCTGACCTTCCTAGGGCTCCACAGCGAGGAAGTAAGAGAACCAGGTTTCAAGCCAAGCAAAATGTCTATATTCCATGTCCTCAAGCACTGTATTTTACTGCCTCTCAGTGGGAAGCAACTGAGGGTTTCTTTATTTTTTTTAAAAAGATTGTATGTATGTATGTATGTATGTATGTATGTATGTATTTATTTGACAGAGAGAGACACAGCGAGAGAGGGAACACAAGCAGGGGAAGTGGGAGAGGGACAAACAGGCCTCCCATGGAGCAGGGAGCCCGATGCGGGGCTCGATCCCAGGAGCCTGGGATCATGACCTGAGCTGAAGGCAGTCGCTTAACTGACTGAGCCACCCAGGCACCCCTGAGGGTTTCTTTAAACTTAGAAAGGAAATGATCAAATCTGTGTTTTAAAAAAGATCCCTCTGGACCCAAGTTGAGAAACCATAAGGGAATGACAGCAAAGAAAACATGTAAGCATAAGACTTCTACATGGCAAAAGACACCATAAATAAAATTCAAAGGTAAGAGAGTTTATCTTAAAAGTTCTCATCACAAGAAAACAGTTTTTGTTTTTTTTGTAACTATGTATGGTAATGGATATTAACTAGACTTACTCTGGTGGCCATTTTGCAATGTATACAAACATTGAGTCATTATGTTGTACACCTGAAACAGAATATTATTTGTCAATTATACTTTACTAAAAATAAATAAATAAATAAGACCATGGAGATGGGTGAAAATATTAGCAACATAGAATAGGTTCATTTCCATATACAAGCTCCTGTAATTCAACAACAATAAAAAAGAAAAATGGGCAAAATATATAACTGATCCACATTAAAAAATCAGAGTTAAAGCTTATAAAAATGTGTTCAATCTCATTAGGAATGAGGAAAATAATTTTTAATTATATACAACTTTTTCACCTTTCAGATTGGTAAAAATTTTAAAACTAAAAAAGTCCAGGGTTGACAAGGAAGTTGGATAAATGGGAGAACTTCAGAGTACACACTGGTACCACCTTTTTGGAGAAGAATTTAATGAAAAATAATTTAACTTACAAAGATTTAAAAGACACAAACTCTTTGAGCAGCAATTCTGGTATTAAGAATCTTTCATACAAAACACATGTGTGGGAGGCTTCATAACCAGTGATGCTTGCCACAGTATTATCTTTAAAACCAGAGACAACCTATGTGTTTACCAAATGGGAATGGAATGGCCACATACATTATGATACACCTATACTGGGAAATACTCTACAACCATTAGAGGAATTTAGGTAGATCCATAAAAGCACATGGGAATGTTGTCTATACTGCTGAGTGGAAAAAGCAAATGAAGGACATTATTTATATTAACTTTTTAAAATCCTATATCCATTGTTTATTTGACTACATTTGTGACTTTTTAAAAAACGATTTTATTTATTTATTTGAGAGAGCGAGCAGGGGGAGGGGCAGAGGGAGAGAGAGAGGGACAATGAGACTTCCAGCTGAGTGCAGAGCCCAAAGTGGGGCTCAGTCCCAGGAGCCCGAGATCAAGATCTGAGCCAAAGTCAGACACCCAACCAACTGAGCCACCCAGGCGCCCCTACATTTGTGACTTTTAACAAATGATTTAACTCATTTGTGCCAATGGCATCATTTGTAAAAGACGGATAACAGTAATGTACCCACTTCAGAGGACCGCTATGAAGATCAGTAAGACAATCCGTGAACAGCACTCAGCATAGAACTGACCACGTGGTAAATGCTGAGTTAATGTTAACTTTCTACAGTGTTGACTGAGTCAAGTTCCTACGGCACTAACTTAGTGCATCATCTCTACAGAGAACACCTGTCTCTTCATCATGGGTTGATGGAGCAAAGCCAAGGCCACATAAATATCTGGTGGTTCAGTAGGCTTTGAAGATGTGATCCACTGCTTATGTTCATAAACTCTTGGAATATGCCAGCACATTTTGTGCAGAGAGCCACCTAACGCAAAATGATTACACACACACACATACACATCATATATATAAAATAAGTGAAGCTTCAAAGCCAAGGACAAGAGAGTTGGGAAAACCACAAGACTTATGAAGCTGAAAGCTAAGGCTGTGATATTTTTTTTAAAGATTTTATTTATTTATTTGACAGAGAGTGAGAGAGCACAAGCAGAGGGAGAGGAAGAAGCAGGCTCCCCACTGAGCAGGGAGCCCCATGCGGGACTTGGTCCCAGAACCCTGGGATCATGACCCGAGCCGAAGGCAGACGCTTAATCGACTGAGCCACCCAGGCATTCCTATTTTTTCAATCTTACAGCATCACTAAGATTTTAACCAATGAACAATCAGTTCATCATCTTAATAGGATTATGAGAAATAAACTGATGAAGACTTTTGCTGTGGAACATCCGTTAGATCTCTTCATTGCTAGTATGCTCTCTTTCTATGCAATGAGGGGGGAAAAAAGCAGTGAAATATCCGGGAGCTTAGAATATGGAAATTTAATTCATTTTTCATTTATTTCCTTTTATTTCATTTACTTCCTACCATATTAAATTGTTTTACTTTATTTTATCATTGATTTTGGTATTATAATTCCTCTTGTGGTGGGTGACCAAAACCCATTAGAGCTATTCATTTAAATAAGTTCTCATGAACTAACTGATCTAACCTTGCTCATCTTCTTTAGAATATTTTGGTGAAATACAGTGCCTAGATACTTATAAAGGGCTCTAAGAAGACATACTAAAGCCCTTATGAGCCATACTAAAAGCTAAGTGTACAAAATAAGCTTTGAGGTCAAACACACACAGGCACACACACACACACACACAACAAAAAAAATGAAAATGAAACCCAGGCAGAATAAAATGAAACTGAATTCACTATTTCATTTTTGGAGCTACATCAGTGTAAAACCATGGGATACTTCCCTTCTGACAGCTCTTTTAAAAGGCCTAAAAGCCATGTGAACAACAACCAGCCTTCATCTTGTTTTAGCTTACACATGCAGTCCACACCCTAAGCCTCTACTAGGCCAGCTTCAGGTTAATGCACTTTGTTTTCAAGGCTAAGACTAAACACTGAGTAAGAGCATTATTACATGGAAAAATTACAATAATGCAAGAGAGATTTCTGTGGGAGAGATCCTCAGTCAAAATCATTTAACAGTTCCAACACAAGTAACTTTTAAAGCACTTATGTAGAAGGAAAGAGACTAAGTGTGGCTCTAGAGGTAGGTATCCAGTCCATATAGTAGTTGCAAGAAAATACTTTAATTCAGTAAGTATTTACCAGGTAGTTAAAAGGAAAATTCCCATTGAAATGTTTAAATTTTCACTCTTATCCCTCAACTTAACAGATGGAAGTCCAGTAATAATTTCAAGTATGCTGTTAAATGTGGTAAATGCAAACAATTCAGCAAATCCGATGCTCTATTTTGGGCATATCTGTAAAGTAAATGCCCTAGACAGCAAATGCTAATGGTAGCATCACTGTACTGTTTCGTTCCCCAACAGATGTAGCTTCTGACTGGCTCTACAACAGTCAAATCATTACTTCCTGACCTTGTACACATCCTCTCTGACAGGCCACCTAAATTAAATGTTTTGCTTCCATCTGTCAAATGTCAATGTAATTTGATTATTAGGGATAGACATCTTCCATTGTTTCATTAAGTTGTTTATTGCTGTTGCTTTTAACCCACTGCTCCATGTCTAACTAGGGAAATTAAAAAAACAAATTAAGTCTAATAAAGTCAATCTTAGCCACTCACATCGTCTAAATTAAATCTGACCCTAACTTAACTTTTCCATGATTATGTAAACCCAACACAAGGCACATCTATCGCAGTCGAACAAATCAGTACTAATGAATTTATAAAACCAATAAAACTTCTAAACAAAACCCAGAACTCAAGAATACCTTAATTTTTTTTTTAAAGGTATTCAACGTTACTGTCAGGAAAACGCAAATCAAAACCACGTTGAGAAATCACCTCACACCTGTCAGAATACTATTATCAGAAAGACAAGGTAACAAACTTTAGCAAGGATGTGAAAAAAGGGAACCCTCGCATGCATTCTTGGTGGGTATGGGAATTGGTTGCAGCCACTGTGGAAAACAGTATGGGGGTTCCTCAGAAAATTAAAAATACAAATAACATATGATCCAGCAATTCCCCTTCTGGGTATTTATTTGAAGGAAACAAAAACATGAACTCAAAAAGATATCTATACTCCCCTATTCAATGCAGCATTATTTACAAGAGCTAAGACATGGAAGCAACTTAAGTGTTCACTGACGGATGAACAGATTAAAAAATGTGGTATACACCCACATATACACAATGGAATATTCTTCAGCCACAAAAAAGAAAATCCTGCCATTTGCAACAACATGGATGGACCCTGAGAGCAGTATGCTAAGTGAAGTCAGTCAAACAGAGAAAGACAAATGCTATATGATTTCACACATGGAATTAAAAACAAAAACCAAAAAACAAAAAAAACACCCCAAACTCATAGATACAGAGAACAGACTGCTGCTTGCCAGGGGTGAGGGGTGGGCAAGATCGATGAGGGTGGTCAAACGGTACCAATTCCAGTTTAAAATAAATACGTCCTGAAGATGTAAAGGGCAGCATGATGACTACAGTTAACAATATTGTATCATATTTGGAAGTTACTAAGAGAGTAAATCTTAAAGGTTCTTATCATAAGAAAAAAGTTTTTGTAACTATATGTGGTGAAGAATATTACTAAAACTTACTGTGGTCATCATTTTGCAATATATTCATATATTAAATCCTTATGTTCTTCCCTTGGATTAGTACAATGTTCTATTTATATCTCAGTTTAAGACCCTAAATGATGAGGCAGTATTTTAAAAGGGTTGTTGTGAACTAACATGAGAAATTTTTAAGTAAAATATGCCCTAAGCATACAATGTAATACTACACGGCCATTAAAAATTGTGTTAGAGAAATGTTTTCTTTCCAATCAAAATCCCAAGATTTAAGGGGCTCCTGGGTGGTTCAGTTGGTTAAGTGTCCAACTCTTGGTTTCAGCTCAGGTCATGATCTCAGGGTTATGGGATCCAGCCCTGTGTTGGGCTCCACACTCAGCAGGGAGTCTGCTTCAGATTCTCTCTCTCCCTCCCTCTGCCCCTCCCCACTAGCTCTCTCTCCAAAATAAATAAATAAATCTTTTAAAAATCTTTAAAAAATACACGAAATAAAATAAAAAGCTAATTTAAAAATGCACCTAAAAGAGAAAATGCACAACCCAGCCATATTTTTGTAAAAGATGGTATTTGATGAGGCTAGTTCCTTCTACCAAAATGTTAAAATAGTCTGGTACTAGTGCAAGAAAAGACAAATACATCAATAAAGTAGAATAAGGCTGAGAAACAGATGCATTCATATGAGGATACAGTGGGTGATAAAATGGCATCCCGTATCAATTGTGAAAGGTCAAACACACAAAGAGTGTTAAAGAACTGGCTATCCATTCTAACAGGAAAAACACTGGATCCTTACTTCATGCTGCCACATAAATAAATTCCAGGTAAATTAAAAGAGCAAATCATGAAAAACAAGACTCCAAACAAATTAAAACATAAGGGAATACAGTTTTAAACCCTGGGACAGCATAGACATCTTTAAGCAAGGAAGCCATAAAATGGAATATTTAAAAATACTTAAAACTTCTGATTGGCAGAAAGACACCATAAACAACTTAAAAACCAAGCCACAGACTAGAAGAAAATATTTCCAGCATATATAATACACAAATGATTAATAGTCATAATCACAGAAAGCACTAATAAATCACAGAAATAAATCACAGAAAGCATCAATAAAGAAAAAAGGCCAAACCTTTTTGGTTTGGAGAAAAAAAGTCAGGTATAAACAGGAATGTTAGAGAAGAAATGCAAATGATCAATAAGCATAGGAAAATATGTTCAATGTCAAGGGCTAAAATGAGTTATTTCTCACTCAGATTGGAAAAATAAAAGATTAGTAACATCCAATACAGGTGAAAATATATAAAGAAATGGATGCTGTCATTACTAGGTGAAGAACACAAATGGCTACAACCCTTTTAGAGAAAAATTTTATTCCATTAAAAATTTTAACTTGCATTCTCTACAACCACACAATTCCATTTCCAGTATCTATTTCAGAAAAATACCCAAAGAAAATAAAGAAATAAGTAGCATAACATTTTTAAAGAAAGAGATGAAATTGTTGTCTCTTCCAGGGCATACACGGAGAAGCACCCCCATGTGTACGATGCAAGGGCCTAAATGTGTGCTTGAATACTGTCTACACTAAGGGAGAAATGAAGATCGCAACATCCATCAGTAAATCAGGGCACCTCCCTAACATGAGGGCTAAAAAGAATAGGACAGTTTCATAGGGTCAGAGCTTATACTGGGGGTGCTCCACAGTTTTGGGAATAGACAGTAGTTTATACGTATACAGGCATACCTCATTTAATTGCAATTCACTTGATTGTGCTCAGCAGATACTGCAGTTTTCACAGATTGAAGGTCTGTGGCAACCCTATGTCGGGCAAGTCTATCAGTGCCACTTTTTCCAAGAACATATACTCATTTTGTGTCTGTGTGTCACATTTTGGTAATTCTGGCAATATTTTAAAACTTGTGTTGTTGTATTTGTTATGGTGACCTATGATCAGTGATTATGACTTGCTGAAAGCTCAGATGATAGCATTTTTTAGCAATATTTTTAAAATAAGGTATGTACACTGTTTTTTGGAGATACAATGCTACTGCATACTTACCAGACATAATATACTGTAAACATAACTTTATATTATATACTAGGAAACCAAAAAATTCCTGTAACTCACTTTATTGTGGTATTTACTTTATTGGGGTGGTCCGGAATGGAATGCACAGTCTCCAAGGTATGCCTGTATCTGTATATGTATGTATATACATAAAAAGAATATATATACACAAAACTATTTCTACAGGTACAGATATATATGTGCAGAAGCCTTTAAAATGGTCTGGAAGAATACATCCAAGTCGCTATCAGTGGTTATGAGACAGACTCAGGTACAGAGCTAAAAGGGAATTTTTGCTTCATCTGCACCGGATAAATTTTTTAGGATGACAATGTATTCATATGTGTATTTCTATGACTTAAATTTTTATTTTAAGAAAATGTATTTATTAAAATGGAAATTTATTCATTTTTTCAACAAATATTTACCAGAAACCTATGTGTTTGGCCCTGTAAAAAGGTTAGAGAGATGTCAGTGAAGCAGGACAAAGCCCTGAAGGAGCCATGGAAGGAAAGAGCGTGCCAAGCAGAGGGAAAAGCCAGCCCAGAGGCTGGCAGTGAGAGCACAGGAGCTGATTCCAAGAACAGCTAGGGGACCGAGAAAGCAGAGGCCAGAGAAGCAAGGGAGCAAACAAGAGAGGGCAGCAGGACATAAGCCACACCACCTACCACTCCCAGACCGCTCTGGGAGCATCTCGTGCCTGCAGCCCTAAAGGAACTATGGTATTTACCAGGGACCCTACTCCTCTGGGGGCGATAACACATGAAGGCAATGCTGGTGGAATATTATTCAGTCATAAAAAGGAATGAAGTACTGATACATGCTATAATTTAGATAACTTTGAAAATATACCAAGTAGGGCGCCTGGGTGGCTCAGTTGGTTAAGCGACTGCCTTTGGCTCAGGTCATGATCCCAGGGTCCTGGAATCGAGTCCCGCATCAGGCTCCCTGCTCTGTGGGGAGCCTGCTTCTCCCTCTCCCACTCCCCCTGCTTGTGTTCCTGCTCTCGCTGTGTCTCTCTCTGTCAAATAAATAAATAAAATCTTTAAAAAAAAAAAAAAGAAAATATACCAAGTAAAAGAAGTCAAACATAAAAGGCCACATATTGGGAGGTGGGTGGGGGGGAAGGGGCAATTGGGTAATGGGCATTAAGGAGGGCACTTGATGTAATGAGCACTGGGCGTTACATGCAACTGATGAATCACTAAATTCTAGCCCAGTAACTAATAATACAGTATATGTTAACTAAATTGAGTTGAAATAAAAAAAATTTTTAAAGGAAAAAAAAAAGCCACATAATTAAATGTATTAAATGCTTCCATTTGTATAGAATGGTCAGAACAGGCAAGTCCACTGAGACAAAGATAGATTAGTGAGGCTGCCAAGGGCTAGAGGGAAAGAGTAATGGGAAGGGACTACTACTGTATACAGAGTTTCTTATGGGAACATTGAAACATTCTAAAACTAGATTGCCATGACAGTCCTACAACTCTGAATAAAAACCATTCAACTGTATTGTACACCTGAAACTAGTATAACATTCTATATCAACTATACTTCATCAATAAAAAAAAAAACCACTCTGTACTACTATACACTTTAAATGAGTGAATTTTATGGTATATGAAATATATCTTGATCAAGCTGTAAAAAAATAAAGTCATCTTAAGAACACAACTGTGCTTTTAAAATAACATTATTTCTTGGGGCGCCTGGGAGGTGCAGTTGGTTAAACATCTGACTTTTGGTTTCAGCTCAGGTCATGGTCTCAGGGTTGTGGGATCGAGCCCCACCTTGGGCTCTGCACTTATCGCAGAGTCTGCTTGTCCCTTTCCCTCCGCTTCTGCCCCTCCCCCTGCTCTAAGTTAAATAAATAAAATCTTTTTTTTTTTAAGAACAAAATTCACATTTTATTTAGGTTGAAATAAACTATACAAAATTGATTTTCTTCACCAAAAATAACAGCAATATTTTCTGTATTATTCCTAGATAAACCACAAAACACTTATTTTTATAGGTTTTCTAGGTTTTGTTTATAAATCAAGACGAGGCAGTAGATACAATCATGGAAAAAGACAGAGGAAAACAGACAAATCGGTTGTCAGTATTCATGGCCTCTGATCCTGTCTTGACCATGAACAGAGGTGTTCAACATATACCTGCTAAAAAGCTTACGAAGACTAGGTGTTCTACATACACTTGCTAAAGAGCTTATGAAGATGTAGGCTCAACAAAGGAATGTAAACAGCAACAATCCAATGTGGAACAACAATGGCAGGCTCTCCCATTCAAACTTTAACTGTAACTTGTTCCTTTAAGCTTATTTAATAAAGACAAAATCTCTACTGCAATCCTTGCCTGGCAAGCTCACCTGTTTCTCTCTCTCTCTCTCTGGTAACTCCCTTAACTGTCCATTACAGATTTTTAACATACTAACACTCCTACTATTTAAAGGTCACTCTGAGCTTCATTGTAACATTTTATAAAATGTACTCCTTCCTCCCATACGTCTTCAAAATCTTTGTCTTCTAAGAACTGATAACTCAATACCAGACAATTGGATCCAGTGACAATAAATGTTTTATCTAAAATGACTTAACTAAAACAATTCCCAAGTGCCATTAGCAGAGATCCCACAGAAGTGTAATGTGGCACTTTCAATGCTATCTTCTGGAACAGGTATGTCTCCAAAGCATGAGAGTTTAAACAGGGGCCATTTATTTTTTTTATTTTTTTATTTTTTTAAAGATTTTATTTATTTATTTGACAGAGAGATACACAGCGAGAGAGGGAACACAAGCAGGGGGAGTGGGAGAGGGAGAAGCAGGCTTCCCGCCGAGCAGGGAGCCCGATGTGGGACTCGATCCCAGGACCCTGAGATCATGACCTGAGCCGAAGGCAGACGCTTAATGACTGAGCCACCCAGGCGCCCCAACAGGGGCCATTTAAATAGGCAGATTGTCAATGGCTAATGTACTCAATGAGAGATCGACAGGTCAAGATATTCAGTGATTAAGTGGGGCCTACATACACCTGACAGCTTTTCTGTAAGATGTTTTCAAATTTCTTACAGATTTTTCCAAATATCAAACGTAAGAGAAAGCCTACTTTAAAAGTCTTTTAGGTATTTTCAATGGTTTCTGAGTTACTTGTAGGAAGCTCTGACTTAGTTGTATAGCGTTTGATATATGTGTCCACCATTAAATCCAGATCATGTTTTATATCAAAATTTATGTTAAGCAAAGCCAAGTTACTTGACCTTTGGTCTGTCAAAGTGTTCCTTGGGTATGGTTTGAGACGCTTTCGCCCATTTTCATAGCGTTCATTCTCAACCTTCATCACAGGAAGAATACATAGGACTTTCAGCAATGCATAAACGTTAGGAAAAAACTTGATGTCTGGTAGATGCAGGGCTTCATAAATGGTGGATGGAAGCTCTATACCTTTCCTTCTGTGTTTCCACTTGATTCTCCAGCAATGCAGCTCAGCTGAGAGTGTGTGGGGGTTGGGCAAGTCACTTCTGTACATGTCAGCATGATGCTCGTCCGATGTATTAAATTTGAGCTGTCCCATGACAGAGGGTACAAAAGATAAGCATTTAAGAGCTTTGAGGTGCTGTTCTGAGAATATATCTTTCAGTTCCTGAATAATGTGTTCCACTGCTGGAACACTTAAGAGTTTCTTTATAGTAACTCTCAGAAGTGAGCTGAGATTCCAGGTTACCTTGCAGGGCTCTGTGGAATTTCCCAGGGAGTTTCATCTGAATATCAAGCTTAGTTGCCAAATTTGTGGCTTCTTCAAACCAAAATTCATGATAAACTTCAATATTTTCCATCATTTCATTTAGTGAATGCAGCAGTGCAGTCAAGCTACTGGCTGCAAAGAAGACATCAGAGGTTTGCCTTTGGAGGTTTTTCCCAAAGGCTCTTGTAAAAGAACATTTTTTTTTAATAAATTTTTTTAGAAGATTTTATTTATTTATTTGACAGAGAGAGACACAGCGAGAGAGGGAACACAAGTAGGGGGAGTAGGAGAGGGAGAAGCAGGCTTCCCTGCGGAGCAGGGAGCCCAATGTGGGGCTCGATATGGGGCTCGATCCCAGCACCCTGAGATCACGACGCAAGCTGAAGGCAGACGCCCAATGACTGAGCCACCCAGGCGCTCCAAGACAGAACATTTTTAAGAACAACAATGGTAACGATGAAATCAAAATCTGTTACTGCACTACAGAGTACAAAAGCTCGACCAGCTATATAGTTATTCCATCTAATATTTGTATCACTATTTATACCACCTAAACATAAAACAAGTGCTTGTAGGAGGTCCGCTAAAATTTCAAAAGCATCATGCCTGCCTGTCCACTTGAGAATGGCAGATTTCCTTCAGTTCTTTACCCTTTTCCTCATTGTTCTGAAAGAGGACAGAAATTACGTTGTCAAGCTCCAAAAGCAATTGTGGAGATCGATGGAAGAAAGAACAAACTTCCTCAATTGTTCCTAACGCAACAGATATTCCCACAACAGGCAATGATTTTGCCAACCACATATTTAAGGCACAGGAAGAGCAAAGTGTGTAGACAGCTTGAGGATATTTCTCTAAAAGTCTAGAAGCAACGACTTTCATTTTGGAAGAAAATCCACTGAACACAATGTAAGCCTGGCCACGGCAATACTCCATGTTTAACCACCCCCCTTCAGTTATCATAGTGTGAAATTTTACAGCCAAGATTTCTGCATCAGCTTCATAAGACAAGAAGCCCACAAATTCCTCTCTCAGGTTATGATATTCATCAACAAACCTCACCAACACAGGCAAGTGTTCTTCCCCTGCTATGTCCACTACATCATCAGTGATGATGGAAAAGAAGTGGGAGCCTCTCACTTCCCTGAGGGTCTCCTCCTGAATGCAGCTCTCACAGATGTCTAGCATCTGTTTCTGCTGTGTTTTCGAGCAGAACAATGTGTTAACTGCTGTTGTCTCAAAGCGCTTTCTCAGAACCTCTTCGCCAGAATTTATCCGGCACTCCAGCAGTGCTAGAAGTTATCCAGAGTAAAGAGACCCTCTGGGATTTCATCAGTTTCATGCCCATCCAGAGGGATGTTTTGTTTTCCCATAAGAATCAAAATTTCAAATAAAGATTTTAAGTATTCTTTGTTTTCTTTCTCTTCAAGGCTTAAAGGTAAAATGTTTTCATCCTGTTCTTCACCCCCTTCTTCTGCACTGGGATTCTGAGCGTTGCTATTGTTTATTTCTTTATGTTTTGGTTCCTGTTCAGAAGTTTCATCAATTTTTTTGTTTCAGTGTCCTGATTTCATCTTCACTCAATTCTTTTGTTTTTCTGTGTCTACTATGTGGATTGTTCAAATGACTGGTAAGATCAAATATTGTTGGTATTGCATTATCTCGAAGAACTGTCCTATAAGGGCTCTCTCCCAATGACTTCACAAGTATCTGCTTCAATTAATTTTGAGAAATAAAATAACCCAATCATTCTTTAGTTTTCTGATGCCTCTGTAAATGTATAGTTCTACAGATCATAGAGGTCTCAAAGTGTTTGGCACATAATCGATAATGTTTATTTAGTTGATCAAGTGTTTTATCTTCTAAGTCCGCTCTCCTACAATTCTCCACCCACTTCTGGCATCTGGCTGGATCCCGCAGGAACCTGAAAAAGGCCCGGTTCAACGTGCTCTTCCTCGTGCATCATCGCCCACCCACTGGCTGGCCCGGCCCAGCCCTCCCCTCGCGGCCTCCTCAGGGCAGCCCGCCTGCCCATCGGGGTCAGGGATGGGGAGCCAGGCTGGCCAGCCGGCTCAGCAAGGCCGGCAATAAATAAAAACTTTAAAATAACATTATTTCCATTTTCAAATACAGAAGCCAAAAACAAAAAAGAGACAAGAAATCTGGGTACCATTAGGATATGCAACAGAACAAGGAGAATTTAGCTGTCATTGGTTTGTATTAGTTAAGGGAATGCTATGCTTCAACGGATAAATTCCAAATTACAGTTGCTTAATCCAATAGCTATTTCTCACTCAGAGATAGTCCAAACAGGTGTTCCTGATGAGTAGGCACCTGTCCTCCACATGGTAATTCATCAGGCCAAGCACCTTCTACCTCATAGCTCTGCATCTTCAACACAGGCTCCCCAAATCATTGAGTGTAGGGGGATCATTCATGGAGGTTTCCTTGATCCAGGCCTTCCACCACATTCTATTGTTAGAATTCAGTCACATGGACACCATCTGACTACAAGGGAAGCTGGGAACTGTAAAGTAGCACTTCCCACCATTAAATATGAATGCTTAGAATTAGTACTACCATTTTTTTAGAACTTACATTAATAGATAATATCAGTGATGTTTAAAGAAGGCTCTTTGAATCAACAGTAGTGATACTAATGAACTGCCATGGAATTGCAATTAGTCAATAAATATTTACTGAGCACATACTATCTGCCACATCCTATTCTAAGTAAACAAACAGAGGGAAGGAAAACCTGCCCTCATGGATCTTACAATCTAGTGTGGGAAGACAGATAATGAAGTATAAAGTATGCTGAATGACAATAAAAGTTAGGGGGGAAAATGAGGCAAGGAAGGAGGACACGGAGTCATTAATTTCAAAAGAGTAACCAAGGCCTCAGTGATGAGGTGACATTAGCCAACACCTAAGGGAAATAAGGAAGTGGGTACCTGGGGAAGAACATTTCAGGGAGAAAGTGCAAGGATCCTGAAGTGGGAGCTTGTGTGGCACTTTGGAGGCCACTGATGTTGGAGCAGAATGATCACGGCAAAGATGCTTAGGAGATGAGCTCACAAAGGTACCAGGCACCAGATTCTATACAAACATGTAGGCTGCTGTGAAGATTTTGGTTTTGAGGAAGCCACTGGAGGATTCTGAGCAGAGGAGAGACGTAATCTGACCTATCTTTTTTTTTTTTTTTTTAAGATTTTATTTGTTTATTTGAGACAGAGAGAATGAGAGAGACAGAGAGCACATGAGAGGGGGGAGGGTCAGAGGGAGAAGCAGGCTCCCTGCCGAGCAGCGAGCCCGATGCGGGACTCGATCCCGGGACTCCAGGACCATGACCTGAGCCGAAGGCAGTCGCTTAACCAACTGAGCCACCCAGGCGCCCCCTGACCTATCTTTCAAAAGGATCACTTGGCAACTATGTCGAGAACAGACTGTTAAGTGAGTAAGAGCAGAAGCAGGAAGACCAATAAACAAGATCCTGAAACAATCCTGGCGAGCGTGCTAGCGGCCAGGCCCAGTGGTGAAAAGGGTTTGAGAAGGGTAAAAGGGAAACTGGATGTGGCGTGTGAGAGAAAGAACAGGGTTTGGGCTGACTCCAATTTTTTGGTCTAAGCAATAGAAAGGATGAAACTGCCACCTGGGGGTAAAGTCTGAAGGAGGAGTGGTCTGAGGAAGAAAAAGCAGGGGTTTCAATAGAAAATCGACCAATATGATTCATTTCTTCACTATTAAAGGCTCGCTCTTTGAGTTTTCAGGAAAACTTTTTACCATCAACGAAAGTATAATTATTACACTCTTTATATGAATAGCGTTACCAATTTATAAGCTATTTCCAAATGCTATACTTCATTCAAGCCTAATAAAAACTCTTCAAGGGATGCCTGGGTGGCTCAGTGGGTCATGATCTCTGGGTGCTGGGATCAAGCCCAGCGCTGCTGCTCAGCGGGGAGCCTGCTTCTACCTCTCCCTCTCCCCCCTGCTCATGCTCTGTCTCTCTCTGAATCTCTCTCAAATAAATGAATAAAATATTAAAAAAAAAAAAAACTTTAAAATAACTAGAATGGCTTCTATTCTGATTTCACACCTTGGGAATCTTCTTGTCAGCTTCAGTCCTGCTCTCATACTTCACTTTTTCTAGGTTTACTGATCATCCATGAAGGCATTTTGTCACACCAATTCAGTAATTTGTGCTGTTTTATTGTTTAAAATCCTAATTTCAAAACCCATACACTTCCCATTAAAACCTCAAGGTCAATTTATTTATTTATTTATTTATTTATTTATTTATTTATTTTAAAGATTTTATTTATTTATTTGAGACAGAGAGAATGAGAGAGAGAGAGCACATGAGAGGGGGGAGGGTCAGAGGCAGAAGCAGGCTCCCTGCCAAGCAGGGAGCCCGATGCGGGACTCGATCCAGGGACTCCAGGATCATGACCTGAGCCGAAGGCAGCCGCCCAACCAACTGAGCCACCCAGGCGCCCTCAAGGTCAATTTTTTAACTCTTCTTTATTACATGTCTTTCAAAAATGTCAAGCATAAAGAATTTTTAAAAACTGATTCATACTGTAATGAAGTTGGAAATCTCACACCAACCAATTTATAAATCCTTGATTCACAGTTTTAAGTATGACCACCTCACAGCCTGTTTCCTTAGCAATTGCTAATTAGCACCAGAGTACCAGGCACCATTTCTACACCAGATACCAAGATCACTAAATCATAGTTTTGAAATTACCTTTCATTGTACCAAGATATGACAGAAGCATTTAAAGATCAATTCTATAAGCTGGAGAAATGGCAGATCTTTTAGAGTTCAAATATTATCACAGTTTTCATGGATTACGGGCTTTATTCATAGGAGACAGTTACATGAGCACATGTTGAAACAGTCAATATGTCTTGCTCTGATTAAATAAGTGTTTGATTCACCAATATAAACACTGCCAAATATGTACCCCTTTCAATAGTATTATAAAATCATTACATGAATAGACTATGTTTGGTTATGAAAAGCCTTGAAACTCCTAGTAGCTATTTCTCAGCCTCTTCATGTCAAATGACAGTTCAGAAATTTCATGCCTACTCAACAGATGCTTGTTAGCCATTTATCTAAAAAAAAGTAATATATGAGTACCTACTCGGTATGTGCCTAGCACTTTTTGTGTGTTATATAGTAAATAAAACACTGCCCAACAGTATATGGGCCGTATAGCATACTGTGAACATGAAGTATAACGTAAGTGTGAACTATTTTCAAATTAGATCTTATTTAAACCTAACCATTCTACTTATCCCATACATGATTCCCCCATTTTACAGATGATGAAACCAGTTCATTTAGTAAGCAAACAGGGGCAGCATTTGAACCCCAGTCTGATTCCAGAGCCTGAACTCCCTAGACTTCAGGTTTTTCTCAGAGCGCAGACTGTAAGGACTACTGTGAGTTATGTCTCCTGTACCACAGAGTGATGGCTCTACATGATTTATACTCTAGTTCTTTATTATTTATTCAAGGTTCTATATTGTTCTAGTAAAATGGTGAGTAACCAGGACTCTAGATGGCACCTAAATGTTACCATCTATGAACTTCTAAAATGTTATTTTAGTAGTTCCTTACACTAGTTAGTTCATATGAAAGAATAAAAGCCTAATTAAAACAGGGGCACCTGGGTGGCTCAATCAGTTAAGCATCTGCCTTCGGCTCAGGTCATGATTCCAAGGTCCAGGGACTGACCCCCATATTGGATTCCCTGATCAGCGGAGAATCTGCTTGAGATTCTCTCTCTCTCTCTCTCCTCTCTCCCCCCCCGCCCTTCCCCCCACGCTCTCTCTCTCAAATCTTTAAAAAAAACCTCTGAATTACTGAACACTTGTAAAAAGAAATAGAAGGTCCTTATTCTTTATTTTTTTTAAAGATTTTATTTATTTATTTGACAGAGAGAGAGCACAAGCAGGGGGAGTGGGAGAGGGAGATGCAGGCTCCCCACTGAGCAAGGAGCCCAATGGGGGATTCGATCCCAGGACCCTAAGATCATGACCTGAGCCAAAGGCAGACACACTTAACAGACTGAGCCACCCAGGTGTCCCAAAGGTCTTTATTCTTTAAATGAAATGATAAGTAAACTAATTACTAAGTGTTTCCAGAGAAAAGGATTTAAAAGAATTTACTTAATTTATAACACTTTAGGGGCACCTGGGTGGCTCAGTCAGTCAAATGTCTGCCTTCGGCTCAGGGCATGATCTCGGGGTCCTGGGATCAAGCCCCATGTCGGGCTCCCTGCTCAGTGGGGAGCCTGCTTCTCCCTCTTCCTCCACCCTCCCCCCCACTCACTTGTGCTCTCTCTCTCTCTCAAATAAATAAATAAAACCCTTAAAAAAAAGAATTTTAATTTATAACATACTGTTTCAAGTGCTAAGATTAAAGTTTGTTCTTGAATAGGTTAAAATTCCAGTTTACCTTTGTACACACCTCGAAACCACTTTCTTCACATCACTTCACAAAATTAAGCCCAGTTCACATTCAACTCTCCAATTCGGTAGAGTCACTCCTAGTAGCCTGGTCAGTCCTTCCCTCTCTTCCCCTTGCCCTGAATCCCAGATGTGCTCAGCATGGCAAAACCCTGTTCCACATAATGGACCCACTCAACCAGTCAGTCAGTCCACTCCTCGCTATCAGATAACTGTGTTCCGGGCCTTCCGTGTGTCTATGTGACCCAGTCCTGGCTACAAGAGAAGAGAAAGTCTCCTGGGAGCTTCTGGGAAATATACTCTGATTCCCAATAAGAGAGGCAAGATAGTTTCAAAATATCCCGAGTCTTGTTAATACCATCCAATGTTCACCTTGCAATAGTACCTCCTACAACTCAGGTCAGCAAATACACTGCATCAAAATGTATACAGACTATGTATTCTCCTTCTCTTGGGGCCCGGAAAACGTCCAGTGCTAGATGTGGGTATAACGCCAGCATGTAAACTCCATGAGGACATGCACTGTTTCATTCAACCAATATTACTGAATGCCTATTCCGTGCCAGGCTCTGTGCTGGGCAGTAGGGTAGAATAATTAACAAATAAGATGAATGTCCCTGGCTCCTAAAACATAGTTGGTATTTATGAATACCTGCTCAATTAATGAACTGCAAATTCAAATTATTAATTACTGAACCAAAACTCTGGTAGAACAAACTATTTTTAAATTGTAAAACCTGTAAGTTTAACTGAAATAATTTTATGTATCGTAACCTCTAGACCAAGCAGCTTTTGCTATATGGCCGAACACACACACACACACACACACACACACACACACACTTCTTTTTTGGATACCAGAGAATATTTAATGCAAAAAGTACTGGCAGGCAATGATATTTATTATAAGCAAACTGAAGAACTTCCGATGTCTCATCAAAAAATGTATGTATGCTAACTGAAAGAGAAACTGCCCCCTTCAGTATTAATTTTGCTATACCTCTTAGGAATATGTTTATTTTTTTTTAAGATTTTATTTATTTGAGAGAGAGAGAGAGAGAGCATGAGTGGCGGCGGGGAGGAGCAGAGTGAGAGGGAGAAGTAGACTCCCAGCTGAGCAGGGAGCCCAATGCAGAGCTCGATCCCAGGACCCCAGGATCATGACCTGAGCCGAAGGCAGAGGTGTAATGACTGAGCCACCCAGGCGCCCCAGGAATATGTTTAAAGAGTACACTAAATACAGAGAAGTAGAAAGAAAATTTAAATCAAAATTCAAAATCTGTTTTCTGTTCCCCTCCTTCCCCTCCACAAAAACTACTGTGAAAGGTAAAAAGGGGAAGTTGGAGCTGGGAACAAAATAATGAATACTTTTAATTATTCATGCATTTTGATATCCTTATTCCCCTATTCTCCCTCCAATTACCATGACCAAGAAGAACGAGTCACATGACTATAATTTGGACATCTGGTAAGGGTGGCCTAAAACTCCCAGACACTTGATCAAATTTACATTACCCTACAAGCGAGTCTGGCAGTGGGATAGATTAATACTTAAAAGGGATAATCAAGAGACCAGAGATACTAATATACTTCAATTGTAAGAACTCAGCTATAGGCAGAATAAACAGAAACCCGAAATAAAGACCATCACATGTTTCTGAAGTTCTTAGCTCAAGTTTAAGGAACTGACCACAAACCAAAAAGACCCAGAAGTTCAAATCAGGCCTAGAGAGTGACTTAATTGTCTCTACCTCCCAAATGGCTACCCATGTCCTCATCTCATTATACTCAGCCCCTCGAAAAGGAAGCCCAGTGGGAGGGGAAGAGGGAAGGTCTGAAACTCCCTAATAACTACGTTAGAAATCAGAAAGGCAGGTCAATCAGAGGAGATACTAAGTACACATACACCAGGAAAAAAAAAACATGCATCAGACAAAACTCCATCTGACAGTCCATGCTTTTCTCTCCCTATAAATTCCTGGTGGCCTTAGATGTGATATTATATCTGCAAATTCTCTGGTACATGAACTGTTGGAAGTAACATAAAAGCCAATTACATTGACTATTCTCTTGAAGAAAATGAAAAACAACAGAAGCTGAATAATGAGTAGAACTAAAATTGTTCTACACAAAGTTCAGCACACTAAATGTCTTGAAAAATATCACTCAGCAAAACCAGTAGAGGTGCTCAGAAGGGAATTCAGGTCTCTTTGACTTTGTGCCTTTGTCTTCACTGGTTGAGCAAATGCTTCTCTGAACAGCGAACAAGACTCACAGCTGGGGAATGATAAACAGTGAGAATGGACTAGACTAACCATAAAAAGGAGACCTGGCTAAAATTCCCCAGGCCAGTGCTTGCTAGCTCAGCTTCCTTGCCTGTTAGATTATACATAGACTGAGGGGTTGTTGTGAAGACGAAATGATAATTTACATAAAATATGGCACCACACAAAAATAAAAAATGTTAAGGGGTTAACTTAGCCTTCCAAAGGGGAGAAAATCAAGGTGTATGAATGATCAACACCGTATCAAAAATAACTAGACCGTCCTGATAAGGAAGCATGTGGCCTCAGCAGCCAGACTGCTGGGTGTGCACGGCTGGCTTGTGCAAGTTATGTAACCAATTTATGCCTCAGTGTCATCATCTATAAAATGGAGATGTTAACAACTGTACCTATCCCATAATGTTACTTTTGATTATTCAATCAATTACTGCATATAAAAGTTTATAGCACAGTAGACCTCAAAGCACAGTGGCTATTATTGCTTTAACAAAACTCTCAGTCGAATGAAGATCCTCACTGTTGCAAGGATGGTTCCCAGCCCTTCAGTACTTGAAACACTCTCATTTTTCTTACCAAATACCCTTCTAACCCCTCCTAGCAAAGTTATACAGTAACTTTTCTTTAATTAAGGTACATTTCTTTAATAATTATTTGATGGAATGGAAGGACATTGAGTTTAGAGAACAGTCAAAAGGCTAAAAAAGAAACAGTGTGATAAACAGCCACCATCAAAAAAACCTTAGAATCAGGGGCGCCTGGGTGGCTCAGTCGTTGGGCGTCTGCCTTCAGCTCAGGTCATGCTCCCGGGGTCCTGGGATCGAGTCCCACATCGGGCTCCCTGCTCCACGGGAAGCCTGCTTCTCCCTCTCCCACTCCCCCTGCTTGTGTTCCCTCTCTCACTGTGTCTCTCTCTGCCAAATAAATAAAATCTTTAAAAAAACAAAAAACCTTAAAATCAGCAGGAAAGCCCATAAACAAAGCCTTTGTCCCCAAGGGAGTAAAGAGGCTTCTTCCTTTCCCCCAGAGGCCTGGAGAAGAGTGGCGGGCAAGCTGTAGTGACTAATGTCTCCAGACCCCTGGGAGGCTGCCTTCTGTCCATCAGTCACCAAACTTTAACCTCCACTCCATATCCTCAAAGCCTTCAACAGAAGGTGTCATCCTAAGGCAGGATGCTTTGGTGATTTTGCTGCTTTATTTTGCTGGATTAAGCACACAGGTATTTTTAAAAGCTTTATGTCAGACTTTAAAGACTCCTGGACTATAATCGCATGTGCTGTACAATTACTTCATTAGGATATTTTAAGACTTAAGGCCCTAAAAGAAGCAGACTATCAATTGTAAATGTCAAGGACCTCTGGATAGGCTCTACCCCTCAAAATCACTATAAGCACCTAAACAGCATGATCAGGTAAAAACCAGTCCCTCAGGAACGCTTCCCAACTCCTGGGCAATGCTGCTGCCCCCTGGGACATCCCTGGGAAACCTTGAGTCTACTGCAAAACTCCGGGCCATTATGTCATGGTCCACAAACCTAAGAAGCATGCTGAACATTCAATAACGACAAGGAACAAGGATAAGTTATTTAGAAAAAGAATAAATTATTTAGAAAACAAAACAACTCTTCAGTAGCTTTTAAAATAAGTGCTCACAGGAAAGGAGTAAACCTCTGGTTACTACTAGAAATAGGCTGGGACACATGTTACATCTGTAAAATAATTCAGTGTAAAAAGTTAAATAGACATAAGGAAAAAAAGAGCTTAAGTTATGCTAATTAGGAAACTAATTAAACTCATCTGTAAGATGTAAAACCAAAACCCCAACTGGCATAACAACAGTCTACTTACCTGTTATTCTAGAGCTCAAATGGGATACCTGGCAGCCTGCTGTCTGTTCAGTATAGAACTTAGTGCAGCTTGTTGTTTGCTTTTGCAGATTGCAGTACCTACACATATTAATCTATAGTAAACTTCCTCTGAAAACTAGAAGTGTCTATGTTAAATACACAGAAATTTTTGGTTAAATCTCTACTCCTTTTAAACAACAACAAAACAATGCCTCCTCCTCCACTTTCCTATCTTTCTATAAAAACAATGTTTTTTTTCTACCATTATTATTTAAGTAAACTTAAATACAGTACTACCAAGATTGTCAGTTTTCCAAGATTAGCACTTATCAATTCCACTTTCTAGCCTGTAGTACAAAAATATCTACATAATTTTAAATTCTTAATAATACTGACTATGCTACACTAATCTTCATATGTATAAGAAAAAAATAGTTTTTACAAAACACAAAACTTCTTTCAGTCTTGGATAAAACCGTAACTGAAACAGAGACAGGTGCCTGAAGTCATCAAAGCAAGCTGACAAGAATTCAAACTTTATTTGCAAATTAACACAAGGCAGGTGAACAGTTACTGATGTCTCTTTCAGAGGGGCAAAATTTCCAGCATCGTCTATGAAAACTGTTCTGATCTATATCTCGAAGTGTGGGATGGGGGCAAGAGCAGAAGAAGGTTATTACTTTAATTGTTGTGTTTAAACTGTTGAGAAAATAAATGAGCTAGTTGGTTAAAACATGCATTCAGGAAAAACATCATCATCAAGATAACAACTCAAAGTGCACACTCTACATCATTAATGTGTTTTTCTTCAATATTTTCTTACAAGCAGTGAGATTATAAATGCAGTACTATTCTCTACTAAAGCATAACATATAGGGGTGCCTGGGTGGCTCAGTCAGTTAAGCGTCTACCTTCGGCTCAGGTCATGATCCCAGGCTCCTGGGATCGAGCCCCACATCAGGCTCCCTGCTCCGCGGGAAGCCTGCTTCTCCCTCTCCCACTCCCCCTGCTTGTGTTCCCTCTCTCACTGTCTCTCTCTCTCTAATAAAAAAATAAAACCTTTAAAAATAAAAAATTAAAAAAAAAAAAGCATAACGTATAAAAAGGAACTCAATTCAGTTGTCTAAACTCACATTAAATCCCTCCAAAATGATCATCTGCAGATAAGCACAAGCTCAGCTGCATCGAGTTTGGACCTTTGTGGCCTCAGCCAGACAAGGAGAGACAGGACACTCAGTCAGTCCTCACAGACCAGGAAATCCAATGCCTGAAGAGGCCTAACGTCAAATCTAACTACCAAAAGTCATGCGCGTACTTCAAATTCCTCTCAAAACAATGTTTTAGGGGGAAAAAAAAAATCAAGTCATTCAAACAGCAGAATGCTACTCTTATCCGAATCTTTAACAAAATGTCAAATTCAGACTGCCAGTTAGTTAGACTTCAAAGAGCCACCTTAATGACAAGTCTGGTCAAGAAAGTTTTCTTGACTTTAACAGATACTGTGGTGAGAACTAAATATAATGGAATTTGGGCCTTGGAAATGGAGACATCTGTAAAGCACACGAATAAAGCTACTAAATAGACATCACTGCCGTGGGGCTGCCCACCCAATCTTGCAATTTCAGAGGGATATTGATGGACTGGGGTGAAGTATGAGGAGAAAATAATTTTTCTACTTTACTCAAATGATGAGTGATGAACTTTAACGCATAAACATTTTCCCTCTTGCTCATTTCCCCCCAAATAATTAAATACTTTATGCTCATATCGCTCCCATTTTCAAACATTTGCTTAGTGCCATCAGGAACTACATCCTGTGCTGCACTTTCACATACATGAACTCAACTGCCTGGATGATTTAAAAAAAATTTTTTTTTCTTTGTTCCACTAAGTAATGGAGATTGGTGGATCTAAAAGTTGGACGAAACTTCAATAGGTGGCACCTAGTCCAATGGTCCTCATAGTTTTGTGGTTATCTATTCACTATTCTCATGCCCCAACATTTCCACAAGGAACACCTCTCCATTAACCTAGGGTGCTTCTCTAGCACATTCTTCCCCACGTATCCTTGAGGAGGAAGTTGTCCATTCTATGTCAAACACCATCAATGATACAGTGACAGAAAGCTCCCATGAACACCATCTGCGATAATCTATTCCACTTCTGAGTTGCTTCACCATAAAGCCTATCCTTAAACTGCTCCAAGTTCCAAAGGCTTCTACCCATAGGTGTTTCCCACTCACAAGGAGTCTGCACCTTTGTTCATGTAAGAGCCCCTCACACAGCTAAGAGAATGAACAGTTTTTCCAAAGACAGGTCCTAAGTTCCCTCAACATCCTGGTCTTCCTGTGGAACATACTTAAGTTTATCTGTATTCCAACAGAACAAAAAAGACTAAGTTAAAGCCTTAAAATGATTTTGATTTCACTTTAAATAGCCTACTACTTATGCGGCCAGGCAAAATATTTCAAAGCTAAGTTTGCTCAGTTAATTAGATTTTGATCCTGAGATCATGGTAATCAGGCTTGATGGAACAAAGAACTCCTTTCTCACTGTGTTCCTTTAAAGTCAACCAATCACAGAACTACAGAGATACCTTTCCAGAAAGATACACAATAGCCAATGGGTACATGAACAGGTGGCTCAAAATCATGAATCTTTAGGGAAATGAAAATCAAAACCACAATGAGCTATCACCTCACACGTGTTAGAATGGCTATCACCAAAAAGACAAGAAAGAACAAGTGTTGGGGAGGGTGTGGAGAGAAGGGAATCCTCGTGCACTGTTGGTAGGAATGTGAACTGGTGCTGCCACTTTGAAAAGTATGGAAGTTCCTCAAAAAATTAAAAATAAAACTACCATGTGATCCAGCAACTCCACTTCTAAGTATCTGAAACAAAATCACTACCTCAAAAGATATCTGCACTGTGAAGTCCACTGCGGCATTATTTACAATAGCCAAGACATGGTAGCAACCTATGTGCCCATCAATGGATCGATGGATAAAGAAAATGTGGTTATACATCTACAACAGAATATTCTTCAGCCATAAAAAGGAAGGAAATCCTGCCATTTGCAACATCGATGGACCTTAAGAGCAGTGTGCTAAAGGATATAAGAGAAAGACAAATGCTGTATGATCTCACTTATATGTGGAATCTAAAAACCTCAAACTCATAGATTCAGATAGATTGGTGGTTGCCAGAGATGGGGAGGTGGGGCGGGGGGGGGGAGGTGGCCAAATGGGTAAAGGTGGTCAAAAGGTACAAACTCCCAGTTATAGGATAAGTAAGTCCTGGGGATGTGATTTACAGCATGGTAACTATAGTTAACAACACTGTATTGTATATTTGAATGCTGTTAAGAGAGTAGATCTTAAAAGTTATCATCATAAGGAACAAAAATGTGTAAATATGTTAAGTGATAGACATTAAACTTATTGTGGTCATCATTTTGCAATATAAACATGTATCAAATCACTATGTTATACACCTTGGACTAATTGGCAGTGTTATATGCCAACTGTATCTCAATAAAACTGGGGTGGGGGGGAGGAATTTTGGTGTTGATACCCACAGTTACTCTTAAAGGCAGGGTCTTGGTTATTTTCTCTCTCTAGTCCCAGTTCCAAATAGATACTCAATAAATGTCTGGAAGGAAGAGAAAAAGGAATGAGAACTTAACTCTAAAGTTGAGAGATTTATTTGTGTGAGAAAGGACAATCTATGTAGGTCAAGATAATGCAGAGTGCAGAGTAATTAACAGTTACAAGCAAACAGGCTGGTGGCCTATGTAGAAACTCAGAACAGATATTAGGGAAATTAAGTTTCAAGGACAAAATCTAGCCACTGGTATTCAGGAGTTCAAGGCACTGACTTAATCATTATATAATTGGGGGAAACAGCAAGGATCCAGTTATTGGAAACCTTATTACCAAGGTCAAAAAGACTCAACAGTAAGACTGACTTTGAGGCCACACTAGTGAGTTACTGCCACACTTCAGCAATTCATGTGTGTATCTCTGTCAGGGTGAAGATTAATCCCCAAGTCTGGGAAGAAGCTGGCTCTCCTGGCAGGATCTCAGGAAGCATATGAGGTTATAACTGCAGAAGTGGAGAGCTGAATGGAAACAAAAGCACAGGAGGAAAAGGAGCCAATTCTCAGGTGATCTAAGTTGGCTGCAGCTTGGTTTGTGATTTTTTAATTTTCAGATTCCCAAGTCTGAGCACTGCCTTTCCAGGAAAAAAGAAAAAAAAAATTACCAATCATTTTGCAAAAGCAGACTACCTTTCAGGAGAAACTAAGAAAAATCATAGGTAGATCCGCATACACTAAAACATAAAGAGAAAAGTAACTAAATACACAATTCCCCTCCTGGGAAATGACCATAGCACCTTGCAGGACCTTCCAGAGGAGCACCCCAGCCTGCCTGCGCCTCAGGGCCAGGCCCTTCCTCAGTCTCTATGACTTGGATGCAATGCCTGGCTGCAGGAAGCCCCCACAGTCTATGGTCTGCAGAATGAAATTAATGGGGATAATTTCTCAGGGCTCACAACCCTGAGATCAAGAGTCGCATCCTCTGCCAACTAAGCCAGCCAGGCGCTCCGCTTTAGCAGTACTTTTTATTTGTGGCATAGCTGTTACATCTGATGCATTACATAACACATACAAGTCCATTTTAAAACAAATTACTTTTAAATCTGACCTATTAAATATGTGACACAGACTGGCTGTTCTGCTGCACTATTTAAATGCCTGCTATATTCACAGCAGTTACCTACAAAACACACAATCTTTATGTGCTGGCACTAAAGTTCTATACCTCCAAGGGCTAATTCTAGGCTGATCAATTAGTACACAAACCTCCTCCACCCACGTCCCCTCCATCTACTTAGCTCTAACCACTCTGAGCATCTGCTACATATAGATCCTTTTATTTGAGGTATATCTACTTACAACATGCTACAAAGTTATTGTGACATTAGGTTAGTGTTTAAAACAGATACAATGACAGCCAAAAAAAAAAAAAAATCATCATCCCATTTGGGAAGAATTGTGAAAATGGTGTTAACGACTAAGATACAAAAAGCAAAAAGTACTAATAGTAAAAGCACAATCAAATTTACATCAACTCTAACTTTTCTTATTTATAGTTAAAATCAAGGAAAGAACAGAAAACCATTTCATCACAATAAAGCAGCATAAGAGATGGCAGCATCATAAATCAAAGCTGTAAAAAAGAAGCAAGCAATTACTCTATGCTCATTACAAAATAGTATGCTGGAAAAAAATACAGTCAGGATTGTAATTTGCTCTTATAAACCAATAATTCACCATATATACAGTCTTTGCCTACAAACGAAGAAGCAAAGAAGAACACTCTTAAGCAGAGTTTCCAGCAGAAGGGTTTGTTCAGAAGACATTAATGCAGAGAGGAAAAAAACCCTCAATTTGCTAATTAGTTGAAACTGTTTGTCTGCCAATTCAGCTGGGAAATGGTGCATTAGAAAAAATACCTACCACAAACAACTTGTTAATAGAGTCACTGCATTTGTAACTAAAGAGATCATACACAACTATACCACTGGATAACAAAATAGAAGAGAAAGAGATGTTTCTTTTAACAAAAGTAATCCAGCTAATAAATGATGAGGGAATGACAGAATCTCTAATAAAATCAATTAATGGATCTAAGTGTTGACCATCAATAACAGCTTACATCAATCAGAAAACAAAAGACAACCAGAGGGGCACCTGGGTGGCTCAGTCGGTTAAGTGTCTGACTTCAGCTCAAATCATGCTCTCAGGGTCCTTGGGGTCCTGGGATTGAGCCCTGCATCTGGCTCGGTGCTCAGCTCTCCCTCTTCCTCTGTCCCTCCCCTGCCCATGCTCTCTCAAATAAATAAAATCTTAAAAAAAAAAAAAAAAAAAAAAGACAACCTGAAACATTATGTGTCCCCTGATGGAAATACAACACCGACTATGAAAAAGTTGGGGGGGGGTGGAAATCAAACCAGAATTGGATGGAACTTCTAGATCCAACAGAGAAGTCAGAGTAACAGGATAAACATCACCATAGTGACCTCAACTTTTACTTCACACCATACATAAACACTCAAAATGAATCAAACCTAAATGTAAGAGCTAATATTACCAAAAAAAAAAAAAGAGCTAAAATTATAAAACATCTAGGAAAAAATAGGAGAAAATTTTTTTGACCTAGGATTGGCAAAGATTTTTTAGATATGACCCCCAAAAAGGCACAAACAATAAATAAAAATTCAATAAACTGGGATTGTATCAAAGTTTAATAAGCCTTTTTGCTCTTCAAAGATTCTATTAAGAAAAAGAAAAGACAAGTCACAAACTGGGGGAAAAATCAGCAAAACATTTATGTCATAAAGGATTTGTATATAAAAACTCTTAGAGGGGCGCCAGGATGGCTCAGTCGGTTAAGCCTCCGACTCTTGGTTTTGGCTTAGGTCATGATCTCAGGGTCACATTGTGTCCGGGCTCCCTGCTCAGCAGGGAATTGGCTTCCCCTCTCTCTCTCTCTCTCCTTTGCCCTTCCCCCACTCTCATTCTCTCTCATTCTTTCTAAAAAAATCTTAAAAAAAAAAAACTCTCACAACTCAATAAACAATCCAATTTTTTTTAAATAGGCAAAAGATGTGAAGTCACTTCAACAAAGAGGATGTATGAATGGCAAATAAGCACATGAAAAGATACTTCGTTAGTCATTTTTTTTTTTAAAGATTTTATTTATTTATTTGACAGGGAGAGACACAGCGAAAGAGGGAACACAAGCAGGGGGAGCGGGAGAGGGAGAAGCAGGCTTCCCGCAGAGCAGGGAGCCCGATGCGGGGCTCGATCCCAGGACCCTGGGATCATGACCTGAGCCGAAGGCAGACGCTTAACGACTGAGCCACTCAGGTGCCCCGATACTTCGTTAGTCATTAAGAAAAGCAAATTAAAACCTCAAGGAAATATCATTACGAACCAACAAAAACGGGTAAAGTCAAAGACTAGCAATAGCAAGTGTTCACAAGAAACTGCAGCTCTCACACCATGTTGGTGCAAATGGAAAATGGGACAGCCACTCTGAAAATAGTTTGGCAGTTCCTTAAGAAGAACTTCTTAAGAGCTGAATGTTTAAATACAGTTACCATACAACCCAGTAATTCCACTCTTGGCTATCTACCAAAGAGGGATGAAAACATATCCATACAAAGACGTTTACACAAGTGTTCACTGGTATGAACAGGAAACAACCCAAATGTCCATCAATTAGTGAATGGATAAACAAAATATGGTGTATCTACACAATGGAATAATTCTCAGCAATAAAAATGAGTGAACTACTGATACATGCAATAACAAGGATAAATTTCAAAAACATCATATGAAATGAAATATGCCAGACAGACAAGACTACATACTGAATGATTCTATTTACATCAAATTTGCAGAAAAGGCAAAACTGTAGAGAAAAAAGCTTACAGGGGCACTTGGCTGGCTCAGTTGGCAGAGCATGCAACTCTTGATCTTGGGGTTGTGAGTTTGGGCCCCAAGTTGGGTGGAGAGATTACTTAAAAAAATAAAATCTTAAAAAAAAAAAAAAAAGCCATCAGTGGTTGCCCAACGCTAGGGCAGAGGCAGGGGTTATTGGTAACTGGTCATAAGATTATTTAGGGGGGGGGTGATGGAAGTGTTCTAAAACTAAATTCTGGTGACAGATGATTGTATCAGTTTACTAAAACTCAATAATATCAACATGGGGAGAGGGGTTCTATACCACCTCAACAGGTGCATATAAATATCAAGGTTCCAGAAACCTCAATTTTTCTTAAATCCTCAGGTCATCCTGAGCAGAAGAATCTCTCACATTCAAACATCCTGAATCCAACAGAAAGTGGCTGGCAGCTCACACTCCCTGTGCTCTCGCCAGTGAGCAGCTCCTCATTTCTAATACAGGAACCACACTACTGCCCTCACGAAGGAAGGAAATGAGTGTAGAACAGAAGATCATTACCTGTTTTAAACTTTGTGTCACTGCCCAGTTTATTCTTTGAAAGGTTCAAATATTAGTTGCACTATGTACTGTGCTATTTCTGAACTATAACAAAAAATTACTATTTCAAATTAACTCCACATTCAATAATTCTGAGGTATTTTCCCCAGTTTAATTTGCATAGAGTAAGTGCTCATTTAAGCACCTGCTGAAATGGCCTGCACCCAACAACTGGGACAAAACCTGGATGCCTGTGCTAAGGGCCTTAAGCCCCACGGTCCAAGACCACTGAGCCACCGAGAACCCGATAGCCACTGGGCTCAAAAGCCCACAAACTCCTCACCTAGTCAGTACCAGCTTGCTAAACCTGGAGCAGGAATTTTCAAAAGAGCCTCCTCTCTTCCCCAAGATATATGGTATTAAGTATACAAACAATAGGAAAATAAAATCATTCAAGTATAATTTAAGCAGCATAGATTATTTATAGATAGATTTCCAATGGTTGGTTGGTTGTGTGTGTGTGTTCGGTTTTTTTTGGGGGGGGGTCTTAGCCCAAAATATTTTACAAAAATATATGACATTTTCATTCCAGAAACAGAGCTATTCTTTTTATATCATAGTTCCAAAAGAAAAAAACCTCTATAGGTTCTGCATAACAGCCAACAGCACAAATCAAATTGTAATATTCACATAGAAAAGAACTTAAAATAGTGATAATGCCAACAGAATATTTAATAATATTTTTAAAATTAACTGATAAATAAAGGGTATTGTGGTTTAAAAGTCATAATTTTAGAGATAAACATTGAATTATTTATGAAGTGATGTAATAAGACTCAACATCTGCTGTAAAATGACGTAGTGAGGGAGACAAGATTGTGTCTACCTGTCAGAACAAAACGTATATACAAAATACACCAGCCATGGGGTGATAATTGTGGAAACCAAGTAATGGGATTTCCTGTTTCTGTATATGTTTACACACTGCCATGATAAAAAGTACAGCATGAAATAAAACTGGATAAAGCAGCCTTCTCAGGGGTTACAACAAAGCCGCAGCAGCATCCCCACCAATTGCCTTAAACACAGGAATAAACAGGGTGCGTGGTAAGTGGCGTCCTGACATTCATGGTACCACTCCTCGACTCGAGAACATGCTGCATTCTGAGCAGTGAGAGCGGGTTCTCAGGATGAAGATCCAAAATTACATTGTACTACATCAAAACACAGTCTGTATTCTAGAGATCTTTCCGGAAAAATCAATGATACTTAACAAGTATGTACTCACTAAAAGATCATCACTGTTACCTGGATATTTTCAATTTCTGACAATTCTTTTATTGAAACACCTCTTCTTTCAACAATGAATGTTAAAGCTAGAACAGTAAGAGAAAAAAAAACTGGTCTATCATTGGAAATCCATCTTTTGAAGTTACAATATGGGATTTTAACTGAAAAAGAAGCACTATCACCAACTGCTAGGTCACACTTAGGTAAATAGAAATTCATGGTTCCTCCTGTTTTATGCTCTCACAGCATGAGACATCTTTCCTTCACAGCACTCAAGGGCATTTCTTTCTTCTTCTTTTTTTAGTGAATTGCTTTTAGCGACAGGTAGTTTTATCTTGATTTTCCTTTTTAATTATGGTAGATAAACAACTGGCTGATTCCTGAAATTTTGAGACAAACTTCTTTATCACTCACGTACAAAAAAGAAATGCTGGATCTTAAGTCCCTCAAGCTTTCAGTAGCATGATCACTCACCTGCACCACCTTGGACATCCAACTTGACCCAGACAATACATGCATCTGCTAAGCTGAAACAATCCATACCTGGTACCAAAATGGGTCAAAGGGAGGGACAAAAAGGGTTGCAACCGTCTCAGTCTTAAGTCTCCTTGACAACAAGGTACTCAAAAGCAGAAGGGTGTTCATCTTTTGCTGAGGCAAGGGACAGGTAAGTCAGATGCGCTGTGATTTAATAAAATGCAATACTGGTACAGAGTAGTAATCTTTTTTCTTTCAGTGCAAATTCAGATTTTTTGTGTTTCTGAAAAGCCAGAGTTTTTTCTGTTTCTAAATTCTTGGGAGTAGGGTTGGATGCAGTCAGGTCACTTTTCTTATCAACCAGAAAAAACTTACTGCATATGGTCCCATACTTGGAGGGCCTGAATGCCAGTTGAGAAAACCTCACAGCGACATAAGAGGACAAACAAGGACTACTAAATACTCTGGAGAGACTGTACCCATGCCAGGAGTAAAGCACAGGGAGGCCTCAGTTTAAAAGCCAGGTCCAGCATGAAGATGTAATTTTGCAAAACGGGGAAGATGAAGACAGTTCCAGGCAAAGGATAAGAGCAAAGGTACAGGGATGGGAAAGTGCAATGTGAGTCTCAGACACAGCGACTAGACCAGTTTGGTTTGGGTTGAGGGCTTCAGGACAAGTAATAAGTCAAGCCCGGGAAGTTAGGTTGGGGCTAGCCTACAGGTATTACTTATCAAGGGTTTGGACTTCAACCCGAAGGAAATACGGGCACACTCAAGGTCTGTGACTAGAGTTCAGTGATCTGAAAGTAAGTAGAGTGTACATATAGAGAGATGGGCAGTGATGTTCAGGAGAAGAGCCTGGAAGCTAGTTCAGGGGATGATGCTTCCTTAGTAATTCTAAAAAGACCAGAAATACAAGAGGAAGTGATGGGAAAGAAATACTTCATTTATAGAACACATCTACAATTCACAAAAGACTTTTGCTTAAATGATCTTGTTTTACCCTCAGAACAATTTGTAAAGCAGAACGTGTCATTTCACATGTAAGAACGACCACTCAGGACATTTCCTTTCATGACTGTCACTCCGTGTTTCTGTGACTGTCGCTTCTTAACCACTAGACTGTAAGCTCTCTGAGGGTACTGCAGGGACCATGTTGATTTTTGTTTGCCCCAGTAACCCTGCTGCTTTGCAAAGAGCCCTGCTTGGTGCCTGACTCTGGGAGATACTACATATGTCATAGATGAGCCAGTAAATGAAGACAGCATTTCTTCTTCCGCTCTCGTTTCAATGATAATGAAAATGCTTTTTCAATCAAAAATGTTTTCTCTATTTTGTTTTGCTTTGTTTTAAATGATTGTTCTGACAATGAAAAGGCCTTCAAAATTACAATACTTCTCTTTGGCACTTAGACAAAAAGACTTCTTTCTCCCTCAGGTAGGAAAAAGAAGAAATGCACAAAAGGGAATTGCAGGTTCTCTGCCACCTTCCCAGTAGTATCAGAAATTCGTTCCCAGTGATATATTACTAAGGATACAAAAAAAGGTTAACATTTGGTAGTTATTTTTTCAAAAATGTTCTATTTTCTTGCAGAACGAACTGGATACTAAGATAAATAACCATGTGCATGAGCACCTACAGTGCCGAGGTAAGAAACTCTGGCCTAGGACACTTGTGCGGAAAAGCAAGAAAATGCTCCAGAGAATAATGGAGGCGGGTCAAAAGAACAAAGAAGTGAGCCTGACAGAGCTCCTACTGGCCAAATCTGGGATAATTTACACATCAACATAAGTAATGAGAATAACAAAGTTATAGCTCATTGAATAAAATAGAAAAAAATGAGTCCATATTGACATAAATTTATAATAAATAAACGGAGAGCTTGATGAGGAATGGGATAGGTTCAAAGTACCTACCCACAAAATGCTAATTAATTACAAAATACTCATTAATTACAAATAAGATCTAATGAGACACAGCACCATTTCTGTGATATTCCTGCCAAAGATTCATAACCTGGGTTTACTCTTGAGAAAACATCAAACAACCCCAAACTGAGGGATATTCTACAAAATAACAGGCCTGTATTTCCAAACAAAATAACAGACCTAATTTCTAAACACATCAAAATCACCAAAACCATGAAAATCAAAAGAAAGCCTGAAGAAGACTCATCAGTTCAATGCAAAGCATGATTCCTAACTGGTTCCTTCTGCTCCCACCAGACGAGGGAGGGTGGTGAGGGCGGGAGAGAGGAGGCTTCACTGGGGCAACTGGTCGAACCTGACTGTGGTCTGAGGAGTACTTACTATGCAGGAGGATGTCCGTACAGTAGGACACACATACGAGGGTATCCCGGAGAGATGGAGCATGAGATGGGCAGCCTACTGCCAAAGGCTGGAGGGGTAGGGGACCGTTCTCTCCTGTACTTACAACTTTGCTCTGTTTTTCATGGTTTCAAAATTTTTTAAATCTTTTAAAAATAATTAGTATCTCTCCAAAGTGAACGTAATAATCTTCACACGTACATATATATTCTTTCCAACACAGTGTTCTCTTTGTAGGAAGAGTACAAAAAGAGTCTGGCACTGGAGTACTAGGGAAGTACTGTGAATAACGTTGCGTAACAAAACACGGAAACAAAAACCAGGCTTTCTGCATAGGAACTCTGGCTTCAAACTCCAGTTCATCGCATACAAATTCATGACCCTGGAAGATTTTTCACCCTTCTGGGTCCTACTATCCCAATCTATAAAGTGGGAATGCCACCTTTTTGTGCAGAGTGGTTCTGAGGATGAAATGAGATGGTTCAGAGAGGCGTGTTTGAGAATGCCTTCCAGGTTATAAGCCCTCAAAACTAGTTCTCTGCCACTCCAAGCAATCTACTCACAGCTTGTGTCCAGTTGGGAAGTCTGCACCTCAGTAAGCCTGAGAAGTAGGCTTACTAATACCAAACAGCTCTTCCGGCTAAAGGGATATGAAAGATCCCTTTATTCCAGTACCCTTGCTTTCCGGATCAGCAAATGAGACCCTGGACTCCTGCTAGGCAGAGTTGAGCCACTGCCCACCCCAGAGAAGCCGGTGTCGGTCTGCAGCTCTGAGCACCGACACACACGCTCATCTCACCCTCACGGAACTCTGACGCAAACACAGTCGTAACTGAGCAGGTGAGGAAACCAAGGCTCAAGCAAGATTAACAAACTTACTCAGAATTCAGGTCTTTCTGACTCCAAAATTCATGAAATTTCCCACTAAATGCCATCTTTGTTATTTCCAAACATGATTAAGAAAGGGGTGCCTGGGTGGCTCAGGTCATGGTCCCAGAGTCCTGGAATCGAGCCCCGCATCGGGCTCCCTGCTCCGCGGGAGGCCTGCTTCTCCCTCTCCCACTCCCCCTGCTTGTGTTCCCTCTCTCGCTGTGTCTCTGTCAAATAAATAAATAAAATCTTAAAAGACACCAGATGCATATGTTTAAAAGCTTTTCTGTACCCTATGTACTCAAGCTATGAGACTCTTACTCCCATGGTTCCCAAAATGTTATCCCTGTAAAACAGAAACTATTTAAGCCCTAAGTCTCTGTCCATCAACATCCTCAGCAATTTACAATAATCTTATTCACTGTCCTATCGCAGACTTGTTTAGGAGAATCAGCAACAGCGCTAAATAAGGTAAATTTCTTAAAATGTCTTCCTACCTTCCTACCTAGTTTCTCTTATTCCCACTTTTTTTTTTTAAGTTTATTTATTTATTAGTAATCTCTACAACCCAATGTGAGGCTCGAACTCACAATCCAGAGATCAAGAATCGCATGCTCTTCTGATTGAGCCAGCCAGGCGCCCCCTATTCCCACTGTTTAGAGCAAGGTTCTTAACCTGGAGTCCTAGGTTCCACAAAGAGAACTCGGGGGTCCATGAATTTGAGTGAAAGGAAGTTACTTCCTGTTTCCATTAACCTCAAACTGAAATTTAAGATTGCCTTCAAACACAAATGTAGGCAACCAATCACAGCAACATTACCAGTAACTAACTGTGTCACCACAGAGAGAAGAGATATTTTCATATCACATTACAGATGTTGCAGATACACATAACTAACTAATTTCCTTTATAATCCTATGGATTGTATTTATTTAAAACCATTAATCTGAGAACAGGTCTACAGGCTTCACTAGCTTACCAAAGGGGTACATGAATACCAAAAAGCTTAAGAACCCCTGGTTTTGAAAAACAACGTTCCTAATCTGCTGAGAATTTGAGAGAACACTGCGGGGGGCGGGGGAGAGAAGCTTGATGCCGGATAATATAATTCTTTACTCTATGAGAACATTTGGCTTTTAAACACATGAGTGTTCCATTCAACAAGTATTTTCTGGTTCCTAGACTGTGCTCTACTGTGTAGCAGCTACAAAGATAAAATGTTATCCCTTTACCTCAAACTAGTGGGAAAGAAGACAAAAGCAAGCAACAAGGTAGAATAACATAAATACTGAAAGAGAAGGACAATAGAAACCTTTGAACTCAAACAATGGATTCTCTCATTCTTACCAAACAAACAAGGCACATGTGGGAAGGAGAGAAGAATCAGAAAACTGTTCTGGCTCTCAGCTGCTCCTACAGCCTGGAGCACAGGAGGGAAGGCAAAGGGGGACAGGTATCAAGAGGGAGCAACTGGGTAGTGACTGCACACTGCTGTCCAGCCAGCGAAAAATGGCTCAGGGGTCCTGATTCAACCCTCTGTCGAGCTGGTAGGCCTTTTCTATTCCTGAAATGTTTTTGGGAAAGGAAATTATGTAAGAAGTTTGCTTAATTTTCTGTACATAAAGTAAATAGGAAAAATGCACAAGGGGGTAAGTGGAGCCATGTTTCAAAGTAAGATGACATTCACTTAATTTGTACAACCAAAATACAGTATGAATATCTAATGACATTTTATTTATGGCATAGTATTTGCTTTATAGTACCTGCCTCTAGAAGTGGCAAATGGGCCTCTCTCTGTATAAGTAGAACCTAACTCATAAAACAAGATATTTAAATAAGGTAATTTGTTCAAAGGTTGCCCCACTGAATTTTAATTCCGTAATATCTGCTATACCCTACCAACAAAAGGACACCGGGTAAAAGATAGAACCATCCTAGGCAAAGACCATTAACCTTATGACATCTATTCTATATCTTTATCTTTAGAATTGTTTCCCAGTATTTACCAACACAATTAGAAACCAACATGTTTACAATGTTTGCTTGACCATTCTCACAACTTACCTCCGACCACTACTGAGCAAAAACACTCCTTTGTTCCTGGCACTACCCCAGGGATGGCCAAATGTGCTACAAAGCTCAGTCTTGCCTTGCCCTAAAGGATTTTACAATTAGGGACAGAGCTATGAGGGGGATTTTCTGAAAGGCAATGCATCAGAAAACAAGCTGCACAGAGAAAAGAGAGTTAACTGTGAGTCAAGATAGCTGTAAGCAGCTTCATCAAAATCAGCACAGGAGCTTCATCTTGAAGGATGGAAAGAACCTTGGAAAGCCAGAGGAGAGTGGAAGACATGCCCACCAGAGCAAGCAGCATGCAAAAGCCAGCAAGGCAGGCATGAGGCTGGCATGAGCTGTGTGGGGGACGGTGGCCGGGGTGGTATATGCTTGCGTGGAAGGTGGCAGGAGAGCTCAGTCCCTCGGTGTACAGAATAATAAGGCCACACAGGAGAGAGTAAATAACATGCAAAAGTCATATACTCCACAAGAGGCACTGGATAGGAAAGACCTGAGGAGTACTACATTTTAAAGTTGATCTGTCACCTGCCAACACACAAGTATAAGACAGTGCGGACTAGAGGCAGACCAGCATGAAGGTGCTGACTAGTCCAGGGATAAGCTCTTGGCGCAGACAAGCAGCCATCGGAGCGGCAAGGAAAGACTAAGCCTGAGAGACATTTCAAAGGAGGAAGAGAAAAATCAAAGATGACTCCAAATGTTATCATGTCAAAGGCCAGACGGCGAAGAAGAACTGAGACCTGGGAGGGGGGCACGTTCCACTGGGACACTACCCGAGATGCAGAGTCCCCAGAGCAGCGGAAGGCAGAAGGCAGGGCACGCAGCGGGGCACGCGGCGAGGGAGGAGTCCCTGGGCGCTCCTGCCAGTAGCTGCGGATCAGAAACTCAGGGGGGAGGGAACCGTAAGGGCGGAGCCACGAGCCCCCTCACTTTGTGTACCCTACACAGAGAAGAAATCCAGGGGTAAGAAGCAAGAAGGCTTCCCCTCACAAAGAGTGAACCACCAACAAAGCCAAGTAGGAAAGGAAGTTCAAGGGAGAAGGAAGACTCAGAAAAGGGTGCTGGTCTGGCCAGCGTGAAGACCACTGGTAACTGCTGGGAAGCCCCGGTGGGCGGCAGAAACAGGGGCCATGGTGTGGGTGGCTGAGAAGAGAATGACTAAATACAAAGTGAATGCAATAAAGGGAAGTGAGTGTGTATTTGGATACCTGGGCAGCAAATGAACAAGATTTAGTAGCGGCTTAAGAAGGGCAGCAACATTGTGTAGTTCTCGCAATCCTTTGTTTATCTTAGTAATTAGGAAAACACTGACCAATAAACCCAAAGGTCAAGATTTAGGGCCCAACCTTCATATTATTCAAGGTGCTCGAACTGAAGGAAAGTGACAGGCATATTTTTGTTTTTGCAAGCTCAATTTCAATTCAGCTATCAATATAATAAAATATGCTGATTCGAGCATATTCCACCTGCTTTACAGTTGAAAAGCTAACATCTCTCAAAACCGAGTGCTAAAGAGACTAATAACAAAAACACAGAGATTGTTATGCTATTAAGAAATTAAATATTTTATACTATCTTCCCCAAATCCTAAATCATGTTTTTATAAATAAAACATCCAAAAGACTAATCAAAATCATCTAGAAACCTGCTGGGAGCCTGGCTGGCTCAATTGGTGGACTGGGTGACTCTTGTGAGTTTGAGCCCCATGCTGGGTGTAGAGATGACTTAAAAATAAAATCTTAAAAAATCATCTAGAAGCTTGCTATAGGTTTGGATTATAATGTTGGCAAAAACACTCACTGGTTCAATGGAAAATATTCTTCCATCTGCTCTCAGTGCGGAGCCTCAAATGGAGGTAGACAGTCTGACCCATTCACAAAACATGCCTAGTTACAACTTACGCATTATTTTGTACTCAAAATAACAAAAGTATTCATTCTTCAATCTTTTACCTAAAGAATAAACCCTTCTAACAGAGGGGGCCATGAGTAACAGATCAACCTAGAATGGGAAGAATATGGCATCAAGGGTACAACTCTTAGTGGCATACATGACTGAGTTGTTCAAAGCCAACCCAAGGCAAGCATTCTGCTAAATTCATCTATCCTCCACTGTTTCAAAATTTCATAATACTGAACACAATGCAAGAACTTTACTCCAGATAAAAGAATCCAGACAACAGAGTCCTCACAGATTCTTCAGTTCATTCAAACTCTAACAGACATTTACTATCCTTAATGAGTCATTAACTCAAGATGCAAACCTCACTTGTTAAAAAACATGACCTGATACCATCTCATCTTACATAAAAAAAGAGACGTTTTCTCACCTAAGGACATAGTAATGGTTTTCAACCAAAGGGGGAAAAAGTTTTATAATTATTTTCCCCTGCCTTTTACCAGAAACATTTTCACAAATTTGTTGCAAAAAAACACATTTTACTTTAGAATATAATCATGACTTCTAAATATCTTCTGTGAAGAATTTTTTTAAAAGACTTTATTTGGAGTACCTGGGTGGCTCAGTCAGTTAAGCATCTGCCTTTGACTCGGGTCATGATCCCAGGGTCCTGGCTCCCTGCTCAGCAGGGGGCCTGCTTTTCCGTCTCCTCTCCACTTGTGCTGTCTATCTCCATCCCTCTCTCTCAAATAAATAAAATCTTTTAAAAATAAAAATAAAAGACTTTATTTTAAAAGAGAGAGAGAAAGAGTGTGTGGTGGCAGGGTGGGTGGGGGGTGCAGCGAGGGGGAGAGTGAGGGAGAAGCAGACTCCTCTCTAAGCACGGAACCCAAGGCGGGGCTCGGTCCCACAACCCTGAGACCACAACCCAAGACGAAACCCAGACTTGGACGCCCAACTGACTGAGCCATCCAGGCGCCCCTTCTGGAAGAATTTTTAATGACTTATACCTTGAAATAGAAGAATCTAGAATTGGGGTTCTGGGTGGCTCAGTAGGTTAAGTGTCTGCCTTTGGCTCGGGTCATGATCCCAGGGTCCTGGGATCGAGTCCCACATCAGGCTTCCTGCTCAGCAGGGAGCCTGCTTTTCCCTCTCCCCAACTCCTGCTTGTGCTCTCTCAGTCTCTCTCATAAATAATTAATAAATAAATAAATAAATAAATAATAAAATCTTTAAAAAAAAGAATCTAGAATTGACAAAAAACAGTGTGACTCCTAAGAATTAAGAGTGATTTAAAATTGTACCATTTTTGTCATATTCTAGGAAATGCTTATTAACTAAGTATATTACTATGCTTATTTTTTTTTTGCCAAAATGTTCTAATTTTGTTTCTATTAGATAATAATCAGTTAATTTGTTTCTTTATTTCAGGAAGAAACATGGCTTATTTTCTATAAAATCTGTCTTGAGGTGAAGGAGGAAGAGAGCTGACACCTGAATACTCGAGGCTACGCTACATGACGCCTCATCCATTCCACCACTCTCTAAAATATTCCCATTTTACCGGTAAGGAAATGAGGCTTAAAGAAGTTTTTAACTTGCCCAAGGTTACAGAACCAGTAAGTGATAGCCAAATCTAAAACCTAAGTTCATTCTCCACATACCCAGCTGCAATTCAAAAATCACAATCTTTACAAACTTTTTCCAAAATGGATTTCTTCATCTTCTATCACTTCCCCTTAGACATTTTACTGCACATTCTAAAGCCTCAATTCAGGAAAGAAGACAGACCACTTTGCAGAAAGTTTTTAGAACCACGAGCCAATGAATCACTGAACAATAAATTAAAAATTCACCTGAGAGTTGTCATAGGGTGACAGGTATTCCTTGGTAAAAAGCTCTGAAAAACAGCACATCTAGTCTACCTTTGAACTGTACAGCCATTTTACATTTTTTCTACCCACATCACAAAATCCCATGTTCCAGTGCCTGACAGGGGTGTCCTAGGCTCCCTTAGGACTGGACTCTTGAGAGCAGACAGGCCCTCAGTGAGTACTGATGGAGTGAGTGAATGAATAAAGACACAGCTGGCATGAACTTCAATACAGCAGAGAGAAATTATGAAGTTGGAGGACCCCAAAATGAAAACCTAAAGCAAACTCAGCTGGGGCGCCTGGCTGGCTCACTTGGTAGAACATGAGACTCTTGATCTTGGGGTGAGGAGTTCCAGTCCCACATTGAGTGTAGGGTTTACTTAAAAAAGGTTTATTTTTTATTTATTTTATTTTTATTTATTTTTTAAAGATTTTATTTATTTGACAGAGACAGCGAGAAAGGGAACATAAGCAGGGGGAGTGGGAGAGGGAGAAGCAGACTTCCCGCGGAGCAGGGAGCCCAATGTGGGGCTTGATCCCAGGACACTGAGATCATGACCTGGGCTGAAGGCAGACGCTTAACTGACTGAGCCACCCAGGCGCCCCCAAAAATGTTTTTTTTAAAATAAGGCAACCTCACCTCAATAAAAATCACTTAAGGGCGCCTGGGTGGCTCAGTCGTTAAGCGTCTGCCTTCGGCTCGGGTCATGATTCCAGGGTCCTGGGATCGAGCCCCGCATCGGGCTCCCTGCTCGGCAGGAAGCCTGCCGCTCCCTCTCCCACTCCCCCTGCTTGTGTTCCCTCTCTCGCTGTCTCTCTCTCTGTCAAATAAATAAATAAAATCTTTGAAAATAAATAAATAAATAAATAAATAAATAAATAAATAAATAAATAAAATAAAAATCACTTAAAAAGCCAAAATCATCTCTGAGTCATAAAAATTAATAGACCTGCATCTACTCATTTTCTACAGTCAACTGTTAAATACTGGCATAATTGATGGCTGTGTACGTCATCTCACTGTGGTTTTTCTTTGTGTGCAGTCTTGTTTTTCTTTGCATTTCATTGTGTTTTAATATCTATTTCCCAAATTAAAGCCACAAGTATGGCTATAAACAAAAAGAAAGAGAGAGACATTAGCAAGTGTCAGCAAAGTTGTGGAGAAACTGCAACTCTCATACATTGCTAGTGGGGATGTCAAATGACACAACCACTTTGGAAAAACAGTTTGGCAATTTCTCAAAAAAGTTAAACACAGAGGGGCACCTGGGTGGCTCAGCTGGTTAAGTGTCTGACCCTTGATTTCAGCTCAGGCCATGATCTCATGGGTCGTGAGATCGAGCCCCCATCAGGCTCTGCGCTGAGCGTGGAGCCTGCTTAAGATTCTCTCTCCCTCTCCCTACCAGCCCCCGTCCTCTCTCTCTCTAAAAAAAAAAAATAATAATAATAATAATAGTAATAAATAAAATAAAAATAAGAGAGAAAGTCTACAATTATTTGTCAATTTTCTGCCTCAGATGGCCAAGTATGCAGTGGGGAAGACTTATTTCATCAAAGACAATGTATCTGTTTGTCTTTAGTTAGACTGCTGTCTTTTTGGGAGCCATACCTTTAGCAGCAAAAGAAAAGAAAATACAGAGCATTCTAAGATCCAGAACACAGTCACTAACAAATTAAAGCACAAAGGAAGATAAAGTACTAGAATTCGAAGTTCACACTCCTCATTCCAGAGGAGCCACCTGCTCACTCACCATCAGACCCCATGGCCCCTCTGGGCTCCAGGAACCTTATGGCCACAGCCTGGAAGATGGCAGAGCCAGCCTCCCCACCACAGTCCAGCGGAGGTCGGGATGAGCACATACACCTTGTAAAGCAGACAGAACTTTCACAAAGTGGTTGTACCATCTCACACCCAGCATCGGTGAAGAAAGCTCCCATGGCTCCACACACCTACTTCCTACAGTGAGATTTAAACATTTTTGCAAATCTACTGAGTATGTCATGGTATCTCACTGTGTTCTAATTTGCATGTTTTAAGAATTTGGTCTCTGGACAAAAAAGGAAATTTTTGAAAATTTTGAAAATGCTGGAGTCATTTTACTGTCCATGACTACTAATATAGTGTGCTTACTTTAAGAGTTCACTTATTTACTCATTCACACTTATCAAGTGGTGAACAAAACAAAGTCCCTGTGGTCTTGGGGGATGACAGTCTAACCTGCTTACAGCAATCTCCCATGCCCCTTCCACATGACTCAGTCTTTCACACTTAATAAACAAAAACCCCCTCAAAGGGCAGAGGAAAAGGACTCCAACATGTTACATTGTCAAGTTTAAGGCTGAACCTAAAAGCAACTTGGGAGAAGTTCCAGCATTCACACTGAGAGAACCTCATGAAATAAGCATCCCCATGCCCCTTTCCTTCTCTTGCAGCTTAGACCTCCACTTTTCAAAAAATATTAACAATATTTCGAAAGTACTACCCTTGACAAAATGAGTGTGACTTTTTGTAAGCATCTGTGTATACCCTGTGCTATTTCTAAACCTTCTCTCCTTAAAGAAGATGCATCTCCACGGACGACAAGTAGCAGTAAACTCCTGCCTCCTCGTTTCTTTAATACAAATTGGATGTCTACTCACATTCAGAAAACTGAAGAACACAAGAGCCAGGAGAGAATATAAAGTTACTTAAGCAGAGCCATGTGAGGGTGCCAGGAACTTCCTTTATTTTCCCACCACCTGCGTGCATCTGCTCCCATCCTTCAGACAAAGGGAAATCCCTTCCCGGAGGCTTCCAGATCTCCCCTCCCACCCACTTCTAACACAAAACCTTCAGTATTCCTTTGGTACTCCATCCCCTCTGAGCAGCACGCAAACACACTCGAATGCTCCGTGCCAGGAAGAAAAGAAAACCTCTAGTCACCCCTCAGCCCTTCTCTGCCCCCTTCACAGTTAAGATGTCTCATCTCAGAGGCTGGTCCACACATGCCACTCCTCACTTCCTCCCCAATCTTGCTACCATCTATCCTAACACACTAACGTGGCTGTTGGCCAGGCCACTGTGACCTTCCGATCACCTAACCCAATCTAAGGCCCCTACTGACTCAGGAAACTGTCCCTCATCCTCAAAGCGTTTTCTTCTCTCAGCAACTGTGACACGCTCTCCTGGTTCTCCTTCCCTCAATCCAGTCCTTCTCAGTCTGCTGGCTCCTCCTGAACCACATCAACTAAACCTGGGCCTTCTTGGAGCGAGTGCTGAGTTCTCTCTGCTCCCCACATGCATCTGACATTCTCTTCCTAGGTGATGTCATGCAAATTTGTGACGATGAGTACTACCAATATTATGAGGTCTTACTCTCTGAGCTCCAGACACATATGTCCAAATACTCATTCGGAATCTCCACTTCAGTGTTCTACAGAAAACCAAAGCTGAGCTCCAATTTACTCAACTCTCCCTGGCTTCCCCACTTTAGTACTATATAACCAGCCAAGCCCAGATACCAACCATCGCCCTAGCTATTAGCAAATCCTATTGAGTCTACTGTCCCCACATACCTTGAAATCAACCACTCCTCTCCATTCCCGCTGCCATCATCCTAATTCGAGCCACCTGGACTCCTCCAGGAGCCTTTAAACCACCTCCCCTCTCACTCCCGGAAAGCCATTCTCCGCAGAGCAGACAGATATCTTTTTTTTTTTTTAAGAATTTTCGAAATTTTGGGCGCCTGGGGGCTCAGTCGTTAAGCGTCTGCCTTCGGCTCAGGTCATGATCCCAGGGTCCTGGGATCGAGTCCCACATCGGGCTCCCTGCTCGGCGGGAAGCCTGCTTCTCCCTCTCCCACTCCCACTCCCCCTGCTTGTGTTCCTGCTCTCACTCTCTCTCTCTCGGTCAAATAAATAAATAAAATCTTTAAAAAAAAAAGAATTTTTGAAATTTTAATAGCAGACAGGTATCTTTTATTTTATTTTATTTTATTTTTTTTAAGATTTTATTTATTTATTTGAGACAGAGAGAATGAGAGAGAGAGCACATGAGAGCGGGGAGGGTCAGAGGGAGAAGCAGACTCCCCGCAGAGCGGGGAGCCCGATGTGGGACTCGATCCCGGGACTCCAGGATCATGACCTGAGCCGAAGGCAGTCGCTTAACCAACTGAGCCACCCAGGCGCCCCAGACAGGTATCTTTTAAAAGGCAAAGCAGATCCTGTCACGATCCTACTTAAAGCCTTTCAGTAGCTTACTAAATAATAAGCTCCAAACCCCTTCCCAAGATCTACAAGGCCCTGCAAGATCTAGTGCCTACTTAGACCACTGCTGCTTCCTTCCATTCATACTCCCTCTATGGGTTTCCACTTCACCGCAGTCTTTTCTACCTCAGGGCCTCTGCAAGTGCAGCTCCCTTGCCCAAAGTACTCTCCTCACAGCTGTTTCTCACCCTGCACGTCTGAAATCACCAGCATCTTTTTTCTAATCACCCTATTGAGCACGTCCCCATCTTACTCTCTGCCATATCACTCAGTCTACCTGCCAAGAACTTGACGCCAATACTAGATTCTATTTATGTCCGGGCTGTTCTGCCATCCCCCAACCCTCCCGCAGGGTAGGCTCCCACCTTGTTAGGGTGATCCTCTGTTACATGCAGAGCTGATGAATATCTGTAGGATGGACAGCGGAAAGGAGAGACAAATCGAGGGTGGAGGAAGGACAGAGAAAGAGAAGGGGAGAAAACATTTCCAAACTATATCTAGCTTCCACCAGTTTCATAACCTAGATTTGCACTTCCCATAAGTGAAAGCAGAGGTTCCTCATTGGCTAAGCTGAGCCTACCAATAATATTCTATATTTGACTTCACCTATTCATCAAGTACTGCTCTAGGAGCAATCTGCCTATCTCATACTCAGTGCATTTACAACTAGTTTCAGGAGTTACTAGGGCATACCTAAACTTGTAATGTCAATTGAGAAAAATATGCTTAAAACATAATGCCAAGAAGAAGAAAAGACAAAATCCAAGTGTTTCATGCTTAAATTCATTACAAAATACCTCTAAAATAACAAAACATTAATGTGGCATGATCTGTATACAGAGATATATTACATTACTTTCTCTTCATTTGTGTATGTTTGAAATGTTCCATAATAAGAAGTAAATAAATAAAGGCACATGCCTCTAAGAAGTTAAGAGTAAGGGTCTCTGAATCACAGACATTTTCCTGGCTCATGTGCACCCCACTTGGAGATTTAATTTAAATGAGTGTGTAACAGTTTCTAAAGGTGTTTTCCTAAGACATCAGCTCCTTGGAAGCATCTGAGGGCACAGGAAAACAGGACCGCCCTCCCAGCCCCAGCACCATCAGCCCAGCACCTTCCTAGGAGAGCCTCCAATAACCACAGCTCAAAAACAGAGCAACTTCAGGGTAGGAATAAAATCATTTAAAAGGGGGAGGTAGTCCTACGCTGTTGGTGGGAATGCAAGCTGGTGCAACCACTCTGGAAAACAGTATTGAGGTTCCTCAAAAAGTTGAAAATAGAGCTACCATACGATCCAGCAATTGCACTACTGGGTACTTAACCCAAAGATACAAATGTAGGGATCTGAAGGGGTACATGCACCCCAATGTTTATAGCAGCAATGTCCACAATAGCCAAACTGTGGAAAGAGCCAAGATGTCCATTGACAGATAAATGGATAAAGAAGATGTGGTATATATATACAATGGAACATTATGCAGCCATCAAAAGGAATGAGATCTTGCCATTTGCAACGATGTGGATGGAACTGGAGGGTGTTATGCTGAGCGAAATAAGTCAATCAGAGAAAGACATGTATCATATGACCTCACTGATATGAGGAATTCTTAATCTCAGGAAACAAACTGAGGGTTTCTGGAGTGGGGGGTGTGGTGGGAGGGATGGGGTGGCTGGGTGATAGACACTGGGGAGGGTATGTGCTATGGTGAGAGCTGCGAATTGTGCAAGACTGTTGAATCACAGATCTGTACCCCTGAAACAAATAATGCAATATATGTTAAGAAAAAAAGAAGATAGCAGGAGGGGAAGAATGAAGGGGGGGAAATCGGAGGGGGAGACGAACCATGAGAGACGATGGACTCTGAAAAACAAACTGAGGGTTCTAGAGGGGAGGGGGGTGGGAGGATGGGTTAGCCTGGTGGTGGGTATTGAGGAGGGCACATTCTGCATGGAGCACTGGGTGTTATGCACAAACAGTGAATCATGGAACACTACATCAAAAACTAATGATGTCATGTATGGTGATTAACATAACAATAAAAAATTTTTTAAGATCTTATTTTTATTTATTTGTGAGAGAGAATGAGAGACAGAGAGCACGAGAGGGAGGAGGGTCAGAGGGAGAAGCAGACTCCCCGCTGAGCAGGGAGCCCGATGTGGGACTCGATCCCGGGACTCAGTCGCTTAACCGACTGAGCCACCCAGGCGCCCACAATAAAAAATTTTTTTAAAAAGGGGGAGGTAGTGGAAGCATGCAGAAGAGAAAAACAAATGGTTTTTGCTTAAATTCAAACAGAACGTTTTTCTCATAGAATTTTGATGAGGTAATATTTCTCTCTAATGTGGTGTTTCTAATTCAGACAGGGACTTTCAGAAGACTAAAAAGGCAATACACCAGGGGCCATCCCCCTTCCCTCCCTAGTACAGTTCCTCCTCTCAAGGATTCCTTCTCTATAGCATTAAATAAAATGTTACAGCTGCCAGTAGTAAAAACGCAAATATTAAGCCTCATTTATTCAGTGGCACCAAAAAAAAACAAGAATCTAAGCTGCTCTGGCAGTTAATTTTTTTGCTATAGAAATTACTCTGGCATATGGGAAAATAAAAATGATAGAAGTTTATTTTCAGTTTGTTTAGATGAAGAAAATAATTTTTAAATCATATTAGAAAATTAAGGGACTGCTGCTAGGTACAACTTTAAGGGATCGATTACATCCTTACAAGGAAATCCATGAACATAATGAGATGGATACAAACCAGCACATGAAAGATCCATTAACTTATGTTTACAAGTAGCATAGGATCATACTTAAATAAAAATAATCAGCATTACAGAAATCCAAAATAACCTGATGAATGAAATAAGCTGGTGCTTGAAGATAAATTCTTTAATTCATCAAAAACATGGTAAATTACTCTCTGAAGAGACTTTTTAACATTAACAGCCCTTAGAATTTCAGTTTTTAAGGAAAAAAGGATGTGAATCTCATAAAAAATAAATCATAGTAGGGGCACCTGGGTGGCTCAATCAGTTAAGCGTCTGTCTGCCTTCAGCTCAGGTCATGATCCCAGGATCCTGGGATCGAGCCCTGCGGTGGGCTCCCTGCTCAGGTGGCAGAATTCTAAATCTATAAATATAATTGCTGCACAGGATTTCATTTTGTTGGGAGGGGGGTGGAGGAGGTAGTTTCTTGCCCTATCAAGGACACACTTCACATCCAAGAAACATACCCTCAACCCAGATCCCTGGGCCAGTCTTAATTGGGACCTAGGGAAGTGAGAAAAAGGGCAAAGGGAATAGGGGTCCCACCAATTTCAACCATTTCCACTATTTTCTCCCTCTGCATCATGAGAGATTAAAAAGGCTGTCATCCCTAATAAAAATAAGCTTATTATTGATAGATCGATGTCATAAATAATGATGAGTACTGAACATGAATATGGTTAGCAATCAAGTATATTTAGACTTTGCTGCCCTTGTTCATAAAGTCAGAAGAGAAAGGAAGGGAGAAGAGGAGCGACAAGATACTGGCAATTCATCTTGGGGGAGTGGGGAGCCAGGGATGATCTCAGCAGCAGAGAAAGGAGCACTTGGTCAGAGGTACCATAAATACAAGCCTGTCACATCATAGGACTGTAAATGACAGCAGGACTCTGAGTAACGACTCTGTAATCAGATTAGGAGAAGCCAGTATGATCCTTTAGGTGACAGAGATCTAATCTGGGACACAACTGGGCCTAAACACAGATTTACTGAACTCTCGGAAATGAGCACTTAATCATACTAAGAGATCATGGCCACAGTGAAGATACGTTTCCTGTCGTGTTCCATTTCTAGAGGCTGAGTTCAGTTTTGTGGTTCAACACATGGATGTGACTAGGCTGAGTTGGGATTTAATTCTTAGCTTGCTAATGTTTCACTCATGATCGCAGATCTCACCCTGTGCTATTAATTTGGCATCACAGCACAAACGACTCAATTTAGTTTGTTCTACATCTAAGTTTATCTCCCCAAATGAATTAAATGAACATCCCCTGTGCTGGACAGTTTATGTCGGTACTTAGCCCCACACCTACCCTTCTAGTCTGACCTGAATCATCGGGCCTGAAATCTACATTCCCAAGTCCCTGGTAGCTGGGCTCCCATGAGGCTCGAGCAGCAACCCTGGCAGGAGTGACCTCCAGCAGCATCGGTGCAAATGGGGGTGTGTGGGCTCTGAGTAATACCACATTCCCCATTTGCTCTTCCAGCCCTTCCTTTTCTATCTCATTCCTAGAATCACACCCCCTCTTTTTTTTTTTTACCCTGAGATCAAGACCTGAGCTGAAATCAAGAGCTGGGATGCTTAACCGACTGAGCCACCCATGTGCCCCGAATTATACCCCTTTTTGACTGAAGCACCTGGAGGGTTTCCCCGACTAGACACTGATAGTCCATCAAATTCAGAATTTATATTATTCACAGACCAAGATGAATCTATGCTATTTCTGTGCTGTGAAATATTCATTCATTCACTCATTCAACAAATTTTTACTGTGCACCTACCATCGGCCAGACCCTGTTAAAAGTGCTAGAGATAGAGCAGTAAACAACATGGACAAGGGGTGCCTGGGTGGCTCAGCCATTAAGCATCTGCCTTCGGCTCAGGTCAGGATCCCAGGGTCCTGGGATCGAGCCCCGCATCGGGCTCCCTGCTCAGCAAGAAGCCTGCTTCTCCCTCTCCCACTCCCCCTGCTTGTGTTCCCTCTCGTCTCTGTCAAATAAATAAATAAAATTTAAAAACAAAACAAAACAAAAAAACACGGACAAAAATCCCTCTCAAAGAGCTAACATTCTAGTGGAAGAGAGAGATAATACACAAACAGATAAATAAAATACAAGTGTTAGATAATGCTAAGGAGAAAAAAAAAAACTAAGCAGGGGCAGGGATATGAAATGTTGGAAGAGGGTTGAAATTTTAGATATGCGGGTCACAGAGGTGATTTTTGGAAAAAGAGCTGAGGGAAGTAAGGGAGCCAGCTATATACATATCTGCAGGAAGAGCATTCCAGATAGAGGGAACAACATGGAAGGAGACCCCTTACATGCTGGAGAAAAGCAGGAGTCCTCTGTGGCCAGAAAAGACAAGGGGAGGAAGTCTGTGACGTGGGGAGGCTAGGCCATAGGAGCCTTGAGAGATACAACAAAGACAATAAAGACGCTAGCTCAGCAGTAGATTCTGAGCAGAGGAGTGAGTGACGTCCTATGACTTACCTGTCAACAGGATCCCACATGGCAAGGGCAAACTGGAGGGGCAAGGGCAGAAGGAAGGGGACCCGTTAGGAGGCTACAAGTCCAAATGGGACTGGATGGTAGCGAGGACCACGTGGTGACAGGTGAGGATGCTGAGCAAATCCTGACTAGACCGTGAACTCCTACATGGTCTTACAAAGTCAAGGGCTGGTCCCTGAATCCTGCAGAATTCACATCAACAGAAATTTCCATAGGACTCCTACCCAGTGAGAATATAATGGCTTTAGCCAAAGAATATTAAATAATTGCAAATTAACATTCTATAATAGTCAATATAGGGAAAAACTAATGTACAACATATACCAGGGTTATAAAAATATTAATATTTCCGTAGAAATATTAAAGAATCAATATAGAAATATAGAACTTATAGTACCTATAAATTCAGTTTTTATTTTGCTGATCAGAGATAAAGTATGACTTTATTAACTGTATTTCTAGGAGGAAAATTATCATACGTAAGTTTTCTAGACAGCAATGAGGAATTTTAAACCTAGAAGAAATCTGATAGTCCCCTTCTCTTCATTTTGGGATGAAGGTAATAAAGCCCAGATATAGGGACGCCTGGGTGGCTCAGTCAGTTAAGCGGCTGCCTTCGGCTTGGGTCATGATCCCAGGGTCCTAGGATCAAGTCCCGCATCGGGCTCCCTGCTCAGCGGGCAGCCTGCCTCTACCCCTGCTTGTGCTGTCTCTCTCTCTCTGACAAATAAATAAGTCTTTAAAAATAAATAAATAAATAAAGCCCAGATATAAACGAAGCTTGGTCCTTCTTTAAGCACCAGAACATATTTTAATGTGGATGGAAATATTTCTGAAATATATTTTTACTTCCTTATCTCTGTGAGTATCCTGAACAAACTAAGTTTTTCTTGATAATTCTGATATTAACTCAAAAGAACCTAATGTCAGATGTCCAGCCCCAAAGTAATGCTAGGCTTTGCTCCCGGCTGCCACCACTATGCAGCCCTGACAATCTCCACTCATCTCCCTCCCAGCTAACGGGGCCTACGCGAGACCGGAAAGGAGTTAGGAACCATCCATAAACAAAAGTGAGACTAGGTAAAAACTGAAAAAGAAAAACGATCAGCTTTGGTACACGAGCTTTACAGCAATTATTATCAGCACTTAGAGATGGATTTTGCTTGTGCCAGTTGTTGGGCTGTGTTGTGGGGGGGGAAGCTTGCCCCCAAAAGCATGTCTGGAGAGGTGATATATGTGCAAAAAGTTCTGCCCCAAAATGCAATTCATCACTTCTAAGAAAGCATAAAGTTTAAAATTACTTAAAGAGAAATTAACTTTTTGACCATTAACTTTATAAATATCACCACATAAAATAGCAAATTGCTAGGGTGCCGGGATAGCTCAGTCGGTTAAGCATCCCACTCTTGACTTCAGCTCAGGTCTTGATCTCAGAGTCATGAGTTCAAGCCCCACGTTGGGCTCCACATTGGGCATGAAGCCTACTTTAAAAAAAAAAAAAAAGGGCAAATTGCCAAGGTAGTATTTACTTCTCAAACAACAGCTTAAAAGTATGAATAGGAAAGTAATAAGCTTCTTTTTTTAATTTTTTTATTGTTATGTTAATCCCCATACATTACATCATTAGTTTTAGATGTAGTGTTCCATGATTCATTGTTTGTGCCTAACACCCAGTGCTCCATGCAGAACGTGCCCTCCTCAATACCCATCACCAGGCTAACCCATCCTCCCACCCCCCAGAAAGTAATAAGCTTTAATAAAAGGGCACTTCATTTCTTCTACAACCTACCCCACCAAAATTCTCCAGTAGGCTGACATAAACTTATGTTTCTGGTCCCTTTACTACCATTCTACCAAAACTAGCCTACTTTAAAACTTAACAATAAAATAAAGTTTAAGGTTAATCTGTATTGGAAAGGAAAGATTCACAAAAACAGAGAACCATAAATCAAAATCGCAAATGACTCACATGTAAGCACACAACGTAATAAGCTCCCTCAGCAATTAAGCAGCAAATATGGGAGCTCAACAGATAATATAAAGTAAAAAGTCTGGGGCCCTCTGAGGACATAATTCTTGCCGAGCTGCATGCTCATGGCCAGAGATTGAGCATTCTCCCTCCATCCCGGTGTCCTGACGACTACGTACTCCTCCAGTTCCAGGTGGGTCCCCATGGGCCTAGGTTCCAGATGTTAACAGCCCAGAGATCATTAGAGCTAGTTCTTGCTTCCTCTACTACTCTCAATGAGAAAGAGCTGGAGGGAACCCCACCAGCTTTAAACAGCTTGAGGAGGAAGGAGCACTAAAGATAAAAGACTGGAAAGGGATTTGCAAAGGAGAAGTTCAGGGTTATTTTCTTATTTTACACTGTGCCTTTTCTCTATTAAAAAACAAAATAATTTAGCTTATTAGAAAGTCTTATACTAGGACGCCTGGGTGGCTCAGTCGTTAAGTGACTGCCTTCAACTCAGGTCATGATCCCAGGGTCCTGGGATCGAGTCCCGCATCAGGCTCCCTGCTCGGCGGGAAGCCTGCTTCTCCCTCTCCCACTCCCCCTGCTTGTGTTCCCTCTCTCGCTGTGTCTCTCTCCGTCAAATAAATAAATAAAATCTTTAAAAAAAGAAAGTCTTATACCAACAATACAAGTTTTCACCGATCACTCAGTCCCCTGAACCTTACTCCCACAAAAATTATTTCCCAAAACAATACCCTACAAGATATTAGCCCCTTCCCACACCCCCGTCCAAGTATCTTCCACAGTAGGTAATTTGTACCTTTCTGACAGCACTTGCACAGGAGCTCTCCTGTGACATGTCTTACCACAGTACCATCAGCTTCTCCAGGGCAGGGAGCTCACTCTACTCTCTATTCCTTAAACTCCTGGCACCAATGCTTCACTTCATGGCTATTTAGCGTTTGCTAAATGAATTTCCGTGGTATCAGATCATGATACCTCAAATTCATTATTGAGAAAAAAAAAATACAACTTTCTAATGCAGCAGTAACACTGCTGCCCCAGGGAATGGTTCAGCCACTTTCACAAGAGAAAGAAACCCAATGCCTACCATCTGCCGCAAGTCAGTACCTCTGAGTAGTCCTACTGTGCACACTAGCCAATCAGGAGCGCCATTCTTTTTTTTTTTTTAAAGATTTTATTTATTTATTTGAGAGAGAGAGAGAGAGAGCACATGAGAGGGGGGAGGGTCAGAGGGAGAAGCAGACTCCCTGCCGAGCAGGGAGCCCGATGCGGGACTCGATCCCGGGACTCCAGGATCATGACCTGAGCCGAAGGCAGTCGCTTAACCGACTGAGCCACCCAGGCGCCCCTGGAGCGCCATTCTTAACAAGAAGGAGTGGAAGAATCTGAGAGGTCATGAGAGCAGAGTCCCTGTATAAATGTACCCGGCATTATCCACAGGCAATCCGCCTGCCCTCCAAAATCTTCAAGTGAAAACACGTCTACAAGCCACTGCTTCTTCACCTGTTCTTTCAACTTTGGGTGGCCCAACATGCTGCCTAACTGCCTGCTGACTTCCATACTTCTGCTCACATCCCTTCCTGAAAGCACCTTATCAAACTTTAAACCTCGCTTTCTGACATGGTGTGTGATACTGTGGGACACCTTCTTTGCCACAAGCCCAAGTCTACAAGTCACATCCTTTTGCCTGCCTCCATGGGCCAGAACTACTCCCGGGAACACAAGATAAGCAGCAGAGAGAAGGCCCCAGCAGAGCACATACACTCGGCTCAGGCACAGCGAGCAGCATGCGCAGCGGCCAAGGGGCCCTGCAGGAAAGCGCACTGCTGCTCACAGACCGCGGCGCACGCCCACCCGCCTCTGGCGCCGTGTGCGTGTCCTCTGGGCACACGGCAAGGGCCACAGGCTGGGAACAGACGACCACCATGACCTGTCACACGTTTTGAGGAAAGCATTTTAGAAGCGAGAGTAGTACACAGGGGAGATACTGATGGGATATGAATATATGCTCTTAGGGTTCTGAAGTTCTTCCAATAAAGGGCAGTAATTACGAACTTGGACTACTGAGATATTTAACACTTTGGGGTTCAACTACAGAATGCATCAAAATTCCAAACTCAGTTTCCTCAGAAATCACTGCACTGGAACCACAGCACCATGTTTAAAATTCCTTACCAAGTAGCTTGAATAAAAATCAACTGGTATTTATTTTTTAATTTAGCTATATATCTGCCAAACAAGCAAAAGAACACAAAACAATTTCCAGAAAGTGATATAATTTGTTAGCCAATCCATGGTGCTGCAATTTCGTCCAAGCCAAAATATAAAACAAATGATCCCCATCTGTAACAAGTAGCTCGCACTCAGGGCTTGGGCTTCAAAGGCCTGGTCCATACCTCGGTAGCCCAGGGACATCTGCGACGCTTCAGGGACGCTGCCTGCAGGGGAAGGGGAGACAGTGGAGGGGCAGGCAGAAGGCCTCTGAGTGACTCTAACTCCGACCCCCTGACTCTCATGCACCCACTTCCTCTCTTCTCTGCATTTGGGGGACAGGGAGTGGTTGGAGAATGGTCTCTACAAATACACTAACTCAGAAAAAAACTTTAAGTATTAGAAAGCTCGTCTTAATCCAAGCACATTCAGTTATCATGATCATTTCCATGATACTGTTGTAGCATTAAAAAACTGGAAATAACCCAAAATGTATACAAATAGGAAACTGACTGAATAGATTAAGGTGCATCCTGGGGGCACCTGGCACCTACCTACTAAAGTAGAGCATGTGATCCTTGATCTCAGGGTTGTGAATTCAAGCCCTAGTCTACTTCAAAAAAAAAAAAAAAGAAAGAAAGGAAAAAAAAAAAAGTGCATCCATATAATAGACTCCTAGGCAATCATTACAAGAATGAGGCCGAGCTTTGTGTACTTGGATATATTTAAGGTATTTTGATGTAAAGAGTACTACCAATTGTTTTTTTAAGTGGGTGGGGAAATACATGTTTATATACAAATAAAATTTTTCTGGGGAAAAAAAAAAGAAACTAGCAATAACAGTGGCCTACAGAAGGGACTGAGGGACTCAGTAAAGGAGTATACTCTTTTTCACAATTCGAAAACATTTTACTATGTACACATATCCCTGTTAAAAAAAAAAATCAGGAAGTACTTAAGTCTGTGATTATGACAAAATTAAAGCAATGGAAGAAAAAGTGTTGCCTATTAACAGCAATCTTACCTTTCTTACCTATCTCTAAATTCTTTGTGGCAAATATCTGAATTTATTTAAACAAAGGTGGACATAGAGAGGTCTACTCCACCTTCCTCCTTTAAAGCCACAATAACTTTCAATTTCTAGCCATAATGCTAAAAACAACAACCAAAAAAAACCACAAAAAGCTGCACTTGCTTCTCAAACCAAGATGCAAAAATCTCCTAAATGCTTCCCTCTGTTGTAACCAAAGTTTAAATGACTTAAATATATTAATAAATCCATAACTAAAGTTCAGTTACATTTCATATGTTAACATTGTGTTCTAATCATGTTTTATGAGGAAACAGTTTCACCTAAGATCTTCTTGTCCCTAAACTAACAAAGAACTTTAGGATTACTGAAGAGTACAAATTTCCTAAACTCACCCCAGCCAAAAGTTACTTCAGTTATAAACTAGAGGGCTCCCCCCATAGCTTCAAAATTTCCAAAACTTCTCCATTTCCAAACAGGATTGGGGAGGGGTGTTGCAGGCAAAGCCCAAGTAAGCGTGTCCAACCTTCTTCCACCTCTGTAGATGCCCTCCCCGGTCTCAGGGACCCCAGAGCACTGATTCAATGAACAAGAGCGGGAGGACAGTGGACCCACTGGATCTGACTCTGAAGCGTGGCATGGGGCTCATGTACCTGTGAGTAACAGGCTCTCATCAGTCACACCTGGGCAAATGAAGTGGCAAGTGCTGTTGCCTCACCCCACACCCACACAGAACCAGACTGCTGACAGTGGTCTCTGCAATACCACCATGAAAAGTGAAGCAAATGTCTGGAGCTAATGCCTGTCAACTGGATTTTTACTAACAAATATATTTCTTGAAGATCTATAAATGTGCAGGTACCTTGGAAAAAATAATATGTTAAATAATATGTTAAATAATAATAATATGCTAATGAAAATGAAGAAATTTTGCTAACCTAAAACATTAACTAAAATAGATACTCCAAGCATCAAAATATGACAAAATATTGACTTCTCAAAAAAAAATTTCTGAACATCCAGAACTATAACACTGTACAAAAATCTTCAGGCTTAGAAAAAAAAATTACTTTTTAGATCATTTACAAGTTGGTTGTTTATTCACACCTCCACTTAACATAAATGTATTTGCCGTGCACTGTTCTCAGTACCAGGCATGCCATCCTGATTAAGACAGACCCAGGTCCTCCTCGTGCACTGCTGGTGGGAATGCCAACTGGTGCAGCCACTGTGGAAGACAGCATGGAAGTTCCTCAAAATGTTAAAAATTAAACTACCCTACAATCCAGCAATTGCATTAGTGGGTATTTACCCCCCAAAAATACAAAAATATTAATTGAAATAGAAACATGCAGGGCGCCTGGCTGGCTCAGTCGGTTAAAGGTCTGCCTAAGGTCTGCCTTCGGCTCAGGTCATGATCCCAGCTGGGGATCCAGCCCCGCATCAGGCTCCCTGATACAATCTTTTAAAAAAAAAACAAAAAAAGACGGGCGCCTGGGTGGCTCAGTTGGTTAAGCGACTGCCTTCGGCTCAGGTCATGGTCCTGGAGTCCCGGGATCGAGTCCCGCATCGGGCTCCCTGCTCAGCAGGGAGTCTGCTTCTCCCTCAGACCCTCCCCCCTCTCATGTGCTCTCTTTCTCATTCTCTCTCTCTCAAATAAATAAATAAAATCTTAAAAAAAAAAAATCTTAAAAAAAAAAAGAAATGGCACCAGATCAACCAGCCAGTTTTAAAAAATAATAATAAAATAAAATAAAATAAACAAAAGAAGGAAGGGGCGCCTGGGTGGCTCAGTCGTTAAGCGTCTGCCTTCGGCTCAGGTCATGATCCCAGGGTCCTGGGATCGAGCCCCGCGTCGGGCTCCCTGCTCGGCGGGAAGCCTGCTTCTCCCTCTCCCACTCCCCCTGCTTGTGTTCCTGCTCTCGCTGTCTCTCTCTCTGTCAAATAAATAAATAAAATCTTTAAAAAAAAAAAAAAAAAGAAGGAAAAGAAACAGATACATGCACCCCTGTTTATTACAGCATTATTTACAACAGCCAAATTATGAAAGCAGCTCAAGTGTCCACTGACAGATGAATGGATAAAGAAGATGTGGTGTGTGTACACATATACACATACATACACAGTGGAATATTATTCAGCTGCAAAAAGAAGGAAATCTTGTCATTTGCAACATGGATGGTGCCAGAGGATATTGTGCTAAGTTAAATAAGCCAGTCATAGAAAGACAAATACTATATGATTTGACTCATATGTGCAATTTAAGAAACAAACAACCAGAGGGAAAGAGAGAGAGAAAGAGAGAGAGAGAGAAGCAAACCAAGAAATAGACTCTTAACTACAGAGAACAAACTGATGGTTACCAGAGGGGAGGGGGGTGGGGGGATGAGTGAAGCAGGTGACGGGCATTAAGGAGGGCACTTGTGATGAGCACCAGGTGTTGTATGGAAGTGCTGAATCACTATACTGTACACCTGAAACTAATAACTCTGTTAACTATACTGGAATTAAAATTAAAAATTTAATTAAAAAAAAAAAAACAGTTCCTGTCTTCATGAAGTTCACAAGAGTAAACACAAGAACAATGCATTAGGGTACCGTCTAGTTCTGTCACAAGGAACAATAAGGAAAAACATCCTTGGAGTAGATTTTAATATTCTGTACAGCGTGGCTTCAAAGCATATGTAATAGGGCGCCCGGGTGGCTCAGTCGGTTAAGCGACTGCCTTCGGCTCAGGTCATGATCCTGGAGTCCCGGGATCGAGTCCCGCATCGGGCTCCCTGCTCGGCGGGGAGTCTGCTTCTCCCTCTGACCGTCCTCCCTCATGCTCTCTGTCTCTCATTCTGTCTCTCTCAAATAAATAAATAAAATCTTAAAAAAAAAAAAGCATATGTAATAAATTAAATATTTTTAATTTAAATCTTAAAATGAACTGAAAATAAGATAATTTCATATAGCAGTAAGTGCCATAAAGAAAACCAAACAGTAATGAGAAAGCAGTGCCTGGAGTGGAGGTAAGGATGTTTAGGGAAAGTTCCATCGCTGAGCTGAACCCCCTACGATGAACAGGAGTGAACTAAAACAAACGTGGTGTGCTTGGAGGGCCAGAGAACACATGAGGCTGTATTGTGGGAAAGTGGTGGACAAGTGGCAGATATGGACAGGGGACAAATCACAAAGGGCATTATAGGCCACAAAAGGAGTTTGGATTTTATTCTAATGACTATGGAAAGTCACTGGCAGGCTCTAAGCCTGGGAGTGACAAGAGGGAATCTGGTTAAACATAATAGCTTCTTGTTTAGAACACAGTACATCTTCAAGTAGAAAGAATGTTCTAAACCGCGGTGCGGCAACATTGTTTCTGTGCCTCCATCGGTCAGAGCTGATCTACTCCCCACCCTCTGCCAGGCTGTGCGCGAGGTACTGTACGCAGGGTCTCTGTCCTTGAGCTCACAGTCACGTAGAGATGAGAAACACTGAACAAATCATTACAGCTGTAACATTTATAAGAGTGGAATATGCAGAATGCCAGGGCGACCCAGGGCAAAGGGTAGTTACTCTGGCCTGCAAGAGGCCAGGAAGGAAGACCTCACACAAGACCAGAGTCAGAGTCCTGGAAAGGGCAAGCAGGGACTTCCTCAGTGCATTCCTCTCTGTGCTACACCCAAGCCACTGGTGGGTCACAAAAAAATGTAGGGGCTACAAAGACTCTTTCTTGTAAAGTATATTATATAGGATTTTTGTGGTGGAATGGGGGAAAAAAATTAACATATAAAACTTGCAACTGCAACTTCACAGGTATTGGTTAAATACAATTTTATTAAGAACATCAAAAACACAAACTTCCAGTTCTAAAATAAATTAAGTCCTAGAGATTAACATACAGCATGCAACTACAGTTAATAACACTGTAGCGCATATTTGCTAAGAGAGTAAATCTTAAAGTTCTTATCACAAGAAAAAAAAAAGCTTTAACTGTTTGTGGTGATGGATGTTAACTAGACGTACTTCGATGGCCATCCCCCAATATACACAAATACTGAATCATTATGTTGCACACCTGAAACCAATATAACGTTGTACATCAATTGTACCCCAACTTTAAATTAATAATCTTTTAAAAAGAACTTTAATTATCTGGTGTTCCCACCACACTGAAAATGTGATAGTCTACACATCACTCCAACAAGTGGGTCTGTGCTCTGTGTGTGTGTTACCCATCATGAGCTGCGGCTAAAGACTTTTTTTAAATACCAACTTTCTTGCAGCCATTTTTATGCCCCCCCCCAAAAAAACAGGCTTTCATCAAAGTTTTCAAACAGAGATGTAGAAAAAATTCCAAATACTCTCCACATAGATTAAAAAATGATTAACAATTGACAAACCATGAGAGACTATGGACTCTGAGAAACAAACAGGGTTTTAGAGGGGAGGGGGGAGGGGGGGATTGGTGAGCCCAGTGATGGGTATTAAGGAGGGCACGTACTGCATGGAGCACTGGGTGTTATACGAAAACAATGAATCGTGGATCACTACATCAAAAACCACTGATGTATTGTATGGTGACTAACATAATAAAATTAAATTTAATTTAAAAAAACGATTAACAATTTCCTGATTAGCTCTGTGTATACACACGGGCATATACATATACTTCCTGAGCTTTCTGGAAGTGCTGGGAGACATCATGACATCTCACCTCTAAACTCTTCAGCTGCTGTCCCCCAGGAATACGGGCATTCTCCTATATAATCACAACACCATTAGCACACCTAAAAAAAAAAGAAAGAAAGAAAAAAGAAAAAAATCAACTCCTTAATATCATCTATCATCAGGTACACAGTTTAAAAAAATTTTAAGTACAAAGAAGGGGCTTTGTTGAGAACCTTACTGAAGGAATGTGTTTTAATAAACTGATTAGATTTATATTATTTGTATTTCATTATTTTTCATTTCTAAATGTAATAATGCTTTTAAGTTAAAAGTCCAATTTTTAGGGGCACCTGGGTGGCTCGGTTGGTTAAGCGTCTGTCTTCAGCTATGATCTCTGGAGTCCGGGGATGGAGCCCTCATGGTCGTGGTCAGGCTCCCTGCTCACCAAGGAGTCTGCTTTTCCCTCTCCCTTTGCCCCTCCCCTCTGTGTGCACTTTCTCTCAAATAAATAAATAAAATCTTTAAAAATAAACAGTTCAATTTTTAAGTCAATTTGTTAAATATTACAAGAATGATTATGGTAATCAAATATGGCAAAAAAGTGTGAAAGTGGTACATGCAAGACTGACATTTTGGAAGTGCTGTGTTAGTGGAAGGACACTTGAGACAAAGGCACCTCGGGGGAAAAGGATGTGCAGAAGAGCAGGGTCCAGGTAAGAGAGAGGGAGGTGAGTGGGACGGGTCACTGGAGGGGAGCTCTTGGAGGATTCTGCGTGCTTTCCTGAGGAGTCTGGACTTCACCCTACTGGCAGTGGAAGTTTTACATCCTACAATCTGCTCTATCTGGCCACACAGTGTGTGGGATGCACTGGAGAGCAGGGAAGATGGGGGGGAGGGGGGCATTTGGAGTCAATAGAACAAGGTTTATATTTTTCACTGCAAATATTTAATGTTTTAGTCATATTATGGGTTGAATAAACCTGCTATCCTGGTAAAGGGACAAAACAAAAACATAAAATTAAACTAAGTTTATCTTGAATGTTCATGCTCTAGAAATGCAGCTTTAAAGACAGAAAGGTACAGTCAGAAGAGATGTAAATTTTGAAAAGAGCCCTTGGGCACTTCTGAAGGTTTCAGCATTTAATGGAGCTGGCTCTTTTTCAAACCCAGTTTCACTTTCCAAAGTGGCTTTCCTTTTCCTTGGCAAGATTCATCACTGGCACTAATTTTATGTTTATCAGTCACAATTAAAAATTTCCAAAGGAAAACCAATGGGAAAGAGGTGGGTGCAAAACAGATAAAAGTGATTTTCAAATACACAGAGTGCCCTCAGGACAGGACTGGCAGTAACTCCAGGAGCTGCATGTACAGAGTCCAGGGGCCAGATGCCAAATCTGCCTCAAGGAGGAGGAGGAGGGCAGCACAGGGAGCCTGGCTAAGGGCAGGACAGGAACCGCCCGCCCCCTACCCCCAACCCACGACCTCTAGTTTTATTTATGTTGCATATTGGGCTTCTTAGAAAGATTTCATTCGAACAACGGGTTCCTTGGATTTAAAAATGTTTCAAAGCCAAGGAGTCAGAACTGCACAAACATTCTTAAGTCAGAGGCTGGAATTCAAGAAGACTCTGAGTTCCACAAGAGAACTGCCGGGGGACGAAACAAACACCATCACTGAAGAGGAGTGTAAAGAAAGAGACCTCGGCAGATAGGCCTACTGGAGGAGCAGCAGCTTTGGGGTAGAATGAGGGATTGGGGTTTGTCTGGGACCTGCAGCTTTTGAGGGGCCAATGAGGCAACCAAACTGGAGGTCCAGACAGCAAAGGACATGTGGATATAAAGCTTAGCAGAAAGGTTTAGGAGGGCACAAGGGCTAGGTGAAGCTAAATGTGGATGAATCCACCAAGAGAGATGTAAACAGAGAAACAAGGGAGGGTCTGAAAAGGTCACAGAAGGCAAAAAGAAAAGGGTCTTCCTCAAGATAGGACCCCGTGGGGCCATCCATGCACAGGGCCACTTCAGGAGGAGACCCTGAATTCAGGATAGCCTGTGTCCGAGAACAGACAAAGCACAGGCTAGACTGCTCGGGGGTGGTGGTCTACAAAGCAGAGGCTCCAGAAGGGCAACAGGGCAAGAGTAAGGGTACTGGCTAGGAAGCAAGTAAAAGATTGGACAATGGGTCCAGGTCTGAAGGGGCTGGAACTCTGAGAGAAAAAGGAGATCACAGTGAGGTCCAAGATGAGACAGGGGAGTATGGAAGCCCCTTGAGGAAGCTACAGAACACCACCACACCAGAACCTACGATTTCACTAGCAGAGGTGTTCTGGAAAGAGCTCCTTTGAGACAAGTTAACAGGAAGCCAAAGTCAGGGTAGAGGGCTGGGACAATGTCTTCAGAACCCTGTAGTGCCTTAAGGCCCTGGATCTGGCAGTAGGAGTCATGCAACCCTCTCCTCCAGCACTCACTGCAGAAAAGGGACACCCACCCTAGCAGGGAAGGCCAGAAGAGCCTACCCAGCCCCTCCATTCCCTTGTCACACCGGCTACTGGCAACAGGATCTGGCAACAGTCATTTAAAGCTGCCCTCAGTTCACCTGGGAGCCTCTATCTGCCCTTAAGGAAAACAGGGCCCCAATAACATCTAGGAGAAGATCTAAGTCTGTTTTCCAATTTGTATAAAATGTTACTTGTATTATTAATAATAATAACTATGCATATTTTAAATGCAAATATAACTCATGATTGAGGACTGGGAAACCAGCTTTAAAAAGGAAACAAAATGGGGTTAGGTCAGTCAGTAGAGTGTGTGACTCTTGATCTTTGGGTCAAGAGTTCAAGACCCACATTGGGTACGGAGCTTATTTAAAAAAAATTCTTTTTGGGCGCCTGGGTGGCTCAGTTGGTTGAGCGACTGCCTTCGGCTCAGGTCATGATCCTGGAGTCCCTGGATTGAGTCCCGCATCAGGCTCCCTGCTCGGCAGGGAGTCTTCTTCTCCCTCTGACCCTCCCCCCTCTCATGTGCTCTCTCATTCTCTCTCTCTCAAATAAATAAATAAAATCTTTGGGCGCCTGGGTGGCTCAGATGGTTAAGCGTCTGCCTTCGGCTCAGGTCATGATCCCAGGGTCCTGGGATCGAGTCCCACATTGGGCTCCCTGCTCCTTGGGAGCCTGCTTCTCCCTCTGCCTCTCTCTCTCTGTGTCTCTCATGAATAAATAAATAAAATCTTTTAAAAAAATAAAAATAAAAATTTTTTAAAAGGGAAACAAAATGAAAATAATAAACATTAATTACATTAAGAGTTTGAAGGGTTCAGATATCATAAATGACCATAGTAACATCAACAAAACACCCAAAGTTTTTCAAATTTCTAGCTTTAGTTACTAGACCACCTACCCCTGCCCATTTGGCTCAATAATAAAAATGAAAACTAATCAAAAGGAAACCATATTCCTGGAAAGAACACCTACCTACTAATTTTTTTAGAAAGATAAAAATGGGGGCACCTGGTTGGCTCAGTTAGTAGAGCATGTGACTCTTGATCTCAGGGTCATGAGTTCAAGCCCCACACTGGGCAGGGAGCTTACTTTAAAAAAAAAAAAAGTCTTGTCTAACGGTTTGCTTACAAACTCCAATGCTTATTTTAAAAATTAACAAACGGATTCGTATATAAACTGGTCTCTTCACAATATTTAACTGACAATTCAGGAGCCTCAGTGATACACAATAGAGAATGGAGTAAAAGACGTGCTCGCTAGTGTCCTAGAGACAGTATCTACCAAAGAAAAGGACACTTTCAGAAAAACCTTACTAACTCTAGGAAGCAACTAACCACTCTGATTTTCTTAAGAACTGTGCAGTAAGTTAAAGCACAATAAAATAATAAAAAATAAAATAAAATAAAATATAAAATCAGGATTCACAGCATTGTCATTTTTTCAAGGATAGTCAAAAGTAGCGTTGTCAAGAAGGTAGTGACGGGGTGGTGATCAAGAGGTGCCCCAAAGCTAACTGCCCTCCCCCAGGAACAAACAGTATTCAGGAGATTCACCCCATGCTTACTACATGAATACAGGCATTAAAAAATAAGGGTTAAAACAATATTGAAAGAAAAAAGATACACCTCTTTAGCCATTCTGAGAATACTAACTGCTCAACTCGTAATCCTTAGCTCTGTCAGACCCGCTTTCCCTCTGTCTGTGACTGGATATCTGTACTACACAAAGGCAAAGTGAAAGTAATACAATAAATTTAAAATATAAAGCATTAATTATGTACTATCATTATTATGTAGGTTATTGAGCCTCTTTAAATACTTACTAGTTTTCCATTAACACAGAAAGGAGATGTTAAATATGGCAAAACCTCAACTAACCGGAACAGCTGGTGAGTGAGTCACTGACTAATCATGCCTCTCAGATAGCTGAAGGCTTATTTACAACTTTGAACACACAAACTTTTTTGGTTAACTGTTCTGGGTAGATGCTTTAACCCAGACCAACATGGGGAACATCAGTGATTACACAGGAAGACACACAAGGTTCTCTGTCCCTATCCAAATGAGATCGCAGACCGTAGCGACCCCTGCTTTTTACTTTCCCATCTTCTACCCTGTCTTCCCATTCTGCTTCCATCTCTCTCAACGTTCCAATTACCAAGTGTGTCAGGACTGCGTCTAAGGAAAAGGCATCTGGTTCTCACAGCTCCGCTGGCAACCTACAGAGCTCTTCCAAGGGAGATGAACGAGCCCTCCTGTACAGGGTTCTGTGACCTCTATTTTACCTGCTGCCAAAAATCTTTTTAAGAATGTATTTCCTCGGGCCGCCCGGGTGGCTCAGTCGTTAAGTGTCTGCCTTCGGCTCAGGTCATGATCCCGGGGTCCTGGGATCGAGCCCCGCATCGGGCTCCCTGCTCCGCGGGAAGCCTGCTTCTCCCTCTCCCGCTACCCCTGCTTGTGTTCCCTCTCTCCCTGTGTCTCTCTCTCTGTCAAATAAATAAATAAAACCTTTAAAAAAAAAACAATGTATTTCCTCAAAAGGAAATTCTGATGCACATGCTACGGTATGGATGAACCTTGAGGACATTATGCTGAAACAAGCCACTCACAAGAAGACAAATACATATGATTCCACATCTATGAAGCAGCCAGAGTTGCAAGTCATAAGACGGAAAGTACAATGGCGTCTGCCAGGGGCTGGCAGGCAGAGGGAAATGGGGAGTTACTGTCAACGGGCTCGGACTTCCAGTTTGGGAAGATGGAAACATTCTGGAAATGGAAAGCAGTGACAACTGAACAACACTGTGAATGTATTTAATGCCAATGAGTTGTACATTTTAAAATGGGAAATTTGGGGGCACCTGGGTGGCTCAGTTGGTTAAGCGTCTGCCTTTAGCTAAGGTCATGATCCCAGGGTCCTAGAATCCAGCCCTGCATGGTCCAGCTCCCTCCTCTCCCTCTCTCCCCTGCTTATACTATACCTCTCACTGTCTCTCTCTCTCTAATAAATAAATAAAATGTTTTTTAAAAATAAAAATGAAATGGGAAATTTTATGTCTATTCCTCACTGTTCACTATGTTCTAGACAGGTGACATGCTAAGTGGTTCTGTGTTGTCACCATCTCATCACTCCAAGAACATTCTTTGTTTTGACACAAGTGAAAATGAGCCAAAATGGTATCTTAAAATTATGATCCCAAATTACCATATATTATTTTTAACATGGAGAAAGCATGCTTTACAAAAAGTGACCCATAAGAAAGAACACTAGCAAAAACTCTGAGACCAGAAAGCACTCTAATCTGGGCAGCAAATTAATGTGAAAAGAATGAAAAACTAGCAGCAACTCACAGGTAGCTTTACCACTGAGCAGATATTACACAGCAGCTCCTCAAATATTTTTTAAAAACTAGTCAGGGTAAAAAGAATAATAATGTGGAATTCAAATCAAAATACTTGTTGGTTAACACTTTAAATTGAATGTCAGCAGGCAAAACTCTTGAGGTATTTTAATAATTGCTCAATTTCTCCACCCATCCCGTGTCATTCCAAATACATGACTGCCCTGCACTTGCAACTGTGACAAACTCCCTTCCCTTCCTCATCGAAGACCCTCTCCAAATGTCCGTCCCAGACCAAATAGGTACTCTCAACTGCCCTATCCACCCCAAACCAGTTTAGCAACTAACCTTTCTTTCAATTAAGCAAAAATGTCAAAAAGGAACCTGCATGCAGCACTGCACACCATGAGAAATGCTGCCTCCTAGCCTCTCCCCGCACAGCGAAATGCTGGACTCTGAAGTTACCAACTCTGAAACCACAAAGTTCGAAACTTACTATCTTGTAGCACAACATACAGTCTACATCTTTTGTTTTTTAATTATGTCCTTGAGTGATCATCTAAAGATTAAGAGAGCTGAATAAGGTTAAAAACATCCTCTTGGATAAGAGACTAGAAATTAGTTATATACAAATTTTCAGGTGCCCCGGAGTTAAAGGTTTACATTCAAACTTGTTAAAACTTCCGCAGTGAAGTCACAGTTTTTCTATTAATAACTTGCCTCTGTTCTCATCCTCTTTCCCACTTTTGTAAAATTTAAAAATGAACTTGCAACAACCTGACCACATCCTTTTTATTTTAAATAATTTTCCAATGGGGCTAGTACCATTTGAAGAAAGAGTCATATCAAAATCCCGCTCCCTAAAGTCTAATGGTCCAAAATCCCCCCAGTAACCAAAATCCCCAGAGACTTTCATCCTATTTAACAACTATGTATAAGGAGAAATATTTTTTTCAATTACAAAACATCCCAGTTAGATAACAAATACTATTTACTAAAAGAAAACTACCCTGCAATAACAAAGTTATAGGAAATCATAAGATAGAAAATCTTTAATATAAAAATATTTGGCATTCAAAATACCTGCCTACATAATGGTCTTTCTGGATTGTATTCATTTATTTAACATGAACATAACATGAAGTTTTAACAAAAAGGTCAGTGAAGTTGAGACAGTTCACCTGTTCTATAGACTTCAGAGTCAAATGATGCATCTGCATCCACACCCTCATTCTGTAGCTAAGCCCAGTCCAGTTACCACTGTGAAAGCAAAAGTACCCTACAGAAAGAAGCAGCAAGGTTACGGACAGGAAAAGCCTTTTTAAAGAGAAAAATCAAAACTTTCAAAGAAACAAATATCAAAAGAGGAAATGCCCTTTTATATGCATTTTGTTTCTCATTTTGCACCTTTAATTGCATCTTTCAAAATCTAATAAATTTTAAGTGAAATATCTGATAATGCAAAAGCTAAGAAATCTAAAAGATGCACACACATACAACCAATGGATCAATTATAACTAAGTGATGGATTACTGTCTTAGCTAATGATGCTGTGAATCTTGGAGTACAGTAACCAAATCCAGCTTAGCTGTTGGCTAGCCAATTGACTGGCTTAATCACAGAAAACAGAATTATTCAGCAGAATCCACTTCACAAAAGAAAATCTTTGAACTTTGTGGACTATGCCCCCATAAATCTCTACCACAGGCCTTAGACAGTTCCCAACTTTGCATCACACAGATGTCCTTGCAGTAAAAAACACAGGCCATTGTGAAGAATTATCAAGAATTCACTGACAACTTCTAACTCCTCTCCTTTAGGAGCAGAAACAAGAAAATACACAGGACTACATTAAAAGGTATTTGGGAAGAATAAGCAAATTATTCGAAGTACTTGCTTCAGTGGAGAATAGAAAAAACCCAACTTCCTAGAGGGCTAATACAAAAAGGTATCCTAATCATGTTGAAATTAAAAAAAAAAATTTAATCACACCTGACAATTTTTAGTTACCTTTTGTTTTTGCTTTCATCACTGCAGTTTTAATGACTTGATAAACCAGGCAAATAGGGCGCCTGGGTGGCTCAGTTGGTTAAGCGTCTGCCTTCGGCTCAGGTCATGGTCCCGGAGTCCTGGGATCGAGTCCCACATCAGGCTCCAGGCTCAGCGGGGAGCCTGCTTCTCCCTCTGACCCTCTCTCCCTCTCCATGCTGTTTCTCTCTCTCTCTCAAATAAATAAATAAATAAAATCTTAAAAAAAAAAACAGGCAAATATCCTGCATATATAAATCAAGTTAATTGCTGTCATTTAAAAGGTTGTTAAAGCTTTATGCCCACATTCTTTAATTCACTGAACTTTAGAAAATCAATTTTCATTCAATTTTCTCAGCAAATTCTAGGCTTTAAGGAACTGATTCATCTACTAACACCTTAAACACTGACTTGTTGGGAAAGTTCATGATCCATCCTCCAAACCTACTGTCTGGAAATACACCAGTATTCCAAAAATGGGAAGTAACACATGGATACTGGGCCTGTGACAAGGATGCCCAACAACCACAGATCCAAACCTGCAAAGCCTTGCCTCAGCTGACAAGTGGCCTTCTGGCTAAGAAGTCTTAGAATTCTAGGTGGTAAAAACCATAAAAGCTGTTATAAAAGCATTTAGAGTCACAGCAAAAATGACCATAACTCCAGGTTTACACACCTGTTGTCCTTCAGCTTAATATTGCCCCTCACCCTCAAAAAGCTGTCCTGTTATAAAGCAAAATTCACTAGTGGTGCCAGAAGTGGTCACCTTGGGGAGGGGAAAGGTGTCTACTGAACGAGAGAAATGTAAAGGGAGCCCTTTGGGAGGCTGAAAATGCTGTGCATCTTGATCTGAGTGTGGTTATCAGGGCATATATGTCATTTAAGGTCTTCCTGTAAATTACACCTCAATTAAAAAAATAAATATAAAACAAATTGAAATACATTTGTAAATGTCTTTGTTCAAACAAGTGATACAAAATAACATTAGATGTAGCAACTAAGATTTTTTTCCAAATGTATTTTTTTTTTAATTATTTAAAATATTTATTTGACAGAGAGAGACACAGTGAGAGAGGGAACACAAGCAGGGGGAGTTTGAGAGGGAGAAGCAGGCTTCCTGCTGAGCAGGGAGCCCGATTCGGGGCTCGATCCCAGGACGCTGGGATCATGACCTGAGCCGAAGGCAGACGCTTAACTACTGAGCCACCCAGGCGCCCCTCCAAATGTATTTTAATAAAGATGTACATTTATTGTGAGCACTTTTATGCAGAACCTGTCAAAATACAGACTGATTTTTTTAATCTCTCATTTTAGAAAGTTGCCAAATTCACATCTGAAAGCATGCGGAAAGATGATCCATTCATTCTCTGATTTTGCAAATAAGGAAAACCAAATCTATGGTAAGAACCATACCGAGATAAGGCAGCTAGTCAATGACAACAGTAGTAACAGAACTGTTTCCTGATCTTGAGCCACTCCCGTTTCCACAAGGCCGTTACTTTTGAGACACTGTAAACAAATATGAACTCTGGATCTACCTATGGCCTAGAAGGACTCAACACACTCCTCAAAATACCAGGCCAACAGGCCCCAAAGTGTACACACATAAAGACACACTCATCTTCCTCATCTCGAGACAACTGGCAAATGATCAATTGTATTTTCAGACAGGCATTTTTCTTGCGATGCAATCAAGTGTGACATCTTTAAAATGTGGTTCAGGAGGAAAACGCATATGCAGGGATTGGCAAAATCCATCTTATTTCCTTTCAAACCTCTTTGATGGTTACTTGGTTCTCAAAACTGTGTCACTAAGTAGGACTCATGAAAACATCGCTTGGGGCTGTTCACTAGCACGGCTTTGAGCGGCCCGCCGGGAATAACCCCCACTAAACAGAAATCCTGTCTCTGCCCGGGGTGTCCTACCCAACTCTCTTACACATAACCAGACTTGCAGGTGACCTGTGCCTTGCGGCTTAGTTTCAGACCCCAGTGAACAGCTGACATCTCGCTAAAAACTTAACATACATCCTTTCCGCGGGAATTTATTTCTGTTCTCACAAGGCGTTCCTGCTCCCCACCCGAGCAGGCCTTGCTTCCCAGGACTCTCTCCTCGCCTCTCCACAGCCTCCTCTCCACGGTTTAAAACGAGACTTTAAGAACAGAAATCGAAACGGTCACGGCCCTCCCGAGCGCAGGTCGCGGCCCGAGCGAGCGGGTCCGGCCGGGGTCGGGCGCCGGGCGCCGGGCGAGCCCACTGCCCGCTCGCGCGCGGCGCCGGGGAGGCCCGGCGCACTCCACCACGCTGGCCCGAAGCAACCGGTTGCGGCGGCCGCTAGACGCTCTGCAACAGCGCAGCGGCCACCTCGGCCCTCCGAAGTTCCAGCGCGCCCCCCGGCCCCCGCTGCGGGTTCGCGCCCCGGCCCCGGAGCGAGCCCGGGGGGCGGGTCCGCGGGGGCTCGGCGGGCGGGAGCGCGGGACGCGCGGGGAGGGGCGCGCGCCGGGGAACTTGGGCGCCCGCCGGTACGGCCGCCCGGCCACTTTCCTTTCACGCCCCCGGGGCTGCCGCGCGCCGCCCGCCCGCCCGCCC